>NW_026294757.1:726250-1452500 GCF_026119805.1 Tympanuchus pallidicinctus
GTGGTGAGGGAGTTGTTTTCTGCACTTTGTTTTTCCCTTCAAGAGAATGTGGGCTTTGCTGGGGCTGACTCACGCTGTTTGACCTCTGCCATAGCTGCTGCTCTGCACTTTGCTGCTGGGTTTGCTCTGTAGGTAAAATGAAGAAGGCAAAGGTTCTCTTCTGTAGTTCTCAAAAATATGCTTTTATCTCACCACAAAAAAAAATAAAGCGACTTAAGAAGCCTGGGTTAATAAAAAAAAAAAAAAATGTTCTTTGTTTTCTCTTTCCCCTGCATCAATGTAATTAGGAATCATTGCCACCCCAAAACCTTCTGACCTACAAAGCTGACCTAAAGGTTACGTGGCACAAAGCAGACCCAAAGGGTAACGGCTGGAAGGTATTCAGGTGTTGAAACCCTTGGGAGTCCTCTTGAGACTTTTTCAAAAGCAACCCAACATCAGAGCTGTTCCTATTGAGACCCAAGGATCTCTGTGCACCCGAATTACCACCGAGCACGAGTTTAACAAAATATTACCTGTGCATCGCAGGGAACAGCCCTGCAAGGCTCATCTGCTTCCAGCAAAACCAGGACTCGGCCGTGGGAGCTCTGCTTGCAGAAAGGATTGTCCCTACAGCAGGAAAGAACAGAATGGACCGGCGCTGCTTAACGGGATAAAACGTCAGAGAGAAGCAAACGGCACCGCCGGGGAGGGGGGGAGATGAGGAGCCGCTCAGCTCGGTGCGCAGCCAGGCCAAGGACGCGAATCGCTCCGCTGCAACCAAATGCGAACCCCTCTGGAGCGACGGCACCTCGCACCGGGCTTTGCGGAACGGGGAGGAAAAGCTCCGCGTTCGCTGCCGATAAGAGCCGGGGCCGCTCCGCGCTGCCAGCAGGGGGCGCCGCGATGCGCCGGGTTGGGGTGCGGAGCTGCGTCACAGCGCCGGGCAGCGGGAGCCGCAGCTGCCGACCGAGGTCTGAACGCTGAGAGCCGGCGCTGCTCATCGCTGGGTGTGAAATCTGCCCCAGTGCGGCACCGGCGGTGCGGCTCCTCGAGCGCTGCGGGGCTGCGCTGTGTGCGCTGCGCTGAGAGCCGCAGGAGAGCGGCGGCTGAAGGCACAGAACTTGCTCTGATCGCGCTGTTGTTGTTCTCGGTTCCTTCTTTAACGCGTGTGTGTGTGTGTGTGTTTTTCACGGTCTTTGGGTTTCGTGTTTTGTTGGGTTTTTTTTGAAGTGGTTTTGCAGTTATTGGGTTGGAATCATACTGGGTTGTAAACTGTCACGTACAGCTCCACTTACAGAAGCCCAGAATTTCTGTACACAGGTTCATTTTGTTCTTTGTAAATCATCTCTACTTAAAAAAAAAAATAACAATAAGAAAGATGTGTTTTAATGCAGGCATCAATTCTGCAATAGGGGAAAGGTCGGATGGGAGCAGTAACAGCAGAGCAGAGCAGATCAGCAAATGCTTTCTTACCCTGTCATGTATGTGATGCACATCTGGCTCAGCTCTTCGCAGGGAAGCCGCTGGCAGGATTGTTGTTCCCCGTTCCATATCCAATCTGCTGCATGCGTTCAACCCCATGCATGGAAGGTGGTCATACAGGCTATGGGAAGGATGCTCTGTGCATGAGCAGATGATGGCACTTCACCTTTCTCAGTTCTTCTAAGCGACCCAACTGCACCTCTTCCTCTCGTGGAATGTTCCCCTGCCCACTGGTGTTTGATATCCTCCAGGAAGGTGCTGGCAGCTCCCAATCTGAGCGGGAGCAAAGTTCAGGGAACGCTTCATAACTCTCTCCAGTCAAAACCAGCAGTCACGCACCTTCCCCACCATGGTACCCATAGTGTCCATGGGTATCTTCCTGCTGCTTCTTAGTCCCTGCCTTTCCTCTCCTATCATGCACACATGACCATCTGTCTCCGTTTCATGTTACTTCAGGCCATAAAGGATCTGTTTGTTCACCACAGACCCCTTCAGCTCAAATGAACTTGGTGGCCAAAAGGAGCAGATCTGCAGGCAGCACCCGGCCCTGACCCAGAGGGGTTTGGTGACGTGTGGGGCAGCCACCGCCCCTCTCCTCCTTCACATCTCAGCTGCAAACCAGAGATGCCAACCAGATCTCTCCCCTTTTGTTTGCATCTCTGGGTGCTTCTGCTCTCAGCTCAATTCCTGGACTGCAGGGTGAGGAAGCTGCCAGCGTGCAGAGCAGATGCTGAACTGGTCAACAGTTTTTTGTTCTGTGGAAACAAACAGCATCACGCTGTGACGCAGGCGTGAGGAAGGTGAATTCCCAGCGTCACCATGCGTGTTCCTTCCCTGCTGTGGCTGACCAGAAGGCAGCAGGGGCAGCTGTGTGCCCCCGAGGCAAACCTGCCTGCTGTGCAGATTGCTTCCTCTTCTGGGTGGATAAGAATCTTATAATAACCTCACAGTGAGATGATAATCACAAGATTCGTTTTTATCTGTTTTTTCAGGGCATCCCCTAAAACCACTCTCAGAACTCCTCTCAGCGTGGAATCCCAGCTCAGTACTGCTCTTAATGTCAGGAATTTACTTAAAATTTCACTTCTCCTATTTTGTTTGCTTGAAGAAAACCCTAAAAGCCCTCTCCAGAATAAACGTACTGACTGCACCGCATGAACCTTCCCCACACATCCCCCAGCTCAGTAACCCAAGACGTGAGGGGGTGTCTGGGCATGAGGCAGGGCTGGAGGTAGGAGATCCCAAGCCAGGCACTGCAAACAGCAAATGTCGAGGTCCCATCCCAACATAAGAGGGACATCAGTGGGAAGCGAGCACATGAGTGACATTCACCCTTAAGCCACCATTGCTCCTGTCTGGGCGACTCCAGCATCCTGCAGCAGTGGGACAAACTCTTCCATGCTGTAGAGCAGATTGCCAGCGCAGCAGAGAGCAAAGGGAGGCACTGATGCTCTGCCTGGTTTGTTCACCTGAAACTACCAGCAGCTCCAGCCAGGCTGGGGGGTTTGTGTGGGTGATTCTCTGTGCAGCTGAGATTTGTCACAAGTTTTCACTGCAGTTCACCCAAAGGAACTCCGCTGTCTCCTGAAGTCGTGCTGATGAACCCCTGTGCAGCTCTGACACTCTGACCTCTCGCTCGTGACTTTTATCACCAATTTCTGCTGTTCTTGCAGTGCAGCTGTTGCCAATCTAGGTTCTCACCTAAGACCAAAACGCCTTTTTCTCTTTTTTCTAATAGCTATTGAACGTCGGAATGCGCTGCGGTGAGCAAACAGTGCTGTGTGCCTGTTGGGCCCGGGCCTCAGAGACCCTGCGTTGTTCAAGCAGGATCACACTCCTGTAAGGGCAGCTCGTGGGATGCACACGTTAAAGGGGGAACATCAAAGAAAGTCACAGAGGCGTGAAATAGACTGCAAAGACAAGACCGTACGAGAAGATTCAGCGTCATAAGAAAAAGCGGATTGTTTTCTTCGCAGAACTGGAAATGCTTACAATGAACACTTTGCTGGAGTTGGTTCTGGCAGCGCGCGGCTCGGGGGCGCCGGGGCTTCGCACACAGAGGGAAAGGAGCTGTGAGCCGCCCCGCGCCTCTCAGTGCTCCATCGCCACTGCGGCTCTGGAGATGCACCGCAGCCACACGGCGGCCCCCCCTCCCGGCTCCCAGGGCGGTCCGTGCAGCCGGCAGCGCGTTGCTGTGCAGGCAGCGCAGAGCAGCACGACGCCCCACGCCCAGCTCTTCTGGGTATTCTGCCGGTGCTGGAGGGAAGCCTTTCATCTCTCGTCCTTATTGGCGGAAGTGGTTTGAAGGTGCAGCTCTCAAAGGCAGCGTACCTGCTAGGATAGCTGATGAACAAAAGGAAAATAGAGCAATAAAAAGTCACCGGGGTGTGAGCGGCACCTGCCTGCAGATAAGACACAAGAGAGTGCACTGAAAAGCCAGGGATCGTAGCATCATAGAGTGCCTTGGGTCGGAAGGGACCTCCAGGATCACGGAGCTCCATGCTGCAGGCAGGGATGTATGTGTGGGGCAGGGAAACTGTAAAAGCAAAGCCAAATAAAGGGGTGACAGCTGTCAGGTGCCTGAGCTGCAGTGAGTCCACGTGGTGTGCAGGGCTGGGGAGGACGCCAGGATGAGGGAAGGACCGCAGTGGGATCGGCCTCCTAGGAAGGAAATGCTGAGGGGGGACTGCAGCGAGAGCCGGGTGGGCACAGGGCTGGGGAGGGGCTGCAGCTGAAGCCTGGGAGACCCCCGAGTGATCTGTGACTGCTGATGTGTTTAACTGGGGCTTAGGAGCTGGGAGGTGAGGTTCTGCTGCAAGCTGAGGCAGTCAGTCTCGAAGGCATGGCAGCAAGCGCTCAGCAGCTTTAGGGTTACTCTGAAATAAAACTCAGATTCTAGTGAGGTCCTGTTTTAGCTGTGGTTAACCATTACAGTATCTTCATTCTAATATGATACACATTTATTCAGAACCCCATCTTCAGGTCTTTCTGTGCTAAACTACACGAAAGGAAATCATGTCAGCCCTCCTCAGTGCCCCAGACTTGCAGGGGCTGTGGGGCTCCAGTGCTGAGAAGAGTTGTTCTCGGCTGGGATGTGCAGACAGCTGGATTCTGCTATGGGAAGCTACCCGAGTGTTGGTGTCTCTCCCAATTACACTGCTGCAATTCCCCTGCTCCCTGTGAACAAACCCCATGTGAAACCCACTCTGGTTGGCAGGACGCTGCTCGGATCACGAGGCAGGCACTGCTCAGAGCTGGACACCGGCTGCCCAGCGTGGGTTCTGACAGCGGCTGCTGGATTCAGTTTGCTGCAGAGCACGTTATCTGTACATCAGCTGCAGTACAATGTAGGCAGGACAGGGTTTCCTTTTCTTATTTCTCTGGTTATGTTTCTACCTGTCAGAAGAACAGTTCCAAGAAGCGGCATCCAGCTCAAACAGCCACAAACAGCCACTGAGTGACACTGAGCCACTGCCCTCAGGAATGGGATGAGCCAAAGTGAATCCCTGCAGTGTGAGCTCCTCCCGGGCTCCGCTGAGCTCAGACCTCTGCAGCAGCGTGATGCTGGGGAAGGCACAGGACTGCAGATGTGCAAAACCTCTTAGAGGAAGGTGGCGTGCGCCGAGCCTCAGCAGATGGTACAGCAAAACCACCAGAAAGCAGAAAGAGGTGGGGAAGCCCACTTGCTTGGGGGGGTGCTGATGCGGACAGGCAGAAGGGCTGCGCGATGGGACGGCTGTCGTGTGGTGGGTGGACACCTTTCCTAGAAAGGGCTGAGTGGAAATGGGAAACTTCCCTGTTTCCTGCAGCACCGCGTTCTGAGTGACGAAGCAGGCTCTGCTGTGGAAACCCTGCTCCCGTCCCTTTGCCACATTCCAAGTGCAAATGCAGGAGCTGCTTTGCTCCGTGAGCTCTCAGAATGGAGCGTGTGGACGCGTGCAGCCCTCAGAGCGCGCTGAGGAAGGACCTGAGCATGAGTGCATGCAGGGAGCACGGGGAGCAGCACAGCAATCCGAGAGCACGAGGAGGAGGAGGGTCTGACTGTCAGCACGTCACCGGGCTCTTGCCGAGGTGCAGGAAGTATAAAAGGCCGTTTCCCGAAGAGGGGCTCAGGCAGGAGCTGGCGCTCACCCAGGCTGCGCTGTGCAGACGATGCTCTCAGCAGCACCGTGACTTTGGCTGTTAGAAACAAGACCATGGACGGCGGTGAGTACCTGCCCTGCCTTCATCTGCGTCTTTATTAATAGGGAGAATGCCCAAATCCATGCCCTGGGGCACAGGATTATTCAATATAAAAGGGTTTAATTTTCCTTCTGTGTGCTCTGAACGAGAGGACTCAGCCAAAACCATCTTCTCCACAAGAAGACAAAGAGCACAAATCTCACAGATCTCAGGTCAATTTGCTTCCAAACCATAAAAAAAGGGCAGCCTGGGGGAATTTCAAGGAGGCTCTGCTGTCCAAAAGCGAGTTCTTCCCATGCCATTCCTATCTTTTTCTCATGTTTCTTTATAAGACCTTCCATCTCCTTGGTGATGCTACGCTCCCATGGATAAATCAAGGGATGGGAGTTTCCTCTTGTCTAAACCTCCTCGCTTATTGAAATTTGTGTGACTGAATATCTTCACTGCAGCCACCAAATCTTGAACCAGTGCAAAAATCGGGCTTTGCATTTGCCTGCACCTGGAGCAGCCTGAGCTGGGGCACAGCGTGGGTCTGCACTGCAGCAGAGCGCCCTGCCATGGGAGCGAGGCGCTGCTCTTTGGCACTTGCTGTGTCCCCGGCAGCACGGCAGCACGAGGCTGTCTGCTCCTTGCACGTCTCACACTTTGCCAGCTCACACCAGCGCCCTGCAGGCCCGGCTGGGGATGTGCAGCACTGCTGCTGAGCAGGTAGCAGCCGAGCCGATCCCCTCTCCTATGTGAGCCTCTGCAATTGACTTATCTCTGTTTATTCTGCTTCTTGAATCTCAGTTTCCTAAGAGGGGTGGAAACAGATCATCAACGTGTCTGACTGAGATCTGTGAGTGCATGAAGCAAACCGTGCGACACGGTTCTGCTACCCTCCCTCTGGCCCATCTTTCCTGTCTGCAGTGAGAAGTAGGGGGGAAAGAAGGGGGAAACTGGCACTGAGCTGTTAACTGCCAAAAGTCATTCTATTGTTTAAGTATGATTAATCCTTCTCAGAAATATCCGGTTCTTTCCCCAAAAGCCAACGATAGTGATGGTGAAGAGGCACCAGAAACCCGAATACGGGTAGAGATCTCGGCGGGACGTTGCTCACTGCCCACACGTGCGCTGAGCTGCACTTTGCAGTCCTGGCCACCAGGAACAAAAGATCCTTTGCCCACGAGGGTTTAACAGAGCAGGTTTGCTCCCCTCCTGCTCTCGCCCTGTGCATGCAGACCAGCTGCAGCCCTGCACTGAGCCGGGGCCGCCATCTCCTCGCAGTTCATCTGATGGATGTGGTGCTGAGCTGCCCGCTCCCCTCTGCACAGAGCAGTTCTTTCCCCCTCCATTCCCACGGCCTGCAGCAGGGCAATGTGCTCCTGAGGGCTGCAGCAGTGCAGCGCTGCCGAGGGAGGTGGGGGCTCGCTGGGGGCTTGGGGGCACGTCCTGACTCAGTGCACTGAGTTGGCTGAGTGTTGAGAAGGGAGGCTGCTGCTCCAACTGTTACAGGGACTTTTGAAGGGGTTTTTTTCTTAATATTTTGAGGAACGAAACTTTACGAAAAAACCCACAGCTGAGAACTGCCAGAGGCCAGAAAACGTACAGCTACCTAAAACTGCCCATTAAACTCCAAAGTGGGCCTCATTTCCTCTCTACAGCCCATTTGCTTCTGCTCCCCTCTCCCTCCCGCCCTGCCCCAGGCTCCTGCAAGCACAGCACCAAGAAATGAGTCCCATCCTTAATGTGAAAGTGGTGACTCAAGGACCCGCACTGCCCCTTTTGCCTTTGCAAATGTGTAAGCTGGGGTGAGGGGATGGAAAGTGCAAGCCTTTTTATACTGAAAATCATCTGACATTTAAGATACGTGAAACAGCAGCTGAGGAAAAAAAAAGTGAAGCTCTTCAAAGGAATGATACCTGGCTGATCTGTTTGCAGATCGTTAGTTGAGTCACTTTGTTATCAGCTCTATTTCTGTTAGGCACCTCAAAGGGTGATGCTGGTAAAAAAAAGGCAGCTCTCCACTGCTGTGCATTTGTGCCCATCAGGTGGGCCAGGGGCCGGACTGGGTACAGGCACTGGGGAGGGGAGATGCAGGGGAAGGCGCTGCTGCTCCTGGACAAGCACACAGTGCTGCTGCACCAGCGTGGAACCAGGAGGCAGGCTGTGCTCCCTGCGTGGGACAGGAGGGAGGCGGATTCAGGTGTCCTCGCCATGGGGACCGGCGGCTCTTCTCTGCCTCCCTTCCACACAGCCTCTAGGAGTTAAATCACCTCTGAGGCCCCAGCTCCCAGAAGCGACAGCCAGCAGAGGTAGCAGCACCGCCAGCAGGCATGAGCCCCATCCCAGTCCCTGGGAAGCCAGAAGCTTGGTGGAGAGCATCGCTTGGCACCAACTGTGTTTTTGCCAGGGCAGTGACCCCGTGCCAGCAACCCAGGCACCTGAGGCTGATTGAACACAGGCAGAGGGTTTCAGCAGTTTGGGCTTGCAGTGCATTCTCCTGGTCCGGTGCAGCACCAGCACAGGAACCGGCAGAGCTGGGAAGGGTGTGAAGGAGCTCTGAGGCAGCAAACAGCAATCCAGAGCAGAGCTGTGCATGTGGCTGCTGAGCACCGAGGGGCAAAGGGTTCAGCCAAACTTCTGAACAAATGCTCATCTGTGAGGACAACAGCACGGTCACCAGAGGAAACGGGCAGCCACAGCCAGAGGCATCTCCTGCCTGAGGGTGGGCCCTGCTCAGCAATCCCAGAGCAGGTGATCACAGGAGGCAGGGGCTGCAGCATGGGGGGCTGCCTTGTGCCGTGCAGACAGTGGCAGAACTCTCTGAGCTGGAGGAGACCCTCAGGGATCACAGAGTTCAGTGCCACACATCCAGGCAGACACAGCTCACAGCTGCCAGGTTGCCTCCTAGCTTCAGCAATTTTCGGTCACAACTGCCTGAGGTAGATGCTGGCATGTGCTTTAAATAGAGAGAAGAGAAAGCTTTCACTGGCCTCTATGTCTCTACTAACCACAGCAGGAAGAGCTGTTTGTCTGAGATTGCTCTCACATCTGGCTCTGAATTTAATTTTCCTCCCAGCTGACAGCGTGCTGCATCTCCACATCCAAAGGCAGCAGAAGCCAGCTCTGACATTTAGACAAGCAATAAATTTCAGCCAGCTTCGGCTCCGTACTTCAGCAGGGAGCAGAGCCTTCCTGATCTGCAGTCCGGTCAGCACACTGCCAGGATCAGCCGTGCCAAACTGACTGCACTCACAGCTGTGTTTGTACACACACTGAGTGTGCTTCACCCTCAGCTCAGAGCTCAGGAGATGGGCTGCTGGCTGCACCCTTCAGGAGCATGAAGCTGTCAGCTTGGGGGGTGAGGAGGAAAGAGAAAGAAGTCTGCAGTAAAAATGGTTACACTGCGCTAATTGTCGTCAGCCATCAGATGAGGCTGCAGAGGCCGGGCTTCAGAGACTCAATCGGTGCTCTGACAGTGGCTTGGTGCACGACCCCAGGTTGTCCTGTGAGCATCTTCATCGCCTTTTCTGTCTGTGCAGCTGCAGGGAGCTTTGCAGAGTTCAGAATGCCACAGCCAAGTGTGCTACCTCTGCTTTTCAAGCAGAAATCCCGACCTGACTGCTAACACGGTGTCTTCTTCTTCCTTAGGTAAACAGCTGAAGGTCACCCTTGCTTTCAGCCTTCCTCTAATTTTTCAGGTAAGATGTTGAAAACAGTGTTGTTGAAATGCAGCTGCATTTGTGTTGTGGGTGAAGAGAGATCTCAGAAACAGGCAAAACAGCCACCCACAGCCCCAGAGAGACCCGTGGGGCACACGGCTGCTCACACTCATAACCCAGCACCCAGAGGTGGGCGGTGAGGGCAGAGTTAAAACCAGAGGGAAAGCAAACGAAAGGGATGACATCAACGAAAGAACAAAAACAACAGGATAAACAGATCTTAAGGCAGTCCCGACTGTTAGAACCGAGTCCCATCCTCACAGCAGTGTGTGCAGTGAAGAACCAAGCACCGCACGCAGGTGTTCCCAGCTCCCGGACCCAGCGCTGCGCTTTGACCGGCGTCAGTCCTGAAGGGCCGATGCGCCCGGGCAAAGCAGGCGCCCTCCTCCATGTTTTCCTGCTCAGAGCCGGTGTGAAGCAGCAAGGAGGAGCCCAATGCTGTGACCCGCTCCTGACCTGCAGGCCGGCCCCCAGCACTCACGCTCCTGCAACCACAGCAGCAGCCTCAACCCCGCCACCGTCCCCGGCTCGGGCTCCCTGAGGCTCCGCGAGGCCTGCACTCTGCTTTCCCCTTTCACTTCTGGCGGCGTGCCTCCAGATTGCACGCAGGATGTGGTGAAAGCCAGGCCTGCCTGAGACGGAGCGTGCTGAGAGATTGGTGATAAGGGCAGAGGTATCCAGGGGAAACCTTTCATCTCCGAGCAATGGGGAGAAGGTTCTGGAGAGCGATGGCTCACGGAAAGCAGGGCAGAGCCACCGCAGGCTCACTCTGCTCTGCTGAGCGTGGCAGTGTAGGAAGATGAAACAAGAATAATCAGAACTGAAATCGGGGCAGGGGCTGTGAATGAGATGCCAGCAACCCATCCATGTCAGCACGGCAACCATTTCCTGCTTTGCTGGCCGCGTTTCCTCGCAGTTTCATTGACACCTCTATTCGCTCAGCAGAAACAACAGCCGAGGGAGGCAGGGAGGCTCCGGCTTTGCCTTCCAGCAGAGCCCTTTGTGTGCAGCCCCGCCGCCTGCAGGCTCAGCCCTGGTGGGAGCAGGGAGTAGAAGGCCAGGGAGCCGTGGGAACCCCGGTGCTCGCAATGCCAGGGTGCTGATGGCCGTGAGCAGCTCCTGGCACTGCCATGAGAAGTGCATGTGAGCAACAGGAGTATCTCAGATGGGGAAGGGAGGTGAACTGAAGCTAGAAAATGCCAAACAAGTAGACTCAGTCAGGAGGAAGTTTTTGCTGAGAGAAGGAGAACAGCAAAGGCTGTGTTATTTTTCCATTTCATCTAACAGCTGACCGTGTACATAACGCTGTGTTTGGGTCCTGATGCATTCTGGATAACAGCCACACATTCCAGAGTTTCAGGTGTTATACTGATTGCACACTAACTTTTCTTGCTGAATTCCCGTGATGAGCCCCCAAGAACCCCAAACCCCACGTATTTATCCACGCTGTCAGCCATGAGACAACTCTGCTCCCTAGGACATCCCTGGCCACGGCTGGGTGCTGCTGATGTACAGGCTGACATCAGTCCCCCGCTGGAAAACACTGAGGGACAGGGGCGGTGCGGTACCTGTCTCAATGGCTTTGTTCCTTCCCTGTTCTAGTTCTGTGCTGGGAACAACGTCACTGACGACTACGACGCCAACACCACCATTGACTACAACATGTTTGAGATCCTGTGTGAGAAGAAGGAAGTCCGTGATTTCCGTGCCGCCTTCCTCCCAGCCATGTACTCTCTCATCTGCTTCACGGGGCTGCTGGGAAACGGGCTGGTGATGCTCACCTACATCTACTTCAAGCGGCTAAAGACCATGACAGACATCTACTTGCTGAACCTGGCCCTGGCAGACATCCTGTTCCTGCTGACCCTCCCATTTTGGGCCACGAGTGCGGCCACGTTCTGGTGTTTTGGAGAATTTGCCTGCAAAGCAGTCTACTGCATCTGCAAAATGAGCTTCTTCAGCGGGATGCTGCTCCTGCTGTCCATCAGCATCGACAGGTACTTCGCCATTGTTCAGGCTGCCTCCGCCCACCGCTTCCGCCCCCGGATGATATTCATTAGCAAAGTCACGTGCATCCTCATTTGGCTCCTGGCCTTCGTTCTCTCAATCCCCGAGCTGGTTCACAGCGGTGTAAATAACTACGACAGCCACCCCCGGTGCTCCATCATTGCTAACGACTTGCAGACTTTCAACACTGGCATCAAAGTGTCCCAGATGGTTTTTGGCTTCTTGATTCCCCTGGCGGTCATGTCTGTCTGCTACCTCATCATTATCAAAACGCTGCTCCAGGCCCGAAACTTCGAGAAGAACAAAGCCATCAAGGTGATCATTGCGGTGGTCATCGTCTTCGTCGTCTTCCAGCTGCCCTACAACGGCGTCATGCTGGCCAAGACCATCTCAGTCTTCAACAACACCAGCTCATGCGAGCAGAGCAAGAAGCTTGACATGGCAGACGATGTGACCTACACTCTAGCCTGCTTCCGATGCTGCCTCAATCCCTTCCTCTACGCCTTCATAGGCGTCAAATTCCGCAATGACCTCTTCAAGCTCTTGAAGGAGCTGGGCTGCCTGAGCCAGGAGCGCCTCTGGCAGCTGTCGTCCTGCCGTGAGAGCAAGAGGTTCTCCTTTGCCATGGAGACAGAGACGACCACCACCTTCTCCCCGTGAGGAGAGCTCCAGGAAGGCTGAAGGCTGGTGTCGTTTTGTACACTTCTACTTTGAATTACTGATAAAGACTTGCCATTACTTTAGGGAGGGCAGCTGCAAAAGGAAGACCAAAGAACCTCTCCATATCGCAGCCAACGAGCTTTGCTATCCAGTGTTTTCACGGATGGAGAGACTTCAGTAAAAGCTGTGACTCACAGTGAAGTAAGGGAGAGGTTCAGTGAGTTCAGAGTTCATCATGCCATTTCACCCCTATTTCCTAGCCAAAATCAAAAATGCTCGGAATGGTTCATTTCATTAAAAGCAACAAATAGCAAGAGAAGCAGACACAAGTGCTACAGAATTACTAGTTTAGAGCTGGATTTCCAAGAGCACCGCCCTTGCTTTGCATGTTGCATTTGACACAACTCCCTACTGCTCTTCCACACACACACAAACGATGCTCACTGCGCAGAACAGCACCAGCAGCCTCAAGCTCCCGATGCAATACAGCACGCAGTGTAAGCTGTGAGGTGTCCCAGCAGGCAACTCTCAGCCATGCCTTCCTCCAGAAACAGTGAGAAACTTGCATAACCAAAACTAAATTCACACATATGATGTGTATTCAATAACTGCATGTTACTGTGGCATCTCAGGTTTGTCCACTTCACTTCTGCCTGCAGCAATGACGTCTGGTGCTTCAGCTCCTAGGGAGCTCTGCTTATTGCCTCCCAGTGTTCACTTGCATTCTTTGGGAATGCTGCTTCAGTTTGGCAATACAGCCTTCTTCAGCTTCTGCAAAGGCATCTGCCTGCACAAGAGCTAGCTAGCACAGTTTAGATTCCAATGTTTGCACAGAGACGAGTTCTTTACAAGTACAAAATTGCTGAGGCCTCCCCAGTCACCAGTCACACAAACTGGAACCAAGAAACAAAACTTCAGTGACGGGTACTTAAATACACTTTTAGCACCCGGTCCTTCAGCCTGTCCTCACACCAGCCTTACTCCTGACACGCTGAGGGAGCCTTTAAGCTGTTGTGAAAGCATCTTTGTTTCTGTGCTTTGGCAGACTGCTGCCACAATGCTCAGCATTCGAGCCCAGGACAAGTTTCAATATATTTCTTAGTGCAAGACTTAGGTTAGGATGTATCTGTGCCCACGGTCTGACCCCTGCAACATGTCAGAATCCAAAGCTTGCTCCTCTCCAGCCTTATCAGCTGTGTGGACACAGCCTGCTGACTGTCACATATGTGTGGGGGCTTTCTGTGCTGCTGCTTGCTGACCTCAAGAGATAATATCACAAGTGTGGGTTTTCTTCTCCTTTATCAACCAACGTGTCTTTCTAGAAGAACTTTAGCAGCTGTCTTTTCTGTAAGTCAGATACGTATTTCACTTATAAGCTACTGAAAATGTGCTTAGCATTCGTGCTGTCACTTCTGATCAAGATGCCATTCACTGCAGTTTGATTTAACTGCAAAGGACAGTGGGGTGCTGCAGGTTACTGCTGGGTCAGGACTTGAAGGGAACATGGCAGCTGAACAACAGACGGCTGCCATGTAAAACAAGGCCTTGAAAAGAAGCCTTGAGCGTGATGCCATTTACCAGGAGGAGGAAGATTCCCACAACAAAAGCACCCTGAGAACTGCTGTTACGGGACATCTGAGCATCAGCTGGGAGGAGCTGCTGCAATCCTCTGTGCATCTGTTGCCCATTTCCAGGCTCTGCCCCGCACAGCACGCAGCTCTCCCCAGCTCCCAGCGCCATGGCTGAAGGCCTTGGCCACAAACTGCGGGCAGGGCGCCCGGCCCACCTTCCACAGCAGCAGGGGAGCAGCTCTGCTCGGCGGCACCTGAGGCAGGTTGCTGTGGACGTGCAGAGCCTGCAGAGCAAACATCCCAACAGTCACCTCTTCCAGCGCCACTCACAGGAGCATCCGGAGGAACAAATCTCGTTCTGGGACAGGGCACAACCAGCCCTCAGACACAGAACCCAGTGAATTCAGGAGGAAAGCACTCTGCTCTGATTAACCTGCCTATGTTGAATAACAATCCCACCCTCTTGTTCCAAGCATTTTCTTTTACAATGCCCGTTTAACATGTACAATACATGCTGCTTCTCAATCATATTAAAGGGGGGTTGAGACTGACACACCAAACAGTCATTTCTTCTTGATTTCCTCCTATGTTTCTTACTCAGGCAAAGAAAAGTTGGCCAGAGTAAGGAACACCTGTCATACAGGCTCCTCTTCGTTTTCTCCAGTAACAATGCACTCTTCATGTATACTTACATATGTAAAGCTGCTTTCCATAGAAAAATTTCAATATGTACATGAATGTACCCTGAAATACGCTGCTTTCACTAAATCTTTTTTTGCATAACACACTCCCCTAACTTATTCTAGCAGGGAAAACTGCCTCACCAAAACTTGTACCTGTAACCTGTTTAACAGAAACCATTTCCTTCCCAAAAATGCAAAGTTTTCAGGTCTTTGCCAACTGGACGCATTCTGAATAGGGAAATAAAGCAGCTGCCTTTGTAAGAATGAGAAACCAAAGCAGCATCTGGGGCAGCGCTGAGCTCTGAGCAGATGAAGGCAGCCGCCAGATGGATCCCACGATGTGAACCTGAGGCTTCTCCAATGCAGACTGAGAACTGACTGTACGTTGCTACTCAATGGAAATAAATTATGACCATTTTGAAAATACTGTTGCTTTTTCCTCGTGTATTTCCTCACAGGATGCATCTTGTGTGCATCGCAGCAGCTCGTGCCACGTCCTTCTGCACTGGCCAGGAGCTGCTTGTTATCACCCCAGCGTTGTGTCAGCACTGCTCTGCAGGGGGAAAAAAGAAAAAGACAAAGTGTGTAAGCAGTCTAGAAAAAGAAAAAAAGTTGGTTTACTAATTATAAAGCAAACAAGTCAGAAATGGGTTTAGTAGTGGTGCCTGTCTTTATTTTTACTCTCAGTGTCTCCATGCTGTTCCAGCATTGGATGTACCTGGTGGTTACATACATAAAAGGCCTTCATGTTTACAGGGTCAGTAACAAAAACAGCACAGGCTGTGAAGTGCTCACAGGGAGAGGGGCTGCATGGAGCAGCACAGCAGCAACTGCTGCACTCCGACGTCCAGCAGGGCAACCTGCACCGAGAGCAATTCTTCCTCAAGGGGCACAGAGACAGTCATCATCCTGCACAAAAACTGCCCTACAGCTGCAAGGTGGAATCAAAGAGAAGAGCAGAGCTGTGGAGGGAAGGCCTTGTCACCACACAAAAGAATGAGCTGGAGTTAGTGAGGCAAACAAAGCCTAAAAATAATGCACGTGGGTGATGAGGAAGGGTGGTGGCACTTTGCAGCAGTCAGAATAGATGAGGGTGGGCCATAGTTTCCTCTCCCCATCTCTTCTTTTATATGGAAAAACAACCGAAGGCCCATTCGGCCCCATGTTCGGCCCCAACAACCTCAGGGCGGAGGTTTCAGATCTCGGGGAAGAACCTCTTCCATGGGCAAGAATTGCCCCCAGGTGCTTCTGGCTGCCTGCCTGCCCTCCATCCCGCAGCGCTTCTCCCTTCCCAGCTGAGGTCTCAGCGCCTCGTCCTTGTTCCATCACAGCAGCCTCCATATATATGATTCCATCACAGCAGCTTCTTCCCCAGGCACGAAACCAGAGATCAAAATGTCCTGATGCAAAAGCAGTAATCAGGAGCACCTGGCTGTATTCTGGTACCGCGCACAGGAGCTTCCCATCCTCCTGCTGAAAGAGAAAAGCACTCCTAACATGCTTAGATGCTTCAAAGTGGGAGTTCACAAGCACAGCTCTGGTAGCAGCCTAACCTATTTTCAAGCCACGTGAAAAGTTGGTTTTCACTTTCACCTTCCAGTACGACCCCAGCTCTGCACAGAGCCAAGGCTGCTACCAGAGCAGGGAGTCAAACCCCTGCTAATTAAACAACACCTGCCATTGCCACAGCTTGCTACAGAAATCCTCTTCAGGTCTCAACAAGCACGGTGGCTTTGGGTTCACCTCCACCACATGCATGGCAGATTCAGAGCCAATCGAGGCATGATCTCACGTATTTGTCACTGCTGAACCCATGCAAATCCTCAGCCTGCAGGAACCGAAACTCTTAACTTACCTCCTTGCTGCTTTGGTTGTTGTTTTCTTTTTTAATTCAATTGTCTAAAATAAGAAAGCAAGCAGATATTTACTTTCCTTTCTTTGCTGACACGCCGTTACATAAACCCGAATTTCTGAGTGCTGATACGCTTGGCTGGGAAAATTCTGTGACTAAAGACCACGTCCAGCATCCAAAATCATCCTGCCAGGGGGGAAAGGCCCAAATCACCTCCAGTGCCACATGGAATCCAAAGAGCCTCCGGGATTCAAAGTCTGCACACATCTGGTTATCAAAACCAGAGCTCCTACGGATCCTCGCTCTTCCTTCTTCAACCAGGAGCTTGCTCTAAAATCCACTGAAAGCAACAGAAACTCACGAAGGCTCTCTGCGTTACCTGGGAGCGGGTGTGAATTTGTCATGCTCTGCAACAGGCAGCAGAATCCCAACAGCTGAATCCACACAGCCAGGTGCAGTTCTGAGAAGAGCACAGGGAAGAGCAGCCATGGACTGCATTCATCCCCACGGGCAGAGAGTTTCAGCAGCTCTGCCAGAAGAGCAGATGAGCTCCATACGCGTCTGCTAAGGCCCAGGGAGCCCAGAGCTGCTGCAGAAGCCCGGTGCCACTGCTCCTGCTGCCCGTGCCTGTCCTGCAGGCAGCTGTGCTCCTCTGGGACACAGCTCTCATTTACACCACTTGAGTCAACAGCTCCACGAGGCTGAGTGCTCCAGAGAAGCAGAAATGTTCTGCTCCAAAGCTCTTCATGGGGCACAGTAAAAAATAACATTTTCACCAGAACAGATGAGTCACAAGTCAAAGTGCCTCATCCAAAGACCCTAAGCTGTCATTTCCAAGAAATGCTGCTGCTTTTGTGTGCTTCTCACACCCAACAAAGGCAACAGAATTCCCACCCAATCATCTGAAAGGAAGATGCTGATTTAGACATACAAAAATCAGCGTTTAACCAGATAGCATCAACTGCTTCCTCTGATTTTGATCCCGTTGGCTTTGTGCGATCTCAAAATCAAATTTAGACACTCTGGTTTACAAATTTTAATTACAAGGAAAGCAAATATTCCCATCCTCAGCCTCCACCAGGCACATACAGCCCCATGGCAGCGGGGACATGGGGCTCCCAGCCCCCCACTCCCTCTGCCTTCCCCCCCAGGTAGCACAGCAGAACGCCTGCTGCTCTGCATCTTATCACAGGGCATCTGACATCTACATGAGAACGTTAATGTGGAAGGAGGTGTGAGCACACACGTGCTCAGGTCTGCTTTTGTCTCCCAGCAGAACTGGTTTCAGACTCCAGGGGCTCTGGCAGCAAAATTAAACGCCCCGCTCAATCTCGCCACCAGAGCTGTGCAAATGAAAGCTTGTGTTTTTAGGGGAGCGTTGACTGATTCCCTTCAAGATAACAAGTTTCTTCTTCTAACTTGCGGCCACACCGAGCAGTGAGAAAGAATCTCTACCCCCGTGCCAGGGCGGGGAGGGGGAGAAGGAAAAACAAGTCTCTTTCTGGATGACTAACACAGCCAGCAGCGATTGCCACTCTGCAGCTCAGCCCCGCTCTTCAACAGGGAGTTACACAAAGCTCCTTTGAAGAGGTTAACACATTCGCAGTCGATGCTCTCTGCATCACCAGGGGGTCGCAGGGAGCTGCAGTGCTCATGCTCGCACTTCAGGACCTGACTGCATGCAGAGGCAACCTTCACCAAAAGTCACGGCGCTGTGCTCTGACTGCCACAGCTTCCACCAGGCTGGGACGGGATGGCAGCAGGCCTGGTGAACAACCAGACCCTCACAAGGGTCACCAGAATGTCTCTGCTGCCAGCAGCTGCTGGCAAGGCTCCACACTCACCTGCAGTTGAGCAGCCAGTGGCCAAGCATCGCTGCAAGACCTGGGGGCTGCTTTGGAGCGTGCAGCCAGTGACAAACAACAAAGGTGTCCCAGCCATCAGAAGCAAGATGTGAGATGCCACCAGGCCGTGCCTCCTCTGCTGGGTGCCCTGGGGCACGATGTGGGCTGCAGCCAGGGCGCAACTCCATCGGCTCAGCCCCCATCCACCAGAGCACAGTGACGATGCATTGTGAGGCAGCAGCGCTGCAGACAAGCTGTTCCACCTGGGGCTTCTGGCACCTGCTCACCCCAGACCTGCTCCAAAGCAGCCGCAGTCTGCACCAGCACGACCAGGGGCAGCAGCTCCCTGCACACAGTGTCTCCATGGGGAGGCTGCGACTTTCTCTGGTTGCAGTCTAGCCAGACAAACCACGCCATGCCCCCTGTAACAGTGGCACAAAAGGAGCCCTTCCTCACAAAGCATTTCCTTCTGCAGACATGCACGAGGTTTGTCAGCCACGGCACCTGCCCTGAAACACGCTGCGACCTGAAGCAAGCCAACAGGACCAACAGCAGCTGTTTCTTTGAGAGATGCTGACACCGCGTGGGAAAGGCTGAGAAGTGCTCAGCACAGGCGGCACCTCGCTGCTCACAGCGCAGCCTGGGAGTCCTGCAAAAAAATCATGAACTTTTATCCTCTGAAACAAAGCTGGGGGTTCAAAAAGCGAGTAAAGTCACACTGAAGCGCTACGTGAGCAGTCAAGCTTGCTTTAATTAAAATACACTGGAAGCACTTTTAACAGGGGCTTGATTAGTTCTGAAATGTAACCTGAAGATTTTACCGCCTCCATTTCAACTTCAAACACACCTACTGCAAAATGAAACCTCCCTGACTCCACGGGGGTTGGCTCTGATGGTGCCTCTTCTGTCTGCACAGACAAAGAAGTCCTTTCTTCGTGCCTTTCTGCAGCACTGAAATGAACAAAAACAACGAAGGCTGCTCCATGCATGCAGCTGGCTTCCACCTGACAGGGATATCCCCCACAGCCCACACTCCACCCACCAAAACCTTAAAGAAATAAACATACAGTGACATGAAATGTGTTACCAAGGGAAGTTTCCCAACGCCCTCATACAAAAACACTTCAATATTCTGTTCTCTGGGACGCTGCCAACCCGCTGCTCCCCACACAAAGCACTCAACAGAGACAGAAACACACAGCCCTTCTCAGGAGGTACGGATGCTTCGTGTTATCCAAATATCATCACAAGCCAGGATGTGAGCAAGGAGCAAGGAATTCCTGCCACGAGCAAAAGGACGCCTGAGCAGACAAAAACCCAGCAGCGCAATGATAAATAAAGCAGACAATTGTGCACGAGGCTCAGCTGCAGCAGAAGAGGAGCTCAGGACCTGCGCAGTGCAGCCCTTTGGTTCTGTTAGGGCAGCCAGCGGAGGAGCCGAGGCCACATCCTGAACGTGAATCGTATCATCGCCCACAGTTTGGATTGGATTGCATCACTGATGCCAACCATGTGGGTGCAGGGATGGGCACTACATGCGCCACAAAGGAAAATTAAAAAGATTGTATTTAAATCCTGCAGAAGTAACGGGATAACAGAGGAACACGCGTGCGCCCGTTAACGACACCCAGCAGCTCCGTGCCGCGCAGCAGGCGGGGCGCAGCCGCAGGGAGCCCCCAGGGCCGCCTGACCGCAGGGGGGCGCCCTCCGCACAGCAGGAAGCTGCGACGGCTTCGCGCGATTTACGTGGTCCCGCCTCCACGTGCCGGGCAGAGCGCGCATGCGCTCTTCACCCTCTCCGCGAACGCCGCTGCCGCGCGGCGCCCCCTGATGGGAAGAGGGCGTGAAGAGCTTTAGCGGGTCGGCGGCCGCCGTGGGGCTCCTGCTGACGGACGGAGCTGCGCGGTGTTTGCCCACAGCCGGGCTGGGGGCGGCCGTTCGCGCCTCCCGTGGAGCTGCTCCTCGCGTTCCCTGCGCGCTGCCCTCCGCAGCTTCGCGTTCCGTTTCCCGCAGCTTTGGAGGACTCCTCCCGCTGTCCGCGCGGTGGCGCTGCGGAGCTCGCGCGGCACCGCTGTGGTTTCTGCGCGGCGTGAGCGGGGCGGCGATAACGGGAGCGGCAGCACGGGATTCCCGCTGCTAACGCGGACGAACGGCCGCGCTCTGCCTTCAGCCTGCTGCGGGCACCGCGGTTTCTTGGCTGTAGGAGCCGAGTCTTTCCTCCTGCTGCGAGCTGTGGCGCTGCGGGGCGCCCCTCCGTTACAGGAAGGAGGGAGGGAGAGAACGCGGCCGCGCGCGTGCTCGTTCACGGGTGCGCAAAGCAGGGCAGCAAGGCGCGCCCCGCCGCCCGCAGCCGCCAAGCGGGGATGGAAGGAGCGCGGCCCGAGCTGCCCGAGCTGCCCGAGCTGCCCTCTGTCCCGTGCGGTCGCAGCTGCGCGTCTCCCCGCTCTGGAGCTGTGACCGCAGCAGTTGGCTGAGCGCAGCGTGGAAGCGCTGCTGATCGGCGCGCAGCTTTTTCTCTCCCCCAGGAGAACGGCTGCGACTCCTTCGGAGTCCATCAGCAGCTTCCTCTCCTTCCACCTTGAACGGCAGCCATTCGCAGCCCCGGGGCTCGCGGTGCAGCGCTGGGTGCGGAGGTGCCGCGATATTCTTCCAGCTCCCATCCCCTCCTGGGCAGCGCCGGCAGCAGATCTTAACAGAGGAGCAGTGACCGGCTTGCCTGCACCCAAAACGAAGTATTTTGCCCCGCTGGTGTCTGCCTGCCTCGCACAGCAGTGAGAGGCACCGATGCTTTGCTGATACGTGTGCTGGGAGGTTATCGGGGAGCTGCCGTGGCTGGGACAGCAGTGAGAGCCCGTGGCATCCCTGCGGAACCCGAGATGAAGGCAGAGGCAGCGCAGGCTGTAGGGAGAGCACACGGAGCACCGGCCTGCAGGTGTGAGCTGCTGCCACCAGTATCAGAATGGCTTCGGCGTGACAAATGTCAGCAGCTGTGAGTCGGCTCCCAGGCAGACGAGCCATGGAACCATTGTGGCTCATTGGAACATGAGCCATGCAGGAGCCCACCGTGGCTCTGGCTGAATCCCGCTCAGCAAGGTGTGCCCGTGCTGCAGTGTCCCATGGGGAGATGCCGTGTAGGGATGGACCCCAGAGTGCATCTCGGCTCTCCCACCCTTGGCACAGGCCTGCAGCCCCTGAGCAGTGTGCGGTTCCCACTGTCTCCCCATCCCAATAAAGCGTGCAATAATCAGCCCATTCTTCTTCCATCCCTTGGCTGCTGCACCCACCTGGAGGCCCTCCATACACACTGGCTCTACCTTTCCCCTTCCTGTGCCGTCACTTTTGTTCCCGCTCCCCCCAGCTATTATCAGTAAAAGCTGTAATTAGTGCTGCTCCCTGTGCCTGGAATCCTTTTCCCATCCCTGTTGCTGTAGGGCTTACAGGTCTTCCGTTGAGCAAATATGGGTACAATTCACTTCAATTGCCAATCCCTATCAGCTGCTGGTGTGGGGCACTTCAGTGTGTGCAAACAATGCTGAGATAGAGAGGAAAAGCAAGTGTGGAAAGCAATTGTTCTCGCTGGCTTCACCTTGATAACAAAGACGCCAGCTGCGAGACAAAGGCTGTTCACGGTTCCTTGCCCTGGGGCTGCAGAGGTGTCATTCTTGAAAAGGGAAAATTGATGGTGTGGGCTTCAAACGCAGCTCTGCAGGACGGCGGCTGCTCAGGCAGGGCAGGGGGGCTCCATTTAATTCCCTTCTTCCTCCCAACATGAGAGCTCAGACATGTCTCCCTCCAGAGAAGAAAACATTGCTGTCATAATTCAGCTGCAGGCTGCCACCAGCTGTACCCAGAGCTCAGGCCTTCTTGCAGCACTGCCTGCAGAAACGAGAGGCTTCTGGATCACACACGTGTGCACGTGCAGCTGCTCCAGGAGCACAGAGTGCATCCAGGGCACAGGACAGAGTTCTGCTCCCGCCCTCCCCAGGCCCATCCACGGGTGTCTCCGGTGCTCCCAGGCGCGGCTGAGGCTGGAGCTGCAAAAATCTGCCTCTGAGGTGTGGAAAACAAAAAGTCCTTTTTCCATAAAAGGCGGCTGAGGAGCCCCAAGCCGGGGATCCGCGGGGCTGCGTCAGCGCTGTGCGTAACGCGTCGGTGTTCCAAGTGGAGCTGACTCACCTGCTGCTGGCAAAGGAAGCGGTGACGGCACAGATGTGGGGCTGCTGGGGGGCACTGGGGGCCGCCTGCACCAGGCTGAGGTCCTCACCAACACCAGCATCACCCAGCTCTGTGCCCAGAGTTGCTGTGGGTATTTCACTTCCACGAGTCAGCGTTTCAGTGCTCAGTGCCTTTTCTTCTATTCTGCAGCCCTGGGGGGCGGTGGGGGCTCTCCTGCTGCAGCCTGCCCTGCCATGGGGCTCAGTGCTGCCGTGCATCTCCAAGGGGGGACGGGGGATGTGGGACGGGACTGCAGGCACTGGGCACAGACTGCAGCACGACATCCTGCCCGAGGTGCTCCTTCTCCACCTTTTCTCCACATTTGCACACGTGAATTCCAGAGAAGTGCTCCCAAGTCTTATTCATATCCTTTGAAAGGCCCTTTGCTGTCTCAGCTCACAGGTATCTGCATGTTTACTTTGTTCAAATTCCACAAAGATGTAACCATGCACTTAGAAACCCTCCACGATCCCAATTGCGCAGCAATCTGCTCACACGGCTGAAACAGACTGGGATTTTTGCAGCCTGCCTCAGCTGGGGAGGTCAATCCACGCGTCCCTCACTGCTTAAACCCAAAACATCGGAGCCAATTCACCTCAACTTGGCAATGAGAGTAATTAAGGTAAAAGCCTAATCAGGCTGTAACAGCTGTGGAGCATGGAGGGTGTTTGGTCTTTGGAGGTCTGTGTGCTTTGCCCACCCCGTTAATTCTGTGCTGCCAGCAGAGCGCAGGCAGGGATTGTAGCTCGGCTGAGCTGCGGGAGAGAGGCCAAGGGAAAATGCTTGGGCTGCTTTCCTGAGGGTCCCACACCGCTCTGGGAGGAGTCAGCAGCGCCACAGCCATCCCCTATAGCAACTGTCCCCCAGAAGAGCCCGGAGCGCTGCGCACAAAGGGAGCGTGAATGGCACCGCGTTGTGAACGGCACCGCGGGCAGCGTGAAGGGAATGAAGGATCGCGATCTGAAAGCGCCCCCAGCAGCAGCAATCCCACACCCAGCCGGGAGGAACTGCTTCACCCGGGGACACAGAGGCCTCACAGAGCCCGCAGCACACGGATGGGATCAGCACGGAGCATTTGGGCGCCGCTGGGCCTGGGGGAGCTCAGCCGGGGCTGCCCTGCAGGTGCTGCTGTGCGGGGGGAGCGGCGCGGCAGGAAGGGCTGCGAGCTGCAATGTTTGCCCAGGGATGTAACGGCAGGAAAAAAACAATAAATAAAATGTCGGGAAGGTCGTAAAGGGAGTTCGAGGAATTAAAAGGAATGGGATTTTATATGATGTGCTTCCTGATAAACCGGGCGTTTCAAAGGGTCCCTCTGCGGCGTGGCGGTGAGCTGAAAGCATTCCTGGGCAGCAGAGCGGAAGGTTTCCTGGAGGAAGGGCACTGCAGACGCGGGGTGTTCATGCAGCTCCGTGGCTCCGTGCCCACCGACAGCAGGACGACCCCGGGGCAAAACGGGCGGCGCTGCGGAGAGGTGCTGGGGGATTATTTGTCATCACCCATCCCCACTGAGCGCCGGGTGCTGTATGGATACGTGTGTGCCTTAACCCCGCACAGCACGCAGGTCTGAGCGCTGGGGGCACAGCGCCGGCGGCTCCTGGGGTCACACGAGGCGATGCCTCGCGTGCTGCAGGACGAGCAGCGCCCGGCCCCGCCCGCCGTGCCAGAGGGCAGCGCAGCTCCCCTCCCTCCCTTCCTTCCCTTCTCTTCCCTCCCCTCCTTTCCCCTCCCCTCCCGCAGCACACCTGGCCCGGTGGGAGGGAGCGGCCCTATATCCCGGGCGCTCGGGGAGGGGCTGTGTCGGATCGGGGGCTGAAGGGCTGCAGTGCAGGTACCGTGCGGAGCCGCCTTCGGGGCACATCTCGGCGCTCTCTGTGCTTTTGTTTCAGTTCTTTCGGCTTTCCCTGCTGGCGTTGGTTGTGGTTACGTTGTTTTTCTTCCGTCCCTTCCCTCCCTCCTGCTCAGCACGGCGCTATTCGCTGCCCGGCGGTGCTCGTGGGGTGGGGGAAGGCGATCGCTGTGCGTTGGGGCCGCGCAGCTCCTCGGCCGTGAGTTCCCAGCGCCGTCGCAGTGCTGTTGTGATGCTGCTGCCCGGCGATCCGGACAGTATTTGTGTGGGAGCTGTGCGAGTGGCTGCGGGCTGCAACCCCCCATGCAGGCAGTGGGTGTGAGGAAGGCAGTGCTGTGATGTGGGGGGCTGTGAGGAGGTCCTCATCCTGTCCTGGGGTCCTGTCCCCACATGGGGGCATCGGTGCGATCCCTATAGGGTGTGTGGTGGGATTGTGGGCACAGTGATATGCTTAAAGTTCTTCTGGGTCCCCTGCAGAGCTCCCTCCCTGCCCCTTCCCTTAGCACCCCCAAATTGTGGGGGGACAGCCCCCAGCGCTGCAGCTTTTGGTGAAATAAGGGTTTGTGACACAGCCTGCCAGGGAGACCTGCCTGCAGGCTGCAGGAATCTGGGCAGCAAGAGGAATCTGGGCTGCAGCTCCAGAGAAGGTCTCATGTTCCCGTAACTCATCGCAAGCATTCCTGGGATTAGCCAACACCATCTATTTCTGGACAGACCTCCTCTGGAGGTGCAGCCCCACCATGGGGAGATAAAGGATCCTGGAGGGGAGGAGAGGGTCCTCAGAGGGAAAGGGGGGAGCAACTGGAGCAGTGATTCCACTCTGCAACCACTCCACCTCCCAGAAACGCATGATGCTGTTTGCTGCTGAGGTTCCAATAGCTCTCACTGGGGTGCACTGCCCCTCCTTGGGCACCCACTGCCCCTGGTCCCAGTGCAGCCCCCTGCAGCTGCAGGGCTGTGCAGCTCTGTGTCTGCAGGCCAAGCACTGTGACCGTGGCAGCTGTGTTGCTCAGGTCAGCAGCACGCCCTGCTCGTCGGAGCAATCACCGAGCAGCCCCACGGTCATTAAGCTGGGTGTGCTGAGCTCTGTAGGTCAGACAGTCTCAAGGCTCTTCCTTGTTGACAGCATCCCAGGTTCGTATTTTGGGGACAACCCCCCCAGGCCTGGAAGCTGACGTGCTGCGTTGGTCCCCGCTCTGCGTCCCAGCTCAGATGTCTGTCCCAAGGTCCCACATCAGGACGCTCAGGAGGCCACTGTCCCACACACGTGGGGCTCCGTGTGGCTGCTGCTCTGCGGTGCCTGCAGGCCATGCTCTGCCCACGTGCGGGCGGTATCGCTTCATTTCCTCCAGCAGAAGCCTTGTTCCTCCTCTGGTGCTTTCACGCAGACCCAGAGCGGTGCTGGGCCACGCGTAGGGCGTTCCGGAGCCCCGGGAAGTGCTGTGGGCAGCTCTGGCAGCCGCAGGGCCTGGGGTGAGGCCGTGCTTCCATCATGGGAGGGCAGGAGATGCTTGCGGCTGAACGTCAGCAGCATCCGGCACGGGGACAGCGAGGGGCTCAGCGCCGCTGGCTCGTGCGTGCTGCACGTTACTGCTGTACCTACTGAAATTAAACCCAGCTGCGCCATGCGGGCGCTGACCGAGGCAGGCAGCTCCGCTCCCCGCGGGGGAATCCGATTTTCGCTCGGCTGGGCTCGCGGTTCTGACCTGGGATGACTTTTCCTTTCTATTCAGCAAACGCTCCCTCCCGGCCTGCGCTGCTGGGCGGGTGGGGGTGGGGATGGGGGTCCGCTCAGCCCGCGCGGCTGGGGCAGAGGAGCCCTCAGGTGCCGCCGGGCATCGCTCGGCACCGCGGCCGCAATGAGTCACTGCCGCCAGACGTGACGGAACGGAGCGCGGCCCCCGCCCACGGAGCGCCGTGTCTGCTCCCTAATCCTCTGACTCCAGCGTTAATCAGCCGGAGATAGGCGAGCTAATTAGTCAGGCGTTCGGGCCTGGTGCAAGAAAGGGCAAATATTTTGGGAGGTGCATTGCGGTGTTTGCGTTTCGCGCTGCTCCGAGGGATGCGAGGCAGCCCTGAGCTCCTGGCCGTGACGTCCTCCGGGTCCCCCCAGCGGTGGCGGCGCTGCCCGAGAGCTGAGCTGCCCCTGAGCTCTGGGATGCTGCACCTCCGCTGCTGTGACGGGGCAGGACAGTTTTCCTTGGCCTGAGGTGCACGAGCGAGGTTCCCCATTGCATTTGCTGGCAGCCACTGTTGCTGTCGGTGCCTGGTGCAGCCGCTGGGAGCGGGGATTTCCCCGACCCAGGAGCCACTACTGCATTTCACTCGTTACAAGAAAATGAGCACTAATGCAGCTTCTCATGCTGCCAAATCCTGGGCTGCACAGCGGTTGTCCCTGCCCTCACCCAGCCATGCAGTGAAGGTGGTGCAGAGCAGGACAGGCCCTTTCCTGCACCGCCTTGTGCTCTCGCAGTTTCTGCTACAGCTGGCCCCTGCCCGCAGCACGCCTCGTGTAACACTGCTCTCCTGCATTCCTCAGATTCCTCTTCTGCTGGGGCTGTGGGCCGAGGAGGAGCCCCGGCTCTGTGGGGCCGACGCGGGAGCAGCAGCAGCGGGAGGAGGAGGAGGAGGGTCGGTGCTCAGCCATGTCCCAGGTCATCCACAGCCACGTGCTGCGCGTGGGGCAGAGTGTGTGCGTCCCGTCCCAGGAGGGCACCCCGCGCCTGCCCGCCCCGTGCTCCTACTACTCGACGGACGCCTGGGCTGAGCCTGGTGCTGTGCGCTGCGCCGCAGCCCCGCTGCCCACCCGGGGGCTGCAGGGGGGCCACCCCGCACCGCAGGAGCCGTCCCTGCGCCAGGAGGACGTGGGCACGGAGCCCAGCGCCCACCTCGGGTCGCCCATCTTGGACATCTCCATAGAGAACCTCAACAGGATGATCCTGGAGCTCGACCCCAGCTTCCAGCCGCTCTCCTGCCAGCCGAGGAAGGCGGCTGTGCCTGCTGCTCGGGGGGACGCTGCTGGCACCCCGCAGCACGACGTGGAGGCAGCAGGTGGGCAGGGGCTGTGGGCTCCCACCTCGGGCTGAGGATGAGGATGGTGTGGGTGCAGCCATGTCGTCAGTGGGACCTGTGTCACGTCGGTGTGTGATGGGAAGGAGGAGGGGCTGGGTGCCCACTCACCCCCAGAATGTCACACCTCTCATACTCAGTGGGACCCCAGAGCAGCCTTTAATCCAGGCTAATATTTGCTCCCCTATGTTTGGAGAAGGAATTTCCCATGAGGAACAGGATGTGTCACTCTCTGAAAGCTCCTGGCCCATGTTGCTGGCAGCAGTGAGTGCAGATGGGCAGTGACACACCTCACCCCACAGAGCCCCATCCCTGCAGGAGGGCTGTGGGGCCGTTCATGGGTCACCGTTCACCCACAGAACATTGGAACCTGGAGCCGGATTTCCAAAGCCCTGGGCTAAGGTGCTGCTCATTGCACAGCCACCCCTTGCTGATGTTCCAGCGTTTGGTCAGGGAAATTCTATTTCCAGGGCTGCGTGCTCCTCCAGCAGCATACCCCATCCCTGCAGCACAGAGCAGAACACACGGCCCAGTCCTGCTCCCATGCTGGAGTGCTCCATGCCAGCAGTTCTGCAGTGCATCATTCCCCCTCTGGTGCTGTGCTGCTCCCAACCCCAGGGCTCTGCCCACATCTGTGCAGTGCTGGTGCCCTGTGCAGTGAGGAGGCTGTGATGCTGTGCAGGGAGGTGTGCTGCTGTGGGAGCACCCAGCTGAGAGCAGCCAGGCTGCACAGTGCCCAGCTGCAACCTTAGGCACTAGAATGCCATGGGCATCTGCTTGCAGCGCTCCTTTCAGAGATAACATCCCACCCTTCGGGCCTAAGGATGTGGGGAGACCAGTTCTCCCTGGCTCCTTTTGGGAACTCGTGTGTGTGCTGTGGGGTTGGGAGAGGATGAGGGGTTTGTGCTGAGCCCCAGCTGGGCAGCAAGGAGCTGGGAATGGGCGCGCAGGGTGCGGCATGTGGGCACAGCACGGGGTTTGGGCGTTCCCCATGCGGCTGCGCCTCGTGCTGCACTAATGGGAGGGGTGGCCTTGCAGATAAGGGCTGTGGCAAAGTGCACGTTGGGCCCTTTTCTCCTCGTGCTGCTACTTTGGGCAGTGAGGTGGGCAGCAGTTCCTGCCCATGGCCCCCAGCAGGCAGCATGCTGCTGGACTGGGAGAGCTGGCACTGCATGTGGGCCGAGCAGCTGGCAGTCCGACCCTGTGCTTGGTGGGAAAAGCCTCACTTTGGCTTCCATTTTGTCCTAGCAGCTCTTTTTCAGTATAGGCTTCGTTGCTGCACTGCAGTGTGGGCAGCACCCACCCCTCGGGCTCCATCTCCTCCCCAGCCGACACGCAGCACCGCACCGACCCTGCGGCACTTTCCAAACCATTTACACACCCTCCTTTCTGCCCGAGGTGCCACTCAGCTCCTGCAAACCAGCCAGGGCTGGCAGGAGGCTGCCTGCACCCGGAGGCACGTGGGAGGGCTTTGCTCTTCTCTGATGGGAAACACAGTGTGGGTTTTGATCCTCTACGTGGCAGGAGTTTCCATCGCGCAGCGGCAATGGAACCGCCTGGGAGCAGGGCTGGGTTGCTGCTGGTGCTGGCAGGGAGCAGCCCTTCAGCCCACCCCGTGCTCCTGCTGCCGCTCCTTGGTGCTGAGCAGCGTGCCAAGAGCCCGAGCAAATATTTGAGGTTTAACCACACCTGATAAGCAGGAGCCTCAGTGGGAGGCACAGGGCTTCGCCAGCCCGGAACATGAAGTTGTTTCTTCAAAGGAGGGTATTTTTCCTTTTGAGGGACACACTGACGGTGCCCAGCCAGCAGTGTTTGTGTGCTGATGCTTTGAGCAGCCCAGTGCTCCCACTGCCCACACCACGTTGGGAATGCGGCCACGCTGCACGACGGCTCTCCTGTCTGCAGCGCACGGCTCAGAAGGGCCGAGCACGGTGCAGGCGCTGAGGACAAAGCTGGGCATGTTCAGAGCGGGGCGCCCGGAGCGGGGGGTGAAGCGCAGCCCCAACCCGCTGCCTGCTGCTGCAGGCTCTGCTGGCTCGGCCTGGAGTGCCGGCGTGTTCGGGGATGCAGAAGGAAACGTGGGTGGAAATCCAGCGCCTGCGGTGCGCAGCCCCTCCGCGGGGGGGTCGTGCCGCGCTGTTCATGGGACCCTGGGCTCAGGTGGCTGCTCCGTGCTGTGCGCCCCAACTGCAAAAGCAGAGCGAGCAAAGAGGCTGTGAGGTGCAGCCCCTCCCCATCGGGAAGCATCAGAGTGAGGGGGGACCATGCGGGCCGGGCCCCCCCAGCCTGACGTCACGTTGGATGGTTTTCCCTTGAGTCAGACACAAACACAGCAGCTGCCGCAGGGAGCACCCATGGCAGGTCCTGGCAGGCAGCGGGGGGGTCTGGCAGACGTGGCTGCATGTAACCCTCCTACAGCCGCCAGCACCGGGGGTTGGGGTTGGGGCCCAACAGGCGCTGGATTGTAACGGCTCTTCTCTTTCTGCTTCCAGACATTAAGTACATCGAGATGACACCGACCAGAGCCAAGTGCACCGAGGTGCTGCAGGGCTCCCCCAGCCCTTTCTCCAGGTCTCCCCAGAGCAGCCGCCTCCTGCCCCACGCAGCAACATCCAGAGGGCACTGCACCAACGGCAGTGTGGTGTTCTCCAGCCCTGCACGGCCCGACAGCCCCCGCTCGGCCCCCCCGGGCTGCTCCGTGTCCGAGAGCATCGCCGTGCCCCTTCCTCGAGCTGGGCAGAGCATCTCCCCCCGCACATCACCGGGTGCCGACCAGCTGCTGAAACCCATGCAGGCAGTGAGGGCGCAGCAGAGGGGCAGCGAGGTGTCCCTGCTCTCCATGAGCCCCGGCTCTGACACCAGTTATGTCTTTGGGAGGTGAGCGCAGCCCTGTGCCCCGCCTCAGGCAGGCGGTGGGGGTGGATGGGGTACCCCCAGCCCTTATCCATTAGGGTGGGAGTGATGGCAGTGGGGTGGGGTGGGCTGTGGGCAGATGCGTGCACCGTGCCCCAGCCCTGCAGCCCCTCCTGATGCCTCCCTCCTTCCCTCCTCCTGCAGCAGCACCCACTCACTCCACGCCAGTGACCCCGACGCCGCCTGCCCATCCCCCCCCGGCTCTGTGGGCAGCCCCCAGACATCATCACCTGGCACCAGGTCTCGTTCTGGAGAAGCTCTGTGCCCCCCGCACCCCCCTGCAGCCTCTCCTGTCCCACCCAGCCTCTCCCTGAAGGGCCAGGCCAGCAGCTGCCCACCCTCCATCCTCCCTGACGTCCCGGTGCTGCTGGTCAATGGGTGCTTGGAGCCAGGTGGGATACCCCTTCCCGGCCTGAGCACAGCCCCCCCAGCCCCTGTGCAGCCCAGCCCAGGGCTCAGCACCCTGAACAACGCGCTGTCAGCACCCACGCTCACCTGCGTCCCTGACAGTAAGTGCTCTGCTATAGGGCAGCTCTTCTTCTAGGGGGAATTCATCTGTGGGGGATGGACGCGAGGAATGCGGGGTCCATGCTGGAGCTGGGGGATCTTAGGGCATCCCCATGGCATGCAACTCCTTGCTTGGGGAGGTGGGGGGGACCAGCAATGCTCTGGTCCCACTGGAGGTGCAGATGCACTCATTGATGGCAGCTGAAAGCGAGGGCCGTAGTTCTGTCGGTTCACACTGGTGTGGGGCCTGGAGCTGGGAGAGGAGGATGGGGTTCCCGTTTGCTTTGGAGGACATTAAAGGTACCGAGGTCTGTGAGGTCCCTCATTCAGGGGCAGACAATGGGACCGTTGTGCTCCAGGGAGATCAGCAGAGGCAGCTCTCCAGACATGGGGGTTTAATTGGGATTCTCGTGGGAAAAGCAGGAGAGCTCTGCAGGTCAGCAGGAGGGAGCGATCCCCCGGCAGCTCCTCACAGAGGTTGGGGTCCCCAGCTCTGCTCACCCCCCTGCAGGTCCCCTCCGGGCTGAGCAGCCCACCTTGAAGTTCGTGATGGACACCTCCAAGTTCTGGTTCAAGCCCACCATGAGCAGGGACCGAGGTGAGGATGGGCGCCTGGGGCAGCCCTGTGCCTGGGGTGGGGAACCCCCTGCACCGGGCTGAGCCCCACTGTGCCCCACAGCCATCCAGCTGCTGCAGGACCAGGAGCCGGGCGCGTTCCTGGTGCGGGACAGCACGTCGTACCGCGGCTCCTTCGGGCTGGCCATGAAGGTTCCCGGCGCTCCAGGTGGGGGCCCGGCGGGGGGCACGGGGGTGTCACTGAGCCCAGCCTCACAGCGCTGACAGCCCCTCCGTGCCACCCAAAGGTGACGACAGCAGCGACCTCGTCCGGCATTTCCTCATCGAGTCCTCGGCCAAAGGGGTTCACCTGCGGGGCGCCAGCGAGGAGCTGTACTTCGGTAAGGATGCCACCCCAGCCCCCCTTCGTGCCCCTCCTCCCGCAATCCCCGGGGCACCGTGTGGGGCCGAGTGCTGATCTGCCCTGCTGCAGGGAGCCTGCCTGCCTTTGTGTACCAGCACTCCATCACCCCGCTGGCGCTGCCCTGCGCGCTGCGCATCCCTGCCCAAGGTAGGTGTGAGCGCAGTGCTCTGCAGCCCCCCTGTCCCAGCCCGTGCTGCGCTGCTCTGAGCGTCAGCAGGCGTTCGGCCCACGCCAAGCCGTGAGCACGGAGCAGCCCGACCCGCAGCGCTGCTGCTCCATCTGTGCCCCGCGCAGATCTCACGGATGGAGAGGACGGCCCCGACTGCGGCCCCGGCCCCACGCAGTCCCCGCTGAAGAGATCCGCAGGTGAGCGCAGGAGCGGTGCTGAGCTGTGGGTGTGCTGGAGAAGGCAGCTCTTGAGGTCCCGAGGCGGATGCTGACCCCAAAGTCCTCCGCTTTCACACCGCCTCCAGTTTTTAAGGCTCTCTCCCCATTGCCTTCATTCTGGGCACTGAAAGGGGGGGGTTCCCAGGGGAGGGATGGGGAGCAGGGGGTGTTTGGAGCCATCGCTGGGTTCCACCGAGGGCGCCAGTGGGGGTGGATGGGAGCTGCGGGTGGGAGCTGCGGGTGGGAGCGGGGCTGGGGCAGCGCTGGTGTCACAGTGCGGTCACTGCTGGAAATTCTGAACAACGAGTTGGCAAATGGAAAAGTTCAGCCTGACCAGGAACAGCACAGTCAGCCCCAAATGTCATGTCTTCAGCCAGCGCTAAGCTGTCAGCTGGCCTGGGGGGCTTCTGCTTTTCATTACTAGAAGTATGCAATAAACAGAAGGGGAGGAAAAGCCAGATCTGACATTTAGAAACCAAAAATTAAACATTTTGACTTTTAAAACAATGAGCACAAAGCATTTGAGTAAAGTGGAATGCACATTCGCAAAGAATTTCCACGTCCCCCAGCCTCTCATTGTCAGCAGAACTGAACCTGACCCAGGAGCACTGCTCCCATGTCTCAGGGATGCCGCAGGGATGCCGCAGGATGCTGTAGGGATGCAGGGGGCGCTGACCCCACTGTGCTGTTCCCGCAGAGTGCAATGCGCTGTACCTGGGCTCGGTGAGCACGGAGACGCTGGTGGGAGCCCCGGCTGTGCAGAAGGCCACGTCCTGCACCCTGGAGTTGGATCCGCTGCCCACACCCACCCTGGTCCGCCTGAGAGCGTCGGAGCAGGGCGTCACACTGACGGACGTGCAGAGGAGGTGGGGGCTCAGGGCAGGGCAGCTCTCAGCTTTGCGGTGCTCCATGCGTTCTGCAGCGCAGAGCTGCGTTGCGACATCCCTGTGCTCACAGCACCGCGCGGTGCTGCTCTCAGTGCAGCGGGTGGCGGTGGCCCAGCGGTGCTGGGATGCTATGGGGCCGTGCGTCGGTCTGAGATCCCAGAACCCCCGTGGTGCCTCCCACCCTGACGCTGTGCCCCCTCCCCACAGGGTGTTCTTCAGGCGGCACTACCCACTGAGTGCCGTCCGGTTCTGCGGGATGGACCCTGAGGGCAGGAAGTGAGTGTGGGGCGCAGGGGGGGCAGTGGGGCGAGAGCTGCTGTGCAGAGCTGACCCTGAAATGTTCCCCTTCCTTTAGGTGGCAGAAGTACTGCAAATCCTCCAGGTGAGAGCCCGACCCTGATGCAGAATCCTCGCTTGGAAACGGGGGTGGCTGAAGTGGGGATGGGTGGGGGCTCTGACCTGACAGCACAGGGGAGGTGAGGGGCTCAGCTCTGTGCCCCCAGATGGGACCCCGCCTGGCCCCTGCCCCCCCAGGCACAGGCAACAGCGCGGCTCTTCCTCTCCTTGTTGGAGGACGCAATGCTGCCAGAATGCTTCTCCCTTCCCAGCAAACGTGACTGGGGTGCGGGCCAAGGAGGGGATGGAGTGGGATCGGTGCCGGGGCCGTTTGGAGTGGGTCCCTCTGTAGCTCAGCGCCTCTCCCTCTCCTTTTCCAAAGAATCTTCGGGTTTGTGGCCAAAAGCCAGATGGATTCGGAGAACCTGTGCCACCTGTTTGCGGAGTACGACCCTGTGCAGCCAGCAGCACTTGTCATCGACCTCATCAGCAAGCTGCTGCCCGCCCCTTAGCGCCCGGCCGCTGCCACATGCTGGGATAGGACGGGTGTGCTGAGCCCCATCCCTGCAGCCACGGCGCTGTGCCCCCTCCCCATGGAGAGGGGGAGGTCTGGGGGGACTGTGGCAGTAGAGCAGCGTCACGGTGTCTGAAGTCAGTGGGCTGCGCTGGAAGGTCCCAGTCTCCTCTGCAAGCACCGGTGGTGGCAGAGCTGCCAGCACGGCACAGCTGTGCGCAACGCCTCTGAATTCTTCTGCCCTTTCTGCAAAGCCATGTCCCAGAGCACCGCGACCTCCTCACAGCGCCACAGGCTGAGAAATAAACGCTGACATTTTCACGACGGTGAAGCATTGGGATTTGGAAGGAACTGGGACGCATTTGGGCCGGAGCCCTGGCTGACGTCAATGTGCTCAGCCCCGCAGCACTGGGTCTGCGCAGACCCTCCTCCCCCCGCGCTGCTCTCATTTCGGACTCTGTGCCACGCGGCCCTCTGGGGGGGGTCAATAAATCAGCGCATTGTTTATCTCACTGCAGTGATTTAGCAACTGAAATGCAGCGCTCTGCTGCCCGCAGTGCTCAGCCCCGTCCTGCAGCACGCTGTCCGTCTGTCGGCCAGGAGCCACGAAGGAGGGCCGAGCTCCACTCGACCTGTTCTCATTAAGCAATGCCAGCCCAGGACCCGCACTGCACGACCCGCAGGCAGCGCTGCTGCAGCTCCTCGGGTTTATGGCAGCGCTGCCCTGAGCATCAGGGAGCAGAATCCAAACGCTTTGGCTCTGAGCGGCTCCGGGGGGAGCGCTGCTGGCGCCGCCCAGCCGGGCCCCCCCACCCAAACAGCTCCGGTTTGCAGAGCTCGCCAGCAAAGCGGGGGCTGATCTGCAGGGAGGGGTACAGCTGCTGCCTCCCTCCAGCCCGACCGGGAGCAGCTCCAGGCACCGCTGCCCGCAGTGGGAGTTCTGCGTTTGCTGAAATCCCTTTTCCAGGGAAGCGCTGCAGGAGGGGGGGAGTTCAGCCAAAACCACCCGGATTTAGGAAAAAACAAACAATTCTCTGAGCGATGCGCGCCTCCAACGCCGTCCTTCCTGGAAGCTCGCTGTGCCCGTCTGGCTCGGGGCATCCTGTGAAGCAGCCAGGACCTCAATCCGAGATGGGGACTGCACGGTGTCACCCCCAAAGGGGACACAGCACTGCCCAGAAGCACCCGCGCTTTGTGCTCTGAGCATTGGGGTGGGAGGTGCCCATTGGGCATCCCATCCCCATACAGCCCGAGTCACGAGGGAAAGGGAACACGGCCACTAAACGCAGCAACAGCTTTTTCTTTTCTTATTTTCTTTTAACAATACAAAGCTTCAAGTTTACTGTAAAAGGAAGGATGGTGCTACACAGAGCCTGAGCGATGGGGTCGTCCGATAGGGAACTACGATCGCATCAGTGCAGAAAAGAGACGGCAGGGTCACGGTGGGGTCACGGCAGGGTCATGGCGGGGTCACAGTGGGGTCACGGCGGGGAGGTGGGGGGCCTTATGCTGGTGCAGGGCAGTGTGTAACTGCAGCAGCACAGCAGGAGCGGCGGTGCGCAGCGCTGACCCTGCAGGACCCACCCCGCGCTCAGCCCCACACCTGCTGCCATTTCACACCCGCAGGACATGGAAACCCGTCCTGTTTGCACCCCATCTGAAGACGAGAGGGCAGCGACCGCGAGCCGGGCTCTGATGCCCTTGCTGCCCCACCCCGGGGTGAAGGTCCTTATTGCTCATTGCGACCCCCACCCCACGCACACAAAGGCAGGTGGCAGCTGGGGGTCCATCCCCTCCCATCCCCTCCCTGCCCACACCGGGGGGCTGAGGCACTTCTTGTGCTGCGCGCTCAGGGGGGCGCAGGGAAGGCACTGCGGCGGGGGGCTGCAGGCAGGGAGGGGCGCAGCGCTGCTTTCTCCTTTATGCATCTCCACCGAAACAGCCTGAAAGCAGCCCTGCTGACACCCAGCAGTGTCCGTCTGTCCGGGGTCTGTGCGGGACAGGGATGCCACCAGCGGCTGCTGGGTGGCGGTCACAGCACTGGGGCGGCACGGTGCTGCACCGTGGGCAGAGCAGAGCAGTGATGGGGGGCACGCTGGGGTCCACGGGCGCCAGGAGCTGCTCGGCAGATGTGTCCCCTCTCCTCCATGGCCCCGGCGGGCGGCCCGGCCGCGCTCACGCTCACATGCTGTCTGCTGGCTGGTGGCAATCCAAGTCCCCCTTCAGCTCCAGGAAGCCCGGCAGCTTCACCCCCGTCTTGCGGTCCACGCACCAGCACTTGCCCCGCTGCCCGTCCAGCGCCGGGTGACACTGAAGGGAGGCACAGCTTCAGAGAGCGTCCATGGAGCCATGACAAGCCCAGGAGCTTCTGCAGCTCCCACTGAAACCCAGTGCCCCCCACATCCCCCAGCCCTGCAGAGTGCAGCCCCCACCCTGCCCACCTGCTTGGGGTGAAAGTTGCCATTGCGGTCGCAGTTGGGGATGGGGATGACGTAGAGATCCTCGTGTGTCCGTGTCTGTGAGGCCGCCAGTCGCTCCAGTGCACGGTGCAGCTCGCTCTGACACGAGCCCTGGGCCTGCAGAGAGGGGGGAGCCGAGCTCTCAGTGGGGCACCGTGCATCCCCCCACCCTGCCCCGCTGCCAGCCCCCCTCCTGCCCTGGTGCCCCCAGTGCTCACAATGGGCCGGGTCTCCTCGCGGTGATGTGGGCTCCCGCTGCTGCGCATCTTATTGCCGTTGTTGACGCGCTTCGCCTGCTGCTTCTGCAGGCACTTGCGGTCGTGGATGCTGCAGGGGCTGAAGCTGTTATTGGGGTGCTCGATCTCCTCCTTCTCTGCAAGGACACAGCAGGGATCAGCGCTACAAGGCAGCCCCCAGTGCTCCCCCCACGCAACGCCCTGTCCCTGGCACAGCATTGGTCTGAGACCCCTTACAGCACAGGGAAAGGTTCTCAGGAGCTCTTACTGCTCATTCACAGTTTGTTTCCACGTGGCTGTTATTGCAGGGTTGTAATTCACGCCTGGAACACTGCACAGCACTGGGGTGCACCCTGCCAGCCCTGTGCAGCCAATGGGCACCGGGGGGGGGTGCTGACCCCAGGACACGCAGAACAACAGCCGACCCCTGGAGCCCCCAAAACTGCAGCAGGACCGGGGCTGCGGGGCCCCACCAGGTTCTGCTCGGGGTGCACAGCCCCAGCCCCCCACTCCCTTTCCGGGACATGAAAGCAAGAATTCCAGGAATAGGACAGTCCACCTCCTGCTGGCCGGCCGGGGGGGGCGGCGCTTGGCATCCCCGCCTGCGCCCACACGGAGCCAAACTGCAATCCCAGATGTTGGCAGCTGGGAGGGAACGTCATAAGACCGGGGCTGCTCAGACTCCATTGGGCTGCAGGTCCCCCTGCCTCCAGGCCCAGCGATGCCTTTGGGCCACGCACCACTCCTCCTGCTGCATGGAGGGGCCCGATGCTGCGGTATCAGCGCCTGGAGGAGGGCTGGGCACTGTGTACCTGATGGCAGCTCCTGGCTGCAGTGGGTCACTGAGCAGCTCCCAGTGTCCTGGGTAAAGTTCACAGCCCACCTGGCTGGCAAACCCTTCTCCATCACTGTAATATTTGCTTTTTGTTTAAACTGTCCTTTTTTTTCCAGGAAGCGGCTCATGCCCTTGACATTTGAAACACAAACTTGACACCCACTGAGGAGAGACTCCAGGACCCCTGGCAGCCCCTTTCACCGTATCACATCCCCACGGCGATGTGTCACATCCCTGAGGCACTGTGCTGCAGCCACTGGGACTCACTTGGGGACGCTGCTCCTCAGGGACGCCTGGCACTGATGGGGCCACCACAGCAAAGTCCCAGTGCAGCTCCCATGGAGGGGACACAGGGCACAGAGTGGCACTGCTCCGCACCATAGCCCGGCACAGGACCAGAACCCCCCGCTCCCAACCCAGCCCCCCTCCCCCCTCCAGCCGCTGTCAGAGTCAAATCTCTCAGTTAAATAAAACCAGATGCCAGTAACATTTTCCTGAGGTCCCCAGGAGCGCGGTGCCTCCGGGCAGCACGGCGGCGCTCCGTCGGCACCGGCACCGCGCTCCCCACCGCGGCCCCCGGCTCCAGGCCCCCTCCCCACTGCAGGATGGCTGCGGTTCAGGGCGAGCTCCCACCCGGCCGAGGAGCCTCTCGCCTTCCTGCCGCTGGCAGCGCTCCTGCACCGAGCTGGGCAGCAGAACTCCTTCAAGTGGAGCACAAAGATCTGGGAAAAGCAAATTCCTCAGAGCCAGGAAGGAGACCTGGAGCTCGCGCTGCACCGGCCCTGCACCACCAGCAGCACGAGGGCTGCACAGAGAGCAGCACGGGGAGGAAACCCCACGGCTGGGTTTGGGGTGCTGCCTCGGGAGCTCAGGGGTTTCTGCCTGGCCCGAGGACAGGAGCAGACATAAGCAAGGCATTCAGCGTCGCCTTCAATTAGCGGGAGCCACAAATGAGGTTTGTCACATGCTGGGCGTGTGATTCACAGCACTGCGCTCCAGCAGGAGGAGAGCCCCGAGGCAGCGAGCGGAGCCCCGGATGGCGCCTGCAGGACGGGGGCAGCAGCGCCGGCTGCACTCTGAGCCTGGGGTCAGCTCAGGGACCCCATCCACGCCCCGACAGCCCCGGTGACACCGCCGGGACAGGGCAAGAGCAGGTGCTGGCAGCGTCCAGTCACTTTTTCCCAGACATAACTATTAACCCATCATTAAGCCACTCGTGGTGCGTGCTGCGGGACGTCCTCAGCTCTCCCCAGACGCCACCCGCAGGTCCTGGATGCCCGATGCAGCGGCCCTGGGGCACACAGCAGGGCTCAGGCAGCACCATGGGGCAGTGCCGTGCCAGGGAGGTAGCAGGGCAGCGCCCCGTGCTGCCCCATAGGGTGCCCCAGGCGCAGGGCTCGTGGCCGCCCACTGTCCCCTCCTGCCACCTGCGGCTCTGCTGGCCAGGCACATGATCCCAGGGCCACCCACAGCCCCAGCACAGCCAAACAGGCGCAGGAAACAAAGGAAAAAAGCTGCAACTCCATTTCCTAAAGACTCTGGGAAAAAAATGCTGCGTTACACGGGGCAAAGCCAAAACCAACAGGGTTTGGCAGCCCGGTGCAGCCGTGGGCCAGGGAGTGCAGAAAGCTCCTGCAGGATGTGGGCTGGGGACAGACGGGCAGCGCAGGGGACCCCCGGCAGCACTGTGCCAAGTGCTCACAGCCAACGTCTGTCCTGGGAGGGGGGGGTCAGGGGGCACCTCACACATTTGGCACGGGTGATGGGACACAGCAGGGAGATGGGACATCCCCTGTCCTGGGAGCCCCAGGTGACACTGCACAGGAACCCTGGCAGAGGGCCACCCCCTACCCCGATGACGGGAACATGGGGCAGCAGGGCAGAGCCCACAGCAGCAGGGCTGCAGCCCCAGGGCTCCCGTGCCCCCACTGCCCCACCTGCATGCAGAGCTGTGGCCACGGCCCCACGCTGACCTGTCTGTGAGGGAAGCAGGTGCCCTGCAGCCTCTTTACTGTTTTCTCCCAACCGTGCCAGCAGCATCCCTGGGAGCGGAGCACCGGCGTCACCAGTGCACAACAGGAGCTGCTCTGTCAGCTCTGCACTGTCGGACCCTGCCCGGCCCCAGAGCTGTGCCAGGATGCACAGATGTGACCCTGTGACACTGCCACGCTGCAAGCGGGTGGGGGCTGTTGGCAGGTGCTCCTCTCGCACCCAACGGCAGCACTGCCATGCCGGGAGCAGGTGAGGACGGCACAGAGGCGACCCATGAGAATCCATGCAGCCCAGCCCTGCTCCAAGCACCTTCAAGCTGCCCATCCAACTGCAACCCCCGCCAAGCCCCCCACTCTGCTCTCCCCAACCGACCACGGGCGGCACAAATCCCCGCCAACTTCATCCCGCCCCCCGCCCTACCTGGCGGCTGCAGGCTCTCCTGGATGGCCTCGACGTCGGCCAGGTCGGTGCAGACGCCCTGCCCGTGCATGAGGGTGTGCAGCGGTCGGGGCACCCCGCGAGGCGGATAGCAGCGCAGCCCGGCCCCGCAGCGCGCCGTGTACACCCCGCAGGCGGTGCCCCGGCCGAGCGCGCAGGTCGCGCAGCAGCCGCAGCCCGGTTCCCGCACCAGCTCGGAGCAGCCCTGCGGGGTCTTGCAGCGGGCCAGCCGCTCCTCCGAGCACGGCGGGCACTGGATCGCCTCCTCCCCGCCGCCGCCGCCCCCCGGCCCCGGCCCCGCCGCCGCCGCCGCCGCCAGCAGCAGCAGCACGGCGGCCCCGCACATGGCGGCCCCGCGCCGCTCCGCTCGGCGTCGGGCTGGCGGCGGGCGCGGGGCGGCGGCGGCGGCCGCTTTATGCGGCCCGGATGGCCACACCTCCCGCAGCCACCAGGGCCACCGGCGGAGCCGCCCCCGTCACCGCCGGGCTCCGGCAGCGGGCACCGGGAGAGCTCCGCCGCCCCGACCTCCTCGGTGCCGCCCGGGCGTCCCCATCCCGCAGCCCACGGCTCTGCACGACCCCCGCCGCACCACCCCGTGCTGCCCCGCAACCGTCGCGAAGCCGGAGTGCTGCCCGGCACTGAGCCACTGGGACGGAACGGAACGGACTGGGATAACGGGGATGGGGTAGGGTGGGAAGGGATGGACTGGAATGGAGTGGGGTGAATGGGGATGGACTGGGATGGGATAGATTGGGATTGACTGGGGTGGGATGGGATGGAATAAATAAACTGGGACGAGATTGGGGTGAATTGGGATGAATTGGGATGGACTGAGACGGGATGGATTCGGATGTGATGGGATGGACTGAGATGAACCAGGATGCATAGGGATAACTAGGATGGACTGGGATGAAATGGACTGGGACAGATTGGGATGGAGTAGAATGCGGTGGGATAGACTGGGATAGGCTGGGAGGCTGCACCGTGCAGGACAGCGGCTGAAGCCCAGGTCCGAGCACGGGCCGGGCTGCCCCGACCCCCAGCGCCCCGTAGCGCCCAAAGCTGCGAACTGCGGAGCGTTGGCGGGGGGGGGGGAAGGGGGGTAAGGGCTGCGGTGCGGTGCGGTGCGGGGAGCACAGGGAGCCACAGCGTGCGGGGCTGCAGCCTTCAGCCCGGGGGCAGGGAACCACAGAACACAGAACCACAGAACCACAGAACCACAGACCATCCCGAGCTGGGAGGGACCCACAGGGACCACTGAGTCCAACCCTGGCTCCACACAGCAGCACCCAAACCAGACCCATGTCTGCGAGTGGTGTCCCAACACTGTGAGCTCAGGCAGCCGTGTTCCCCACCCAACCTGGAAGGTGCAGAACCTTTTCCTGACACCCAACCCAGCTCCAGCTCCAAGCACATGGGCTGAGCACAGCAAGCCAGGCATGAGCACGTCTCATGGGGCCCCATTCACCCCCCACAGACCTTGAGGAGCAGTGGGAGCTGTGACAGTGTGCCACCAGCTCAGAGGCACCAAACATCAGCGCCATTTATTTCATTTGCCCTCTGCATACAGACAGCAGGAGGGAGGTGCAGAGCATCAACAAAAACCACCTCCGCTCCATGCCTGCAGCCCGGCTGTGCTCAGAAGGGGCTGAGCCCACCGCAGCCCCCTGCACTCACCTCCCACCCCGCGCTCACACTGCAGTGCCAGCTGTGCCACTCTGGCCGCTCCCAGATCACCTTCCATCCCCACACGAGCGGGGCAGCACCAGCTGGGGGAGAAATGCCGGCAGGGCTGCTGCCTCCCGTGCTCCCAAACCCCTCTTCCCCTCCTAGCAGAGCGGGGGCCCCCCAGCCCCCAGCCCCTGCCCTGCCTGGCACAGCCACGGGGCACACAGTGGCCGTGACTCGGGGCAGAGGCGCCAGCCTTGACACAGCGTCCGAGCCGGGGCCAAACCCAAACAGGTGCCCGGCCCCGCGGCAGCCGCAGCTCCTTATCAGACCTTGGCAGCACCACGCGCCCGCCGGGGAGGCTGTTGTGTCTGCAGGGCTGGAGGGAGCGGGAGCACGGGGAGCGGGGATGTGTGAGCTCTGCAGCCCCAGGGGCTGTTCCTCATCTCTGCCAGGCACGGGGCCTCCAGGTCCCCGATTCCAGCACCGTCCTGCCCCATGAAGAAGGCAGGTGCACCCCACTGCCATGCAGCCAGCACCCCAAGACATTCGACCTCGAGCCCCCGCTCAGATTCTTTGGGCTCCCAGCTCTGGGTCTTTGTCCTCCTGTGACACCCAACAGCTCCAAAGCCATCACAGCACCTCAGAGGGGCTGTGGGTTCCAGCAATGCAGTGTTGCAGGGGCAGAAGACGCCTCAGAGAGCACTGCAGCCCCCAAGCTGATGGCAGCTCTTCCAGAGCAGGTGGGCTCTGATGGAGCAGGGGGACATGGGCTGCATGCATCCCTGGTGGGACGCTGCTCCTTGCCGTGCCAGTGCCCTGCTCCCAGCCAGCGCCTTCCCGCACTCCCTCATGGTTTAACTCCCATTTCCAGGCAGCATCTCCTCCTCCAGACCCCTCTCCCTGACCCGGCTCCCTTCCCACAGCTCCCATGCGCCCTCCCTGTCCCGCACCCTCACAGTGAGCATTCAGCTCTATGCTGGATGCAGCCCGCAGGGCGGGGGTGCTGGGGGGGGGGGAGGGGGCGTGTCGGGGGCCACTGTGATAACAGCAGGGGCTGTGCCAGGGCATCAGGAGCAGACGGCACAGACGAGCGGGATGAGCCAGACCCCCCTGTCCTCGGCACCCCGGGGCTGCAGCATGAGGCTGGGTACCCCACGCCTCCTCCGTGCGCTCTGCATCCTCTCAGTGCTGGCCGGGCTTCTGCCCCACGGCACGGCCCAGTGGTTCTACCCACTGGGCTCTGAAGACACCACTCCAGAGCCCGGCACCAGCCCCGCGACCCCCACGCTGCCCACCCTGAGTGGGGAGGAAGGTAGGTGCGCACCCCACGCTCCCGGATCCGGTGAGGAGGGGACACTCCCATGCACTGGGAGCAGGGAGCACCTTGCTGCCCACGTCTCCATCCTGCAGACGCTGCTGATGCAGAGCCCATGAAGAAGCTGCCGCTGAGCAAACCCCCGTTGGGAACGGACTCGAGGAGACGGGAGCCCTCTGCCAGGACCAAGGGCCAGGGCCGTGCCCTACTGCGCACGCGAGCCCAGGTGCCCATCCCTGGCAGGAGCTGCGCCCCAAGGCCCCCATCCCCACCCCCCCCCAGCCCATGCCAGGCCTGCTCTGCATCCTTCCCTTATCAGCACCAAGCACAGCGCAGCCACAGCAGTGCATCCCACACCGGGCTCCATCCTTGGAAATGCTTTCCCCTCTCTGCCCCTTGGAGAGGAGACCCTGGTGCCCCTGCACAGCCCGCAGTGCACAGCACCCCCTGAACCCCACTGGCTGCATGCTGAGCTCTGCCCTTCTGCTCTAGCACAACCACCCCACGGCCACCCCGCAGATCTTTGAGGGCAGCGCAGAGGAAGAGGAGTTCCTGCAGATCAAGGTGCAGGGGCGGGGGGGGGGGGGAGGGGGGACGACTGTGGGGGAGCTGTGGAGCAGCCGGGCACGGGGCGGGGATGCAGGGGTCTCACTCTCGGTGCTCCTCTCTCCTGCACAGACCACACCGAAGGGGCTGCCCCAGCGTGTGCCCATGGCCCCCGGGCTGGATGTGACTCTGCAGGTGAGGGGGGGTTGGTGCCGGTGCCCCCCATCCCCCATCCCCACAGCTCACAGCTCGCTCCCCCCCAGATGCACAACGGCTCCAACTGCGTCTGCCCTGCGCGCCCCGGCCCTCCCGGCCCCAAGGTAGGAGAGGGGGTCCTGCAGGGGGCAGAGGGTTTGGGGATCTGTGGGGAGAGACCCCAGGGCTCTTTTCACCTTTTTCTGCTCTGGATTTGGATTCTTGCTTTGGAGTATGCATTGCAGGGACAGTCGCAGTGCCGGGGCAGGAGCCAGGCTCTGTCTTCATCCCAACAGGGAGAGAAAGGCGACCGCGGTTTCCCTGGGGAGCGGGGCCAGCCAGGGCTGTCTGGGGAGAAAGGGAGGACAGGCAGCCCGGGGCCACCGGGTCACCAGGGACCTCGGGGCCCCCCCGGACCACCAGGACCTCCAGGGCCACCGGGACCACCGGGTGCTGGGGGAGCCAGGAGTCCACCTGCACCTGCAGCTGTCTCCAAGGAATCAGAGAGAGAGGTGAGAGGTGGAGAGGGGGCATCTGGGCTGGGTGACATGGGTGGGTGATGGAGGGATGGGGGATGATGCCGGGATGGATGGGCAGTGCTGGAGTTGCTGTGGGGTCCATCCTCAGCTGGACCTGTAGGGACAGGCAGAGCAGGGACGCAGAGCTGCAGAGGTGGGTCGGGGGCCCACAGGACATGATGCTGCCATTCACCAATGCCACTCTCTCCTCTCTCCCTCCACCTAACAGCTGGGAGCAGCCAGCCCCACCGGGAAGCCAGGACCACCCGGTGCCCCAGGGCTGCCTGGCCCCCCCGGCCCCCCAGGCTACCCAGGTCATGAAGGCACTCCAGGGCTCCCTGGGCGGGAGGGGCAGCCTGGCCCCCCTGGCCCACCAGGAGCCGTGGGACCGCCTGGGTTCCCAGGGAGTGAAGGAGCTCCAGGATCCCCAGGCCTGGCTGGGCCCGATGGCCCCCCGGGGGCACCGGGACTCCCAGGCACACAGGGACCCCCTGGAGCACCTGGGCACGAAGGGCCCCCTGGCCCCCCGGGACCTGCGTCATTCCCTGGCAAACCAGGACTCCGAGGGGAGCCAGGATTCCCAGGATCAAAGGTAAAGAAGGATCTCAGAGGGGGTTCCAGCCTTTCCACCCACAGACCCCAGCGGGTGGGTTGGGGCACCGGGATGCACCCAGCTCCATGCTCTGCTGCTGCGGAGCCCTGGGGCGACATGGGCCCCACACTCATGGCCCCACGTGCTGCATCCCGGCAGGGTGAGAAGGGTGAGCAAGGACTGCCAGGCATGCCAGGGAGCCCTGGCCGCACCGGGGAGATGGGAGCCCCAGGGATGCCCGGTCCTATGGGACCACCGGGGCCACCGGGGGACTACAGGGTGAGCACAGGGCTGGGGGTGCTCAGGGTGGTCGCAGTGCCCAGCGCTCAACCTGCACATCCCCTCATCCCAGTGTGAACCACGCCATGCTGGGCACCATGGAGCCACTGGGCACCACGGAGCAGCTGGGCCACCGGGTCCCAAGGTGAGCAGGGCAGCAGACACTGGGTTTGGGGTGCTCATAGGGCTGGGATCACTGGCATCAGGGCGCTTATGGGACCGCTCTGCTTTCTTCCAGGGTGAAAAGGGTGATCCAGGAGAGCGGGTTTGTATGGGGTGCTGCCCGGGGGGGAGCTGGTGCGGTTATGGGGGTGGGTGAGTTGCACCATCCTCTGCAGCACATGCACACTGCACACCCGACATGCGCCCCTCTTCCCCGCCCTTACCCTGCCTCACTGTGCCCCCCAGGGGTGCTGCTATGGGGAGCCCGGCTGCAAACCAGGCCACCTCCCATTCCCCAGCCATGGCAGCCAGCCCAGCGCCTGGTACCAACCGGTGAGTCCTGGGGTGGGGGTGGCGGGGGGGTGGGGGGTGGCAAGAGGAGCTCAGCCTCCATCTGCTCGCGTTCCCTTTGCAGCACAGCAAGGAGGAGCCGGATATCTACGGAGCAATCATTCCCCATGTGAGAGATTGCACCCAGCGTGACGTAGAGCCGCCCACCCCAGGAGCAGCACCAAACCACCCTAAATCTCCACACTGCTCTTCTTGCAGGGTCCCCGAGGTCCCCCCGGTCCGCCCGGTCCTCCAGGCCCCCCCGGAGCACCAGGACTCCTCTACCTCAATGTAAGGCCCTGCACAGGCAGTGCACAGCTCTGTGCCACAGTGCACACGTGTGTGAGCATGCAGTGCAAGCTTCTCCCCGTGCATCCTCCTGTTTCTGCTCACAGCGGCTGCACCCCATGCGTGGACAGCAGCCCTGCAAGCAGCCGGTAAGCTCGCTGTCCCCTCCCTGCATGTCACCGCCGTGCACCTGTGTCCCAGCAGCAGTAACGGCCCCGTTTGCATTCACAGGCAGCAGGCAGTGCAGCCTGGGCAGTGGGTAAGGGGCTCTCTGGGGATTTGGGTGAACTCCTGTCTGCTTGGAAGCACCTTTTGCAAAGCTTCATGCCCTTGCACCAGGGCTGTGGTGTTGTCCTGGTGTCCCCATAGTGTTGGGGTGCCCTGTGACCTCAACCCTACCCCTAAACCCAACCCCAACCCAACCCCAGTCCTGCCTTTAACCCAAACCCTCCTCAGCTTCTCCAGATGCTGATGTTCCCCGCCCAGAGCCGCTGGAGCCCAGTGCCGACCTCCGGGTGCGTGGGGGGCTGTGCCCATGGGTGACCCTCAATGTGTAGGCAGCTCCCCTTGGGCAGGGGGGGGTCAGCTGAACCCTGACCCCTCTCCATGTCCTTCCCAGCGCCAGACGTGGGTATTCAGGTCTAAGGAGCTGATGCTGAGGTCTGGCAGCTCTATCCCCGAGGGCAGCCTTGTCTACGTGCAGGAGGGGAGCAACGCCTTCCTGCGCACCCCCCGGGGCTGGAGCAGGCTGCTGGTACTGTGCTGGGATGGGGGGGGGGGAGGACACACAATGTGGCTGGCCCCCCCTAACTGCTCTTCTGCAGCTGGAGGACTCGGAGTCGCTCTTTGTGGGTGATGACCCCTCCGCCTCCACGCCGCAGTACCAGGTGAGGCAAAGGGACAGACCCCCGTGGGGGGGTGCACCGCTGGGACTGCCCTTCCATCTCTGTGCAGGAGGCAAAGCAGGCGCAGACACGAGGTCCCAACACAGAGCCACCCTCAGGGGCCCGGGCAGATGCACTGGTGAGCAGAGGGATGGAGGTGGCACCAGGAGACTCCGGGTAGCAGTGGGATGAGGAGGGAGATGCACCCTGGGCACCGAGACTGCTGTCCCCAGGTGTCCCCACTATTGCAGGTCCTGAAGGAGGATGGAGATGGGCTGCCCAGCACCCTGCCGACCACCGTTGCCCCCAGGATGCCCTCTGTAAGCATTGCCCCATTTCCTGGCCCCTTCCAATCCCACAGAGCCCAGGGACACCACCCCCCCCCCCCCCGTGTCCGTGGGTCTGTATAGACCTCGATGCCCGACTCAGGGAGCTGCAGTGCCCCATGGGGTGCGGGATGATGGCACATACCCTGGCAGCCCCGGCCCCCCATGCGCTGCCACCCGCTGTCCCTGTAGCTCCGTCTGGTGGCCCTGAACGTGCCTCTCTCCGGGGACATGAGCGGCATCCGCGGCGCCGACCTGCAGTGCTACCGGCAGTCACAAGAGGCCCGGCTCTACGGCACTTTCCGTGCGTTCCTGTCGGCTCCCAGCCAGGACCTGGCCTCCATCGTCAAGAGGACGGACAGGACCCTCCCCATCGTCAACCTGAAGGCAGGCGGCCCTATCCCCGAGGGCTCAGGGTGTCCCGCAGGAAGCACGGGCTTTCCGCGTGTTTTCCTTCCACCCAGAGATATTGTAATGGGGACAAGGGGCTCTGGGGGGCACTTGCCTCCATCCCCAGCTCAGTGCCCCCCCCACGTCCCCAGGGCCAGCTGCTGGCTCGCTCCTGGAGCTCCCTCCTGCAGAGCCAGGCTGGAGCCGCCCCGCGGGGCCCCATCTACACCTTCAATGGGCGCAACGTGCTGACGGATGCCCTCTGGTGAGTCCTGGCCCCGCACGTCCACGGCATCAAGCGAAGGTGCAAAGGGCGGGAGGACAGGGAGGGCTCCCCGACGATCCCCATCATCCCGTTGCCGCTCGCAGGCCCCGCAGGCTGGCATGGCACGGATCCACGCTGCGGGGCGGCCACGCTCAGCGCCGGGATTGCCAGGGCTGGCGGAGCTCCGGCCCCGGGGACGGCCTGGCGGCCCCGCTGGCTCAGGGCAGGCTGCTGGCCGGGCGGCGGCACAACTGCTCCGAGGCGCTGGTCGTGCTGTGCGTGGAGGTCGCCTTCCCGTATCGCCACATGTGGTGACGGCCCCGAACCCCGGGGGGGGCAGGGAGCACCGGGAGGACGTCCGTGCCGTCCCTGTGCACAGCCAGCCCCGCACCTCCAGCACCGCCCGTGTTCATATCTCCCTCAGAATAAAAGACGAGAAAAAGTTGGGTGTTCGGGCCAATGTTGGGCATCCGTTATTGGAAGGGAACCTTTAAGGAAGGGACCTCGTTTGGATGCCGCCAGCTGCACGGAGGGATGAACGTCACAAGGCCGGGATATGGGGACAGCGCGGGGCTGGGATGCTGCTGCGAGGCTGCGGATATCGCGATGGGGCTGCGGGTGGGGGAGCACCGTGGGGTCACAGCGCAGCTCCGCTCCGACAGCGGCCGGGGCAGCGGCACTGCGGGCAGCAAAGGCAGCGGTGCCGGGGCCACGAGCTGACAAGGCAGCGCTGTGTAGGGGGCCGTCGTGAGCGCTCCCCCCGTGAGGGCGGCTGCGGGGCAGAGCGGCTCAGCGCCCCTTTGGGGCAGCGCAGGCCGGCCAGCCAGTCCCAGCACTGCCCAGTGGAGCCGGTCATCCCCATCCAAGCCCATCCAAGCCCGTCCAAGCCCGTCCAAGCCCGTCCAGCCGGCCCCTACGGCCGCCCACACCGTCCTTCAAACAACGACTGAGCATGTCCACAGATCCAGCCGCGCAGGGTCCTCCCTTCTCGTTCCTCTATTTGTCTTCCGCTCTGCCCATCAAGCAGTCGCCCCTTCTGATTGGCTGCTTTTGAAAGAGCGGAGCTCCTCGCGGCCGACTGGGAGGAGGCAGGGGCGGGCTCTACGTCCCCGTCGCCCTTCAGCGATTGGCGGCTTTCGGGGGGCGGCGCGCGGGGATTGGCGGAGCGTTTCGGCGGGCCCGGCGGAGGTTTGAAACGCGCAGCGCCGTTACCGGCCGCCATCGCTCCGCTCAGCGCCCCGCCGCCATGGAGCTCCTGGACTCCCCGGCGCCGCTCCGAGTGCGTGTGGGGCCGCCGACCCCCGCCCTCCCCTGCCCGCCCTCGCTGCCTGCGCTCCCCGAGCACCCCGTCGCTCCCCGACCCCGCTCAGCTCCGCTCTCTCCCCGCAGCCCCTGCAGGACAACCCCCGCCTGCTCGCGGCCGATGGCGCCCAGAAGCGGCTCTCCGTGGAGCGCATCTACCAGAAGAAGTCGCAGCTGGAGCACATCCTGCTGCGGCCCGACACCTACATCGGATCCGTGGAGACCGTCACGCAGGTGGGTGCGGGGCCGGGCCGGGCGCGGCCGGCGATGCCCGGTGTGAATTGCGTCGCATCCTCCTCCTTTTCAGCAAATGTGGGTGTTCGACGAGGAGCTGGGCCTCAACTGCAGGGACGTGACCTTCGTGCCCGGCCTGTACAAGATCTTCGACGAGATCCTGGGTGAGCGCTGCCCGCGCGGAGCCCCGCGCAGCACGGCTGTTACAGAGCCCGTTCAACCCCGCGGTTTTCCTTTTAACGCGATTTTGTGGCGTCCTTCCTTGTACCTGGCCAAACATCTGCCTTGCAAGGAGATATTTGGCAGTCCTGCGATGGGTTTTTGCATTTGTCCCACTGAAAACCCCATGCGGTTCAAACCTTTTGTCTTGTCTTTTGTCTTGCTTGCGAACACGCTCTGATTAAAAACCCTCTTTCCCTTCCAGTCAATGCTGCGGACAACAAGCAGAGGGATAAAAGCATGTCCTGCATCAAAGTTACAATCGATCCGTGAGTGCTGGTTCTGTGCAGTGCCTTCCCCGCTCAGCTGGCTCCTTCCCTCACGGCTCTCCTACATCAGTGTGGGTGCTGCAGAGCTCTGTGCCCAGCCCTATTCCTGTTCGTGGGCTGCAAAAGCTTCTTTCCCTGGGTGCTTTCTCGATCTGTCACAGAGCACAGGCTGCTGAGACGCCGCTTTGTGGTTGTTTGCGACTGTGGTGACTTCATGTTTCCATGTTTTTTTGTTCCACCACTGAACACATGCTTTGTGGTGGTCCATTTTATTGGCGCTCTCTGCAGGTCTGAAATGAGGGCTTTTTGTAGACTTGCCCTCCCTCTGCTGGCTGTTGCCGCAGTTGCTGAACAGAAATCTGTTCTTGATGAAATGGTGGCCTTTCCCTGGAGATCCTCTGTGTTTGTTCCAGAGCTCAGTCATCTGCAGCCTTACAAACACGCTTTCCCCCTCCTCCAGAGAGAATAACACCATCAGCGTGTGGAACAATGGGAAAGGCATTCCAGTGGTTGAACACAAAGTGGAGAAGGTCTATGTGCCAGCACTCATCTTTGGTCAGCTGCTGACATCCAGCAACTACGATGATGATGAAAAGAAAGTCACAGGTAGGGAACACTGCAGTACGTGCAAATAAACCTGGGCAGCCTGACTGGTGTGCTCTGGGAGCTCAAGTACCTGGTGTAATAACTGGTGTTAATTACATATGGTTTTATAGTGGCTGCAGGGTTTGTGGGACAGTGCTCATTGTTAGTCAGACTTGGTGCTGAAATGAATGAGCTCTCGTTAGTCTGGAGTTCTCTCCGGTGGTTTTGAGCAAAGGTAACAACACAAACATGTTTTCCTTCTAAATCCAGGTGGGCGAAATGGTTATGGAGCCAAACTGTGCAACATATTCAGCACCAAATTTACTGTGGAGACAGCGTGTCGTGAATACAAGAAGTTGTTCAAGCAGGTAGGAATGCTGCTCATTTCAGGGAGGTTGTACCTGAGATTTGCAAATTAGACTTGAGTTTTTCCTATATAAATCTGGGTGTCATTGGTGTGACAAGAATAAACCTGGTCAACAGCTACTGTGCCAACAACTGCGATTCAGACAAATGATGAGATGAGCAGACAAAATCAGAATCTAGTTTTTAAGCAGTGCTTTTTTCCTTCGAGTATTTAAAACTCCAAGTCAGTTTGCTGCTGTTAGGAACTGCGCTGGTTTCTTGTGTTTGTTGCACTCAACTCACAAAAACTCTCCTCAGACCTGGACAGACAACATGGGGAAGGCCGGTGAGATGAAGCTGAAGCATTTTGATGGAGAAGATTACACGTGTGTCACTTTCCAACCTGATCTGTCCAAATTCAAAATGACGACTCTCGACAAGGACATCGTGGCTCTGATGTCCCGAAGGGCCTATGATATTGCTGGATCCACAAAGGATGTCAAAGTTTTCCTGAATGGGAAGAGGCTGCCCGTAAGTGAGCATTTAAACAGGACAGAACATCTGTGTTTCTCGTGGCATTTAACCAGTGAGATTTTGTTGAAGCCATTTATGCTGTTGCACAGAATAAAGTGAAAGCTTGCCAAGCAGTTTTCCCTACCAGCTTTTCAGGAGGATGTGCATGAAGTATTTATAGGAGCTGTTACTCCCATATGAGTGGTCTGCTCTCATCTGTAGGTGAAAGGCTTCCGCAGTTACGTGGACCTCTATCTGAAGGACAAAGTGGATGAGACTGGAAATGCACTTAAGGTCATTCATGAGGAAGTGAATTCCAGGTGGGAAGTGTGCTTGACTTTAAGTGAAAAAGGCTTCCAGCAAGTTAGCTTTGTCAACAGCATTGCCACCACAAAGGTAATTCTCTCGCTCCTGTGGTCGTGTTCACTTCACACTCTTCATTTCTGGCCCTGTTTTGTTCCCCTGGAGCCACCTGGAGCTCTTTGGTCCGTTCTCCCGCAGGGTGGCAGGCACGTCGATTACGTAGCTGACCAGATTGTGACGAAACTCATTGATGTTGTGAAAAAGAAGAACAAAAACGGAGTTGGAGTGAAACCATTTCAGGTACGGTGTCAGAATTTCCAATGAAAGAAGCCTTGTATGTATTCCACATTAAGCCAACAGTGTTCTCTCTGCTCAGGTGAAGCAGAGCGCTCTGAGCCAGTAAGGAAGCACTGCGGCTCAGCAGCTGTTAGGTTCTTGTTTAGTGGGAGGGCTGCTGGTGTCTTGACATCCCAAGGCACGTGGCTCTTATCAGCCGTCCTAAATTGTGCCAAAAGACATCTAGGAAAGTTCCAGAAACAACCAGCAATCGTGGAACTTGTTCTCCTCGCTGTGTGATCCTGACAGCCGGGCCTCAGAAAGAAGGCACTGCTGTTACAGGGAGTGGAGCTGCAGCTTGCAATGCTCCTCTTGTTTACCTGCAGGTGAAGAACCACATGTGGATCTTTGTGAATTCCTTGATTGAAAATCCAACCTTCGACTCTCAGACTAAAGAGAACATGACTCTGCAGGCTAAGAGCTTTGGCTCAACGTGTAAACTGAGTGAGAAATTTATCAAGGGTGTAAGTATTGCTGCGTGTGGGTAATCAATGTGTCTGTAAAGCTGCAGCCTGTGCTTAGCATGGCAAATAAACTGCTTACAAAGGCACGAATTAAAGGAAAAAAGCAACTTAAAGTTTTTCCCACGGTTGATTTTGTTCTGTAATTTTGTTTGGGCATTGCAGGCAGTTGGCTGTGGCATTGTTGAAAGTATCCTAAACTGGGTAAAATTTAAAGCTCAGACCCAGCTGAATAAGAAGTGTTCAGCTGTGAAGCACACCAAGATTAAGGGCGTTCCTAAACTGGATGATGCCAATGATGCTGGTGAGTTTTTCACGTGAGTTTTTCACATCAGTTTGTGCAGAGGCAGGGAAGGTTTGCTCACAGCACAAATGAAACGACCGTCTTGTAAAGAAAACGGCAGCTTGTGCTTGTTCTGCACTGCAGACCTGTCTGGTTTATGAGTCACCTCACACAACTTGCGCTGTGCCAGCCTGGACTTCACTTCTTAATTTGAAGACTTGGGTTTTTGTTCTTTGTTTTTCAGGCAGCAAGAATTCAATAGATTGTACGCTCATCCTGACCGAGGGAGACTCAGCCAAAACGCTGGCTGTCTCTGGGTTAGGAGTGGTTGGTAGAGACAAATACGGAGTGTTTCCCCTCCGTGGGAAAATGCTCAACGTCAGGGAAGCTTCTCATAAGCAGGTTAGTGGGAAGACCTGGAGCATTGCTGGGAGCTGTGGTGTGCTTTGTCATGCAGTGTTTGTAACTGAGTCCCAGGGTTCTTGATGCTGTAACTCATGAAGGCAGCGGGCTGCTCTCACCTCCAGCTTGCCTTTCTGAGCGAGCAGCAGTGCTGAGCAAACCTTGTGCAGTGCTTTGCCTGCAGGGAGAGCATTTGTGCTCTGGGTTAGGAGATGTTTGAAATGACCTCGAAAAATGTAAAGCTCAGACACTGGATGAGAAATAATGCAATGCTCTGAACAGATGAGACTCTGGAAAGGTGGAGCACAGTTGGACGCCTACACCTGATGGATGTTTTTGCTGCTTTGAGTCTGATAGAAAAGTTTGTATTCCTTGTGATCTTTTCCAGATAATGGAAAATGCTGAAATCAACAACATCATCAAGATTGTGGGTTTACAGTATAAGAAGAATTATGAAGATCGAGAGTCTTTAAAGAGTCTTCGCTATGGGAAGATCATGATCATGACAGATCAGGTTAGGCTGACTGAAATTCAGAGCTGGGAGAAGAAAAAGTGCTGGGATACAGAGGAAAGAGGAGAATCCTGCTGCTGCCATGCCAAACTTTCTGCACTCATCTCTAGCCTTCTGTATCTCAGTGTTTTCAGATAGGAGGGATAGAGGGGGCTGACGTTACCAAGTTCCACCTGCTGTTTCTGCAGTCTGCTGATGCAAAGTCCTTCATGCATTCGTTCACCTCAAATGTGCCTCTTCTTTCTGTTAACTTTCAGTGCTCAAAGCGTGGCCCCTTCTTTGGAGCTGAAAGTTAATGGTTTTAATTTGTGTTTCTGTACTAAGCTAACAGCTGGCACTGCCATCAGGGCCCTGGTTACATTTGTACTTTTCTCCAAAATAAAACCACAAAACAGGATCAAGATGGATCTCATATCAAAGGTTTGCTGATTAACTTCATCCATCACAACTGGCCTTCTCTTCTGAGACACAACTTCTTGGAGGAATTTATTACCCCCATCATTAAGGTAAGGGAGGTACAAAGGTGAAGGGACAGGAGCCTGTTGGCCCACGTCTGCCTCCCATTTCACAATTAACACCTTCATTCATTACAGGCCTCCAAAAACAAAGAAGAAATTGCGTTCTATAGCATCCCTGAGTTTGAGGAATGGAAAAACAGTACACAGAACTACAACTCGTGGAAAATCAAGTACTACAAAGGTTTGTAGAGAACCTGAGGTGGTGAAGGCAAATAATGTTCCTTATTGAATTAGTCCAGCTTCTGCAGAAAGGTTTGGGGTAGGTGGCCTCCGAAATTCACTTCCCTCCTGAACTACTGTGGGCTGCTGCATGCTGATGCAAGCTGCCAGGTGCAGAACAACGGCTGGATGGTGAGGAATCTCTTCCAGTTTGTAGGGATTGGTTTCACACATCTACAGAAGTCGCAGCCAACAACCTAAAAGTGCAGTTGCTGCGTTGTCTTTGATTCCTACACCTCCTGTTGTGATTCCTTACATCCCATTAAATCAAAGCACCTTTATGCTGTACATTGATGTGATTTATTGCAGAGATTAGATACAGTAATGCCTTCCTTGGAAGTGCAACTTAATTTAAGCAAGAAATTAGGACTGACTAGCATTGCTCCTGCAGGTTTGGGTACCAGCACATCGAAGGAGGCTAAGGAATACTTTGCAGATATGGCTAGGCATCGAATTGGCTTCAAGTACTCTGGTCCTGAAGATGATGCTGCCATCACCCTGGTAACTTACACTTGAATTAATTGCTGATTTACTACCTTTGGTATTTTGCTGCTTATTTTCTCTAAAAATGCTCTCAGAGGCCTTTGGGCTTGAGATGGTCTCTTTGTTACCAAGGCTACAGCCTCAGTTTAACCAGTAGAAGCAAATCTACTTCTCGGAGCTCAGGCCAAGAGCACCCTTTCAACGATGGCTTTTAAATATAGCTCAGAACAAACTAACCACTACAAACCAATTGACATTTCAGACACAATAGTAAATATTCCTGCCACATCATGCTGTGTGTTCTGCTGCAGTTTCCTCTGAGCCAAACCCCTCCGTTCCCCTCCAGATGTTTTTTCTCCTGAAATGGTTCACCAGAGGATTCACAACAGTCCCCACTCCTGTGAATTCCACCACCCTAAGGAGACACTGGCTCTCATCTGTTCTCACCTATTAGACAGTACCAAAAACTGAGCTTTTTCTTATCCTCCGAAGTGTTAAGTAACAAGGAAACATACTTCAATTTTCCGTGACTCTGTTAAAATTTCATGCAGTTAAACCTGGCTGCTGTGTCTCTTACAGACTGGTGGAAATCCAACGTGTTCAGCCCCAAGGATCTGTTACTGCACTTCTCAGGCTGCTAAGTCAGCCTGCTGCCCGTGTTCTTCTCCTGCTGAGACTCCTCTGTGTGCTTTCCTTTTCTTGGTGTTGCAGGAGGGCACAGAGCGTCCCACAACTGAGCCATTTCTCATTTTGCACCACAGGCCTTTAGTAAGAAGAAGGTAGAAGAGCGAAAGGAATGGCTGACCAACTTCATGGAGGATCGAAGGCAGCGGAAGCTGCAAGGCCTGCCGGAGGTAAAAGGTTTTTGTGCATGAAGGAACTTGGTTCCCTGTCTCCCTGTTCTCAGTTAATTCTGGCAAGCCAGGGCTGTAAGCAGTGCAGTCGCTGGGCTACAGGATCCGTAACGGTTTGGGATTTTGCAGATCTGCTTCTCCTTTTCGCATTGTATTCATATAACCTCAGTGCCAGTGAGCCAATCCTTCTTTTCCTTTCTAACCCTTTCAAATTACTTTATTCAAAAGGGAAATGACAACTTGAGTACAACTGGGGCAATGCGCTTCATGGGAAGCATCGTTTTGTTTTTCCATGCTGAGAATGTCATCACTTAACTGTGTTTACCTGCAGTCTTACCAGCAGCCTCCATTTGAGTGAAACCAGCCAAGTGTGAGCCAAGAAACAGGTCGAGCCTTGTTAAAATTAAAGAGCTCTTGCATTTGTTTTCCTTAGGACTATCTGTATGGGAAGGACACGAATTACCTGACGTACAACGACTTCATCAACAAGGAGCTGGTCCTGTTCTCAAACTCAGATAATGAAAGATCCATCCCATCTCTGGTTGATGGTAAGTTATTTCAGGGCAGTGATTCCACGCAGGGCTTTCCCAGAACGTACCCAGGGAACGGCCTGCTGTGTCCTGCATGAGGGGAATTTGGTGACTTTTCAGGGTCGGTGTTCTGAACTCCAACTTCTACCTTCCAAGTGCTTTTAACCTTTGGCTTCAATGTCTTTCCTGCTCTGTGCTTAACTCTGGTGGTGCAGAATCTTTAGGTCTCTAAGTTGCTGTCTCTAGAGAGCAGAAGCAAGTGAAACACATTGCATGTTGGAAACACAAGGTCGTCTTTTGCTGCGCAGGTTTGAAGCCAGGCCAGAGGAAAGTTCTGTTCACGTGCTTCAAAAGAAACGACAAACGGGAGGTGAAGGTGGCTCAGCTGGCTGGCTCTGTAGCTGAGATGTCCTCGTACCACCATGGCGAGGTAGGAGCCTGCCCTCACTGTGAGGATGCCTTAAAAAAGAGCAGAGAGATTTCAGTTTCACGAGATCGGCCGCCCTGCCGTCTCACCTCCCGATGGGCTGCGTGGTGTGAGGAAGCGGAACGAGAAAAACCTGCTTTATTTGTGATGGATTTGGGAGGGCACCTTTTATGAGCTGAATTTATCTTCCCTATCAGTTCTGTTCTTAGTGTAAACTTTACCTTTAATGCTGTCCTTTCAGTGAAGAATTACGCCTTTTTCTTTGTCCTGCAGGCATCGCTGATGATGACGATCATAAACCTCGCTCAGAACTTTGTGGGCAGTAACAACCTGAACCTGCTGCAGCCCATCGGCCAGTTTGGCACAAGGCTGCACGGTGGGAAGGACTCTGCGAGCCCTCGATACATCTTCACCATGCTGAGGTTGGCACTGCAGGGTTCTTACAGCCTTGAGTATCTGCAGCATTGCTACGAGACTCGATGTAACGGCATTTAAAACGAAAAGTAATGTTTTCCCTTAAAGCCTCTAGAACTGCACCCTTTGAATAAAAAAGATCAGCCACGATTTGTGGGACTGGGATTCTACATCCAGATGTGTAAACTTGATCTGCTGTCCTACATATCCGATAGGAATAGCATGGAATAGCAGAAATGAGAGCAAAACCAGTGTGAGGAGACTTTTGGGTAGGATAAAAAATGACCTTGAATTGAGAGAGTTGTGTTCTGGTATCCTGAAGCGCAGTGTGGTGTCTCCTTTATCAAAGTACAAACTATAGGGGTTGCACAGACAAGTAGGGGCTGATGAGACTGCTCAAGATGCAGCTCTCGTTTGAGTGTTGCTCCAGAAGCCTGGTTTCCTCACAAAGACCCGGGCTGGTTCATATGGAAAGAAACACACTGTGATTGATTTGTTTGATCTGACTTTAGGGGTTCTTTTTACATTGCAGGCATTGCTGTGTAACGAGGCTTTGGGCCCGCGTTCTCTGTTCTCTTGTAGCCCGCTGGCACGGCTGCTGTTCCCACCGGTGGATGACAACGTCCTCAGGTTCCTCTACGATGACAACCAGCGTGTGGAGCCGGAGTGGTACATGCCCATCATCCCCATGGTGCTGATAAACGGGGCAGAAGGGATCGGCACCGGCTGGTCCTGTAAGATCCCCAACTTTGACATCAGGGAGACTGTGAACAACATCCGTCGTCTGCTGGATGGGAACGAGCCGCTGCCGATGGTAGGTGATGGATTGAAGGCACCGTGACTCCTTTGGTGGTTTATTCAGCTGCTATTGAAGCGTATGATGCTTTTTTGAGTGCTTGCAATCCAGTGTTTCCCTGCGTGATGTGGTTTAGTGCTTGTGGTGGCAGTGGTGTTGAGGAGAGGGTTGGACTGGATGATCTTAGAGTTTGTTTCCAACCTTGTGATTCTATGATTCTTTTCTGCTTAGCTTCCCAGCTACAAGAATTTCAAAGGCACAATAGATGAGCTGGGACCTAACCAGTATGTGATAAGTGGTGAAGTGTCTATCCTTGATTCCACGACCATTGAAATCACTGAGCTGCCTGTCAGAACGTGGACACAGGTAACAAACGCTGAGTTTGCCCTGTAAAGTAAGAAGTGATTATTAGTGTTTATTGGCTTTTCATCTCCTTGGACCAGTGGGTCTGACTTGGATTCTTTTCTCAGACCTACAAAGAGCAAGTCCTGGAGCCGATGCTAAACGGGACTGAGAAGACCCCCCCACTGATCACAGACTATAAGGAATACCACACTGACACCACAGTGAAGTTTGTAGTGAAGATGAGTGAGGAGAAGCTAGCTGAAGCTGAAGCAGTGGGGTTGCATAAGGTCTTCAAACTCCAAACAAACCTAACATGCAACTCTATGGTACGTAATGGCTTTTGCTGAAGAGAGTTTTGGTTTACCTCAGTGATGTGTCCAGTTGCAGCTCCTGCTTCTCATGAAAATATTCCTTCTCAGCAACCTGGTGACTTGGGGTTTCCTGATAGCACTGGGTTTAATCAGCTTTCTAGATTCACCTTTAAAAGCTAAAGAGACTGACCTGGCAGTGGGTCCCACGTGGGGTGGGTTTGCCTGCGGGTGTCAAAGTGATCCGAAGTCTCACAGCATCCTTTGCTGTGCCAAGGCCACACCTCTGAATGTCCAGGCAGTGTGTGATGTTTGCAAGAAATGGATCCACCAAGTAGCTTTGAGATTCAAGGAACAGTTGCTCTGCTACGTTTTTAAGTACTTAGAAGTTCTAAAATTGTCTCTGCTGCTGCGCTTGCGAGCAGAAATAATTTCTGAACCAACACTAGGGTTTAAAATGGGTTGGTTGATAAATCAGCTGCAGGATCACAGCTGTGTCACGTCTGACTTTTAGTGGTTTTGTTAATCAGTTCCACGGTCATTGTGGCCCTGCTCTTCCCTCCAGGTTCTCTTTGACCACGTGGGCTTTCTCAAGAAGTACGAGTCTCCCCAGGACATCCTGAAGGAGTTCTTTGAGCTCAGGCTGCGTTACTACGGGTTGAGGAAGGAGTGGCTCCTTGGGATGCTGGGAGCGGAGTCTGCGAAGCTGAGCAGCCAGGCTCGATTCATCCTGGAGAAAATAGATGGCAAAATTGTGATTGGTAACGTGCTGCTCTTGGGCCTTTGAAACCGAGAGAACTGGGAGCTCTTGGGCTCTGTCAGCGCCCTCAGCCCCACTCTGGCTTTTCACAAAACACCAGAGCCCATCTTTCTGTTCTCGTAACATCAGAGGAAAATGCTTCATAGGGCGCCCTTCCTCTATAGAGTTATGCACGTGTAAATTACAGCAGAGTGCTCTTACAGCTTTCCTACAGCACTACTTTAGAAGTATAAACGTAGGAAAAAAAAAAGTACTGGGGGGGGGGGCTGGAAAGGGTTTCCAGTTGGTTTGGGTTTTCTGTTCCAGCGAATTCTTAGGAGCCTGTTTCTTTTCTGCGTCATCTTTGTGAGACTGCAAAATATCCCGAGTCGTGTTTGCAGTGAAGCGGAGTTTCAAAGTGAGCAGACAGCCGAGCTCACAGCATCTGAGCATCATGAGCTGGAAAAAGAAGCACATCTTTGTTTGCAGCACTTGCACTTCTCAGCCAGCTCGGCTCAGCCTGCAGGGCGGCCTGTATTTCACTTGCATGGATGCGGAGCACAGCTGGACGAAGGGTCAGGAGATGCTCGGTGGTTGGTGCCTGCAGGGCACCTGGAGATCCTGCAGCCTGTGTCTGTTTGACTCGAGAAGGGAGAGAATCCCCTTGAAATGCGTTTCCTTGCCTTGCTGCAGGATGCAGCTCCGAGGCTGACAGAGCTGCTTTCATTTGTATTTGTGCCTCGTGGATGATTGCTGCTGCGACATTGGGAAGAACAAAAATGCAGCTGCAGCATTTCCATTGGTTGGGACATTTATAGAATAAATCTCCCAAGTGATGCCTGATGAGGCTCCTGCTGTACTGAAGCCTTGAAGTCACATCAGGGCTTTTTCCCCCACCTGCCTGTTATCGTCAAGCCATTCTGATACCATCGCTGCTCCTTCTCCTCCCACCAAATTGAGATTCTATTTAGGGCAGGGGAAATGCATGTATGGAAATGAAGGAGCAAATGTTTAAAGTGCTCCAGCAGGTGTTCCTGACAGGCGTGGGAGAAATGCTGAGCTAACAAATCGCCTCCAAAATAGCAATTTTTGGGTGTTATTTTAAGATCTGCCCCGTCTCCCAGCTCCAATTAGGAAAGGCTGCTTAGAGCCATCGAGGGTGCTGAGCTGTTTTAACTGCTGGAGTCAAAACGTGAAGATCACCTGCCTTTCCTAGCAGGGCTGTCGTGGCACTGATGGCAATTCTGAAATGTCTGTTCACAGAAAACAAGCCCAAGAAGGAACTGATTCAGGTTCTTATCCAAAGAGGATACGAATCGGATCCAGTGAAGGCCTGGAAGGAACTGCAAAACAAGGTAATACTTGAGCCATCAATTCACTGTCAGTTCATAGAAAGGAGCACAAGTTGCTTTGCCATTTGGAGAACTCAAGAGCTTGGGTGTCTGATGGGGAAAGCGAGACAAAAAACCTTTATTCTGTCGTTCAGAGGCACTGAGCAGAGTGGTGACAGCCATCCAGCAGTGGCAAATCCTACTGCTTCCCTTCCCAGGGCTTTTTAAGGGCTCTGCTCTGCCACTGTGACACAGCTGTAGTGAAAGGGCAGCGAGGAAGACGAGAGTTGTTAAGCAGCCTGAGGAGAACTTGGTCTCTCGAGACAGAGGCCAAACAGGGCAGAGCAGAAGAGCTTTGAAGAATTCTTTGCAGTTGGGCTCCTCCTTTCGGGCCGTAGTTCCTTCTCTGTCCATTTCTGAGCTGTGCTGTACAGGTCCAGCACACTGTGAGCACGTGGCAGCCCTATGGTTGTACGTGGCTGTGTTTGCAGACCATGATTGATTCAATTCTCATTCAGGAGGAGGAAGAAGAAGGAGATGAGAGTGACAAAGAATCAGCTGCAGCTACTGGGCCGGATTTCAACTATCTTCTCAACATGCCCCTCTGGTACCTGACCAAGGAGAAGAAAGATGAGCTCTGCAAGCAGAGAGATAACAAAGTATGCTCCTTATTTTCTTATAGAAGCATTGCATTTTCTGGGTTAAGCTATGTTGGCTCACTCATGGTTCTCACCTGTGATTCGCTTTAGGAAAAGGAGCTGGAAGACTTGAAGTGCAAGAGCTCCTCTGACCTGTGGAAGGAAGATCTTGCTGCCTTTGTTGAAGAGCTTGATGTATGTCAGTGGTTCTGTGAGATGACTCCCTTATCCAGTGGTTAATTGAATTCTTTGCTCTAACAGGAAACTACAAGTGGAAGTTTGTATGTCTTGCATTAAGCTCACTCCAGTAGGGGAATGAAAGCTTTCTTTGCCTTCCTAGGGCAGGGTAGGAATACCTGCTGTGGGGCAGGCAGTCAAACCACCAAGGAGGCTGTGGGAAGGAAGTCAGTGATCAATGAAGAGGAGTTCTAAGCGAGCCTGAGGGGAAAGCAGGAAAAATAGCAGAGAGGGAAGCTTTGTTTAAACTGATGATAGGAATTCTGTCAGCGAGTTTAGAGGGTTTTCCAGCACAGGCTGTGATGGGGGGGGGTTTCCAGCAGGACGTTGGTTCTTATTCTCATGGCTGTGTCACTTCATGTTCAATTCTGCAGGCAGTGGAAGCCAAGCAAATGCAGGATGAAATGGCAGGGATAACTGGCAAACCTTTAAAGGCAAAAGGAGGGAAACAAGGAGGGAAGCAGAAGGTGACAAAGGCGCAGCTGACAGAAGTGATGCCTTCACCTCATGGCATCAGGGTTGTTCCTCAGATCACTGCAGAAATGAAGGCGGAGGCAGAGAAGAGAACTAAAAGGAAGATCAAGGTGAGAGGTGCACAGATGCTCCAAACACTTCTGTTCCGTCCTCTCCAGCACAGTCCTGTAGAAGCACCTTCTTGTTAGCTGAACTTGGTGCTGTTCAGCTTCCTGCAGCCTAGAGAACAGAAATACCCCTACAGCTGTCGTCAGGTGCTGCTCCTTTCCTGCAGCTTTAGATTCCATCTCACAGCTTTTCCAGTTACATTCCTGCTGTTGATTTAAGCCACTCTGTTTGAGTCCTGCATCCTCAGCAGGCCCTGAGGCCGTGCTGCCAGCACACAGAGGCAGCCCCAAAGCAGTCAGGTGTGGGCACAAGGCTCCTGTTTTTGTTGTGTTGGGTTTGCACTGTCAGTCCCCTGACCTGGGGAACACTTGCCCGATTTCCTCGGCAGCAACCAATTTCAGACGGTCTGTTTCACAAACTCAGACTTTTTACATCGCCAACTCCTGGATGTACAAACTTCTTTCTGTGCCTCTTCCAGTTGTGAGTTAACTTCCCACCTCCTTGACAGTATCTGCTTTTATCTTCAGAGTGAGAAAAACGAATCTGATGAGAAACAAGAAGGAAACTCATCTGGGGATAAAGAGCCCTCAAGCCTTAAGCAGCGATTAGCACAGAAGCGTAAAGCCGAGCAAGGTAAACGTGTGCAACTCCGCCACGGGAAGCGAGGGGGGGGGCGGCTGCTTATCTGCCTCTTCCCAAAGGCTGAGTGGCACCCAGGGTTGGTGTGTTTGGAAAAACGGGTGAGGGAGACGAGATGTGAAGAGATCCTGGCCACACTGGTGGCGCGGTCGCTGCTCCTCTGGGCCGCTGGAGCCTCTGAGTGCAGTGCTGTATTTCTGAGCTGAGCTCCAGCGACTCGACGGCACGTGGAGGTCGGGGCTCAGCCCTTCCCCGTGTTTTCCAGGCCCCCAGAAGCAGAGCACTCTGCCCTTCAAACCTGTGAAGAAAATGAAGCGCAACCCCTGGTCGGACTCAGGCTCTGACTCAGAGTCGGGTGACTTTGAGGCGCCTTCCAAACGGGAGCGAGTGCTGCGCCAGGCGGCAGGTGAGCGGCGCAGGGCTGTGCGGAGGGGTCCCAGGAAGCAGCTCTAAAGGCTCATTTATCTTCCTTTATGGAGCAATCCAATGTTTCTGACCTGGGAGTAGATCTGCACAGCGGTCTTTCAAGGGAAAGCAGAGAAGAAATTACTGTTTTATATTGGGCAGCTTTCTTAGCAAATCAAATGTGTTCTTGCCGAGTGAGCCCAGAAAACACCGGCAGCCTGCAGTCTCCTCACTGTCATCCTCAGTGTCTGCTTGGTTTTGAGTCTTTTTAAATTAATAACTACATCTCAAATACTGGAAAGGAAGCGGAGCTGCTTAATACCAAGTGTGTAAAATGATATCTGTGTTATTTCATCAGCCAAAATCAAACCCATGGTCAATTCAGACTCGGATGCAGATCTTAACAGCTCAGATGAGGAGTCTGAGTATCAGGGGAGCGGCGGAAGCGACAGTGACTCAGACACAGACTGGAAAAAGAAGCCTCCCAAGCCCAAAGCTGCCCCAAAGTGAGTATTTCTTCGTGCAGGCACTGGAGGTGGGCTGTGCTCACTGCTAACATGATGTAGTAATAGTGACAGGAATAACGGCTTTTGCGTTGTAGGGAAACCACAGAGAAAAAAGCTAAAGCTCCCAAGGAGAAGCCGCTGCCAGATGCTGTCCCTGGTGAGTCCAGCTCCTTCCAAACCTTTCTCATTTCCCTCCACCAGTGCAGTTTGCTGGCTGCTGATCTCTGTGTAATGCCAGCAAGGGCAGATATCAGAGTCGCACCACGCAAAGAAACTGATGCTGGAGTGCGAGCTGGTGTTGCCGCCCGGGATTCTGCCTGCTTCCAGCTTCTCTTTGTGATTATTCTGCTTTTTGATAGCTGTCATAAAGCATTTCCTTCTGCTCTGGTGTTTACAGCCAGCGTAGATCAGTTAGCTGCCTCAGACCTGCTTCCTCCTTTCTCTGTTCAGTTCGAGCCCAAGATGTCGCTCCTGGAAGCGTGAGTCAGGATCCTGCAGCTCCTCCTGTCCCCGTGCCTCGCACTCAGGCCGTGCCAAAGAAGCCTGCAGCAGCTAAGAAGGGCAGCACTGCCAAGGGTAAGGCAAAGCTGGGCTCTGAGCTCTGCAGTCACTGAAGGTAATTCTGGGGTAGCAGTTACTCCTGTGGGAAACGGGCAGTGCTTCAGTCAGGAGTTTGGAGGAGTTCAATTCATCAGAGGTCTGCGTTCAGGCGCTGCCATGCAGAAGCGCTTTGCTCATTTCAACTTAGTTTGGAGATGTGCTGTTAGAAAACGTCAAAATACAGGTGAGAAAACTCAACAGCTGCTCAGAGTGAGGAGGGAAAGACGTTCCTTGCCTCAGCAAAAGCGCTGAAGCTGTAAGATTGGTTACACGGCTTTGAGCCTTCGGAACTCCTCTGCAATGCTCTGAATGGCTGTGGGTGCGTTTTAATGCGGGGCATTTGGTGCTCCGGGCAGAGGAGCCTCGTTCACAACCTCAGCAAACTGCTGCTTAGTTTGGGGAGAGCCGTGCTTCCAGGTGAGGGGAGCTGAGCGCCGAGCTGGCGGGGCAGCACCTGTGCTGGGAGTGAGAGCAGGAGATGAGAGGCAGCAGAATAAGGGCTCGAACACGGCGCTGTGTTTCAGATAACCAGCCGTCCATCGTGGATATGCTCACCAAGAAGAAGGCGGCACCAAAGCCCCCAAGGGCAGCACTGAGGGAGGAGCTCCCACCTCCCATAGCCGCAGCCAAGAAGCCCGGTGCCCCCAGGGGGCGGAAGGCCGCCAAGAGGCTGTCGAGTTCTTCTGATTCAGACTCGGATTTCGGCTCAAAGCCTTCCAGATCTGTCGCAGGAAAGGTTGGTGCTGAGGGGGCACCGGGGCGCGTTGTGCTGCTCTGCTGGGACAGCGGGCTGGGAGCAGAGCTCATCTCATCCCCGTGGCCCAGATGGGGAGCTGGGTGTAGAAGGGCCCTGCTCTGAGCTCAGCTGATTCAATGCTCCGCTTCCTTCTGTCCAGAAACCCAGGCAGGACGTCGATGACCTGAGTGCAGGCGGCCCTGCGGCAGCAGCGCCCCGCAGCCGGCCTGGGCGCCTCAAGAAGCCCGTCCAGTACCTGGAGTCCTCTGACGAGGAGGACGTGTTCTGAGTTTTTATCACCTTTTAAAGCGTTGGGCCACGGACTGGCAGTGAGCAGAGCTCGGGACAGAGCTCCTGCAGCCAAGGAACCCGCATCTCAGAGTAGGAATCTTTGTTAATTTAACTTCAAAAGTGTTGGATGCGAGTGAATACAGAACATTTTTCTAGGTTTAGGATAATTCAGAGTTGTTTATGAACAGGAGCACCTGCTGCCTTTTCTCCCAGCCGGTGCTGACGTGTTTCCCTTCTCCCCGCTGGAGGCCCTGGTAAATCTTCTGACTCGTTACAGTCATTTTAATGGCAAGACACATTTGTGTATCTTAAGTCCTATAAGTTATACAGATGTTCCCCTTTTTAGATACCTTTAAAATAATAAAATATTTTAGCTTTTAACTCCACAACCAGAGACTGGCCGTGCGCCCCAGTAGCTCCGTTTCTGCCATGCTGACTTTTAGCCTTTGGCTTTTTCAATCCAGCTTTGGTAACGGAGGTCTGTGCAGGCTTGTCTCCACGCTGTGCTGCGGTGCGCTTTTACCTCCTGACCAGCTGCCAAGAAGCCCAGAGCTCAGCCTGGGCTCAGGGCTGCTGTGCTGGGCAGGCAGGCGTTCCTCCCTCAGGCTTTGTGCCGTCCTGAAGGGATGCAGGCTGGTTATTGCAGTGCGCTGGTTGGGAAGCAGCAGGTCCCCATGCTGGGCTTCTGTCCACACTCGGCGCAGGGGAAGCGGTGCAGAGCAGCTCTCAGCAGCGTGGAGCTTCTCGTGCCAGTCTGTACCTGAGGGCAGCTCTTCCTTCCCCTCTGCTGGGAGCTGGGAGCTGTGGCACCCCAGCACAGCTCCTGTTTTGTGTTCCTCAGCAAAAGCAGGGCAGGGTTGCCTTCCTCTTCCCCTCAGCAGTGCTTTACTGCAGTATGGCCAGTTGCGCTTTGCTTCTCTGAGGGGCTGAGTGATATTTCTTAACTGTCTGTAAATATTCTGTGTTTTTCTGTCGTTCTTGTCACTAAACTGTCCTTTTAAATATTGACGTAATAAAAGTTTTTCTACTTGTCTACTTGTTGTCCCTTTCTGTTCACCCACCTTTCACCCTTCACCAGCGCCCTGCCTTCTCCCTCCTTCCTCCTCAGCATTATTCTAAAGCTGTGTCACAACTCTACGGCAAATGCGTCCCAATTCCCAGCTCCTTCACTGAGCTGCAGCTGAGCTGCGCTGGGCGCTGGGTTGGACGTGGAGCTGCGTGCGGCTCTGTGTCCAACGATGGGACGGGAGATGCAGCGGCAGCCCCGCAGCCCGGCCCCGCTCCGCTGGGGCTCCTGCACCCCGCCTGCAGCAGCGCAGCCTCACGGAGCGCCGCGCATCGCCTCTGCTCCCCGCGGGGCTTCTGCCTCAGCCGCTGCCCGGCGCCGCTGGGAGCCCCGCAGCCGGACCTCCCCGTCCCGCAGCGCACCGGGGGAAGCTGCTCTTCCCCAACCCCTCACCCGGGCGTCGCAAAGCCTCCGCCCGCCACCGTGCTGAGGCCTTCGAGCGAAAAACGGGCGGCGAGGAGGAGCCGCCCGCCCTCAGCCCCGTGTGCCGCGGTTCCCAGACGGACGGCGGGGCTCCCGAGGGCGATGGGCGCAGCGCACACACGCGGCACCGCCGGCCGCGCTGCCCGATGCCGCACGCGGGCGCTGCGGAAGCACCCCGTCCTGCCCGGCATCCCGGCGCTGTCGGTGCCGCCGAGGTGCCGCGCTGGAACGCAGCGTTTTCCACCGCCGGGCTCTGGAGAGCGGCTCCAGCGCGTCCCCGCCGACGGCAGCGCTGTTGCGGCTCCCGCGGTGCGGGTTTGGGGCACGGCACACAGTGCGGGGCCGCTCCGCTCATCCCGACGTCCGCCGAGCGCTGCGCCCACGGAGCGCCGCCGTGCAGCGCGGGGACCCCCCGGCCTCGCTCGGTTCTCCGCCCCGTCCGGGGCTGTAAGGCTGCCTCTCCGTCCCACGCGCGATGCGCTCCGCCCGCCCCCCCAGGGAACCCCTCGGCCGCTGCCTCTAAAAGGGCTCCGGGAAGCAGCGGGGCCGCCATCCCGACACGGGGCGGAGAGCGGACGGCGTCGGACCGGAGCTCCCTCCGCAGGTACCGGGACTGGGGGGGGCGGGACCGGCGGGACCTCTTGGGGCCGTTCGTCGGGGTGAATTTTTGCAGGGGCGGCTTTCGGCTCCTCGGAGCGCGGGGACGTTCGGTGCCTTCGGGACCCCCGGGCACAGCGTCCCCAGCACCGCCCCCTCCCGCAGCGATGGGCGAGTGGGGCTTCTTGAGCTCGCTGCTGGACGCGGTGCAGGAGGACTCGCCCATGGGGGGCCGCTGCTGGCCGCTGGTGACGCTGCTCTTCCGCGTGCTGGTGCTCGCCACGGTGGGCAGCGACGTCTTCGAGGACGAGCAGGAGGAGCTCGCGTGCAACACGCGGCAGCCGGGCTGCAAACCGATGTGTTACGACGCGTCCTTCCCGCTCTCGCATTACCGCTTCCTGCTTTTCCTCGTGCTCGCTCTCTCGGCGCTCTTCCTCATCTTCGCCGTGCACCAAACGGCCAAAGCGGGGCTCCCAGCGGGGCGGCGCTCCCGACGGCTGCGGCGCTTCTACGCGGGCAGCGTCGCGCTCCGCAGCGCGGCCGAGGTTGTCGTTCCTGCTGGGGCAGCCGCTGCTCTACGGCTCCCGAGTGCCGCCTCTCTTCGTCTGCCGCCCCCGGCCGGGCCCGCACCGCGTCCACTGCTTCGTGTCCCGCCCCACCGAGCGGACCGGCTTCATCCGCTTCTACTTCGCCGTCGGATTGGCGTCGGCGCTGCTCAGCCTGGCGGAGCTCGGCCACCTCCTGCGCAAGAGCCGAACGGCCCCCGAGAAGATCCCCACTTCCGGGGGGGCGGCTCAGCAGCTGCGCCCCCCAGTGCGAGCTGCCCTGGATGCGTGAAACGCGTGTGCCGTCGCTGCGATGAGTTGTGGCTGCGCTCAGCCTGGGGGGGGTCACAGGTCTGCATTGGTGTCAGGAAGCAGCCGTGCCCTGCTGCCCCCCCCCTCCCCACCCGGTTCCTGTTGTGGGGCAGCGGATGGGCCTCACCCTGCAGCTGCTGGAAAGAAAACTGGGAGAGGGAGGAAAACAAAGCAGTGCTGACCACACGTGTCACGAGGGCGCCGGGGCTCTGCAGGCACCGCACCCCACTGCACTCTGCCCATCCCCGCTTTGTTGGATGCATGGGGGCAACGGGACCCCGCAGTGGGGCTCAGCATGTACCCCTTTAGCCCCCCCCCCCCGTGCCCCACAGCAAGAACGAGCCGGGCATAGAATAAATAAACTTTATTCTGGAGCCATTCCCCCTCCCGTCCCCACGTCCTCCCCGTGCGGCCGCGCCGGGCCCCGCAGCCCCCGCCCCACCTGGGGGGGGGCCCAGGATAGGGGCCCGCCCGCCCCCCCCCGCCTCTAAAACCACTAAAATCTCAACAACAACAACAGAAAAAAAATAAGTCATAATAATAAATCGTGTGCCCCCCCCCCCAACCCCCCTCCCGCCCCCGGCAGCGCCCGCCGTGCCCCCTCCACCTGCACAGCCTAAAAACCCCTCCAAACTTTTACAAAGGTTTTAAAACATATTTATAGATATTTATAGATATTTATATATATATACTTTGATTTCTTTCTCTTTTAAATGACTCTGCTTCCTCGGTGGCGGGGTCGGCCGGGTTCCCCCCCCCCCCAGTGGCCGGGCCGGGCCGGGGCGATGGCGGCGGTCGCGGTCCCGTTTGTGCTGGTGCTGGTGGGGCCGGGGGAGGGGGGGGGAGGGAGGCGTCCCGGGGGTCCCCGCGCCCCTGAAATGTGAATCAACCAAAGCACTGCAGTGCCCCGGGGTGGGGAGGGCCGGGGGCAGCGCCGCTCCCACTGGGTCCGCTCCGGGTGGGGGTCCCGGGGCTGTGCCGGGGGGGGGGGGGGCTGCGAGGAGTCCGCCCCGGGGGGGCTGCAGATGGACCCCCCCCCTCAAGCTGTGTCCTGGCGCACGCCGGGCATGGGTCACGGCGAGTGCGTGGCCGGGCTGCTGCGTGTGGAGCTCGGCGAGAGGCTGGGGCTGCAACTGCCCGGGGGGGGCCCCAAACCTCCTGAGCGGGGACCCCCCGGCTGCCCCCCCATCGTGTCCATGCCCTCCGAGTTCTCCAGCATCTCCTGGATGAGCGGCGGCATCGAGCCCGGGATCTCCATCTTCAGTGTGATCACCCGCTCGGCGCCTGCGGGGGGTGGGACGGGGGGGGTCAGCGGGGAGGGGGCTGCTGGCACCTCAAATCGGCATCCCCAAGCAGCACCTCCCAGCCAGCGCCCCGACTGGCAGCCCTACGCTGGCACTCCCAAATGAGCGCCCCAAATTGGCGCCCCGAAGCACTGCTCTCCCTCCCCAGCAGCCCGGGGCCGAGGGGGGCTGTGACCCCGCTCCCCTCCCCCCCACTCACCTTTGGCGCTGATGCTGCGGAGATCTGTGATCTTCATCAGCATTTTGGGGAACATGTGGGGTTTGTTGGGCCGCCTCTTCCTCACGTAGATCTTCAGTGCCTCCAGCAGCGGCTCCTGCAGTTTGTCCACCTTGTCAGGCTGCTCCAGGTCCTGGCGGTCTGCATGGAGGGGGGGGGGGGGGCAAAGGTTACGGGGTCTGTGTGCCCCCCCCCATCCCACCCCTCCCTGCCTGGCGCACGGCTGCACCTGGCGGAGGGCACAGAGGGGTTTGAGGGCGGCCACGCGGTGAGGAGGGGCTGTGATTGTAGGGTGTCCCGGTTCGGCCCTGGGGCCGGGGTGTCCCACAGCCCCCCCCCCCGGCACCCACCCCCACAGATGAGGCAGATGGCGCTCAGCAGCCCGGTCTCAGCATCGTCCATCTCCAGCGGCAGCAGCTGATTGGCAAAGGCGAACACCAGGTCTGTGAGCGGCCCGAAGCCGGCGTTGTGCATCTGCGTGCGGTTCAGCGTCAGCCCGTCCGAGAAGGTCATGGTGTCCTGCTCAGGGGTGTAGCGCGTGCAGATCCGCAGGATCTGGGGGGCAGAGGGGTTGGGGGAGCTCAGCACCCGTGGGTGCAGCGCCCAACCACATCCCCAGCCCCATCTCCACCCCAGCGCCAGCCCCACGCCCACTCTGTCCTCCGCATCGGCTCTGTGCCATCTCCACCCCGCGCCCCCCCCGCCCCCAGCCCCCTCCTCATCCCCATCCTGTCTTCGGCCCCGTCTCCATTCCCACCAGGATGTCCAGGCAGGCGGCTTTCAGCAGCGTGATTTGGTCGGCGATGGTGAGCGTGGTGAAGCCCGGCAGCTGCTTGGCGAACTCCACCGTCTTGATGATGCACTTGGTGCTCAGCTCACTGAATTTGTCCCACAGGTCGATGTCCAGCGACACGCGCTGCTCCGAGCTGTTGTTCTGTGGGCACAGCAGGCCTTCAGCTCCCTCCCAGCTGCGGCTCCGTGCGGTGGCACCCGGTGCGGCCGCTCACTCACCGTGGTGTATTTGCCGAGCTGGCAGAGCGCAGGGAACGTTTCCTGGTGTGCTTTGCGGACCTTCTCGATCAGCTCCTCCACCTCGGGGGTGATGATGTAGCTCTCTGAGCACTCCGTCTTCGGCACGTCCTTCTTCTTCTTATTGCGGTCATTGCGGACGGCTGCGGGGGTGGCACTGTCAGCGCCACCAAACCCCCCCCAAAGCCCCCGGTGTCCCCTGAACCCACAGAGTTCCTTCACAGCCACCTCTGTGTCACCATGGGGGCGGATCTGGGCAGAGGGGGGACGGCCGCTGGGAGACAGCGGTGAGGCAGCAGCTGGGGGGGGCGCAGAGCCCTGTAGGTGCAGTGGGTGCTGCTCAACCCCGGCGCCAGCGGGGGGCGCACAGATGGGGCAGGACCTCCCGGCCCCCGCTGATGACCCCCCCGTGGTGCAGGGGTTGCAGCCAGGCACCATGACAACTGGCACAGACAGCACCATTTATCTCTGACATCGTCCATCACGTGTTGCCAGGCAACGGGCAGCGCCGTCACACCAGCAGGGTGCTCCCCCCGCAGCCCCCCCCCCCACCCCCCCCCCAACCAATGGGGGGCAGCCGGGATCGCCCTCAGCACTCGGGGCAGCACCCAGCGTGGGGTCACCCACCCTCCCCCCTCATCCCCCCCGTCCCATCCCACACTCACACTCCTTGGACATCCCGACCTCGAAGCACTTCTGCAGGCGGCAGTACTGGCAGCGGTTGCGCGTCACCTTGTTGATGATGCAGTTCTTGTCCCGGTGGCACGTGTACACCATGTTCTTCTGGATGCTGCGGCGGAAGAAGCCCTGGGGACACCCAGAGAGCTCCGGTCAGCGCTGGCACAGCACGGCATGGCACAGCACAACATGGTACAGCACAGCATGGCACAGCACGGCATGGCACAGCACGGCACAGCACAGCACGGCATGGCACAGCACAGCATGGCACAGCACAGCATGGCACAGCACGGCATGGCACAGCACAGCATGGCACAACATGGCACCCCACAGCACGGCATGGCACATCCATGCAGCTCTCACCTTGCAGCCCTCGCAGGCGCTGACGCCATAGTGGTACCCCGAGGATTTGTCCTGGCAGACGAAGCACGGCTTGTAGATGCGCGGCAGCGGCGGTGGGGAGGGCGGGCTGGGCACGATCTCCTCTGAGCTGGTGCTCTGCGTCTCCACGGCTGCAAGGAGGGCAGCGGTCAGCGGCTGTGCGCCCCCCACAGGGGACCCCCCTCCTCCCCCCGGGGGCCGCTGCCCCTCTGCGTGCCATAGGGACGGGTCGGGGGCTGGGGGGCTGCCCCGGCTGCGCACAGGGATGGGAGATGTGAGCTGACGTTTCCAGGACGATGACAAAAAGAAATAAAAAGGGAAAAGAGGAAAAAAAAATAAAAAGGGAAAGGAAAACAGATAGAAAAAGCAAAAAAAAAAACCACCAAAAACCCAGAAAAATCCAAAGCAGCGCCCAGGAGCTCCCCTCCCTCCATGGCTCTGCAGTGCAATGCGTGCAGGCACACAGCTGTGCAGGGCCCCATCGCCCACCGCCCCACAGCAGCATCGGCGCCACTGCGCCCCACTGCGCCCCACGGCAGGGCAGCCAGGCACGGGTTAAGCTCTCAGCTCCTCAGGATGTTTGCGAATGTTTTGCTTAGGGCCGAGCCAAGTAAACCAGTCAGACAGGATATGAAAGGCCGGGCCGGCGGGGAGCCCACACCGCACCCCACACAGGGACCCGGCCCCATAGAGGGCCCTGTGCCCCAAATAGGATCTGTGCCCCGCAGAGTCCTGCGCCCCACACAGCAACTCACACCCCTTAGAGGGTCCTGTGCCCCACAAAGGGATCCCTGAGGAGAGTTCCGTGCCCCACAGAGGGCCCTGCAGCACCACCAGCAGTGCCGGCCACGTGGGGTGGCAGCAGGGCTGTGGGCACGGCAGCGCTCGAGTGGGGTCGGGCAGGAGGTGCCCCCCCAGCACTGCCCCAGAGGGGGGTTAAACGGCCACAAGGCACCGGGATGGGGACCAGGGGACAATGGCAGCCGCAGCGCCGCCGTCCCACGAGGCTGCAGGGCCGGGGGGCAGCGATGGCGGGCGCTGAGCAGCACCGCATCCACCGCCCCCCCCCGGCGCAGCCATCACCGCGGCGCAGCCGCCGTCCTCCATCACCGAGCGCCTCTGTTGGATGATTTAAGGACCTCCTCACGGAGCTGTGCTCACAACACATCTGACGCCGCGTTGCCGGGGGGCTCCGGCCGTCTGTCCGTCCCGCCCCCCCCCCACCGCCATGGGCTGGCGGCACCGCAGGGATCCCCGGCACTGAGGAGGGCACCGTGCCCCCGGGAGCTCCTCACAGCAGCATCCAGAATTGGGGGGGGCAACCAGCAGCACCCAGAGGTGCCGGGCATGTGGGGGGGGGAATGGGGCAGCCCTCCTCAGCCCCACAGGGTTGGGTGATGGTGGGGACGTGATGGGCGCACACACAGCCCCGTGGAGCAGTGGGAGCCCCCCAGTCTGAACAGTGGAAAGAACCGTCCCAGCTGTGCACCAGATGTTCTGCAGGCAGCCCCCGGCCATCACCTCCATCCCATCACCCACAGCCCCACAACCCCACCATCAAACAGCCGTCTAACAGCCCCACAGCCCTGGCACCCGGTGTGGGAAAGAGCCCGCGGGGCCACGTGCCGGGGGGGGGACCGGGGGGGGGCCGGGTGACACAGGATGGGCACCGTGGGGATGCAGAGGCAGAAGGCTTCCAGGGTGCTCCAGTGCTGCACCCACAGCAGCACAGTGCTGTGACGCACAGGACACCCCGCACGGCTGTGGGGCAGCGCAGCCCCCCAGGGCACGGCTGTGCCTCGGTTTCCCCGCAGCTCCCGGAGCAGCACAGCCTGCAGGCACAGCAGCACGGTGACAGCAGCCACAGCCACGGGGTGACACAGCGGAGCTCCCGGGGAAACTGAGGCAGGGCTGAGATGTGGGGCACAGCAGTGGGGCACAGCGCCAGGACACGGGCAGCCCCACAGCTCACAGCACCGCGGGGCAGCAAAGGGGCACTGCGGGGCTGCGGGGGGGGGGCTGAGAGTGTGACCACTGCAGGAATGGGGGGGGTCTCACCATGCTGCTTCCAGCGGGATCGTGGCCCCGCAGCCACCCCAGCCCAGCGCCCTGCCTACAGACAAAGGCCCCGCGTGCGCTCGCTCCGATCACAGCAGAAAGGTCGGGTGGCCCCGAGACAACGGGGGCAGATATGGGGGGGCAGAGCCGTCAGCTTCCTCCCACCCCCCAACACCGGGCGCTGCTGAAGCAAGGGCCCACCGCCCCCCGGCACCAACCGGGCTGAAAGCCCCCCTGCGCAAAGCGCTGCGGCCGCAACCTGCATGCAGGGCCGGGCTGCGCCGGGGGGGGGGAGGAACGTGGGACCCCCCCCCCATCCCTGCAGTGGGGCCGATCGGGGCCAGCACAGCGGGGGGGCGGGGGGGCAGAGGGATTTCCCAAACACAGAGGGCAGCGCACGGCTCCGCTCATGGGGTCGGGAGGGGAGCGACATTCCCGGGAGGGGGAATCGCTCAGCACAGAAATGGGGCCGGGGTCGGCACGGCGCACACACGCAGCACCCGCTCCCGCCCCGATGCCCCCCCCGCTCAGCGCCCACCGCGCACCGCACGCAGCGCTCAGCACCGCACGCGCAGCCCCAGCACGGTGCGGGCCGCCCTGCGCAGAGCCCAACGCCCCCCCCCCCCCCCGCTCCCCAAGCCCGGCGCCCCGCACAGCGCTCTGCCCTCCCCCGCCCCCCTCACCCCCAACCCCCAGCCCAGCTCGGGATCCCGGTACGTACAGCGGCCGGAGGAGCCCCAGTGCGGGGCGCGACGCGGGGCGGCGCGGGGCGAGGGGGGGCACCGTGACACCAGACAGCTCCGGCCGGGCCCACAGCAATCCATGCGCAGGAGGGGCCCGGGCGGGGGCAGCCCCGCCACCTCCGCGCCCTCGAACATCGGCCCCGCCGCTCCCGGGGCTGCGGCCCCCCCTGCTCACCGCCCCCCCCCGGCGGGGCCGAGCCCCCGGGGCGCCCCGCGCCGCGTTGCCATGGGCCCCCCCGGAGCGGCGGAGGAGGGGCGGTGCGCACCCCGGGGGGGGGGGGGGGGGAGGTGCTGTAGCGCAGCCCGCGGCCCCGCTCCGTCCGACCGAACGCCGCCCGCAGCCTTAACCCGCGCCGCGCCGCGCTCCTCCGCCCCCGCCTTCCTCCCCTCCTCCTCCTCCTCCCGTTTCTCCTCCCTCCCCAGCGCACAGCTCCGGCCACGCAGCGCACGGAACCCCGGGGGGGGGGGGAGGGGAGGGGCCGGGGGTCCGAGCTGAAGGGGGGTGGAGGGGGGATTGCGCTCATCCCCCAATGGCACGCGGTGACCCCCGGCTGAACCCGAGGGAAGGGCAAAGCCCGGGCTGACCCCTGCCCCCCGTGTGAGCACGGGTGTGTGAGCGTGAGAGCACGTGTGAGTATGTGTGTGTGTATGTATGTGTGCACACGTGTGCTGTAGCATGCAGGTGTACATGTGTGGTTGCTCCTGCAGCGCACACACACACACACACACACACGTGTGCTCTCACACCTGCCTGCACTCCCATAGCACACAGGGCAACATTTCTGCACACGTGTGCAACACCAGAGCGCCCAGCACACACTGCACACGCACAGCACACGGGGGCTGTGCCCACCTGCATGCACTCCAGCACGAGGCTGCTGCTGTGAGCACTCAGAGGGCACGCGGTGCACACGCGTGTGCATCCCTTTGCCATAAGCTGCACATGTATGTGTGCACTCCCTCGCTAAAAGCTGTGCATGGGAGTGAACACACACAGCAGGCTGCACACACACACACGTGTGCACACCTTCTGCACACGCAGCCATTGCTCGTGCTGAGGACAGGAACACACATGCACACACACACAGCTCCCTGCACACACGTGCACAGCGCGGCACGGCAGCTGTGCTCTGCAGGGAGGGGAGGGCAGAGCACTGGAGAGACCCGGTGTGTGTGTGTGTGTGCAGGGCAGTGCTGTTCCATTGCCACCATCCGTGCGGGCTGTGCTGAGCCAGCAGCTCTGCGAACAAAAGCCCCGCGCCGCTCCAACTTCCTGCAGCCAAATGACAAATGTCTGCTGTGAGTCACTGCGCCGAGCGGGGAGGAATGCGGGCGGCCGTGGGGGGCGAGCAGAGCACTGAGCTGCACGGCTGTGTGCAGCACTGCGTGGCCACAGCGCATCCATGTTACATCCGTGATGCACCCATGATGCATCTGTGACACATCGTGGCACTTCCGTGACAGTTCCATGGCACGTTCATGGCACTGGATGGCCACAGTGCATCCACAGCACCGCATGGCCATGGCACAGCATGGCACAGCATGGCACACTATGGCACACTATGGCACATCATGGCACAGCATGGCACATCATGGCACACTATGGCACAGCATGGCACATCATGGCACATCATGGCACACTATGGCACACCGTGGCACACTATGGCACATGATGGCACACCATGGCACACTATGGCACACTATGGCACACCATGGCACACTATGGCACAGCATGGCACACCATGGCACACCATGGCACACTATGGCACACTATGGCACACTATGGCACATCATGGCACAGCATGGCACACTATGGCACACTATGGCACACTATGGCACATCATGGCACACCATGGCACACTATGGCACACTATGGCACACTATGGCACACTATGGCACACTATGGCACACTATGGCACATCATGGCACACCATGGCACATCATGGCACAGCATGGCACACCATGGCACATCATGGCACAGCATGGCACATCATGGCACACCATGGCACACCATGGCACACTATGGCACACCATGGCACACTATGGCACATGATGGCACACTATGGCACACTATGGCACACCACGGCACACACGCTGGCACCGCAGGGCCGCGTCCCACACATCCGCACGGCCGCCACGCCGGGCAGCACTTCCGGCCCCGCTGTGGTGACAACAGGAACAAACACAGATTAAGAAGAAAGAACAGAAAGGAGCAAAGCTCTGAGCAACACCACGCAGCGCCGGGGGAACCACACCAGGGTGGGACCCGGCCCTGTGGGGACGGCGGGACGCGGGCAGGGTCCCCCCACACCACCGCCGGAGGGGGATCCCCGTCCCCTCCCCCTACCGCAGCCCCCCTCCCCCGCAGGGCCGTTCCCCCCACACTTCCCCCACACCGCTGACAGTGATGGAGCGCTGTGCCCTTATGCGCCGTCCCCACCGCCCCTTCCCCCCCACCGTGGAGGCCCCCACCGCCCCCATCCGGGCCCCCTCGCTCTCCACCCCGCGGCCCCTGGCCTGCCAGGAGCACGTTTCGCTCATTAATTTTTAAAAATTAATTAATTACGGGGCGCCGTGGGGGAGCGGTGGCGGCGCAGAGGAAACCGGAGCTGGCGGGGTTTGGTGACGGCGCAGCCCCTCAGCACAGGGGGGGATAATGGGGACACAAAGGGGACACCCACCCCACGGGATGGGGGGGGACGGAGGGGTTAAGCTCCCGAGGACGGAGGGGAATGGGAACAGAGGGGATGGATGGAGGGTCCCCAGTGCAGCGCTGGGGGCCACAGCCACCCCAGAGCTCCTCTATGGGGCAGAGGAGGGGACCCCCCCGGCGTGCCGCTGCACTGCAGCTCTGCGCTGACGGCTGCATGCACGAGGGCGTGCGCTCTTGCACACGTGTGTGCAGCACTGCAGGAGCTGAAGCGTGCATGCACGCACACCGCCAGCTCTGCAGCAAATGCAGAGCGCTCCAAAGGCAACGGGGGGCTCCCGCAGCCTGGTCGTGGCCCCCGGGATGAGGAGGAGCTGCAGGCAGGGAGGGGCGAACGTGGCCCCCAGTGCCACAGAGGGCAAAGGATAAAGAGGCTGGGAGGGGGGAAGGGGGGGGGGGGGCCACGTGCAGCCACACCACCACCAAACGGGGCGGCACCACGGGGTGGGTGGGGGGCACGAGCAAACCGCGATGAGGAGCAGCCGGTGGCCGGGGGGGCTCCGTGCCCCCCACCCCGGGACCGCGGCCCTCCCCGGCGCCCCGCCGCGACGGGGTCAGAGGGAAACCGAGGCACGGCCGTCCCGGTTCCCAGCGAGGTTGGGGGGGGGGGGAGGATGAAAGGAGGGGAACGGTGCCCCCCCGCCCCGTTCCCACAATTCGGCGCGGCGGGAACGGCCCCCGAGCGAGGCGGGGGAGGCACCGCGCCCGCCGCCACCACCCAGCCGCCCGACTGGTCCCGCTGGGTCCCACCGCGCCGGGGCGGCTCCGGCGGGGGACAGCGCCCGCGGCCCGGCCCTGCCCGGACCTGCCGCGAGCCCCGGGGCTGGGGGGGCCCGGCACGCCCCGACCCAGCGCGGCCTCCCCGACGGCGGGCGCCGCGGGGCATCCGAGCGGCACCGCTCCGCACGGCGCTGCGGGAAGCGAGGCGGGCGGCCCGGCGGACGGAGCGGAGGCGACCCTGCACTGCAGCCCCGTCCCCGGCTGGGCCATCGCTGCGCCCTGCAGACGGCGCCGGGTGCGGGCGAGGCCGCGCACAGCGGCTGCTCACCGTGACGGAGCCGTGCCTCAGTTGACGGTGCCCCCAACCCCGCAGCTCCGTTCTCCCCTCGGCCCTTTCTTTCCCATCACCGCAGCTATTTATAAACCCATCTGCGGGGGGGCGGCTGCGGCCGGGGACACCCCCACACTGCTGTCACCGCTTCCCCATCCCCACAGCACTCACAGCACGCGACAGAAACGTTACCCCACCGGCACGGGGGACTCCAGCGCACCCCCAGCCCGGCCCTATGGCATCGGGACCCCCCATCCCAACCCCCCCCAGGTCCCCATACTCACTGGCAGGCGAGGGCGTGCTGTAGCCGCTGACGGGCAGCTGGTGCTGGATGCCGGGCAGTGAGCTGGGCGGGGAGAGCCCCCCCAGCATGTGGGGGAAGAAGAAGGCGTAGGGGGTGACGGGGTAGCCGTTCAGGTGCCCCCCCCCGGGCGTGGGGCAGGAGCTGCTGTTGCTGGCCATGGCGGGGCCTCCGGCTCTGGAGGGCACTCAGGCGGGGGGCGCGGGGGCCGAGCAGAGCATGGGGCTGTCCTGGCACGGAGCGGCTTCGGGGGCTGCAAGGGGAGCAGAGAGAAGGGGGTTAAAGTGGGGCAACGAACCCAGAGCTGCCCCGTGCCTCAGTTTCCCCACCCCAAAGCCCGGGGGGGGGGCACAGCGGTGCCCGGCGCTGCCCCATAGATTAGCGCAATCCCCCGATTAGCGGCACCACTGCGGGCACTGCGCTCATCCCGGCTTAGCGGCCCGGGGGGGGCAGGGGGGGCACAACGCGGGACACCCCCGGGCCTCACACCTGAATCCCACGGCACGGGGACGGATCCCACCGGGTGACCTCGGGGGGGGGGCGGGGGGGGGGCGCGGGGTTCCCCGAGGACGTCCCACATCACCGCGGCTGCGTGCACCGATCGCGACGGGGCTCAGCTGCGGGCACGGCCAGAGCGCTGCGCCCCACGCGGGGGGGCGGCGCTGGGGAGGGGGCCGCGGGTTTCACAACGGGGCCCGGCTGTTTATTTAAGCGCTGGCGCGGGGCCCGGCGGGGGATGTTTATTTGCCGAGCGCTGGCTGCGGCCCCGCGGAGGCGGAAAAGGATCCCGAGGAACAAGGCTGGGCCGCCCGGGGAGGGGCACGGCGCTGCGCGACCCCCAGAAGGCACCCTGGACCCCATCGCTGCGGGGGTGCAGCGGCCCCACGGTGGGCACTCGGGAGGGGAGGGGGCGGCTCCGGGCGCCCCAGCTGGAGCTGCAGCGCTGCCCCAGGGCACCGAGGTGGGAACGGTCCCCAGAGGGACCCCGGTGCCAGCCCAGCGCGGGGGCTGCCAGTCCCCCCCCCCCCCCCCCCCACTGCATTACCCGGGGGGGGCGGGAGGCGCGGGAAGAACTGTTTATGTTCGCGGGTGCCAAGTGCAGCCGGGCGCCGTGCCAACCGCGCGGGGCCACTCAACGCCTGCCGGCCCCCCCGCCGCAGGGCCGGGACGCAGCACGGACACCGCCCGCCCGGGGCCGCCGCGCGTCTGTCCCAACCCGGGGCGCTTCGGGGCCCCTCGGCGCCCCACGGGGCTGCACAGCGGTGGGGGGGGCGCGCGGCGGAGGATGGGGCCGCAGACCCCGTGTGTGCAGCTGCCCCCGAACGGGGGCTCCCGGGCGCCCGGCCCCGCGCTCGGCTCCCGCAGGGGCCGTACGCGGTGGCAGCCCGTGCCCCCCCCCTCCTCCGGCGCCTTTTCCTCCAGTCCCCCCGGCAGAGCTGGACGGGGCGCGCAGCTTCCTGGAATCCGGCGCCGCGTTCCAACCCCGCGCGGAGCGGCCAAGTCCGGCCCCGCGTCCTCCGCCCAGACCGGGGGCGGCCCAGGGGAGCGGGCGGACGGACGGACGGACACGCGGAGCCCGGCCAGGCCGCACCTCGGGCTCAGCGCCGCCCCAGCGCGAGGCCCGGACCCCCCCGGCGCTGCGCCGCTCCCGTGGCACCGCGGGGTTCCGCTCGCCGCCCCGCAGCCCCGAACCCGCGGCGCTTCCTGCCGCGCGATGGCAGCGCCGGATGTGACACGGAGCGGTGGGGCCGCCGCCCTGCGCGTCTGTGTGTCCCCGCTGCCCCCGCCGACTCCCCCCAGGTTCCGCGGGGGCACCGGGGCCGTGCCCCCCCCCCTCGCTGCCCCCCCCGGCACTGCCCGGCACGCCCGCGCCCGCAGCTTCCCCTCGCCGCTCTCGATTCCCAGGACGCGCGGTTTCGGTTCGGTTCGGCCCCGTGTCCTCGCGTCCCCTGTGACACTGCCGGCCCCCCAGCACCCCCCGCCCTCCGTAACCCCGCGCAGAGGACGCCGCCACCCGCACCCCACGCGCACACCGCCGTGACGGCCGCCCCGCCGCGCAGGGGCAATGAGCGACGTGGGGGACGTGGGCGCGGTGCCCCCCGTGGCACACGGCCCCTGCCCCCCCTTTCCCATCCCCCCCCCCGGGCAGAGCAGGAAGCGCCCCATAGCCGCCGTGCGGCCGCAGCCCGCGGTTTCCTCGCTGCTGTCAGCGCTGGGGCAGCCTCGCACGCGAGCGGCACGCAGCCCCTCGGCCCCCGGCAGCGCCCCCCGGCTGGAGGGACCCCCTCCCCACATCCCCACGTCCCCGCGGCCGTGAGTCACCGTCACGTTTCTCACGTCCCCGGGCAGCCGTGATTCACACCGCGCCCCGCGTGCTGCCGGCACAGCGCGGCCGTGAGGTGGGCATCGGGGCCCGGAGCTGCGGGGCAGGGCTGGGGGCCCGGGGCTGAGCCCGCGGCCTCGCTCAGCCCCACGGCACCTGGCGGCACCGCCGCCCCACGGGGACGCGCACCCCCCGGCAGCCGCCCCACGGCGCGGGCGCATCGCCGCAGCACCGCCGGTGCCCGCAGCCGGGCAGGAGCGGCGCGCTGAAATTCCACCTGTCGCAGCCGGGCCGGCTCCGGTTACACCGGGAACAGCGCTCCGGTTACACCGCCGCCGCGCCATTCTTCCCCAGGAACAGCTGCCCGGCCCCAGCACGGCCCCCGACCCCGCCACCACCGCTCACGAAACGCGCCGTCCGCTCCCACCACTGTCACGGCCAACCCCTGGGGGGACAGCCCTGTGCGGGTGTCACAGCGCACCATAATGGCACCACGACCTGGACGCTGCCAGGCCGCTCGGGGCTGCTTCGGCAGCACCCACAGGCACGGCGCATCCTTAGGGGGCATCGGCGTGATGGCTGCGGGTACCCGGCCCCGTGCCGTTTGGAGCACGGGGAGCAGCGTGACCCCGCACGGCGCTTCGGTGGATGGACAGCACAGAGGAGCGCGGCACAACGCAGCACGGCACAAAGCGGGGGCACCCAAGGGTGGGACGCGGGCAGCCCAGGTTGGGACGCCGCTCGCCCCGACTCCGGGTGCCGTCACCGCGCCGGGCACCGAGCGCACGCGGCCCCGGCCACGAGCCGCCCCCCGCTGAGCCGCCGGCCGCCGCCGCGCGGAGATTAACCCATTTTCTGTAATCAGCACATGTGGCACCGCTGATACGATCGCGGCCCCCCCGGCACCGCAGCCCCCCCCCCACGCGCCGCACCGCCGTCGGTGACAACGGCAGCGCCGTCGGTGACAACGCCGTGGCGGTGACCCACAAAGGGCCGGGGACGCGGAGCGCAGCTGGGCCCGCGCTGCGAGCGTGGCACGGCGCCGCGGCCCGCGGTTATAAATAGGGCCGGAGGTGAATCCCAGCGCCGCGGGGCAGTGCTGCTATGGGGACACAATGGGGACACGGTGGGGACACCCGGGCAGGACGCGGCACACAGCTGCCGTCCGCTCCGTGCCGCCCATCGGCTGCGGTGGCGCCGCGGAGCCGCCGGCACGAACACGGGAGCGCGGTGTCGCCGCAGCCAAGGGGGTCCCCGCGGCCGTGTCACGCAGCGCCACGCGTGTCCCCGTCCGCCCCAAGGTCACCCCCAAGGGCAGGGCGCGGGGCCGCGTTGACATATGGGTCCGCAGGGCCGCTAAGCCACGGGGCCGTCAGCCGCTAATCCGGCCGGGGCGGCCACGCAGCCGCAGGCAGATGGCACTGCGGGGACAGCGGGACCCCAAAAGGGACGAACCTCCCCCCAGCCCCGCAGCCGGGATCACCGCAACGGGACAACGGGGTCAAAGGTCAAAGATTCGAGGACAGCCAGAGGGGGTTCCCTGCTGTTGGAGGACTCCTGGCTGGGTGGGGGTGTCACAGACAACTCCTGCCCCCCCTCCCCAATCTCAGGGGTCCGTGCAGCACTCAGTACCCACCCCACCCCCCCCCTCCCCCGGCACCGCTGTGTGGAGTTGGCCGGGTCTCAGCCACCCCCTCCGCGGCCCCTGCCTGACTGAAGCATCTGCTGCTGTGTGCCGGAGGGGGGGGGGGGGGGGGAGCAGCCGGACCCCCTCCCCGGCCCCCGCCGCCCACCAGCGCTGTCAGCCGGGCAGAGGGATGGCTTCCTCCGCGGGACCGCCCCCCCCCCACGGCCAGGAAGTGCCGCAGACACCGCGCGCCGCCCCCCCCGGACCCCCACCCGGGGGTGTCCCCCCCCCCCCCCCAACACACACAAACAGCCCCGCGCACCGGCGCTGCCCGACCCACGCAGCCGGGACAGAGGCAGCGCCCTGCAGCCCCCCCCACGACTCCCCCCTAAAAAAGGGGAAGCGGCGGTTGCGTGCCCCCAACCCCCCCGCCTCGGTGCCAGGAGGGCTGTGGCAGGAGGGGGCCCGGGGGGGGGGGGGAGGGGGCCGGCACTCAGAGCCCAGAGCTGGGACTGGGGGCTCAGCACCCACTGCACCCCCCCCTTCCAGCGCCCACAGCGCGGAGGAATGGAACCCCCCAGCCTTGATTCGGATGTGCTATGAGAACGGGGGGAGGTCCCACCCCTGTAGGAGCTGGGGGGGGGGGTCGTGGAGCACCCAATCCAAGAGAAGCCCCCAAATCTTAAAGGGGATAAAAGGGGCTGGGGGGGGGGCGGGGGGGCAGGCAGAAAGGGGGCAAAACCGTCATGAATCCCGGAGGGGTTCCTCAGCATCCTGCACCCACTGAGCTCCCAAATACACTAAGAGGGAGGGGACACCCCCACGCCACCAGCCTTCATTTGGGTGCTGGATGGGAGCCGGGGGGGTGGCACCCATCCGAGGAGGAGCCCCCAGTGCAAAAAAAAAAGAACGAGAAAAGCGAGCGGGTCTGCAACCCCCGGAGCCAGAAAGGGGAAAAGGGGGGGAGACCCGGAGCAGCCCCCCCCCCCCCCATCGTAAAAGAGAAAAATGAGGGAGCAAAACCTTAACGAACCACAGGGGGATCCCGGTGTCGTCCCCCGTCCCCCATTCGAAGCACCCCCTTCTCCGCAAGGAAAACCCCCTTCCCGGGGAGGACCTCTTGATGGGGGGGCACCCAGTGCCGCCGGGGGCGCTGGGGGCGGGGGGTTCAGTCCGGCACGGGGCCGCGGCGGGCAGAACGCAGCGACGCTCCGCGCCCCCCCCACCCCCCCCCCCCCCCCCCCCGGAACACAATGCAGCGGGAGCGGTACCTGCGCGCGGCGCTCACGGCCGGGACGCTCCGGGTAACGGCGGCTGCATGGCGGCGAGCGGCGACCCGAGCGGAGCCGAAGAACGACGGAACGGCGAAAGGGAAGAGCTCAAGGCGAGGAGGCAGCGGCCATCGCGAGTCATGTGCTCGAGGGGGAAACTTTACCCGGGGTTGGGCCGGGCCGGGCCGGGCGGGGCTCAGCCCGGGGCGCAGCGGCGGCGGCGGCGGCGGCGGCGGCGGCGGAGAGAGGGCGGGAGGGCGCGCGCCGCCCCGCCTCCTGCTGGCCCCGCCCACCGCCAGGAGCCACGCCCCCTCCTTGGCCCCGCCCCCGCAGCGCTCTCACTCGCCCCCACTCCCCGGCCCCGCCCCTCCCGCCAATGGGGCGCCGCGGGGGGCGGGGCGGCGCTGCTTGGAGCGCTTTGAAGTCGCGGGAAAGGCGGAAGGGGAGAAAGTGGGTGCGCGCGCCGCGCCCGGGGGGGGGGGCGGCTTAAAGGGGCCGCGCGGGCTTAAAGGGGCCGCGTCTTTGCTGCATTTCCCACCCCCCCCATCCCACCTCCCCTATCCCAGACCCTCCGTTGGGAGGGGTCGGAGCTGCTCCCGGTCGGCTCGCTCAGGGCCTGATGGGGTCGGTTCCCCCCGCGACGGAGGAGGGACCTCGTGGCCTCTCAGAGGGGCGGGGGGTCACCCAGGGGAACGGGGCGAGCGCGGAGGGCGGCTGTACCGCGGCCAGGCCCCTGGGGTACGGCGCTAGAGGGCAGGCGGCAGGGAGGGGGTAGCTGGGACACTGGGAGGGGTCCTGGGGAGCCCTGAGCTGCCTCCGCGGGCTGCAGGGACACGGACAGCTCGCGCTGGGAGCAGCAATGGGGCCTGCAGGAACTACAGTGGGAATTTGGGCTCAGGGATGCATTGAGAGGTAGAAACAGACACACGGACACACGGACAGGCAGATACACGGGCACACAGCACACAGGCACACGAAGACACACGGACATGCGGACACACGGACATGCTTGAATCGTGGGGCTGCTCCCACTACCGGGCTTCAGCAGCCACTGCCACCGCACGCTGCCCGCCCACCCTGCTGGGACAGGGGAGCAGCAGCTGCTGCACGCCCCGCAGCGCCTCAGTTTCCCCGCCGCACACGGCAGCGCTGGGCCGGTCCCACTGCAGCCCCCTCCCCACGCACCGCAGCCAGGCCGGGCCGCCGGCATGCGCTCAGCCCGGAGGAATGCACCAAATCACTGCCAGATGCGCGCGGCCCCCCGCCCGGCTGGGCCCCCCCCCCCCCCCAGCCGCCCCCAACTCTACAGCACCGGGGGGCCACGGCTGGCCCCGTGCCCCTCCGGGATGCGTCCGTGGGGTGGGGGCCGGCGTCCCCATGCGGGGTCACGCGGGGTCGTGCTGTGCCCCTCGTCCCCAGTGCCCATCACGGGCGCAGCGGAGCGGAAGCGGCTGTCAGATGGAATCTGGGTGCCGGCGGTGACAGCGCAGCGGGAGGGGACCGTGCCCGGCCACGTGGCTGCTTATGTAAGGAGAGTGCAAGGGAGGACAGCGAGGCTCTGGGGACACCGGCGAGGGGACACGAGGCCCCCGCCATGCCCGTGGGCACAGACGCAGAGCACCGAGCGGGGGGACGTGGGCGCACAGAGGTGGTGCCTGCGCTGCCCCATGCGGGTGGCACTGCGAGGACAGCCCCAAGAGGTGCCACCGCGGCCTTCTGCTCACATCCCCTGTGCCACCTTCACGCAGTGCCATGGGGGGGCCCACAGCAGCGCGGTGCCACCCGCATCACAGCTGCGTCACTGCGGTCACACGCGGCCACCGCTTCCTTCCAGGCACCGCCACCGCCGGGGCTGCGTCATGGGATGGGGGGCACGTGGGGACACCCCCCCCCCCAGAGGGTTTTGCCCCAGCCAGGTGACAAAGGACACAAAGTCCTGGGACAGAGAGCAAAGAGGAGGCACCAAAATCTGCCCCCCACACCCGATGGCTGCACAGAGCAGGAACACGGGTCAGCCCTACAGGAGGAGAACAGCACCCTCTGGGCCCTCCATCACCCCAACACCGCCGGCCTAGGGAGGGACACACGTCAGAAGTGGGGGGACAGTGTCTGGATGGGGAAGAGCAATGGCAGGGATTGGGGCACCCAGAGATTGCAGCCCCCCTCCCCAGCGCTGCAGCCCCAGGCCCCCCCGCAGCCGGGAAGCTGCAGAATTAGGTCAGCGCTGCCGTTATTTAACACAAGTGGAGGAGCTGGGGGGTGGGGGGGGCTGAGAGGCCAAGCGGGGCCAGCCCACAGGATGGGGACACAAAGCCCACAGCAGCAGCACAATTAAGGAGGACTTTATTAGGGCCAAGAGATGGGGGGACCCCCAGGCACCCCCCCACCTCGGCGTCCCCGCACAGCTCTGATGGAGCCAACCCCACAGCCAGTGGAGGAACTCACCAAGGCCGGGGGGACCGTGGGGGGGCTGCAGCAGGCACCACCCTCCCGTTAACAATTAATAAAATAACAATGATAAAACTGCATACGATTGCCTCCAGGGTGGGAACTGCGCCGAGCATCTGCAGTGCCACCACCCACCCATGGGGCCACCAAACCGCCGAGCTGCCGTGGGGCCGAGGGGGTTTAGAGCAGCCCTCGTGCCAGGATGCTGCCCACCAGCGTGGCGTCCTGCAGCGCGTGCTGTGCTTCCTCCTCCTCGACCTTCAGGGACACCTGGAGGGGGGACACAGTGCTCAGCACCTCGGGGCCGGCGTGCCAGGGCTGTCCGTCCCCAGGGCTGCCCCCCCTACCTTGGTGAGGCGAGTGTCCTTGGCACGCTTCAGCTCGAGCACACCGCGGGACTCCAGCAGGGTGACCAGGGACAGGCACTCGGCCTGGTCCACTGCAGGGAGCTGCTGCTGCCGGCACACTCGGCTGTAGGCGTCGTGGAGCTGTGGGGCAGGGGGTGTTAGTGCAGCCAGGGGACCCCGGGGAGCCCAGGGGCTTCAAGGGGACAGTGGGTACCGTGGGGACCCCAAGGGGGACACTGGAGATCATAGGGATCACAGAGAACCCTGAGACGCTGGGGACCTCAGGGACACAGAGGACTTCAGGGATGATGGAGGTTGTGGAGAACCCAGAGGACACTGGGGACCCTGAGGCCACCACTCACCTTGCCCAGCGTGACCTGGCGCGTGCGCAGGTGCCGGGTGAGCAGCAGCAGGGAGCACACGAGGACCTTCTGCTGCAGGGGGAATGCATCGCCAGCACCAGGGCTGCCTGCTGCCATCCTGTCCCCAAACACCTCTGAGAGGACACGGGACACCTGCGGGAGCCCCACTCTCTTGGGGACGGGGCTCGGCGCGGCTGCGGGGTCACCTGCAGAGCGGCAGAAGGGTTTCAGGCGCTGCGAGATGGGCAGAGGCGCAGAGCCCCCAGGTGGGACCGCAGGGTCAGTGCCCCCCCCAGGGGTCACTCACTCACCAGGCAGTGGCTGCAGCAGGGTTTGGCTCCGCACGTCCAGCTCCACCAGCTCCACGGCACGCCTGAGGGCACAGCCCCATCAGCACCCACAGGTGGGCTCGGACCCCCCAGCCCAACACCGCGCTCTGCCCAGCACGTCACACCATCCCTGCTCCCCGCATCCCTGGCTGGGAGAAGTGGGGAAGCTCCACAGCACAAAGCTCTGGGGAGCGCCGGCGGGGCTGCGCAGCACGGCTGGGACCAACCCAGCATCACCCAACGGTGCGGCTCAGAAAAGCCCCCGCAGCCCCACACCCACCTGCAGACATCGAGCGCTTTGCGCGCGTCCCCGGACACAGCCGACACTTTCCGGGCGCAGAACTGGAGGGCGCTGGGCTCGAGGACGGGGCCGCCCTGCAGCTGCTCCAGGCGGCCGCGCAGGATGGCCGCCAGCTGCTCACGGCCGTATGGGGCGAAGCGCAGCAGGCGGGGGCCGGGCAGCGGGGGGGCGTGCAGGCGCGCCAGCAGGCGCTCGGTGAGATCCAGAGCGTTGGCCAACCCTACGATGCGCAGCGGGGTGAGGAAGGCAGGAGCTCTGGGTTTGGGGCTGTGGGGCCCCTGATTTGTATATATGAACCAGGGCTGGGAGCGCGCACTCACCGATGAGGACCAGGCGGGAGCCGGGCAGCCGCGGCCACTCGAAGATGGTGTAGAGCACGTCCTGCGCCCTGCTGCCCAGCTGGTCCATCTCATCCAGCACCAGCAGCCTGCGGGGCACACGGTCAGCCCACGGCCCCGCTGGGGACACCGGGACGCCCACCCTGGCCGTGTCCCCTCCCCCCCAACCAGGAGGTGACTCACAGCATGGGTCCCTTGGCCGTCAGCGCCCGCTCCAGCCGCCGTGCCAGCTCCCTGCCGCCCGCCCCGGCCGTGGGCAGCCCCAGCTGCTCTGCCACCGCGGGGAACACGGCGTGGGCGCTGCTCAGCGCCATGCAGTTCAGCACCGCGCTGCGGCTGCCCCCCAGCTCATCCTGTGGGGATGGGGCAGTGTCACATGAGGGTGACAGCATCCCACTGCCCACCCTGTGAAGTCCCATAGGAGAGACCCACGTGCTCACTCTGAGCCTCTTGCAGGAGGCATTGCAGAGACCAGGAGTGCGGTTAGGGGTAGCAGATGGGATCCCAAAAGTCACCCGAGGAGAACAGTAGGGGACCCAAAAACCCACCCACACTCAGGAGCAATGTCAGGGGCAGGGGACGAGATTCTTCCCAAACTCTTCCAAGGACCAGGAGCCCTAAAGCCCACCCTAGAAACTGGATTAAGGGAAGTGGGCAGACCCAAAGCCCTCCATAAGCAGAGTCTGGGGCAGGCGACTGGACCCTGAGGCCACCCCCAGGAGCAGAGTTAGAGTTAGGGGGCAGGACCCAAAGACCTCACCGGGAGAACGGGATGAGATCCCAAAGCCCACACCAGAACCAGGGTTAAGGCCACGGGACGGAGCCCGAGCCCCCAGGGGCGGCGTTATGGGATGCTCACACACCTTGCAGTCACGCAGCACACAGCTCACACACGCTGTTTTCCCGGTGCCGGGCGCTCCTGCAATGTAGAGGCTGCCGGGGCGGCGTGCAGCCACGTGCTCCCGCAGGAACTGCCGGATGGCGGCCGCCTCCTGCTCACGGCCGTGCAGGCGCTCGGGCAGCGCCGCATGCAGCGCACGCTTCGCCTGCTGGTAGCACGTGCCTGTGGCAGGGGTGTGAAAAACGAGGGGGATGAGGGCGGGCGATGGGCAGAGTCCATCCCCAGCTTTAGGGACACGTCCCACGGCCACCCACACCCACCTTCGTGCCTGAAGAGGCGGCTGCGGGTTGGTCCTGCGCTGCGCCCCGAGCTCTGCGGCGTTTCCTGCCCCCGCTGCAGCACGGGCAGCCCTGCAGCGTTCTGCTTTCCTGGGGAGGCCGTGGGGTCCCTGAAAAGCACTCGGCAGCCGCGGTTCTCCTTGCAGCGCTTGGCCGGGGAGCAGGGCGTGGCGTGGGGCACATTGCACAGGTTGTCATCGCCTGCAGAAGGGAAGCTTTGTGCCACCGGGGCGCCGCAGCCTCACATCAGGGTGCCCAGGGCCGGGGCTGCCCCGTCCGGGGGGCCTCGGGAGGTGAACGTTTCTTACCCAGGCGTTTGCGGGGGCTCAGGGGCAGCGCCGTGCTCCGGGCTGACGGCGAGACGGGGTTGGGCTCTGCGGGGCGCGGGGACACCGGCGAGAGGCGCCAGGCAGCGGGGTCCGCGGGGCCGGGCTCAGCCGGAGGGGTCTTGGACGGGGCAGCGGCACCGCAGCGGGCACCGCGCCGCCGGGGGAAGGCGATGGTGGCCTGGCGCTGCGGGCGGGCGACGGACATGGCTGCAGCCCTGCGGGGATGGAAGCGGTCACGGCGGGAAGCGGCCCGACCCCGAGCCGCCCCGCGCTCAGCTGCCGCCCCGCTCACGGCTCCCGGCCCTGCTCCACGCGCCCCGGCCCTACGGCGCGACCCCGAGCCGCCGCCCTCCTCCGCCGGCCCCGCCGCTCAGCTCTGCCCCCCGATCCCGCGCCGCCCCGCTCCCCACGCGCCCCCATCGCAGCCCCCGCTCACCCTCTCGCGCCAACTCAGCCCTCAGCTCCGCAATTCCCGCCACCGGCCCGGACAAGCCCCGCCCCCTTCGCTCCATTGGCTGCGTCTCACGGCGCCGGCACCAATCGCGAGATCTCGCGCCAAACCCTCGACTGGGCGGGGCTCCGAGCAGCCAATGGGAGGCAGCGCGCGGGGCACGCCGGGAGGCGCAGGCGGGGGCGCGATGCATACCGGGAAATGTAGTCCTCCGGGCGGGAGCCCCGAGCCCCTCCTCCGCCTCCATCCCTCCGCGGCCCGGAGCCCCCAGCCCTCCCCCCCGCGCCCCCAGCACCGACACCGCTGCACCTTTATTACTTTTATTTAAATGCAGTTCCAAGCTCACGGCTTTTCCCCTCTCCCTTTTCATCCCCTCCTCCCGCCGTTCCCCCCCCCGGGGCTGAGCCGCCCGCTCTCGGAGGGCTTTTCTGCCTTTATTTAAACCAAACGGTGCCCCCCCCTCGCGCGGGGCCTCGCTCCCTCCTGGGGAAGGTTCCAGCGCCGTAGAAAACAAACGAACGAACGAACGAAGAACGGTTAAAGGTGAGGGTTTAGTTTACCCCGCCGCAGCCCCCGCCTCCTCCGGTACAAAACTGATCAGTAACGATGGTTAACGGGAGCCCGCCGCGCTGCGCAGAGCCCGGAGCCAGCAGCCCGCGTAAGGCAAAACGGCGCGCAGCCCCGACCCCCCCCCCCCGTTAACAGCCCCCCGACCCCCGGCCGCAGAGCCCTGCAAACGGCCCACGTCCATCAGCTGGCGCTTCCTTTTGGTCCCGCGGCGTAAAGCACGGGGCTGCTCGCCCTCCCTGGAGCCACCGTGGAGGCGCGGCCCCGCTCCCAGCAGCTCTACGAAATCGCACCTCGCAGCACCGGGGCGGAGGGCTCCGCCGGCCCCGTCCCACGGCCACCACAGCCCCGCTCCGCTCTGAGCCCACGAGGACCCCCGGCACGGCCCTCGCCCGTGTCCGTCCCCGGCGGTGCACTGCCCGCCCCCGGCCCCGCCCGCTGCCTGGAGCGCGGGGTCCGACGTGGGGCCGCGGGGCAAAGAGCCGCGTGGGTTTGTGGTGAGCGTGGGCCGGGGGCGTCCGCTCGTCCTGGGAGAACCGAAGGTGCCGGGAGTTTCTCATGCAGGTTCCTGGGGGCAGGGAGGTGGCGAGGGTCCGTCTGAAGAAGGGGGAGCAGCTCTGCGGCTGTGCTCAGGACCGACCGCCGGCACAGCTCGCTTTCACCTGGGGATGGGGGGCAGAGGAGGGGCCCCACGCGTGGCTGCAAGGAGAAAGCACGGTGAAACCAGGCCTCCCCCCGCACCCCCCCCCCCTTCGCGCCACTCCAGAGCTGTGATGTGAGCAGCAGCCGCTGCGGCACGCACAGAAGGCTCGGGGCCTTTCAAATCCACATTAAACATTCATGGCTCTAAAAATAACCGAGCATCCCGCTCTCCCCAGAGTCCCCCCCCGGGATCCGCAGGGCTGGCACACTGCAGCAGCACGGCAAGGGCGCTCCATGCAGGATGTGCCGCATCCAAGAGGGGTAACGGGGACACAGGCAGCGCCGGGGGGGCTCCCAAACCCATCTGCCCCACAGCAGCGCTTCACAGAGCGCATCCTGCAGGGCTGCTCCAGCACCAAACGCCCTCAGCACAGGAGCACGGCCTGCCGCCAGCACACGCGGTGTCCCCAGGAGCACACGTGGAGCCCAGGGAAGCCGCAGCACCCAGCAGCCCAAAGCAGCCGGGCACAATGCCTGGCTGGGAGCGTGACAAGGACCCGGGTGGCTCTGCTGCCACCTCCCGCCTCTGGAGCGCGGCAGGGCACAGCGGGGACCACGGGATGCTCCGCCCTTACCTCTGTTGGTTTTGCTGGGGTAGATTCTCTGGAAGTATTTATATTCTTCTGGGGCTGGAAAGTCTTCGACGGGGTGAAACGAATATTTGGATTCAAAGTCATCTACAGAAAAAAGGGGAGAAAAACAAGAACTGGGCAGGTCAGGAGCGGGCTGCGGATGGGAGCCAAGGCCGAAGGACTCGGCCCCAGGGCTGCCCCCATCCCTCCCCAGCACACGGCCCCACTCACCCAGGAACGCTCTGACAGTGGCGATGGAGTCCCGGTGCCCGTTCCTCACCGGCGGTGGGGGTGGGGGCGGCCCGGCAGGCGTCCGGGTGGGCGGTGGGGGTGGCTTCCCGCGGCTGGGGGGCTCAGTAGAACCATGCAGTCTGTAGGGGGGTGGGGGTGGGGGGGCATCACGCCCCCCGTTTCGCAGCATGGGCGGCGGGGGCGGCGGGGCTGCAAGGAGAGCGAGGTCAGCATCTGCACAGTGGGACAAGGGGACCCACGGCGACACCCCCGGCCCGGCAGCGGGGTCAGGGACATCCTGCCAGCCAGCCCCAGGGGTGGAGGAGAACAGGGCCAGGTGGGCAGAGCCCCCAGCCCTGCCCCTCAGCCCAGAGGCCAAGCAGACCCAGGGGCTACCAAAAGAGCGGCCCTGCTGACTGCCCCCTCATTCCCACCCAAGCACGGCGGCAGGTCGTGCTCCTCGTTAGGCTAATTACACACAGACTAAGGCAGCGGACCGCCAGCCGTAACTCAGCAGAGGATTCTGGCAGAGCCTGAAGTACGGCGGCTTGGCAGGGACCCAGGCTGGAGCTGCGGGCTGGACAGGGAGCCCAGCAGCAGGCGGGGGCACCGGGACAACGCTGTCCCCTCTCCCAGCAGGAGACAAGGAGGGGATTCCACAGTCACCTCTTGGGAGGGGCCACAGCGCCCCTGGTGCGAACACACGAGTCACCAGGGCTGCATCAGGGTGTCTGAACCTCGCAGTGCCAAATCCAGCACACAGAGCGGGGCTGGAGCATTCCTGAGGCTCTGCTGCAGCTTTTTGTCACTGCCCCAGCGACATTTAGGAAGCTCAGGGGAGAAGCCACTGTGTGCAGTTCCAGCACGCTCTTCTCCCACCCCAGGAGGACACGGTGGCCACTTGTGCTTGAGCTGCACAGCCAACGACAGACAGAAAGAGCCAGACACAACCAAGGCTGTCAACAGAACGAGACGAGCCAGAAGCCACCCCTGGGTCAATGTCAACGCCGACAGCCCCGTGCAGGAAGAACCACCTCACTGCTTCCCAGCTCCAACGGCTCCCTCAGCATCTCTCACCAGCCACAAACAGCCCAGCCACTGCCCAGAAGAGCACAGTTCTCACCTGCACCACGGCTGGGGGGGTCCCGGGCTGGCGGCGGGGGGCGGCTGCTCTGGAGGGACGGGGAGGCCGAGGCGGGCGGCGGCGGCGCGAGACCCCGCAAGGGACCCGGCGTCTTCCTGTGCAGGGAGTTGTGCCTCTGCGGCAGCTCCGGGGCAGCCTCGGTGACGGGGCTGGAAGGGCCGTTGGGGACGCCGGGGGGCTGCCGGTAAGGGGGCGGAGGGGGGGCGAGAGACTGGCTCTGAGCCCCCGAGCCCGTCCGGAGACTGACTGGGGAGGGCGGGGGCTTGACGGGAGGGGGGGCGGGGGGTCCGTCCCTGCCAGCAGGCGCTCGCTGTCCCGGGGTGGGCGGCAGGGGCTTCTCCCGGTTGTAGGAGGAGACCTTGGGGCCGTGTGCAGGCGGGGGGGCGGGCGGCGCGGCGGCACGGCGGCCCGGGGGGGGAGGCGGCGGCGCCGACGAGCTGTGCTTCATGCCGGTGCCACCGGCGGCGCCGGGCCGGGAGAGGTCCGGAAGGGACGGCCGCTGCGTGCGCGGCAGCTCCGGCGGAGAGGCTCGGCTGTTGTCAGAATCATCCTGAGGTCGGCTGTTGCTGGCCGGCACCGGGGGCCTGGGGGCAGCGGCTCTGGAGCCGGGGACTTGCAGGGTTTGCTTCCCGGATCCGTCTGCGGGGAGGGAAAGCGGAGTGAGCCACCAGGCACGGCAAGGGACGGCGCAGCCTCTGCTCGGGGCAGTCTGCCCGCCCTGCGGCGAGGGCCAGACCGCGGGGAGCGCTGTCTGGCACCGGCAGGGAGCTGGCACCGCACACAGCCACACGCAGCTCCTCTCTCACCGCCTGCCGCCTTGCTGGAAGGCAGGCTGCCACAGAAAATAGCAGTGAGAAGCGTTCGGCAGCGCACGCAGCGCTGTGAGGAGGGCGGTGCGCTGGGGACGCCGCGGCGCGGAGGATGGCGCTCGTCTGCGGCCACACGTGGGCGGCAGTTTGGGGTCCCTGCTGCTAACGGCTGAATGTCCCACGCAAACGCGGCGGATCCTCAACCCTTTCCTGCTGGGGGACCTTCCACCCAGGGAGCCCTTCACTAACCGCGTCTGGAGGGCCTTTACCTGAGCCGTCCTTTGCTCCCACAGGTCTGAGCTTGGGCACACCGCCTTGGAAGAGGCCGCCTTTGGGCTGGATCGCAGCTGAGCTGGAGCCGTAGCTGCTGCCACCGCTGCCCTTGGGCTCTGGAAGGACGGAGGCACAGAGGTTGTACTTGGTGCAATCGGCTCCTCCAACCAGGAGCCAATGGTGGGAACACAGCTGAGGCTCAGAGCCCACCCTGAAGTGCAGAGCAGCACCCAGCGTGGGGTACAACAGGGGGGTACTCACTCTCTAGGATGGGGGCGCTCCGGTCATTGATTTGTGTCACCTTCTTTAGCTTGGTCCCTTTACAGATGTCCTGCAGGAGGGCTCCACGGCCGCGCTGCTCCTCTCGGCTCAATTTTGGTGGTTCTGTGTTCGCCTGTAGATGAGAAGCCTCTCAGCAGCAGCTCACCTGCATGCACAGCAAGCCCAGCCCGGTGCACAGCCAGGCTGGTTTGGGTAACACAGATGGATGGCAGCACGCTGAGGGAAGCCCTTACCTGACTGAAGGTGGGGGGCGGCGGGGGGCCGGGGGGCGGCGGCGGCGGGGGTGGGATCGGCATGGCGACCCGGCTGCGGCTGCTCAGTGCTGGGGATGAGCCTGGTCATTCATGCCTGTGCGAAGGGAAGAAGCAGTCAGGGCTGTGGGGAAGGAAGAGAAGCGCCTTGCACCTGGGGCTGCAGCCACACAGAGGACCCGGGGCTCCTGCTCCGTCGCGTTCCCACCCACTGCTGCTGTGCCGTGCTCAGCTGGCAGCCAGCACACAGCATTCTGCGTCCAACCCCACCGTAACAACCCCACAGATGCCCTCCAAGGTGTCTGCGTGAGCCAGCGGCCACACGAGCATTTCCAGCACAGATCTGATCGCACTGGAACCCACCTGATTCCCAAACACAGGCAGCCCCTCCGCAGCTCAGCTCGAGCAGCTCCCAGCAGCGCAGCTCACAAGTCCGGGTTGGACTCAGAGCAGGGACAGGAAGGAGCCTGAATCACCAGGAGGTGCAGGCTGGGCTCATGCCTCTGACAGCAGCACCGTGGGTTGTGCCACCCTGGCAGCTCAGGGAATAGGAATGCAGGGATGGGAGGCCCGTGTGCACCCCAGGACGTTCAGGTGTCCCTCTCCAGAACAGCAGCTCCAGCCTCAGGGAAGCCCATGACACCAAGCAGGAGCACAGAAGGTTTGCACCCGCACCTTTTGCCTGCTGATCCCACATCCCCAGGCCAAGAGAGCAGAGCAGCCACCAACATTTTTACACGAGTGAATTTCTTTTACAGACTCCTCCTCATCTACAATAAACTACAATTTACTACTGCTGCAGTACACAGAACCTGAAATACAATCAGGTCCGTCTTCAGGCCACATCTCCGTATCAGTGCAGAGCGCAGGGAAACACATCCCTGCAGCCCCACAGCTATGCCAGCAGCTCCCTCTGCCCTCCGGCCAACAGCCAGAGCTCTGCAGCGTGAGAAAACAAATACATAAATCACCTGCAATTAAAAACAGCTCTTCTGCTGGGCAAGAAGCTCCTCAACAGCGAGCGGCCTTGCAAGAAAACATCGGGAGACAGAGGGAAGCACTTCCCTGCTGGCACTCGTGCAGCACCGTCGGCCGGCCCACGGCTCCAGCCCCCATCTCTCACAACACAGGGCCTCGCGCTGCCCGCTGCACGCCTTGCTGTGACCCAGCAGGTGAGACCTGGCACACGCCACCCACCAGGGAGCCGCTGGGACGCGGAGCCCATCTGCCCACATGGGTGGGGAAAAGTCCCACAGCAGCGTCACCTCCTGTGGTCACAGCTGAGGAGAGGGGTGCTTCTACAAAGAAAACCGTGAGTCATTATCTGCCTTATCTCACGCGGCCCTCGACTGCTGCCACGCTGAACGCCGCATCCAGATGAAGGCTCTGACCTAGAAGTGCGAGAAAGGAGTTTAAGCTAAAGCAGCTTGAGGATAAAGTGGAGCCGAATTCCCCAGAAACAGGTCATTTCATTGCAGCACACGGCCCTGCTCACGTTGTGGATCAGCAGCAGAGGTCACAGTGAAAAACAAAAATCCAGAGGCATTGAATGCAGCACACAGCAGCGCCCACCACTTCAAACCGTGAGAAACACCGAGACGTCGGGGTGGGAGCGCGGGGCGATCGCTGCCTGTCTCCAGCAAAGCCTCGATCTTTAATGTTCCTGAACACAGACAAGGCTGATAAAGACAGGGAGACACAAGCTAAAGCCTCCAAGGGTGAAAAAGCCCCCCGGGGTTCTCCCAGCACCGCTCAGCAGCCCTTCATGTCTCACGTAGGCCTTACGGAAACCGGGCGCTTTGAAACAATGCCGCTCAGACAGCGGCTGCTCTGCATTTCTCCCCTTTGTTCCTCGGCACCGCGGCTCCTTTCCCCGAGCTCTGCTCAGCTCCATATGCCGCAGCAGCAGCTAGCTGCGCTCGCAGGGAAAGCGATTTGGAAGACGTGAATCAGGGCAGCGTGAAAGGCAGCCGTGAGATCAAAGCACAGCCAGCTCCTCTCTGAGCCAGGAGGGGTGGATCGGAGCTTCGGCTCTCCTTCAAAATGCAAACGAGAACGACGGAGCTGTGAGAACACCGGGAGGAAGGCGAGGTGTGAGAAGTCCTCGCTCCAGAGGAGCTCCTGCAGCCGCGCTGGCCCTGCAGAGCACTGCTCAGCACCGGCCGGGGGGCGGCTCTGCTGCCACAGCCCCCAGCAGAAGCCCCTGCTGCCTTTGGGGCTCCAAGTGCCACCGAAGCCCGGCGTTCCCCCGCGCAGCCCGGCCCCGTGGGGACGCAGGACCTGAGATGCGTCCTGCAGCCCTGGATTCTGCTGCTGCTCACGGCGGGCCGAGGGCTTTTTTTAGCAGTGACCTTCAGACGCCGTTTCCGCGCTTTTCAGGGGATTTGGGCGCTGCGGCTGATTTCTGTTTCACAGCCGCGCTGCTTCCGCGGCCAGCCTGCATTTGCAAAGCCGAGACGTAGCTCCATCCTCAGGGAGGCAGCGGCTTTGAACTGCAGATCAAGAGGAATTTCCAACCCTCTGATGTCGGCTGCAGAATGCAGCTGCACCGGTTTGGGAGGCCTCCCCAGGCCGCCCCGGTCGCTCCCTGCCCGCCACCCCCGCCTCCCAGCGCTCCTTTTCCTGTCCCTTCTTCCCATCCAAACCTCCCCAACCCCAGCGCAGCCCTCCCAGGCTCAGGCCCTGACATTTCTGCCCGTTCCGAGCGAGGGCTGGGGCGGCCCTGAAGATGTGACATAAATAATTTATCCCGAAAGACAGCCATCACAGGATTTAAGGTCACTCAGGCTTTTAAAATCGTATCAGCATGCTTTCAGAGCAAGAGCTGCCACCTCAATTTGGAGCGGTTCGGAGAGCCGGCGCATCTCTGCGTGCAGACAGGCAGCCACGCTCCGACCCCGCGGGACTCAGAGGCTCGCTGTGAATTATTCACAACCCACGGTCACTGACAATGAGCTCTGAAAACCCTGAACACAAAGTTCCTAACGCCGCAGGGACCGACTGCAGCACCTCGTGCAGCCCCAGCTTCCGCCGTTGCAGCCCCAGCTCGGCCGGGTCCCCGAGCTGCACGATCGGCTCACAGCTCTCCGCAGAGCTCAGTTCATTTGGCAGAGGAAACGTTTAATCAGCGGCGAGGACTCACGTCCTGCCATTAGGCTGCGGCAAAGGATGGAGCAGGAAAGGCCCTTCCCACGGGGCCAGAACTTCCCTGCTGCTCCCGCTGTGGGTGCCGGAGAGGAAGGCGGGGAGGGAAAGGTGGCGCACGTGGCACCGGGCAGCACTGCTCAGACCCTCGTGCTCTGACCATCATCCTCGATTGCTCCGGCGGGAGGAAGCTGAGGGAGACGTGAGGACTTCCCGACGGCTTCGAGGGCGACCCGTGGCCGAGAATAATGTGTGCAGCCCCGGAGAACAATGCGCCGCAGGGCGGGCAGAAGCGCTTTGTAGCGGCTGCCAAACACGCACCTTCCCACACCGAGAGCGGAGCAACAGGGGCTCCTCGAGGACAACGTGAGGCTCCACGCAGGATGGGAGCAGAGGGGCCCCGCCGTCCCCACGCAGTAACTCGTGTGCCGCACACGTCGGCCGCCACGCGCCGCAGCAAAGCATCACTGCCTGCCTTCAGGCTCAGCCAGGCTGCAGGTGAAGCAGCACCGGCAAAGGAACGCCGCCAGGACCCGCAGCCTTTCCCACCGCCACTGCATGCAGTTCTGTACAGAACAGCACCTCCAGCTCAACGCCCCCAGTAACACCAACAGCAGCCGTGGCACCCGCTGGGGAAACGAGACTGGGCTCAGGGCGTGGATGGGGCAGGTCCCACTGGAAGCATCCAGGTTATCTGGCACATCCTGAGCTCCAGCCCTGCTGCGACACGGCCCTCAAGGCCCAGCACAGCGGCAGCGTGGACTCCCAACCAACCACCCCAAGCCATGCTGATCTCACAGTGAGGAAGTCACTGCTGATTGCTTCCGCAGAGCAAAACCGCCTGAAGAATCACACCTTTCCCATTAGCAGGGAGACCAGTTGGGGAAAAATGCACAAGCTGCCATAGAAAACCCAGCACTAAAATGTTATTCTGCGGCACACGCGCGTTTGATGCTTGAGCAGGACCCTAAAGCTGCAGACACCTTACAAACGGGCCTCATTGATGGCACACGTCAGCAGGGTGCTCCCACTGCACAACAGCCACACATGCATCAACGCAGCCCAGCGAAGCTCCCTCGCATGAGGTGAAAATCTCCGGGCCTGGGCACACACTGGGGCGCTGAGCAGCTGTTCTGTGGTGCAGGGCACCGAGCTGCAGGGGGAAAGCGAGCCAAGGGCTGTCAGAGTGAGCACCCTGCAGTGCCAGGTCAGCAGGTGCCAAGAACAGCTCTGAGTGCACGGCCAGCACAGAGGGGAAGGAGGCCTCGCTCTGAGCTGTGACCTACTAATGCGGGGTGACAGACAGAGACTGAGACACGGCCGCACGGTCCCTGCGTGCCAGCACTGCTGGTGAGCACGCAGCTGCCCCACGGCTCGGGATCTTGTGGCTCCTGAGCAGCCCCACGGCTGCCAGCTCACCTCACAGTGGGAAAGCAAAGTGGAGCACGAGCCTCCGCGCACCCAGCAGCGTCACTCCTTGCCCCACAAGTATCTCTGCCCAGGTGCCACATCCCTGGCTGGTCCGGCCGGTGTTGCAGGTATCTCCAGGTCTCCTGACAACATGCTTGGGAGAAAGGAAGCAAGAAAGGGGAGCAGGAAGGGGCCGTGGGAAGCAGAACAGAGCAGAGCACGGTGCCGCACAGGGCACAGGAGTCTCCGCTGTCGGCACTGCAATGCCCACGGGCTGCTGTTCCAGCTCAGGAAAAGACCAATGCACATTCAAGCCAAGCCGGTAACACTGGAGCAGTGAGCCTGGGGAGCTGTGCTCATTCCAGCACTGCCCTGGCAGACGGTAGAAACCCAACACGCTCGGCCCCCCGCTCTGAGGGCACTTCCCCCCCCCGGCTCCCTCCTCCCACCTTTGCTTCCCAGCAGAAAGCTACTTCTTTGGCAGAGCAAATCTGCCTTCCTTCCAAGCAGCCAGATGTAAGTAAGTAGGTCAGACAAGGACCAGAGCGCCTCCACGACAGCACTTTAGAGCAAAGCAAAGCGGGCAGCGAGCCCTGACCTGGAACGCGCCCTGGCACCCGCGGAGCAGGGCAGCCTGCGTCACTTGGAGGTAACGCGCCCAGACCCGGCTCCGCAAGGGCAGAAAGCCCCACAGCCTGGCTGCGCTCCTGCATGGCAGCCTTCATTTCAGGGCCTGAAATCCTGCAGCTACAGCGGCCACAAGCTCTGCAGCCTCATGCACCGCAGCGCCGGCTGGCTGGGAGCCGCAGGGAGCCGCACACCTACTTACAGCTGGAGGAATAAATTCAAACAGATCTCACACACTGCAGAAGCAGCAGTGCAGGGGGCGAAGGTGGCAAAACGGTGTCAGTCACCCATACTAACATCCCAGCACACGCTCATGGCAGCACTGGGCTTGGCAAGCCGACAGCGCCAAGGGACGGAGCCAAGCCCGCCCTCACCCCGCTCAGCACAAAGAGGGGTCTGTGCCGGCAGCCATGGGAAAGCAGGCTGTGTGCTCACATTCCTATGGGGCCAGGGGGCTCTGGTGCCAGGAGGCAGCCCCCTCCCACAGCCTCTGTGCTCGGGCAAAGTGCAAGGAGGCAGCTGCACCCAGAGGCTCCCAGGTGGAGCAGCAGTGCTATAGCATCTCAGGGACGGAAGGTGCTCAGCAAACACGAACCAGCCCAGCAGCCGAGCTGTGGAAGCAGCACGTGATGCTGCAGTGTGCCCTGCAGAGCACAGCCCAGCCAGGCAGACAGACCGGCCGGATCGGATCCTTCACGGCCAACAGCAGCAGGGCAGCAACACCCACAACAGAGCACAGGGCAGGCCGGGGCAGCACAGCCCAGCAAAGCCAACTCTGCCAAAGGTAAAGCGGGGCCGCTTTGGGACAGCGGCACCTCTCCAAGCACGCCTGCAAGGGGCACCGGCTCCGCTGCAGCTCATGGAAATGACTGGCACGCAAAACCTCTGCCCGCAGCCGGTCCGGGGATGCCACCACATCGGCTCTGCGCCGGTCCCGGCGTACCTGGGAACCGCGGCGGGGCGGCAAGGAGCCGGTCAGCTTCAGCTGCGGGGCGGGAGGCGGCTCGCACATCCCCCGTGAGCAACCGGCGTGATCCACACGTTTGGGGTAACCGGGCGGGGCGCAAGAGGACACGGCATTCATCAGAGCGGGTCAACGGCGACGAGAGATCCGGGAGGGAGAGCGCAGGGACGCGCCGGGCAGCAGCGGAGCTCCGCGCACAGCGGCCTTCCCGGCACCCAGCAATGCGCGGCGATGAGCCGCCCGGTGCCGGCCGTCAGCCCACGGGGTCAAACCGGGACAGCGCCGGGCCCTGTCTGTCTGTCTGTCTGTCCGTCCGTCCGTCCGTCCGGGGGTCGGCGGGACAGAAGCGGCACAGACAGCACGTTGGCAGGGCGGCTCCGGCCGCCTTCACCCGCGGCACAGCTGAGCTCTGCTCCCGGCCGGCAGCCCGACGCACACGGAGGCCCCGCACCGGGACGCTGCGAGGACGGCACAGCCTTCGCGTAGGCCGCTCCCCAGGCAGCCCCCGCCAGGCCCCAAGGCTGCACCCCGACCCGGCGCTCCTTTCCCAACAAGGCCCGGCACCGCAGACGCCCGGCACGGCCCCCCCCGGTCCCCGCAGCCCCGGCCCCGCTCCTCACCGCCGCCCGCGGCCTCCGCCCGCCGCACCCGGAAACGCGGCCCAGCGGCGCCCTCCGCCTCCGGCCGCCCCGTAACAAAATGGCGCCCGCCGCTCCCCTACTGCGCCTGCGCGCCCGTGCTGCGGAAGTGGGCGGAGCCGAGCGCCACGTTGGAGGGGACGGGCGGACATGTTGGGAAGGGCGCCGTGCCTCGGGGCCTCCAAAATGCCGAGGTATTTTGGCGGTCGTCGGGGCGTCCTGGGACGGATGAGAGCGAGAAGCAGCCGAAGAGAATGCGCTCTGCGCTAAGAGCCGCTGCACAGAAGCGGCCCAAGGCCTGCTCCTGTTATCCGCCATCTTGGGAAGGTCGCCCGGCGCTATTCCGGTGGCCATTTTGAGGCGATCACGTGGTTCGTTACTGCCGCCATGTTGGGGAGGCCACAGCGCCCCACTGCGGCCATCTTAGGAAGCTCGCTGTTCGCTATTGCGTCATCCGTGACGTCACCACCAGCAACGTGACGTCACGCACGCACATCACGACGTCACCCCGCGCGCCGGACGCGTGGTCGGGATTGCTGTTTATTGGCGCTCAAGCTCTTTTTTTCTTTTTTTTTTTTAATCCTTTTTTCCTCCTTTTTCTTAAAAAATAAATTTACAATTAAAGACGCATTTGGTACAAAATATACACATTCTGGGGCCCAGGGCCCAGGCGGAAGCGGGGATGGGGCCATGGGGACACATACAAAAATAGAGGGGGCCCGCGGGGGGTGGGGAGGCCCCAGGGTCCCCCGGGCAAAGTGCAGAGTGCGGGCGGGCGCCGCTCACTGCCCGCCGGGCTCCAGCTTGTAGGACAGCTCGAAGAGCAGGTTCTGGTTGTCGATCACCTGCAGCTGCCGCACGTAGGCCTTGGTCTGCAGCTGGCTGGGGGACGGCTCCAGCTCCAGGCCTGGGGAGCGAGGGAGGAGAGGATGGCGTGGGGCTGTGTGCCCCCCAACCCCACAGGAGGCTTCATCCCGTGTCCTGGATCCCTGTCCCTGAACCCCGTGGCCCCAGCTCCACCTGGATCCCCGTCTTGGATCTCACCCCCGCATCCACATCTCCATCCCCATCCTGGAGGATCCTGTAACCCACTCCCAGCCCATCTTGCCATGCTGGATCCCCATCCTGCATTCCTACCCCAGCCCGGATCTCGCATCCCCATCCCGCAGCCCCATCCCACAGCTTCCCCACCCCAGCAGATGTAGGGCCAGGATCTGTGCCCCCACTCACACAGCGGGCGGCTCCGGTACTTGCGGATGGTCCTCACCTTCTCGGCAATGCAGTGCTGGAACACACAGCAGCCCCGTCAGCTCCCCCAGAACCCTGCAACCCCCCCCCCCATTCACCCTTGGGATGTTTCTGTGGACCCCCCAGGACCCCCGGATCCCCACTGTGCCCCCCCTGGGCACAGCACCCACCAGCTTCTCCACGTTGACCAGCCCATCCAGGAGGGTTTTGCTGCCTTCGTGCAGAAAGGTCAGATCTGAGAGAGACAAGGAAGTGAGGGCTGGCCCCATGGGGAGCAGCAGGGCCCCCTCAGAACGTCCCCCCACCGCACCTTTGAGGATGAGCGGAATGAAGGGGATGAGGGGGGGCTTCATCTTGGCCAGCACCTCCCGGTAGGTCTTGTGGTTCCTGCAGGGGTCCTGGGGAGGGCGATGGGGGGGTCAGGGGCGTGGGCAGCTCCCCCCACACAGGGTGCACCAACCAGCCATCCACAGAGAGCAGACATCCCCAGGAACACCCCGACCCGCTGCTTCCAGAGCATCCACGGAGCTCCCTGATGCTACAAGCATCCCCCCACACACCCCCATTACAAGCAGACCCCCCCATGGAAGCCCCAGACCCCCGCGCCCGCGCTGCCCCTCACCGTCAGGTTCTCAAATTTCCGAAACAAATTCTTGAATTTCCCTGGGAGCTTCTGCAAGACAAAACCCCATGGGGGGCTGTGAGCAGCTTGGGGGGCCGGGGGGCCGGAGTGGGGGGTCCCGCACAGCCCCTCACCTCCCAGGTGAGCCGAAGGCGGCTGATGGCGGCGTTGTTGAGCCCGATGACGATGGCGTAGAAAGAGAGCATGTCCTGGTTCTGCTTACATCTGCAGGCGGTGGGTGAGCCCCAGCAGCCCCCCCCCCCGCGGCCCCCTGCAGCCCCCAGCCCTGCACTCACATGGCAGCGATCTTGATGAGTTTCTTGAGCAGATGCGAGCGTCGACCCAGCGACTCGCAGAGCAGCAGCTCCGTGCCCACCCAGTGCTGCACCTCACTGCACCGCTGCAGCAGCAGCTCCAGGTTGGCCGTCTCGCGCCGCCCGCGCTCCCCATGGAAGACGTAATCCACAAACTCCAGCTGCGGGGGGAGGTTGCGGTGTTGGGGGGTGGGGGGGGCGCCGCAGGGACCCCCATTGGGGCAGCCCTGGGGGAGGCACCCGCGTCCCCCCGACCTCGTGGATGCAGCGGAAAAGCTCCCAGTGGAAGGCGGTGAGGTGGTTGGCGATGTCCTCGGGCTCCACGCGGTGAATCTCGCTGTCCCCTGGCACCACCTGGATCTCCTCTGGGAGCGGCACCTGCAATGGGGGGCGGGGGGGTCCGGGGTGGCTGCAGGATGCGGAGGGGTCTCACTGCGGCCCCACCGACCCCCCCGGCGCTCACCAGCGACTCAAAGGTATCGCGGGTGCAGGCGAAGAGGTGGCTGTTGATGCCCAGCGTGGTGAAGACGCACTCCTCGCTGGGCTGCAGCACGGCTTTCTCTGCAGGCAGAGCGCATTGGGGGTGGGGGGGAGGGGGGTCAGCGCTCACCCCACACCCCGTGCCCCCCCCCCCCCATGGCCCCATAACCACCTCCAGACGAGGCCACGGTGACGAGGATGAGCGCATCATCGCGGGCGCTCTGCTCCTCTGAGTACTGCAGCTTCTCGGTGACGGAGGTGAGGATGTCCTGCACTGAGGCCGAGAGGCGGCTGCGGATGGTGACGTACGAGTGGTCCGGCATGTAGACACGGCAGAAGACTGCGGACGGACAGACGGATACGTGGGGTAGCAGAGCGGGCCAGGACCCCCGGCGGGGCGGCGGGGTCACTGCGGTCGGGACCCCGGGGGTTCGGGGCACGGCGCTCACTCTCGTCGGAGCCACGGAAAGCCACGCGCGTCTGCAGGCAGGCATCGATGCGGCGGAAGTGGCGGAACAGCGGCTTCACCTGTTTGCTCGGGGGCGGGGTCTCGTCGGGGACCCTGCGGCACCGCGTGGTGTCAGCAAAGGGCACCGGGGGAAACGGAGCGGTGGGGGCCGCACACAGATCCCCTCCCCGCTCTGGTGGGGTATCACAGGGGCGGTCTGATGGGCCTCAGGTGCAGGGCATTCTCGAGGGTCGCAACCCCATGTGTCCCAGAGAAACCCCGTGGGGACCCCGCACGCCCCATAGAAACACCTTCCTCTATGCAGGGACCTCACTCCTGGGGTACCCCTCCACCCCATAGCACTCCATGCACAAAAGAGGGACCCGCTCACAACCCCTGTGCTTCATCAGGACCCCAAGCACCCCACGGGGACTCCATGAGCCCTACCAGGACTTCATGCACCTCACAGGAGCCACCTGAACCCCTTCAGAACACCCTGTGCACACACACCCCCCCCCCGATACCCTCTGCACCCCATCAGGACTCCATGTACTGCACTCCCATCACCACATCGGAGACCCCTGGCACTCCATGGGGATCCCACTCACTTCAGCTCCACCGTCTCCACCAATTGGTGCAGTTTCAAGATCTCATCCTCCAGCTCATGGTACAGAGATGCGTCCTTCATGATGAGCAGGTACAGCTCCTGGGGGGCGAGAGGGGTTAGGGGGAGGGGGGGGAGGGAAGCCGCGGGGGGGGGGGAGGGCTGCACCCACCTTGATGACCTTCCCCGCGCTCTCCTCCTCCTGCAGCAGCCCCTTGTAGGTCTCGAGGAAGTGCAGCAGCACCGCCAGCACCGCTCGCTTGCGCCGCAGCCCGGACCCGTCCTCCCAGCGCTGGGGCGGCCCATCGCCCGCCAGCACGAAGGTGGCAGCGTTAAGGAGCAGCGGGGACACGGGGACCTCCTCACACCAGGGAAGGGCACCGCGATGCCCTCCTCACGGCCGCCCCAACGGGCGCCCTCGTGTCACCCCCGGCACAGCCGCTGCTCACGCTGATGTCACCGTCACACCCACCCGTGTCCCCCTCCCGGTACCCCCACCCCTGTCTTCTTCCCTCTCCCCCCCCGTTCCCACCTTCAGGTCCTCGCACTCCCCCCGTGCATCTGTACGCGCCCCCTCCCGCAGCCCCCCGACGCCCCCCCCCCCAGCGCCCCGAGGATATTGCTGGTGCAGCTGCTGCAGGAAGAGCTCGGTGGGCAGGAACAGCGAATGCGTGAGCACGATGTCATCCAGCAGCGAATCTGGGGGGGGGTCGGGCGGGGGTTGGGCACGACACCTCCACCCCAAACCCCGCACCGGGCCCATCCCCGCGCCCCACGCGGAGCCCCGCGCTGACTCAGAGCCCCTCCCGCTCCGCAGCGCCGTGGGGACACCGCGGGGGCCGCACCGGGACGGTGACATCGGGGGACACCGCAGCGGGGCCGTCCGGGCGGGCACTGAGGCACGGGGACGCGGTGCCGGGAGCGGTGCCACGGCCGCGACCTTTGGACGCGCAGTGCAGCTCCGCGTCCGACCCCGTCCCACGGACACAACCGCGGGGCAGCCCCTCCCCGCAACCCCCCCCGCACGGAGCTCCGAAAGCGGCACAACGCCCCCCGGGCACCGCCTGACCCAGACCCCGCACTGAGGCCGAGGTGGTGCGGGATTGTCCGGGCAGGTGCGCATCCCCAGCCCGCCGTGCAGCGCCTCCGGAGCGCTGTGTGGGGGCGGCGCCGGGATCCCCTCGCGGGTCTTCGCGTCCCCATTCCCCCCCCAGCCCCCCCCGAGCGCCGCCCCCTCCGTCCCTGCCTCGGTTTCCCCACGGCTCCGCAGCACCGTCCGGGTGCCCCGCAGGGACCACGCGCGGCTGAAGGGCCGCCATCCCCGCACCCCCTGCGCCGCCCCCCCCGCTCCACACGCGCGTGTCGCTGCACGCAGAGCCAACGCTGCCAGTCCCGGCGCGCGCCCCCCCCCGAGGGCTCCGCGGTTTCGGTGCGCCCCACCCCGGCCCCCCCCGGCCCCATCCCCGGAGCGCGGCCGTGGGGAGGTGAGGGGGGGGGGTTGGACTTGAAGGCAAACCTCGGCGGGGGGCTCCCACAGTGCGGAAGGGACGCGCACCCCCCCCCCCCCTTCCACCGCCTCGGGGTCAACGGGAGCGCCGAGAGAAGCGTTACACATTAACCGGGAATCTGCGCGGTGCCACCGCTCTGCGGGTGCCCCCCCCGCACGCCCTCATCCCCGTTCCTCTGCTCCCACGCTCCCCCCGCACCGCGGCATCGCGCATTGCAGCACCCGGCGGTGCCGCAGCATCCCCCCCCCCCCCCCCCTCCCGGCACTCCCCGTACCCCCATACCTGCTCGGCAGCCCCGGCCGTGCCCCCCCCCCCGCCGGCAGCCGTTCGAGGACGGCGCTCAGGAGGCGCTCGGGGGGCGCGGGCGCGGCGGGGGGGCAGCGGCAGCAGCAGCGCGGGGGGGGCGGCGGCGGCGGCTCCGGGCTGAGCGCGGCGCGGTCCCCCCCCGGGGACAGCTCCGACGGGGACAGCGCCGACGGGGACCGCGGCGGCGGCGGCGGGGGGGGGACCTCGGCGGGACGCAGCTCCAACCGTCGCCCTTCGCCCCCCGCCGGCCCCGGGGGCTCCTCCGGGGGGGCCGCGCTGTGGCGGCGCGGTGCGGGCAGCGGTGCGGGCAGGTGCGCGCCGGGCTTCTTCAGCAACTTCTCCAGCGGCTTCATGGCCGCGGAGCGCCTCGCGGGGCCATGGGCGGTGCGGGGCGGTGCGGGGCGGGGGGGCGGCTCCGCTCGCGCTCGGGCTCCGGAGAGAAGTGGGGGGGGCCCGGCGCCGCCGCCCCGCCCCGCCCGGCACCTGCCCGCCCCCGGCCCCGGGCGGAGCGTCGCGGTCACGCGTGGCCCCCCCCGACCGCAGCGCCGCGCAGCTCCGCGCTCCGCCGTACGCCCACCGCGCGGCGCGCTCAGGCAGCGCGCATCCCACGCCGCCCCCCCCCCCACCCCCCAAAACCGGCGTGGGAAAAGCCCGTGGGTACGACGGGGGGGATGAGGGGGGGTTCCCGCTGCGGCTTTGTTCGCGGTTCGCCTCCATCCCTCGTTGCCTGGCAACTCCCGGCCGCGGGGGGGGGAGTCGGGGGGCGGTGGCAGAACGCAGCCGTGTCCCCGCGTGTCCCCTCCACGCGCGGCTCCGCGTTGCGCTCCCCTCGGACCCTCAGCGCGGGGTCTGGACGGGAAACCGAGGCACGGTTGGGGGGGGCGTCACGGGGAACGCGGCCCAAATCCGCACTGCCCCAATTGCAGCTCGGGGAAGGGGCAGCGCTGGCGCGGAGCTGTTATAATTAATGCGCTGTTATTTCTCCTAACGAGCCGGGAGCTGCCGCGGCTCTGCCCGCCCGATGCGCCTCCATTTGCAGCCGTGGGGTGGGGGAAGAGCTCTGGGGGGGCACAGCCCCCGGGCTCCGCTCAGAGCGCCCACGGATGGGAGGAAGGAGCGCACGGAGGCAGAGAACCCCACGAGCCCACCTCCCTGCAGCACGGGGCTCACAGCCCCTCGCCCACCGCTGCTGCCCCCAAAGCCGCCCCTCGAGCACTTTGGTGGGCGTGGGTTCCCTCCTTGTGGCAACGGGCCGCGCTCCGTCCTCACCCCCACGCGCTGCCCCGGCCCGGGGGGGGGAATTGGAGCCCCGCGGTCCCGCACCGCCCTCATCTCCGCATCGATCCAACGCTGCTTCCTCAGCGCTCGGTGCCACCGCGGCCGCGATGCTCGGAAACGCGACCCACACCGGCACCGAGACCCACCGGGCACGGCCAAAGCAGCGCCGACGGGAACCGAGCAGCCACCGAGCCGGGCGGCAACGGAGCGGCAGCCCACGCGGGGCGCGCCGGGACTCGCCGGGCGCCGCCCCCAGCAGCACCGCGCCCGGTCGGGCCGGTTGTGCGGGCAGATGCGCGGTGCCCGTGAAGCTCCGTGCCTCCGAAGGGCCGGGCAGCAGGAAGCCCGCAGTGCACGGAGCGGGGGTGGAGGCTCCGCGAGCCCAAATCTGTGCACGGCATCCCGCGTTGGGAGCCTCCAGCTGCGGCCGGGGCTGCCCGGGGTGCAGCCGTGTCGGAAAAGCAGCAGAGAGGCTCTGCGCGAAGCTCAGCTGCTCTTACAGCCACAGGGATAGGCTCGCAAATTTAAAAAGAGAATTGAGGATGAGAACGGAGCAGGGCTGGGGCTGGGGTCGCGCTGCGGCACGGCCGACACACGGAGTCCAAATACCCAAAAGAAACAAATCAGCTTTACTGAAGGAGCCGGTTCATTCCTTAAATAAAAACAGAGACCACAATCAAGCAGCTGAGTTGAACATCCTAGAAAGGGAGAAGGGGAGGCTCAGTAGAAGGGGGAAGTGGGTGAGACCTCGCGGCCACTGACCCCGGTGCCGCCTGAGGGTCAGGGGAGGGGAGGAGGGCCGGCAGCCGGGGGGCGGTCCGGGCACGGAGGCGACGGCCCCGAGCAAAGCGGAAGCCGACGGCATCCCGCATCGCAGCCGGACGCGGCCTCCCGGTGCAGAACCGCCGGGTCCGACGCTGGGGTTCCACGGCCGCATCCCTACGTGCCGCTCCTCTCCTTCACCTTCTCACCTTTGCTGTCCTGGGGGAGCAGAAAGGAGACGGAGGCTCAGCACCGCGCAGCGCTGCGCCCGCCGCCCGCCGCCCCGCCGCCCCCCCGCTCCAGGGCCGGCTCCCGGACGAGGCCCCGCGGAGCGCGGCTCCCCGCAGGGACGCCCGGGCGGATCTCCAGCGGCTGCGCTTCCCGGCTGGGGGAGGCGCAGGGGAGCAGCGCTGCCCGACCCGGGGCGCAGCGGCACGGCGACACACGACAAAGGGAAGCAGACACACACGTGGCACTCGGGCGCACACACAGAGCAGAGCTGCGCTGAGAAACCCGTCCCCAGCGCAGAGGAACGGCTCTCGGCTCCGCGCAGCCTTGAAGGCCGCCGCCTGTGCCGGGTGCTGCCAGCATCCTGGCGCTGCTCTCCCACCGCAGGCACTGCCTCCTAAGCTCAGTGCTGGCCTTATTCCCTCTGAAGCTTTTTTTTTTTTTCTACCCTGAGCAGAAAGAGAAAGCGAGAGTCAAATTCCGACTTACTTTTTACGTGGGTTAGATTTAAAGTATTTAGAAACTCAAATTAACTGGAGCCCTGCTTACCACCTGCAACGAGAAGCTGAGGTTTGGGACATGTCAACAACGAGGCAATTTTAAAACGTCCTTGGGACAACACATTTTTTTTCGGGTGGGAGAGGGAGGCCGCAGCACCACACACACCTCAGGGGACAGCAGCAGGCAGACGGGCAGAAGGGACGGGGAAAGGGGCGAGCAGAGGGGCGAGCAGAGGGGCGAGCAGAGGGGCGGTACCTCGGGAGGCGGCGGCTTGATGGTGACGGGCTGCGACGTCCTCCGCGGCGGTGAGGGTTTGGGCTGCACTTGCTGCTGGACAGGGTTGTAGTACGTGACCCCCCCGAACACCTGGGACTGCGCCTGCTGCCGGAGAGCGGCACGCTGAGCACCGAGTGCCGCCCGCCGCCGCAGCACCGGCATCGCGGGGAGCAGACGGCAGCGGATCCAGGCCGCGCCCCCAGCCCCGTGCGGCGGCTCCGATCCGAGCAGCGAAGCTCGGGAAGCCGCGGGGCTGCGGGGCTCCGTCCTGCCGCTGCGTGTCAGCCGTGCGCCTCGCGCGGCCTCGGGGACGTCGGGCTGCCGCCGGGAGGGGCGGGCGCTGCTCCCCGCTCACACGGAGCCGGGCCAGAAACGGGAAAAGCCAGCCCTGCGAGCACTGCTCACAGCCAGGGCTGCCCGGGCGGCGCTGAGGAACGGCAGCGGGCAGCTCCCGGTGTGCACAGAGGGCATCCGAACAGTTCTCAGGATGCCTTTGGCTGAGCAGCTCCCAGCCTCCCGTGGGACGGCGCCCAGCTCGACGGGGGAAAATCCTCGCTTTGGATCCTCCAACACAGCCACGCCACACTCGAGACCCCAAACGCGAGTTAAGCAAAGCACAGAGGTGGCGGCGGTTCCTTCCGGTTCCCACCTCCGGCAGAGAAGCAAACGGCAGCAAACAGCCGCCGCTGGGGGCAGCCCTGCTGCTGCAGCCCCCTCCCAGGCTCAGGGCACCCGCGGCTCCGGCAGGAAGGAAAGGCAGCACGGCTCACCTGGGTGTTGGAATAGAGGTGCGGAGGGGGCGGCGGGGGCAGCGCTCCCGGGGGGTACGGGTAGCCAGGATTCCCAAAATTCATGACTCCAGGCGGGGAGAAGTAAGTCGGGGCGAGCAGCTGCTGCGGCGGGGGCTGCCCTGGGGGCATGGAGACCGGCGGGGGGTAGAGGCCAGGGTTTGCCATCGGGGCTGCTGGCTGGTGGGGATGTAAACCTGAAAGAGCGACAAGGAGGAGCTGAGCGCCACGTCCCGGTGGGGCGCTGTGGGGCAGAGGGCAGCAGGCTGCACCATCCGTGCTGCAGGCGGGAGAAGGGCAGAGGCTTCTCCTACAGCCTGCGGAGCTCAGCTCCCGCGCTGGGGAAAGGGAAGGGGAAGCTCTGAGCAGAGCACACGGCCCCCCCGGCCTCGGCCCCAATCAGCACGTCCACTTCAGGAAACGGTTCTGCAGGCGGCACGGAGCACAGCCCCATCCAACAGCTCTCATTTCTGCTTTTCTCTTCTGAGCTACGAGCGGCAGGGAATGAAGACCCAGCCTGGCACGGCAGCTGGCGCAGCCCCACACCATGCTGCCGGGGAAGGGCCTGGCCAGGCTGCCTGCAGCACTGTGGCCGTGCAGCCAGAGGCTGCCAAGGCAGTGAGATGATCTCAGGCTGCACTGCCTGCGAGAGCCAGGCACGGCTATTTTTCCTCCCTGAAGATTGATACGAATTCAACCCTAATGCACGAGGGAAGCAGGTCTCCTCCACGCCACAGAAAAGGACAGAGGCTGTGCAAAGCCGGCCTGGCCGCCCCGTGCTCCTCACCTGGATGAGGGAGGTGCATTTCTGGCTGCACGATCATCCCCTGGGGCGGCAGCGGGGCCGGGTTCTCACTGTGGGTGTAGATTGGTCCCTGGAATTGTACTGCAACACAGAGCAGAGCGTAAGAAAACCCCCACCACGTTTTCTTCTACTGCAGCACCGCAGATCCAAGCCACCTACAGTTACTGCACTCGAATGCAGTGCTGCAAGCTCCACTCCTACCAGAACAGCACACAGCCCACCCAGCTCCCAGATGCTGCGTGCTCCCACAGCAGAGCTTCCTATGCCCTTTACAATGCAGAACGCTCAGGGAATTTCTCCTCTCGCACTTTACACGCCGGAATAAATTCCAAACCCATCTTTGCGTTCAGCAGCCCTCCCTGCTGCTCTGATTTCTGGCCAGTTTTAACGTCTCACAAAAAAAGCAGCTCCTTTGGAGCCCCTGCCTGGGGCAGGAGAGCAACGCTGCACACCGAGAGCAGCCCAGGGCGGCTCAGAGCAGCAGAGACAAAGCAGCGCCGCTCCTGACAAAAGGAAGGGGAACAAAGCCCAACTTCAGCGCCTGAGCACAGGGGACAGGAGGGGGTCACTCACGTGGGTCGTAGTAGTGCCCCTCCATGATGCTGATGTGCATGGGGGGGGCCGGCTCTGGCACTGGGGGTCTCTGCCGCTGCGAGGAGTAGCGCTTGGCACGGCCGCCCTGCACCGCCTGCGGGAGACAAAGCAGCAGTCGGTGCCCAGCAGGGAGCCCCCACTGCCCCCCCCGGCCTCTGTGGGTCACAGAGAACCACGGCACACAGAAAGGGGAGGGGGCTGAGGCACCCCAGCCACGCTCTGATTATTCCAGCCCACGGTCAAAGCAACGCTCGGCTTCCCCGCTGCCATAAGCGACGTGCTTTACCATTTCCTCCATCCTGTTGAACTGAGGGGGCGGCCCAGTTCCCACGTGCAGATGGTTGGGAATACCTGAGGAAGAAGCAAACTGGTTCTCATGGCTTGCATTTGTTCTCAGCCACCTCACTGTCACCAGGGCTGGGAGCTGCGCACCACCGCCAGGAGACCCCGCGCCACCTCCCCTGTGAGAACCTCCCAACAACTCCAGCTCTCTCACTGCCATCCCAGACATCTCAGAGCAAACCAGAAGCTGTTGTGTCACTGCACGATCATCCGCTCTGCTCAGTGCATTTTACATCTGCCTGAAAGAAATCCTCCGCTCGAAATCCAGGTTCTGGTCTCAGCCCTGCTCCTGGGTCCACATGGGACAGCGTAAGCATCACAGCCACCAGCAGCACCACGTCACCTCAGCTGTGAATCAGCTTCCAAACTCTTGTTCTAGTGGCACGTTTACAGCCTGCCCACTCTGGTCTACGATCAAGGCAAGGCTCTGCTCACACCGCTGTGTGCAGGAAGATCTGCTTCCACAGACCCAACCCTCAAGAGCTTAGGACAGCAGCAGGCCACTTTCTTCTCCTTGCTCCAGTTTTGTTTCTCTTGGGAAGGACTCTGACTCTCCCCAGTAAAAACCTTAATTCTGCAAATGGATGATTACATCTGCAATGGCTGCCCCACAAGAATTCGGTCCTTTGCTCAGCCTGCCTGCCCACTTCCCAGCACAGATCGGCCTCCTGCAACCACACCGCTGGATTCGCAGCCAAGCGGCCAGAGAGCAGCTCAGAGCCTGCAGCATGCCTGTGTTGATGAAGGGAGGCCGGCTCCCTCCTGCCCCCAGCAGCACACCACAGGAGCCCAGTTACTCATCACCCTCACCCATAACCACACATAATGCTCTTTATCCTCTGAACTCCAGCTCTGAGCCTGGCTGTGACTCACACAGCTCCGCAAGTTCCTGCTGCCTGCTCCCCGCACAGCCCTTCCCCTTCACTGACCCTTCCCCCATTCTTATCAAATAGGGTAAGGAGAAGGAATCTGCTCTGATGCCCATCTGAGCCTTAACCCAGTTCACCTACAACAGAACGTTTAATTTCCTCATTTTTATGTTCTGTTTCGTCCCTTCCTCTCGTCCCACTGCATTTTCTCCACCTTGTGAGTCTCCACCACCCTCCACAGCTGGGACAGCATCACACTGCTCAGCTCTGACCACCTACGTGGCTGCAGACCCCAGGCAGGGGCAGCAGCACCCAAGCTGCCAGCTGGCGCACACTCACCCCGCAGCTCCCGGGGCTGTAAGAACTGAGATTGCCCCGGGCTCCAGTTCTGCTCCGTCAGATTCATCTGAATCATCTCCTGCTCAAGTCCATCCAAGCTGGATTCCACTGGCGACTCCCAGTTGCTGCTCTTTGCCGGCGGGGGGGACGCCTCAGCTTGGACGGGTTTTGGTGTCGCGGGAGCTTCCAGAGCAGGGACGTCATCCGCCAGCTTCCCCGCGTCCCCAGCTTTGACTCTGGTCCTCCTTGCCCGGGAATAAGACTTCTTTTCTATTGGTCTGTCTGGCGGCGGCTGCACGGCGTCGGTCTGGTTTTCCAGGGCGCCCTCCTCCTTGACGGGGCTGCCGTGGACGTGCCCTGCTTCCACTTCTGGTGACTTCTCTCTCGGTGGGCTCTGCTCCGCGCGCTTCGCTCGATAGCCGCTCTCCTGTTTGCTCTGCTCACCATTTCGGGCCGGGTGCTGCACGCCGGCTTCTGAAGCTCGGTATCCTGGGCGGGTTTCCTTGTAGCCCCCCACCCTCGGGTAGTTCCTGGGAGGGGGCATCCTGCCTGTTCCCGCAGAGCTCCTGCTGGTGAAGGTTCGTGGGGCAGCAGAAGTGCCGTCGGAGCCCTGGTGCCGCGGGGGCTTGTTGGGCCGCTCGTTGGACCAGTTCGGGTCTCGCTGGGGGCTCCCAAACCTGAGGGATAACAGCAGTGCGAAGGACTGGAACCAAACGCCGGGGTGGGGGGAGCCTCCGGGACTCGACTTCCAGGACTGAGCCCCCAGCCCCGCTTAGAGCCCGCTGCAGAGGGCTCAGGCTGCCCCCCACGAGGAGCAGGCCGCACTCTGCCCGCTGCTCACCTCGGTTTGCGCATCCTCCTCGGCCTGATGTCGTCAGGGTTGTGAGCGGAGCGGATGTCGTAGCCATACAGAGCAATCAGCTCCTGCCTGGTTTTGGGGGCCTGCTCGTCCTCCCGGAACTTGTCGTGCTCCCAGCGGCCCTCGTCCTTCCACAGCTTCCGCTGCCGACCCTTCGGCCTGCACACATGGGGACGAACGGCGGGTTGTGAGGAAGCCAGGGACGGCGGCTCCAACCCGCAGCAAACGCTTGGAGGGCAGAGAGCGGGCGGGAGGCAGCGCCTCTCCTTCCTCCCGCTCGGCAGCTGCCCACTGGAAGCAAGCTTTACTCGTGTTTACTGTGCCCAGTCCCTGCTTTTACAAACTAAAAGCCAAGACGTCCCTGCAGAACACTGCTAGCAGGCAGCTGGGCCAGAGAACAGAACAGTTCTTTGCTGACCCTTCCCAGCACGTCACAAGCGCTGCAAGCATCACCGGCGCCGGGCAGAGCCACATACCTGACCTCCTCCTCCTGCGTCTGCCCTCGGAGATCGTGCTCAAAGAAGAGCCCTTTGCGTGGGATGTAAGCCGGGTTCTTCCGATCCTCGTCGTCGTCCAGGTGCTTGGGAGCTTTTTTCCCAACTTTATTCTCAACGGGTTCGGTGCTCTCCTGTCAGAATCAGACAGCTCCTAACACTGCAGCAGTCCCGCTGCGAGAAGCTCCCCGCAGAGCAGGCAGCACACAGATGTCACCTACCTGCCCGTCCCCACTTTGCCTTTCACCGGTTACGGCGCCTTTCGAGTCCAGTTTCTCATCCCCTTTCTCCGCTTTTGCTGCAGACTCACAGGAATCATTGCTATCCTGCTTCAGTTCCACTTTGGCACTTTCTTCCTCGCTGTAATCCTCTTCCTCTGCCTGAAAGAGCCCCGCTTTACTCACACACACACCTGGAGCAGCAGATCTCCTGCTGATTTCCCAAAGTCCCCACACCTACAGGTCGGTTCCCATTCCGCTTTTGACAGCTCTGGCCATTTCACAGCACAGGATTTGCTCCCAAAGTCCTCCCTACCCCTCTATCTTTACAGAAAAGACAAAGATTAAACCCAAGGTCTCTCCCCAGCAGCTGCCACTGGTGACATCAGACCAAACAACCACAGCTGCCAGCACAGAGCTGGGAGCAGCTCCCCCTCACCGCCCCCGAGTGCCACGTGTGCCTCATGCAGCCCAGGAGCCCATGGGAGCTCCATGATGGGATGACAGCCACGCTGCCGGGCCCTCGCTGTCCCTCTCTCCCACTGCAGCCCCTCATTCCCTGCAGTCCCCCAGCTGACTCACTCCAAGCTCTCTGCTCTCAGGAGCGTGACCTTGTTTCACCCTCCAGGAGCCTGCAAGCCTTGCTCAGCTTGGGATGGCCACTAAAAATAGCCCGGTGTGATTAACAAGAAGGCTGCTCTATTTTTCTCTTTCAACACAGCCTATTTGCACATCAACTGCTCCTTTTGTTTACACTGGGGAAACCCAGACATGGCATTATTTTTAGGCTCAGGAACAGAGCCATCCTGGCACCCGGTGATGCAACACCGCCTGGCTGCGGTGCCCAGGGGAGCTGCCCCCTCCTTCCTGCCCAGGGCACGGCCTCTCCAGCACTGCACAGCCCAGCAGCTTCCATTCCATCCGCCTCAGTTTGCGGTTTTCTTTTTAAACCAAGTCCACCTCAGGATCTCCACAAAGCCTGCCTCGGAACAGACTGCTTCTCCAAATGCCTCTGATCTCAGAACGCAGGGCAGTGTGTTGCCATGGGCTGCTGCAGAGGCTGCCCCTCCAGCACAGCGCTCAGCACACAGGGGAGGTTCTCCCAGCACACGCAGTGCAGAGCTGCCTGCATGCAGGCGTCTCACTGACCCAGTGCCACACACAGACATCAGGGATGCCCCTTGGGATGCTTCCAACCCAGCGCTAAGCTTTTAATTTCAACTAATTACAACGCAGCCGCCATCCTACACCCTTCTTCCACACCCTTCTTAGCCGTTCCGCTCCCACCACGCGATGTCTGAGGACTGAAACGGACCACGTGCTTGTCCTGCATTCACCTTGCAGCAGCACAGGTGCAGCAGCACCCGCCCTGCCCTGACAGAACCGTCGGGGGAGGAGGAACTGCACCTGGAGAACCCGTTTTCCCCTCACACCAATGGCTGCAGCACAGCACAGCTCTGTAACACGCACACAGCACACGAGCTGCAGCCTGGAGACAGATACAGCTGCTGCAGATGAGAATGAAGGGCACAAACCAGTGTTGTGCTAAAACTACACGAGGTGAATTCACCCCACAGAGCCCTTCCACCACCAGGACACGCAGTCTGACTTACCTCCGAGTCCTCTGCGCTTTCATAATCTGACAGCACAGCTGCAGGGGAGAAAAAGGAGGCATTGTCAGGGCAGGAAGAGCAGCACAGCTCCCTGTGATCGCAGCACTGGGTCCTGGGCCATCACCAGCAAATACACCACATGGCCACGTAGTGTGGCATCACAGCAGCACGAAGACCCCTTGAGAAGGAGCACCACCCTACGTGGGGGGGACCCAGGTGGGCCTGGGGAGGGCTGACCAGCACCCCCTGCACCCCCATTTGCGGTATTATGGCTGATGCTCAGGACTGCAGCCGCAGCACTGCAGGAAGCAGCGCCTTCCCCGTTTCCCTTTGCACACACCGTGAGCACAAGCAGTAACTCAGTCGTTACTCACCATCGCCTTCGATGCCGTCCTCGCTTTCCTAAAGAGGAAGAAAAAAGGCGCTTTAGCAGAAGGGAGTGAAGGGCAGCATCCGGCCCAGGAGCTCAGCTCAACCGAGCGCCGCGAGCAGGGAGCCGCGAGGATCGGGCAGCGCCGGGCGCAGCGGAGCGGTGACACCTTGAGAGCCGCGCGGCACCACCGGGAGGCACGAGAGACGCGGACCGCCGCCCCCCCCGCCCCACTCACACACTCGGATTGCGGAGCGCTTTTGGCCGCCCCTCCCCCGGCGGCGCTTTCGGCCCCGCGGCCCCGCGGTCCGGCGCTCAGAGCTCCGGCGGCGCCTCGCGGAGGGCGGTGCGAAGGCCGCGGCGAAGCGGAGCCGGAGCGGGAGCGGGCGGGACTGGCGGCGGAGTCGCCGCTGTCGGAGGCGGCCGAGTCCGAGTCGTCCTCGCTGTCCTGCGAGGCGCGCTGCCGCCGCCGGTCCGCCATCTTGGGGCAACCGCAGGGGCGGGCGGCGCCGCGGGGCACCGCGGGAACGGACTACGGCTCCCGGCGGCCCTCGCGCGCTGTGACGTCACGAGGCGCGCCCTCCCATCGATCCCCGCGGCTGTTCCCGCTCTCCGGCAGGGGGCGGGCGCGCGCCGAGGGCACGGCCTGGAGGCGAAAGTGACGTCACGCGCGAGACGGCGCAGAGGCCAGAGGTCACGGGGGGGGGGAAGGAAGGCAGCGACACGCAGCCGTTGTTTTTCCGCTTTTATTGAAAAAAAAAAAAAAAGGAAAAAAAAACAACCAAAAACGGAACAAACAAACAAACAAAATGTCTGCATTGAGTCAGCACCGGCGGTATTTACACAGCGACCCAGGCACACGGGGCGGGCTCCGGGCCGGGCCCAGGCCGCACGCGCACGGCAGGGTGGGGCGATTCGTTTAATTAACGTTTGTTCCCCATTTCCTGCCGCTCAGCCGCGGGGAGCGGCGAGCAGCGCCCTCCAGCACTGCGCCCGTAGGAACAGCCTGGCACAGAACGGGGCTCCTCCTGGCACAGTGTGAGGGGGGTCGGGTCGCTGCCACGCTGCCGCCCTCAGAAGGCTTAAATTAAAAAAGAACCAACGTTGTGCGTTGAGGATTTCTATTTCACACACGAGAAAAAAAAAAAAAAAAAAGGAAAAAAAAAAAAGAAAAAAAAGTTTGTTTTCGTTTCCTTTTAAAACTCTCCTCCCACCACGTTACAGCCACTCAACAGGAACAACACAAAGGCGGTGGCTGACGGAAGCTTCAGCCTCGGGCAACTGCTCAGCGCTGTTTCCTGACCCAACACCAGAGCAGGGCCAGCGCCGCCGCAGCCCTTCTCCAGGGAGCACAGGCAGGGCCCGGTCCATGCCTGCCACGGACACTGAGACCCGCTGGGACCCACAGGAGGCTCCCACCCCACTGCTGCACGCAGGGCTGCCGAGGAGGGAGGAACACAAATGGGAGACAAACCCCAGCTCAAAGCACAGGCGGCGGGGACGAGTCTGAAACGTGTTGAAAAGAAAACGAGAGAACAAAACCAGGGCATGGAGGGAACAAAACCATCCCTGAACAAGAACAAAGAGGGCAAGGACTCAGCAACGTACAGAGCTCCCGGCTCCGCTGCGCTGCTACTTCCTGCAGGTCCGGTGGGGGGTCTGCTTCTTCTGCACCTCCAGCCGGCAGCGGCTGCGCTCATCCAGCCAGGGCAGCTCGAAGTTCCTGCAGCAGAACCAGCACTCAGCACCCCACAGCACCATCCCCATCCGCGACGCCCCATCTCCAGTGCCCCTTTGTACTCACTGTGGGGTCAGTTTGGGTAAGGGGCGGCCGAAGGCAACGACAGGCAGGTAGGGGGTGATCAGCAAGCTTTCCACTGTGGGAGAGAAACGGCGTCACAGAGCTGCAGAGGGCGGGCAGCCCTCCCTGCGCTGCCAGGCTCTCACCATCATCCGGCTCAGGGAAAAATGAGGTAACTTCAGGCTCCGACTCCTGAATTCCTTTCCTTTTATACATTCTGAGCTGCAGTCGCTGTAAAATTCTTTGTTCCCTGATCCTTTGGATGTCCCATCTGGAAAACAGCGACCCGTAGGCAGTGAGGAGCTGCAGCTGGGGGCCAGCAGCCGTGCAGGCCAGCGGGGGCTACGCTTGCAGCACTGCATTTATTCCTACCTTTTCCTTCGTTTTTCATCCAACTCCAGTTTTGCATGCCGTTTGGAAAACACGCTGTCATCGAGGTTCTGCATAAAGAGAAAGGGAGATGGGTGCTCCTCCCAGCACTGATTTGTCCCCCTCACCCGCTGCAGGTGCCTTCAAACATCGGTTCTGATGGTGACAAGAAGGCTGCTGCAACCTCAGCCACACACACAGGGCCAGCTGTGACTCGCACGTACCTCCAGGATGTCTGAGGGGTTGGGGTCTCGCAGGGGCTCCACAACATGGTCCCTCCAAGATGGAACTGCAAAGGGAAGGTTCAGATGTTAACCCAGCACAGAGGCACTGCAAGCTCACTCTACGCCACCAGTCCCAAGCTCCAGGAGGCTCCAGCCAGGCTGCTCTGGGATTGGCAGCACAGGGAGGGCTGGAAGCTGCCCTGCCTCTCGCAGCAGACCTGAGGCACTGGGATGGAATGCAGAGGCCTCCTCCTCACTCACAACATTTTGCTATCCAGTGTTTGCAGGCAGCTGACAATGCAGCAAACCTGGCAGCTCCCCGTTCCCACTGTGTGCTGGGCACCTCACAGAGCTCAGGGCTTTTCCTTCCCCAAGTCAGGCTGCACTGTGGGGCTAGGAGGAAAACACCCAGAACAGGGCCCAGCAGGAGGCAGGGATTCTGCCCAGGCGCTCCGGCGAGGAACAAACACATCACACTGCACTGCACCAACCCAGAAACACATTTCCCGACCACAGGCAGGAAGTTGCTTCACATTTTGCTCAAACAGGCACACAGGCTGTGCTGGAAACCAGGCTGGTTTGACACACGCAGAGCGGGACCCAGAGCCCCCTGCCCTGCTGCCCAGCACAGGCAGCACGAGCCAGAGAGGGCCTGGAGCGCTCGGGCGGCGCAGACAATCTGCTCCATATCTCCACTGCATCCGGGACGCTGCTCTGTGCCAGCTCTGGGGAAGGGCACAGGGCTCCCAAGGCAGGCAACGCTCCACCAGCTGCCAGCCCTGCCTGCACACCTTCTGCAGGCTCTCCATCGCTTACTTGCTACAGTCTCCTCCTTCTTTGGGGAGGGCTCTCGTAACGGCAACGGTGATGGGGGGGGCTGATGCCAGCGACACAAGTACATTTCCGTGGTGGAAAGGTAGGGCAGATCGTCAATCTCGCTGAAGAAGCCCTTTTCCTTGGGGTGGCTGCTGGGGCCCTTCAGCGGGGCGGAGGGTCTGAGCGGGGTCTCCAGCAGCGACCTGTTTTTTTCTGGAGTCTCTTGGCTCCGCAGTTCTCGTTTGCAAACAGTTTCAGACAAAGAACCACTCGACTCCTCTTTCACCGGAGAGTGCTTCAGAGTTTTACCCTTCACCTTCGAGAACTCAGACACCAATTTCTTAACGGGCGTTTTCCTCTCTGCGCTCCCAAACGCCGGCTTCCTGCAAGAGAGAGGACTGCTGAGCTGCAGCACCCACAGCTGCCAGCCCTGCACACCGCTGCTCCGCTGACAGCTTCAAGACTTTTCCCTCTCAGGTGCATCACCGCTGCTTTTTAAGAGCACCTGCACACACAGGAGAGGCCAGGCACCACAAACACACATCTCTGGGGTTTTAATCAAAAGCAGGACCGCAAACAGAACGGGCAAACACAATGAGAGCGAGCCTGGCTGGAGCAGAGGAAGGAGAAAGGGAAACCCACAGCCAGCTGGGTGAGCCCCACACTTCCCCACACTTCCCCACCAGCGGCCCCACAGCACCCTCTACCTTTTATGCCCCTTCCCATTCCTGCCGTAGGGGAAGTGCTTGGGCTGCAGGGTTTGCGAGGGCTCCAGCAGTTCCTGCGGGCATTCCAGCGGCAGTTTCTCACACGCCTCTGCTTCGGCCTTCTCATCCACCTCAAAGCCCTGGAAAATCCTGTGTTTTTCTCTCTCGGTGTCCTTCTTCACCAGCTGCACTCTTCTTTCCATGCGCTCAATGCGCGCAAGGAGCTGGAACACAGAAACAGCACGGCTCAGACGCGTGCTGAGGGGCGAGCAGGGAATACCTCCAGTGAGAGCCACCCTGCAGCACCCACAGCGTGCCTGCAGAAGGGCTCAGCCATCGCAGGACACGGAGGACCGCAGTCAGTGCCTTCCTATTTCCTGACCATAGCAAACTGTGCCTGTCCTGGCTTTTACCTTACAACTCGGGCAATGGAGAGCTTCCAAGGCACAGGAGGAGCCCCTAGGTGGCACCCGACCCCTGGCGCTGCGCCCGCACCCCAAGGTCAGCGGGCTGTGGGACGCTGCAGGTTTTGCTACGCGCAGCGAGTGCCATCATTAACTCATGCTCGCTCTCCTGAGCTGGAGAGGGGAGGCTGAGAGCAGAGACTGCGCCCAGTCACGGCAGGGCGATGATGTCTGCGTGCTGCAGGCAACGCAGCCCCGTAATGCTAATGATGGGGAAGCCGGGCACAGCAGGTGTGCAGATGCACGACCTGAGATGCCCCAGCGGCACAAGATGGCCCCTCGCTGCCCGGCTGCTTCTCGCCCAGCAGTGCTGCCCATCCCCACTGCAGCAGGGCATCGGCTCACAAACCTGGCACGTGACGAGCAGCGATGGCAGTCGCTCCAACTCTGCCGCATCCCCTCCGAGCGCTCTGAGGGCTCGAGGACGCAGCTCATAATTAGATGCGGTCTTTATTAGAAAGCTGCATTCACAGCCCTGCTGGGCGCAGAGGATGGGCAGCTCGGAGGGCTCTGCAGCGCAGGCAAACACCCCGGGACACCCTGAGATGTGTTTTGTTGCAGAGCCCCCCCCGGGGAAAGGGCTGCGGGGGGGTGGGGGGGTGTTATTTTTAGGCTGCTGCAGACCATGGAGATGAGGGTTGGGACTCGGAGGGAAGCACAGAGCACCACAGAACAGGGACCGGGAGCCCGGCAGCCCCACGGCAGGCAGCAGCACATGGGTCAGTTGTAACACAGGGTGCCTCCTAAATGCACAGCCCTGCAAACACAGCCACCTCGGGGGGGCACCGTATCTGTGGGGCAACGCACACGGGGGGGGGGGGGGGGGGGGGGGGGGAAGCAATGCAGATAGGGCATTCCCACCCGTGGGGGGCACGGCACCGGGGTGGGACACACACACCGCAGTTGGTGCCGGCCCTGCAGCGGCGGGGGGGGGATGCGGCAGCACCAGCCTGGCCTTCGCCGTGAGCTCTGTGCGGCTGCGGCAGGCGCGAGGGGGGAGGAGCAGAGCTCCTCAGCCCCCCACCCCCCCCCCCCCACCCCGCGGCTGACGCGGCCCCTTTAAGTGAAACCCCCGGGCGGCGGGGCCGGGAGGCATCGCGGGCTCTTTAAGGCCCCCCTTCCTCCCCCCCCCACGCTGCCATGGCGACGGGCGCGGCCCGTTAACCCCCGCCGTCCCGCCCCGCCCCCACCCTTTGTGCCCCCGCCGGTAACCCCGGGCTCTCACTCCCCCCCAAGGCCCGGGGGCGAAGCGACCCGCCTTTGTCTGGGGCGAGGGTGTTAAAAGGTGGGGGGCGGCAACCCCTCCGGGGGGGGGGGGGGGGAGAGATCGCAATGTGGGGGGGCATCAACCCCGTGTGCTGTAATGGGGGGGGGGAACCGGAGGGGGAAATGCCCGGGGTTTTATCCCGGGGGGGGCGGCACTGCACGGCCGGAGGAAACTGGGGGAGGGGAACCCCCGTAGTGGGGGGGCACGAAATCCCTGGGGGAGCGTTAACGCTTGGGGGTGGGGCATGAAGTACCGGGGGGGGGGGGGAACGGGGGAGGTTTAACCCTCTGTGTGCCGTGGGGGGGAATTAACCCCTTGGGTGCCACATGGGGACGACTTACCTGGGGGGGGCAATAACCCGGGGGGTTTAACCCTTCGTGTGCCGCGGCAACCCCGCATCCCCGCCCCCCCCCCCCCCCAGCTCCCCGCCGTACCGTGTCGCGCTCGGCCTTGAGCTCCTCGATCTCCTTCTCCTTGGCCTGCAGCTGCTGCTGCTGCTGCTCGATGAGGTCCAGCTGCAGCAGCAGGATCTGCCGCAGACATGCCGCCTGCCCGGGGGAGCCGCCGCCGGCGCCCATCCCGCTCCTCCGCGCCGCGCTCCTCCACTTGGCCTCGGCGGGAGGCGGCGGCGGCGGCGGAGGGCCCGACTCGGCGCTCCCCGCTCCTGCGCTCTCCTTGGCGGCCGCGGGAGCCGCGCCGCGCCCGGGCAGCACCGCCTGGTACCGCGGCCGGCCGCTGGCATCCCCCGCGCCCGCCTGCTTGCCGCCGGCCAGCGGCACCGGCCCGGCCCAGCTCTCGGCCGGCGGCCCGGGAGCCCCCCCCGGCGCCCCGCCGCCTCCCGCCCGGCCCTTGTGTGCCCCCAGCGGCGGCTCCTTGGGCCTGCGGGGCGGCGGGCGGCCCTCCTCCTCCTCCCCCTCTTCCTCCTCCTCCTCCTCCTCTTCCTCCCGCCGCTCCCCCGGGCCCCGCTCCCCCGCCGGTCCCGTCCTTTCGCCGCCGCCCGCCCGGAAGGCGGTGGTGGAGCGCATCCTCACGGCCCTCCGCCGCCGCCCCGCGCCGCCGCCGCCGCTCCGCTACCGCCCGCCGCCATGGCGCGGCTCCGCCGGCACAACGGCAGCGCGCGGCCGCGGGGGCCCGAGGGGAACCGGGGCCGCCCCGCGCTCATACCCCGCGGCGCGGGTCTGGGGGGGTGGGGGAGGTGGGGATGGGCGCCCCGGATCGCTCAGCGCCCTTCCTCGCGGCCCGACGGCGGTGCCCCCCCGCACGGTGCCCCTCCGCCGCTCCTCGCGGCCCTTTCCTCGTGGTTCCCCCCGGGTTCTCCTCCCCTGACGGCGTCGACCCCCCCCCCTCAGCCTCTCCCCGCAATACCTCTCGGCTCTCCCCGCAGCCCCCCCCACCCCTCGCAGCGTATCCTCACGGCTCTGCCCCCCATCACACAACACCCCCCCCCCCCCCAGGGCCGGGCCGCTCTCAGTGCCGCCCCCCGGGTACCTTCAAACCGGGCGCGGGGCGCGTGCGCGGCGGTGCGGGGTGGGAGGGGGGGGGGGGTCCCGCCCCGCCGCCCGCACTGCCCCGCACCACCCCGACGCGGCCGCTAGGGGGCCCCCGAGTGCGGCGGCGCCGCCCGCACCTCACAGGGACCCCCCCAACCCCCTCCGTTGCGGCCCCTCCGCCCGCACGGCGCCCCGCTGCCCGCACGGCGACTCCCGCAGCCTCTCGATTACACGGCTGTGCGTTGCACAAGTGTGCGCTGCGTGTGCCCGCGTGTGCGTATTGCGCGTGCATCTGTGTGCACAGCTCCGAGGGGACCGCAGCTCCCCGGACACGCGTGCAAACAGCTGCACGCACACGCTGACACACCTGCAGGGTCTGCAGCCCATGGTGTTTGCACGGCGGGCACGCATTGCACGCACACACATCGCGTGTGCACGCTGCTGCACGGAATGAGGCCCCAGGGCACGTGTGCACGCATGCACACACAGATATCAACACAGATGTAAACACAGCTCTGCTGGCAGCGGCTGCAGCCTCTGGCTTCCACGTGCAAGCACGTGCACACGCTGCGAGACTGCAGCCCCAGAACGCACACGCATGCACACGCATCCCATGCACACAACTGCAGGGCCTGCACTGCTGCTGTGTGTACACACACACACATTGCACACACGTGCACACACTGCTCTCACACACACACAGTGCAGGGAGAGACTGCAGCCTCACTGTGTGCTGCACACACACTGCACACACACCCCTGCAGTGAGGAACTGCAGCCCTGCTGCATGCACACGCACACACATGCACTAGCATGTACACACTGCACATCCACTGGCACCCTTGCTCACACTTGCACATCTCCCTGCAGAGCCTGCAGCCTGCTGTGTGCATGCACAGACACCTCTCCATGCACACACATACACATGTAAGCACACACACAGGTGTACATGCACACACACACCATGCACACATTTGCTCATTCATGCACACCCCTGCAGGCAGCCTCGGCAGCCCCACTGTGCACTCGCACACACTGGGCTGACACACACATGGGGGGGGGGGCTGCAGCCCTGCCATGCACACACACACAGATACACGTATGTACCTGCACCTACATGGCTGTTCTTATAGCAGCACACGCACCCCCTGCAGGGCCGTGCTGCACGCACACACACGCACACAGAGCCCCCCCGCAGACCCTGCCCCCCCCCCCCCCGCACAAACCCCGCACCCTGACGCCACACGCAGGGCACGCTCCCCTGCACACCCACACATATTATGGGGCTGCCCCACGGCGGGGTCCCCCCGCAGCGCCCCGCATGTCCCCCCCACCCCTACCCCCACCCCCCCCCGCTCTGCGCAGCGCTGCTGCAGCCCCACGTGCACCCGCACCCGCCCGCACATGGCTCTGCAGCGCGGCGGGGCGCGCGGGGCGGCTAAAAATGGAGCAGCGCTCACATGCGGCCGCCACGTGACGCTGAGCTGTGCGGAGAGGGGTGCGGGGGGGGGGAGGAGGAGGAGGAGGAGAGGAACGGGGAGCGCCGCTCACATGCGCGGCCACAGACGGCGGCTGCAGCCATAACCCGGGGTGCGGGGGTCGGGAAGGGGCTGCGAGGGGGCACGGCAACCCCCTGCTGCACCCCCACCCCCCCCCCCGTCGCCGGGTCCTGCACCGCATCGAGCCCCCACCCCGCACGTGGAGCCCGGCCAGCTGTGTCCCTGCACTCCTCCAGTGTCATCGCCCCCAAACTCCGCACCCCGAAATCCCGCACCTCTAAACCCCGCACCCCTATTCTACACCTCTTAAGTCCCGCACCCCTAAACACGGCACCCCGAAATCCTGCAGCCCTAAACCCCGCACCCATGGCTACAAGTCTCAATCCTGCACCCCGTGGATGTGAGCACCCTGCACCCCTCAACCCATCACCCCAAGGATCCGAGCACCCCTAAATCCCGCTCACATGGATGGAAGCTCCCCCAAACTCCCGCACATTGCACCCCGTGAATGTGAACGCTCTGCACCCCAAACCCCCGCACCCCAGGGATCTGAGCGCCCCTGAGCCCGCACCCCTAATCCTTGGATCGGAGCGGTGCGGATGCCGCTGTGGCCCCGCCGGGCACCGCCCGCGTTCCCGTGTTCTCCCTCTGCAGGGAGGGGACGGCGCGTCCTGGCAGCGCGCAGCCCCGGCCCGGCCAAGAGCCGCGAGGCCAAACTGGGGCCACGTTGGGGCCGAGTTGGGGCCGAACTGGGGCCGAGCTGGGGCCGAGCTCGCCGCCCATAACACAAGGACCCCCCCGCGTCCAGCGAGCGGCCGTGCCCCGCATCCCAAGTGCTCCAGTGGGGCACCGTCAGTAGGGACCCATGGGGACGAATGCGCCCGTGGGGACAAAAGTGGATTTTGGGTCACAGCTCCCTCCCCCCCCTCCACTCCCGGGTGAGCCCCTCCACCTCCATCCTCCTCTCCCCCCGCCCGGCACTGCCTACTCCTGCAGGTGGGGAAACTGAGGCACGCTGTGACCGCGGTGGCACACGGCCAGGCACGGTGACCTCGGCCCCGTGGGGACACCGCAGCTATGCAGTGGGTACGTCGGACTGCAGCACGGAGGGGGGGGGGGTGGTGGGAGGGCTGCACCCCCTGCCCCCCAGCAATCGGCCTTTGGGATGAGGGGGGGGAGAAGCAGCACGGAACCCCCTCTACCCCCCCCCCCGCTTTTCCCGGAAGAGGTGCGGTGAGGTAAACAGCGCTGCTCAAAATATCCCCGTGCGCTGCGCAGCGCTGCGCTTCCGCACGTGGCACCGCCGCACGGCACCGCGCGGCACCGCGGCCACCTGGGCACGGCCACACGCGGCCCCGCGGCACCGCTGGGCGCGGGAAGGAGCCGGGAACGGCCCCACGGGGACACGGCGTCGCGCGGGGACGGGCGGGGGTGGGGGCGCGGGGGGACACGTGCGTCCTGCAGCGCTCACCTGGCACCTGAGCGCGGGGACACGTGACGTCCTCGGCTCGAGGTGGCCCCGGGCCGTGACGTGGGGCTGGGGGGGGGGGGGGACACGACGTGGGGAACCGTGGGAACGTTCCTGCTGGCTTTGGGGGCATCCTGGCCGCGCTTCCCCGTGCGTCCCAATGTCCCCTCGCGGTGCTGGCACGTCCCCAGCGCGGGGCGCACCGCAGTGTTCCTCTTATCCCCCCTTCCCGCCCCCCCCCGAGCTCTTTGGCCGCGCTGTGGCCGGGTGTCCCCGCGTAGGGAACAGCACCGTGCGGGGTGACAGTGCCACCCCACGGCGCACCGGGGGTCCCCGGCCGACGGGCAGCGGCACTCGGGGTGGCGGGAGCGCCCGGTGCAGCCCCGCAGGGGACGCGGCCGCGTTGGGTCCCGGTGCCGCGCGGTGCCGTTGGAGCGGGGCACATCGCCGCACCGCGCGTCCCCGCCGCAGGGGCTGCACCGCCGCCCCGCCGCCTCCTCCCCCTCCCGCGCGGTGCGGGTCCCGGTGCCGCAGCGCGGCGCTCCCCGGTTCCGGGCCGGGCGCGGTGCGGGGCCGCCGGCGGAAAGTGTGTCACTGGGGCACGAGGCTCTCCCCGGGAATCACATGGGGGAGGCGGCGGCGCCGCGTGCGGCCCAGTGCGCAGCCGCGGCCGGTGGCGGGCGGGGGGGGGGCGGCGGGCGCACAGCGGCGCTACCGGGCGGCACTGCGCGGCTCGGTCCGGTCCGGTGCGGCACTGCGCGGCTCGGTTCGGAGATGGCCGCCCCAGATACCGGCAGCACAGGTCAGTGCCGCCGGAGCGGTGCCCGCGCCGCGGGTATTGCGGGGGAGCGGAGCTGCGGGGACGCGGAGCGGCACCGGTACGCGCACCGGGAGTGCGGTGGAGGCGTTCAGCCGTCCCGGGAGCGCGCAGTGCCGCGGAGCAAGAGAAGGACCGGGAGCGGTGCGGCACCGGGGAGGTCCCCCGACACCGGTACCGGAGCGCGCTGACAGCGTCACCGGGCGGTGTAGGGCAGCGGGTCGGGTGGGCTGGACACGGGCACCGGCTGCTGCTGAGTACCGGGACGCGCTGATAGCCGCACCGAGCGGTGCTGGGCACCGATACCGGGCACCGAGATGTGCTGACAGCGGCACCGAGCGGCATCGGGCAGCGGTACCAGGCACGGGGATGTGCTGACAGCGGTACGGCGCAGTGCGGAGCGGCGGTACCGGGATGCGCTGACAGCGCTGCGGAAGCGCAGCGATCCCGGGCGGGCCCCCGCGGCGCGGCGCGGGCACTGCGGCACCGGGAGCTCCGTGTGCGGCCCGGGAGGCACCGGGGGGTCCCGCACCGGCACCGGGCGCGGTGGAGGCGGAGGCGCTGGTTCCCCCCCCGGCACGTGGCCCCCTCCCCGGCGCTGCCACGTGCGGAGTTTGTTTTCCCCGCAGCCCCGCCCCGCCCCCGCCCATTGGTCGCGGCCCCTCGTGACGTCACCGCCTCCCCCCCTCCCCGTGACGTCACACGCGGAAGCGAGGACGCCGCGCTCCGCTCGCGCGCTCCGCCGTGGGGGGGGGCGGCCAATGGGGGCGGGGAGGCGGGGCGACGCGTGAGGGGCGGGGCCGGGGGCGGCCACGTGCGGGGGGAGCACGTGGGGCGGCGGCGTGAGGACGGCGGGGGGGCGGCCGCGGGGCCCTGACGCCTCCGGGCCCCCCCGCGTCCCGGGGAACCCCTCCGGGTGCGTCCTCGCGGCGGCGCTTCGGGTCGGGGATCCTCGGTGAAGCCTGCGGGGAGGCGGCGCTGCTGTGGGATCTGCGGGGCACCCCCTACCTTCGGAGTTTGGGGGGGGGGGGGGGAACGGATCCGCCGTCCCCGATCCGCCGTGATCCGCCGCCCCGCAACGACCCCGAGGGGGACACGCGGCTGCGCGCTCCGCTCGCGCCCGGCCCCGCGCCAACAGCCGCTGTGTGCGTGGGGGGGGGGGGGGGAAACGCGGGGCCGTGACCCCACGCGGGGCCGGGCCGTACAGCGGGTGGGGGCTCCGTGCCCTTATGGGGATTCCCCTCCTCTCTCCTCCTCCCGCACAGTGCTGGCGCTGCCCCCCCACCCCACAGCCCGGGGTTCCCATCTCGCCGTTCCCGTCCAGTATTTCCTCCGTGGGTTTTCCCGTCCCCGGATTCCCATCTCTCCATTCCCTCCCCACGCCCTCCCACCCCCGTTTCCGGGCCGCGTGTCCCCACGGCACGTGGGACGCACCCCCATGTGCCACCCGCCCCGCTGACCCCGCTCCGTGGCACACGTGCAGCTCTGGGTACGGCCCTTCCGGGGCGCTCCCCGCGGCCCCCCCACCCGTTCTGATCCTCTCCGTGCCTTTCCCGCAGGCGGTGTCATCAGCTACGTGGGCTCCGTGGGGTCCCCCCCCCGCGCCAGCCCAGTCCCGCTCTGCAGCGAAGGCTCCGCCGGCGGCCCTCAGCCCGTCCCCCTCTACTTCCCCCCGTCGCCCACCGGCTCCCTGCAGGACTCCCGGCCCTACGGGGGCGGCCCGCTGCCCCCCCGCGATGACGGCTCGCCTTCCTCCTCATCCTCCTCCTCCTCCTCCTCCTCCTCACCCTACGGCCCCTCGGCCGCATTCCCCGGCGCAGTGGCGGTGGCAGCGGATGAGCGACGCCGCGGTTCGCCCAATAAGAACGGCACCAATGTCACCAGTGAGTGGGATGGGAGGGGGCGATGGGGTGGAACGCCCCCCCGGCCCCGCGCTGCGCTCACCCCCCGGTGCTCCCCCCAGAGCTGAACGGCATGGTGCTGCTCTGCAAGGTCTGCGGTGACGTCGCCTCTGGCTTCCACTACGGTGTGCACGCCTGCGAGGGCTGCAAGGTACGGGCTGGGGCGTGGGGGGAGGCGGTGGGGGAGGAGGAGACCTCCAGTGACCCCCCGGCGCCCCGCAGGGGTTCTTTCGCCGCAGCATCCAGCAGAACATCCAGTACAAGAAGTGCCTGAAGAATGAGAACTGCTCCATCGTCCGCATCAACCGCAACCGCTGCCAGCAGTGCCGCTTCAAGAAGTGCCTGCTGGTCGGCATGTCCCGCGACGGTGAGCCGGGACCCCCCCGCGGGGCTGGGACACTCCCTGGGGTGGAGCCCCCCATGCCCGGGACCCGGGTCAGGGTTGGAACACCCCTGGAGCTGTGACCCCCCCCACCCCCCTCCATGGGCTGGGATTCTCTACAGACATGGGACCCCCCCTCTCCCCGGGCTGGGACCCCCTACCCCCCTCCCACCCCAGAGTTGGGACACCCCCACAGAGCCGGGACCCCTTCCCAGGGCCGGGATCCCTACCCTGACTGTGCCTCCCCCCTCCCAGTAGCACCGGGACGCTCCTATAAGGCTGGGACCCCCCCAAGGCTGTGCTCTCCTCTGCGCGCGGTGCCCCGGGTGCTGCACCCACCCCATTCTCTGCCCTCTTCCTGCTCGGTGTCTGTGGGGTTGGGGGGGGAGGGGGGACACGGCAGTGCCACCGGCGTTCCCCGTCGTGCTGGGGGGGTCTCCCCGTGCCCCCTAACCCTGCTGTCCCCACAGCCGTGCGCTTCGGGCGCATCCCCAAGCGGGAGAAGCAGCGGATGTTGGCGGAGATGCAGAGCGCCATGAGCGTGGGCAGCGCCGTGCCGGGGGCGGCACCTCTGGGCGAGGGACCCGTTCCCGTGGGGGGCCGCCCGCTGCCTCCCGGCCCCCCGCCGCTCGCCCCCCCCCGCCTGCTTCTCCCAGTTCCCGCAGCAGTTGACCCCCCCCCGCTCGCCCAGCCCCGGGGGGGCCACCGAGGACGTCATCGCTCAGGTGGCCAAAGCGCACCGGGAGATCTTCGTCTACGCGCACGACAAGCTGGGCCCCCCCCCGAGCTGCGACGGCGCCCAGCCGCGCTGGGACGCGGCCCCCCCCGCCTGGACCCCCCGCCCCCCTCGAGCCCCGGCTCTGCCCCCCCCCCACCGCCGCATACCCCGACCCCACAGCGCGGGGCTGCGCGTGGCCCCGCGGACCCAAGGACGTGCTGCCGGTGAGCCCAACGGGGGCTCCCATTCCGCCCCCCCCGCTCATTACGGCCGCTAATTGCGCTAATGGCCGCGCTGAGCCGCCGCTCCCGCAGGCCTGCCCCATGAACAGCCACCCGGCGGGGCGCAGCGGGCGCTCGGTGCAGGAGATCTGGGAGGATTTCTCGCTCAGCTTCACGCCCGCCGTCCGCGAAGTGGTCGAATTCGCCAAGCACATTCCCGGCTTCCAGGCGCTGTCCCAGCACGACCAGGTCACCCTGCTCAAAGCCGGCACCTTCGAGGTACGTCTGGGCATCGCACGGTGCTGCGCATCCCAGCACGGCGCCCGGTGACCTTGGGACGCTGCACGGTGTCCCACAACCCATCGCGTTGCTCCACATCCCGGCGCTGCACGGCACAGTGCCCCCAGTGTTGCACAGCGCTCAGTGCTGCAGCGTTGCACGGCGATGCAGCAGCTCGGCACGATGCAGCACAGCGTTGCACGGTGCCTCGGATCCGAGCGCGGTGCCACGTGGCGTCGCACGGCGCTCCGTGTCCCGGCAGTGCTGCAGGGCATTGCGTGGTGGTGCACAAGGCGCAGCGTCCTAGCAGCGCCCCGCAACCCAGCACAGCCCCCCACCTCCCAGTGCAGCCCCCCCCCCCATCCCTTCGCAGCCCCCCACACCCCAGCACGGTGCCCCGCAGAGCCGCACGACGCCGTTGCCAATGTGCCGCAGGTGCTGATGGTGCGCTTCGCCTCGCTGTTCAACGTGAAGGAGCAGACGGTGACGTTCATGAGCCGCACCAAATACAGCCTGGAGGAGCTGTGGGGTATGGGCATGGGCGACCTGCTCAGCTCCATGTTCGAGTTCAGCGAGAAGCTCAGCGCGCTGCAGCTCAGCGACGAGGAGCTGGGGCTGTTCACCGCCGTCGTGCTGGTGTCGGCAGGTGGGTGCCGCGACGGAGCCGGGCAGGGCGCGTGCTGGGGGAGGTCCCGGGGTCGTTCTCCCCCCCCGCGGTGACGCCCGGCCCCGCAGACCGTTCGGGTATGGAGGACGCGGCGTCGGTGGAGCAGCTGCAGGAGACGCTGATCCGAGCGCTGAGGGCGCTGGTGCAGAAGACGCGGCCGGCCGAAAGCTCCCGCTTCACCAAACTGCTGCTGAAGCTGCCCGACCTGCGCACCCTCAACAACCTCCACTCCGAGAAGCTGCTCTCCTTCCGCATCGACGCGCAGTAGGGACCCCCCCCGTGCACAGCCCCCCTCCCCCTCCCCACATTGACCCCCCCCCCCGGACCCCCCCACCCCCGTTGCGAAGCAGAGCTGGCTGGGTGGGTTTGGTTGGTAGGTTTTTTGTTTTTTGGGTTTTTTTTGTTTTTTTTTGTTTTCCGTTTTTTTTTTTTTCCGTTTTCTTTTTTTTCATCATATATTTATTACATAAATATATAGTAAAATAGACCAGCAACAATTACCATAAAAATATCTTTCTTTAAAATCCTGACCATAACACAAAAGGGTTGAAAATCGCACGTCACAGACTGTGATTGTCACGGAGCTCAGCAGCGCCCGCCCGGACCCCCCCCCCCCCCTCCCCCGGACCCCCCCCGCGCCGTACATTCAGCCGCTCCCCACCGCGGCCCCCCCACCGCGGGGAGGGGGGCTCAATGCATAGTACTGGGGGGTCCCGCCGCGCTTCCCCCCCCCCCCCCCCCCGCAGGGGCAGCCCCGGAGCCATGAGGTATGTGCTGGGGGGGGGGGGAGGGGAGGGGATGTGGGGGCGCGGGGAGGGGGCTGCCCCCCCCCCATTGGGCACAGCACATTGGACGTGCGACGGCGACACGAGACGGAGACAGACGGAGCGGCCGGGGGGCGCGGGGACCCCACCGAAGGGGAGAGCGGGGCTGGGCCGTGCCCCCTCCCCCCCCCCCCCAAACAGGGCCGTGCCCCCCACCCTCGGGGCTGCGCTGCCCACCCGGGTTGGGGCACGTTGGCTGCTTTAAGACACTTCCAGCGCGGCCCCGGCACGGCCACGCGTGGGCAGAGCGGGGCGGCGCGTGGGGCGGCGCGGGCATCACCGGTGTGACACGGCCGGCGGCGAGCATTGCACCAACGTGGGCACTGCGGGGCACTGCGGGGACGCGGCGCGGCTGCGGGGCTGCGGGGCCTCCGCGGCGGCACGGCGCGAGCATCGCACGGCGCCGCGTCGCTGCGGCACAACCACCGCACGGCGCCGCAACGGCGCGGTGGCCGCACGCACTTTGCACGCGTTGCACCGCAGGGGAATCGCAGCAACGCAGCGCCGCACGACTCCTGCACGCGTGTTGCAGCTGCGCTGCGCTGCCGTGGCGCGGCCCCCCCCCCCTCCCGGCGCCGTGCCCCCACCCGAAGGCAAACGGTGAGGCCTGGTGGTGGGGCGCGCGTGGGGCTGTGGGCAGCGGGTGGGGGCTGTGCGGCGCTGCCGAGGGGGTCGCGTTCCTGCCCTCCCCCTTTCCCCCCCCCCCCCATGCAGGCATTGGCATTTCCCACGTCTCCCTATTGCACAACCCAGGGCCGGGGGGCTGCGCCCGGTGGGACCCCCGTGCTGGGGCGGGGCGTGGGGGGGGACTTAAGACATTTGCACCGAAAGCACCGCGTCCCCCCCCGCCCCCCGCAGCACCGCAGCTCTGCCACAGCCCCGCTGCCCGGTCCCCCCCCCCCGGGCCCAGCTATGGGGAGTGGGGGGGGTCCAGCGCAGCCTCTGCTGCCCCACTCCTCGTGGCCCCTCGTGGTGTTGGGGCTGGGGGGAGGGGGGGGGGGGCTGTGACGGGGCAGGATGGGGAGAGGAGGGGGGGGGGGTCCCACACATCCCCGTCCCCCCCCACGGCCCTGGGGTCACCAAGTGTCTCACGTTGGGCTTTTTTTTTTTTTTTTTTTGCTTTTTTTTTTTTCGCTTTTTTTTTTTTTTTTTTTTTTTCCAACGACCCGTAAAAAGATTTTTTTTGTTTTAATTACAAAAATTATATATTTTATATATATTTATATATATATATATATATATATATATATTAGCTTACCCGGGGCCGCCCGCCTGCCTGCCCCGCGCCCTCCCCCACCCCCCCCCTCCCCCCCCCCCTCGGCCCCCGCCTGAGGTAACAAAAAATTCACAAACCCAAAAGGTGGGGGGGGGGGGGGGGGGGGGGGGGGAGGTTATGGGGGGGCCACGGGGGGGCGCTGCCAGCATCCGGGCAGCCCCTGCCGCACCCCCCGCCCCGCTCAGCGCCCCCCGAAGTGCTGATGGTGTGGGGGGGGGGGGGGGGGAGCCGTAGTGCATGGGGGGGCCGCGCTGTTTTCTGGCCACTCCGGGGCCACTGCGACTGGTTTTGTTTTGTTTTGTTTTGTTTTGTTTTGTTTTGTTTTGTTTTTTTTGTGGGGGTTTTTTTTTTGTTTTTGTTTTTTCCTTTTTTTGAGTTGTTTTTTTTTTTTTTTTTTTGTCTTTTTTTTTTTTTTTTTTTTGACGGAAAACAACGAATCGAATCGAAGGACGCCGACGGGGGGGGGGGGGGGGAGGGGAAAAGACAACGGAAAAAAAAAACAACCAAAAACAAACAACGAACAAAAAGGGGTGCGGGGGGGGGGGGGGGGGGCGCGACCCCCCCCTTCCCCCCCCCCTCCGCCCGCGCTTGGCACTGAAACCCGCTGCTCTCAGCCCAAACCCGAAAGACAAAGAAAAAACCCCAAAGCCCCAAACGCCGCCCCCAAAACGGGGGTCTGAGGAGGGGGGGGGGGGGGCAGCCCGCAGATGGGATGGGGACCCCCCCCCCCCCACCCAAACAACGCTGTCCACCTCACCCCCCCCCCCCCCCTCGTGGCCCCCAAAGTGCGCGTGGCCGGAGCGGTGCCCCCCCCCCTGCAGCACAGAGCCCCCCCTCCCCGCTCCTCCTCCTCCTCCTCCTCCTCTCTCGCAAAGTGCAGTTTTACATTTTAGCCTCTCAGGGAGGGAAATAAATGCTTCAAAAATAAGAATCTCAGAAGAGAAGGGACGCGGCGCTGGGGGGGCCCTTCCCTGTGCAAACAAACAAAAGCCGGCAACGTCCGGGGGGAGGGGGGGGGCGCAGGGGCGAGCGGCGGCGCTGATCCCCCCCCCTTCTGCCATCCTCCCCCCCCCTCTTTCTGCCGTGCCCCCCCACCCCCCACCCCGTGCAGCACCGCCGCCCTCGGGGGGCAGAGAACGAAATATCGGGGTCTGTGGGGGGGGGGCTGCGCACGGCGTGGGGTCGGGGGGCTCCGGGGGGTGCGGGGGGGGGCGCGCGGCGGGGTGGGGGGGGGGCCCTACACCTCCTGGTCCTCGAAGACCTCGAGGAAGAGGGGAGGGAAGAGCTCGGTGGGGCACTCCACCTTCATGTGCAGGAAGCGGCTGGCGTGGCACGCGCCGATCATGCGCAGGTCCGTCACCTTCATCAGCAGCTTGGGCCAGAAGTGGGGAATGTTGTGTTTGCGGTAGTTGATGTAGTGCTCGAACGCCAGCAGGTAAGTCTCCTGGCACTTCTCAATCTTATCCACGCAGATCAGCCCCGTCCGGTCTGCAGGGGAGGTGAAAGAAGGGGTTTCAAAGGGCGTCCGACCCGTGGGCAGCCCCAGAAGGTGCGGGGTGAAGGAGCGGGGCTGTGGGGGGCCTATGGGCTGTCTGCCCTGCTGCTCCCCACCCGGCTTGGCACAGGTGCCCCCAAAATGCTCAGGTCTGGGCGCTGAGGTGCCCACACTGCACCCCCAAATATCGGCGCTCTGGGCATCAGGGGGGGCATCTCCTGTGCCCCCAGTGCTGAGGCTATAGATATCAAAGTGCCCGCCCTGTGTGCCCCCAAATACTGGCACCTTGGGTACCAGGGTGCTCACCCCACGTGCCCCCAAACACTGGGGTTTTGAGTGTTGGGGTGTCCGCCCCTGTGCCCCCAATGGCTGGAGGATCAGGGTGCCCGCCTCATTCATGCCCAACCATCGGGGTCTCCCCCCCACGCATCCCCCAATGCTGGGGGGCTCCTGACCCCCCTCCCCCCCCCCCAGCCCAGGGTGGCCGCTGACCTGAGGACATGAGCAGCACGGCCTGCAGCAGGGCCACCTCGGTGTCATCCAGGTTGAAGGCAGACAGCGACTTGCCGAGATCGAAGATGGCATCAGACACGACCCCCAGCCCTCCGTTTTTCAGCTGCTCGCGTTTGACGGCCATTTCCCCGCTCAGCGTCAGCGTTTCACTCTCGGGGTCGTAGCGCACGGCCGCTCGCAGCGACATGATCTCCATGCAGCAGCCCTTCAGCAGGATGATCTGATCCTCGCACGGCAGCTGTGGGGCGCAACGTCAGCGGGGCTGCGGGACCCCCAACAGCCCCATATCCCACATCCCATAACCTCCCGCAGCGCTGTGAGTGGGGCTGCGGGCCCCCCCCCCCGTGTCGCCATATCCCATATCCCTCCCCACAGTGGGGCTGCCACCCCCCAGAACCCCGTGCCCCACATCCCGTATCCCCCCTCACAGCACTGTCAGCAGAGCTGCGGGCCCCCCCTCAACCCCATTCTGCCTATGCCCCCATAGCTGCTCACTGGGGCTGTGGGACCCCCTCCCCCCCCCATTACCTCTGAGAACATGGGCAGTTTTTTGGCAAAGTCGACCACGCGGGTGATGGCCGGCGTGATGATTTTTGTAAACTCGCTGAACGCCTCCAGGTCCACTTTGTCCCCGTCAGGCATGGAGGCCATGGGCGACTGGCCGATGTCTTCGGGCTGGGGGAAGGGGGCACAAAAGGTGGATGGGAGGGACAGAATGGCTGGGATCACTCCCACCCCCTGGGGACATGGGGGAAACTGAGGCAGGGCAGCGCGGGACGGCAGCCAGGAGAGGGAGCAGCGCGCACAGGGACAGGGGAAGGGCCACCCTGCAGGCACAGCTGTCCCCTTCGGTCACCGCTCACCCCAAACCCTCCCCGGGGGTGACACCTCAAGGACACACAGTGACAGTGACACCCCCAGGCCCACGATCCTGGTGCCAGATGGGGACAGAGTGTGGCCACCATGCCTGCGCTGAGCGTGCCGGGGCAACGGAGCTGGATGGGGATGGTGCACAGCAGCAGTGAGCACAATGAGGGCAGCAGTGTGAGCACAGTGTGAGCAATATGAGCACAGCAGTGTGAGCACAGTGTGAGCACAACAAGCACAGCAATGTGAACACAATGTGAGCACAACAAGCACAGCAGTGTGAGCACAATGTGAGCACAATGAGCACAGCAGTGTGAGCACAGTGTGAGCACAACAAGCACAGCAGTGTGAGCACAGTGTGAGCACAATGAGCACAGCAGTGTGAGCACAATGTGAGCACAAGGAGTGCAGCAGTGTGAGCACAGTGTGAGCAATATGAGCACAGCAATGTGAGCACAGTGTGAGCACAACAAGCACAGCAGTGTGAGCACAGTGTGAGCACAACAAGCACAGCAGTGTGAGCACACTGTGAGCACAACAAGCACAGCAGTGTGAGCACAATGTGAGCACAAGTGCAGCAGTGTGAGCACACTGTGAGCACAAGGAGCGCAGCAGTGCTCAGCCTGCAGTGCCTGGGCAGGTGCAGGGCCCCTCGTTGCCCTCACCAGGAATTTCCTCTTCTGCTTCCAGTGGCTGCCCTGCGCGTTGGTGCTGCGGTGCGCCTCGGTCACCACGTGGATCAGCTCCCACTCCTCTGCGCTGGGGCTGGGCCGGTGCTGCAGCGATTTGATCATCTCCTCCTTGCGCCGCCGCTCCCGGTTCTCCTCGATCAGCTTCCTCTTGGCTACGCGCTTCGAGTCGTCCAGCACCACTGCGGGGCGGCCATCAGCACAGCCCCGCATCCCGGCGCTGCTGGTGCCCCAAACCGCCCCGCAGCTGCACAGGGCTCCCTGCCCCACGCTGTGCACAAGCTGCACAAGCCAGGTCCTCCCCGACCGCTCGCACGGCTGCAAAAGGATCCCCCCAAACACCCCACAGCACCGCCGGCTGTGCTGGGCGCCCTGATCTTCTCTGTGGCTGCACGAGGCACCCCGGCCTGCCCCGTGGCCTGCACATATCCCACGCACCCCAACTGCATCTGCTAAAGGGTCCCCAAAGCCCCTCTGCACCCTGGGTGCTCCCCAGCTCAGCCCTGCAGCAGGCACCCCAAGCTGCCCCACTGCACCGCCGGCTGTGCCGGGCACCCCAACCTGGTCCTGCAGACACCCTGCTCACCGCACTGGGCTCCCACAGCGCCCTACAGCTGAGGTTGTGACCCCAACCCGCCCCCCGCCCGCACTCACAGTCCATGGCCATGCCCACAGAGATGCACTTCTTGAAGCGGCACAGCTGGCACTGGTTGCGGGTGATCTTGTCGATGACGCAGCACCCATCATACTTGCACGAGTAGGTGGGGTGCAGGTTCTTCTGGATGGTCCGACGGAAAAAGCCCTGGGGTGGGGGTGGGGGGGGTCACAGTGAGACCCCCGGCCTTGCAGCTCTCCCTCCCCTCCCCCCCCCCCCGCAGCCCATCCCCCCTCACCTTGCAGCCCTCACAGGTGATGCAGCGGTAGTGGTAGCCGGTGGCTTTGTCCCCGCACACCACACACTGTTCATCTTTGTCCAGGTAGCTAGGGATGTACCCTGGGGGGGGACAAGTCAGAGCCCCCCTCCAAGCTTCAGCTTCCCCTCTGCCCAGAGCCGACTGCTGCCCCCATCCCTCTGCAGGCCCCCGTAAGAGATGTGGGGTGCAGGGACCCCCAGCGGTGCCAGGAAGGAAGTGGGGTGGGGGGACGCGGCAGGGATGCTCCGGCAGCTTAAGGGTTAACAGCTGGGGGGCTCCGTGCCCCCCGCAGCAATAAAGCGCCCATTCTCCAGGGCTGGCTGTGAGGGGGGGGCATCCCCTGGGCACACAATGGCCCCACTGTCCACTATTGTCCGGGGTCCCCCGGCCTTGGGGCCGCCCTCTCAGCACCAACCTCACGGGGAGACTGAGGCACAGAGCACCTGCACAGGGACCCCCACTGTCCCCCTTTAGTTCCATAGACCCCCCCCCCACACCCTGCAGGGGGAGGGGCACACACAGGGAGGGAGGGGGAGGGCTGGCACCCCCCTCTTTCTCCTCCTCCCCCCCCCCCCGGATCCCGCCGGCGCCAGCCGCTCCCCGCTGGGGAATGGGGCAGGGCTGGTGCCCAGCCCAGGGGTCACTGCCCGCCTGGGGCCCCCTTATCTCCCCCCCCCACTGCACTGCTGGGCCCGATAGTTCCACAGGGGGGGGGCAGCACCCAGCGGGGACATGGGGCACCGGGGACCCCTAGGGACTCACCAGGAACAAGGGGTGGGTAGGGACCCCTGGGGACCCAATGGGGGATACGGGATGTTGGGGACCCTCGGGGGCCCATAATGGACATGGACTGTGCAGGGAACCTGGGCACCCAACAGGGATGCAGGAGGGACCTTGGGGGCACATAGCAAACGTGGGGCGTAGGAGAACCCTGGGGACCCAGCAGGGATGCGGGAGGAACCCTTGGGGACATGGGGTGCAGGGGTCAAAGGGGTGCCAGCAGGGACGTTGGGCAGAGGGGACACTGCGGTCCCGAGGGTGCACAGGGACCCTGGGGTGCTGGGAGGGACACGAGGTGCCTGTGGGACCCAGGGGACCCTGCATGAATACATGGCACCTGGGGCTGGGGGGGCTGGGGGTGCTGAGCAGCCCCAGCAGAGATGTGGGTGCATGGGGACAACCAGGGTGCTGAGGGGCGTCGTGGGGTGACATGGGGGTCCCAGTGGTGATGTGGGGTTACCAGAGGGGACGGGGGGGTCCCGTACCTGACATGCTGCTCTTCACCAAACATTGGCTGCTCTTTCTTTTGCGCTTGCCATCCAGCCACCTGGGGGGGGGGGGGGGGGGGGGCACAGTGTGACTCGGAGTCCCCACACCCTCCTTGCACCCCACCAGTGCCTCCCACCCCTAGGGGGATCCCAGGGGGCTGACGCCACACGTGGAGACCGCGACGCAGCCTTGCGGGTGACGTGGGGACTCGAGGGAACCCCAATGTGGGACACGGCACTGCCTTAAGGGGGGGGGCTGAGGATGGGTGGGTGGGGGAAGTGAGTGGGGGAGGGGCAGGGAAGGGTGGGGGAGGGGCTCTCATTTACAGTCAAAGACAAAATGTCCTTTTGGCTCACGGGGAAGTGACATCAGCGGGCGCAGCCAATAGGCGGCGGCGGGGGTCTGCGCCTCAACCCCCCCCCCTGCACACGCGCATGGGCAGAGAGGGGACCCGGCGCCACGGGGACGGCACCCAGAGGGGGGTGGGGGCAGCACCCAGGGGTGCCCCAGCGCCCCCGAATAGGGCAGCAGGGTTGGGAGCTGCCGGGGGGGGACAAGTGCCAGCCCAAGGTGACCCCAGGCCTGGCCCCCCCCAGGGCACGTGAGCTGCCGCCGCACTCCCAAAATAGCCCCGGGTGCTGGCAGGGCCGATGGGGGGCCCAGGCTGGGGGGGGGCCGCGTGGGGGGGGGAGGGGGCTGAGGATAGGCGTGCATGGGGCGCGGGCACGTGTGGGGGGACACAGGGTGATTGGGGGGCACCGGGACACGGGGATACCGGGGGTGTGGGCGATGGATGGGGATGCAGGGGACGGGGGGGGACACGGGCGGCACAGGACGCCGGGGGGCTGCAGGGACACTGAATGCACGAGGACACAAAGGGAAATGTGGGGCACTGGGGCACGGAGGGCACGGGGACACACGGGGACACAGGCATGGGGGTGTGCGGGGACACAGAGAGCAGCACAGCGGGACGCAGCCCAGCGGGGCCTCACCGGGTGTCCTCTGGCTCCGACAGCGGGTCCAGGGTGCTGGGCTTCTGTTCCATTCACCGCAATTCCATCAAGGAGCGCCCAGCACCAGCCGAGTGGGCTCCGCCACCGCTGCCACGCGCTGGGGGGCCACGGCGGGGGGGGGAAGGGGCTACGACGCGCGCCCCATGGCGCCCACCTCAGTGCTGGGCTCCCTGCAGCATCCCGGGGGGGGGCCTGCACAGATAGAGCGCGCTGAGCCCCCACGGAGCAGCGTGTAAAGGTGGACGGGGGTGGGCAAGGCCACGTGGAGCTTGCAGAGGGGCGCAGGGCCGGGTGGGAGAGCAGCGGGTGTGCAGGAGAGCCTGCGACAGCATGCAGGGTGTGCAGAGGGCACGGCTGCGGGACTGCATGCAGCGTGCAATGGTGTGCAAGGGCAGCGAGCGCACAGCATGCAAGGCCGCGTTGAGCATGCGATGGCATGCAATGCAGCGCATGGCGCAGCGTGCACGGGGTGTGCAAAGCTCAGCGGAGCGTGCAACGGCGTGCAATGGTGTGCAGGGCACGTGGAGGTGGGTGGGAGCAAAAGGGACGTGCAAGAACACGTGGAGCGAGCAGGGGCTTGCAGGGTGCACACAGCAGGGCTGGGTGGGAGCACAGAGGTGTGCAAGAGCACGCAGGAGCACGCAGGGCTGTGCAAGAGAGTCGGGTGGGGAGCAGCGTGCAGGGTGTGCAAGAGCGTGCAGAACGAGAGCACAGCGCTGGGTGCAGGTGTGCACAGGGAGGGCTGGGGCTGCCGGGGCCTCCTCTGAGCACCGAGCGGGTGTCGTAGGGGGGACTTACAGGGGTGGGGGGCGCCGGGGGCTGCTGGGCACTGCTTTGTCCGCGAGCAATCCTGCTGCAAAGAGACGGCACCGTGGGGCCATGGGGGGCGGCACCCCCTTCGCTGCCCCCAACCACCGCCGGGAGCAGCAGCTCGCACCGCCGCGCCACCCCCCAGCGCACATCTCAGCGCCCACCCCTCCGCCCGCATCGCCCCAGCGGCACCGGGGGGGCCCCGGCTCGGCGCGAGGCCCCCCCCCAGGCCCGCCCCGTTTGGGGGCGTGCGGCGTTGGAGGCCCCCCACCCGCCCCCGGTGGGCGCCGTGCCCGGCCCTGGGGCTGCAGCGCGGTGCGGGGCCGGGCAGAAAGTAGGTCACGTTTGTCTTGGCGGCGGCAGGAATTCCTCCGGCGGATTTCGAGCGAGGCGGCGGTGCAGCCGACCCGACCCCCCCGACCCCCCTGGTCCCCCCTCCATCTGGGGAACCCGACCGCGCTGCCGACAGATCGAGGGATGCTGCGCCCGTGGGTGCGCGGTGCCGCCCTTCGCGGCGCTGGGGGCACCCGGAGGTGGGGGGGGGGGGGAGGGGAGTCGGGATGGCAGTGACCCCCCCACGGCACGGCGCGGGATTTGGGGCCGCAGCTCCAGGCCGGGCTTTGGGGCCGTCCGCGGGCGGTACCTACGGAGCGCGGCCGGGGGCTGCAGCAAATGTTTGTTCCATATGGGAACGCCGCGCCGACACTTCCAAGTATAGGCACTGGCCGAGCGCCAGCGCTGCGCGGCCCCGTGGGCACGGCCCTCCCCCCTTCTCCCCCCCCCCCCCCACCCCGGGACCCCCCCGGAGCGCGCAGAGCCCCGACCCGCCGGGCGCGCGCAGCGCTGCCCCCGACCCACCGCCCTCTGCCTCCGCTTCCCCTCCGGGCGGCGGGCCGAGAGGTCACGGCAGCGCTCACAGCTCGGCGCTCGGTGCCGCCCAGTGCCCCCGTGACCCCCCCGGGACGGTGCTCGGTGGCACCCGGCGCCCGGGTGAGGCCGCCCGCGCTCGAGGAATCGCCGAGAGACAGACAGACAGACAGACAGACAGACAGCAGCCACCCAGACAGAAGGACGGACGGACGGGAGGCGGCTCCCGCGGGACACGTGCACCGAGCGCGTCGGGTCTCAGCCCCACGGCAACGCCGCGCCTCCACCCCGCGGGCCTCGATGGGGGGATGGGGGGGAGGGAAGGGCGACACAGCCCTGGGCGCAGCGCCCAAAGGTGGGGGCCCCCGCCCGCGCCCCTCGGCCCAGCCCCACACCTGGGCGCGATTCTGCTGAGTCGGGCGGTTGCGTGCGCTGCAAAACAACTGGGGGCAAAGTCCGGGCGTGGGGCGGCACAGGGAGCACGGCCCCCCCCGCACCCCCTGCCCACGGCACAGTGGTGGCCACGGACCCCCCGTTCAGGGACAGCCCTCGCTGCGACCGCATCACTGCCACCCGCCTACAGGATGCCCCGCAGGGCCCGGCGGTGTCCCCATCCCTGGCGCAGATGGGCGCGGGGGTCCTGCTGCCCCCTCCCCCGGCCAGCTGCTATCTGGGTCAGGGAGGTGAGGGCCTAAGCGCTTTAGCCGGGTGCCAATTAGTGTGATTAGCACCGTTGGGGGGGCAGGGCGACGGGCAGACGGCGGTGGGCACTGTGGCACTGCATGGGTGCCGGCACGGTGACACGGCCCTGCCCACGGTGACACCGAGCCACGTGCCACAGTGCCGTGCCAACCAAACCGAGCGGCAGCATCAGGCAGGACTGTGCCACGGCAAACTCGGCAGCACCAACACACGCCAGCGTCCACGTGCACGGCTGCGCCCGGTGCCACACGCGTGTCCCTCCCGGTGCCACCCTGTCACCCTGTGGGCGCTCGGTGGCCGTGCCGCGTGCCGGCAGGCTGCAGGAATCCCCGGCACGCGCAGCAGCTGGGCAGCCCCCGAGTGGGAGATGCCATGGGGCTGACATCAGGGGCACCCGGGACCCACTGCTGCATCCCCTCCCCTCGACCTGGGGTCAGGGCCGGGCTGTGGGATGCGATGGCTGAGCACGGCAGCAGGGGTTGTGCAGCCACCGCCGAGCGAGGACGGGCGGCCCTGGGGACAGAGACCTGCCTGCAGCATCCTCGCACCTCCAGCACGCCCTGCACGGCACGGAGCTCACAGCCACAAAGCCCACCAGCCCGGCTCTGCACCCCCGTGCCTCAGTTTCCCCATCCCGTGCCACACAATGGGGTCTGCCCAGCAGTACCAGGCTGAGCCCCACGCTGCTCCACACCACACAGCAGCGCAGCAGGTGCCCGGCACCGCGTGCACACAATGCCCAACAGTGACCCCGGCTGCATGGGATGTGATGAGTGCCCACGGGATGGCTGCAGGCCCCCAGCTCTGTGGGTGCCCCCATCCCCAGGGCTGAGCCCTGCGCGTGCCGGGACGCCGGGAGCTATTCTCAGCTCCACGGGGCGGGAGCTTGGCACGGGGCTCGGGACGTTGCTAAATCGGGGAGAGCAGTGGGGGCTCCGGTTTGTGTGTGCTGGGAGGGGGATGAACTGTGGGGTCGTGGGTTGGGGGACAGTGCCAGCACTGTGCCATGAGGCACATGGGGTGGGCAATGCTGGTGGGACACCATAAGGGGTGTTGGCACTGGGGGGGGGGGACGGACCTGCAGTGTGCCCAGTGCTGAGGGCTGGGGGTGACACTGAACCATACCCAGTGACACCAAACCCAGTGACACCGACACGTGCCCTGTGACCCTGAGACCAAACGGTCTCCAGCGATGCTCAAACTGAACCTGGCGACACCAAAACAGACCCGGTGACACCGAGCTGCACCTGGTGACACTCAAACTGCGCCCGGTGATGCTCAGACTGCACGCGTTGGTGCCCACACGGTGCCTGGCAATGCACACCAGTGTCCCCCTGTCACTGTGCCACTGACCCCGGTGCAGCCGCCGTGCCCCCACCCACCCGGCCCCACTCAGTGCCTTTGGGGTGTATGTGTGTGTGGGGGGGGCACGGAGGGGTCCCGGGCTCCGTCCCGTCCATCTGCGCTGCTCCGGGCTTTGCCGGCGGCCGCCTCTCCTCTGCTCTCCTCTCCTCTCCTTACCCCGGGACAGTGCGTGGCGGGGAGGGGGCGGCTTCCTGGTGCCGAGCCCCCCCCAGGAAGGGCCGGGGCCGTGAGCCTGCCGCCACGCAGCACCCAGCGCCTGTAGGGCCGGGGCGGGGGGGAGGATTGCACCGAGCCCTCCGCGGTGCGCAGCGGACAACGGGGGGTGCGGGGTTGCGGTGCTACGGGAGGGGGACCACGCACAGCGCTGAGGGGAGGGGCTGCGCGCTTTGCCCCCCCCAGCACCGCACAAACCGCCCCCCGGGACCCCCCCCCACTGCAGCGCAACGCAGCGCACGGGGCGGGGGCTCAGCTCCGTAGCGCACCACCCCCCTCCCCCCCCAAGACCCCCAGGGTGGGAGGGGTGGCCCCGCGCTGCGTTCCGCGAACGGGATCCGCCGGGCCCGCATCGCCTCCGCTCCACGCCCCGCGGAAAGCCCGCGCCCCGCACCGGGGTCACGCGGGGTGAGAGCGGCCGTGTGTCCCCCCCACCCCTCCCCCGGCGCTCGGTCACCGCGGTGTCACCCCGCGCACACGGCTGAAGGTCGGGGGACGCCGCGCGGGGTGACCTTGGCCCATGCCTCAGTTTCCCCAGCGCTGCCCGCAGCTCCGCGCTCCTCCCCGAGGCCGGGGTTTGGGGGCGGGGGGGGGGGGGGGGGGCAAGAAGCGGCTCTGCTCCCCCCCCCCCCCCCGGTGCGGGAGCGGCGTGCGCGGGGCCGGGCCCGGGGAGGGCAGCCCCCGCCACGCCCCTCCCGCAACCCCGACCGCGGTGTTTCGGAGCACCACCCCCCCCCCCCCTTCGAAAAGCAGCGCAAATACACACGCTTGCGCGCACACACACACAAAAAAAAAAAAGAAAAAAAGAAAAAAAAAGGAAAAAAGCGCTGCGCTTCCAGGGTATGAAAAAAATATATTAAAAAAAAAAAAAAAAAAAAAAAGAGGGGGGGGTGGAAATTAAAAAAATCGTCACGGCATTCCTGGCGCCGGCTGCCAAGCGCGGGGCGGGGACGGCCACGGGGCACGGCACGGCACGGCCCCCCCCAGCACGGCCCCGGCCCGGAGCAATGCAGGCCCACGGGCACGGCGCAGCCACGCAGCCGCCGCGGGAGGGGAGGGGAGGGGGGGGAAACAGCGCGGAGGGGGCGGCGTGCGGGGCTCAACCCCCCCCCTCCTTCAGGGCTCCCGGCTCACAGCCCCGCGCTGCAGAGCGGTTGGGGGCGCGGGCAGAGCGCTGAGGGTTCGGTCCGTCCCTCCCCCCCCCGCTCCGCGGAACGCTCGGATTCTTTTTTTTCCTCCGAAATACAAAAATAAGGCACGCAAACCCCCATCCGCATTGCCCCGCATTTCCCCTCCCGGTGCGCGCTCGGTGCGCGCTCCCCCCCCTTCCCTTCCCAGCCCCCCCCCCCACCGCTGCACGCCCCGACCCTGCGCTGAGCTCAACGGGGGCCGCGCGGGGGCCCCCCCGGTAAACATCGGCGCGGCGGGGCCGTACCTGAGCGCGGGGCCGTGCGGGGCGCTGAGCGGGGCCGGGGCGGAGCGCGGAGAGGAGCGGAGCGGAGCGGGGCCGAGCGGGGCGCACGGCAGCGGCGGCGGCGGCGGCCGACGGCTCCTCCAGGCTCCTCCCCCGGCCCCGCCGCGCCGCCCGCCCGCTCCGCCGCGGCCGCAGCCCCCTCCGCCGGCCGCAGCCGCTCCCTGCAGCCCCGCCGCGCCTCTGCGCGCTCCTTGCGCGTTCTTTGCGCCTTCTCTGCGCGCTGCCCCTGCGCGCTCTTTGCGCGCTCCCACCGCTCCCCCGGGCCCCGACGGATGGGGGATGGGGGCTCACGGGGGGCGGGGAGCAGAGAAGGGGCGGCGGGTGAGGGGACGGGGACGGAGGTCGAGGGGGACGGCGACGGTGCCCGCGGGGCGCCGGCCGTGGGGACGTCAGGCGGGGAGCGGTGGCGGCGAAGGGGGCAACGCGCGAGCGGGACTGGGGACGGCGCCCATCCAGATCGGGGACGGCGACGAAGGACGGCGGGGGACGGAGGCCCAGCGATGGCGCCGTGCTGGGATGGGGACGGCGGCCACAGGGAGCCGGGGACGGTGCCGCGGGGATGGGGGACTGCCCACGGCTGGGGAAGGCGCCCGTGGGGACGGAGCGACAGTGCGGGCCGGCGGGGGACGCTGCCCAGGTGTAATGCGGGAGCTGCGCCCGCTGTGCCAACCCCCCAAGACCCGTCGTGTCCCCGGGCAGATCCGGCCTTGCCCCACAACGCAGGGTCCGGGGGGGGGGGGGGGTCACACGGGCCCTATGGGGGTCACCGGGGACGGAGTGAGGGGCACCGGACCTGCAGCCCGCGACCCTCCCGTCCCACCCCACTTCTTTCCCAGCGGCCCCCGCGCTCTGCCCCCACCCCCTCCCGGACTACATTTCCCATAGTGCTCGGGTTTAAAGGGCCGCTGTCATGGCGGGGTGTCCCCACCCCCCTTCCCCAACGCAGAGGGTCCCCGCTGGATGGGGCACCCAGGGGATGGGAACACCGGTGGGGCAGGGACAACGAAGCTCACGGCAGCCCCCGGGGGTTGCGGGTACTCGGGGAGGGAGGGGGAGTTTAGGGTGGCTCTTGAGCCACACTGGCACCCAGAGGATGGGGACGTGAAGGAGACAGAGTGGCACCCAGAGGATGGTGGCACCCGAGGGCTGGTGGCACCGATGGCACAGTGGTACCCAAGGGACAGCAGTGCCTGGGGATGGGGTCCCTTTGGCACAGCCACAAATAGATCCTCCCGTTCCCACCCCAGCACTGTTCCCCGCGGTGCTGCCCACAGCTCCACGTCCCTCTGATCCCCACGGTCCCCAGCACCCCATGTCCTCTCTCCCCACGGCCACTCTGGTCCCCACAGCTCTGTGTCCCCACTCGGTCCCCATGGTCCCCGTGTCTCCCCTGGTTCACGCAGTCCCCATGACCCCATGACCCCTCCTTGTCCCCACAGCCCTGCATGCCCCCTGCTCCCTCCCATTCCCCCCTGCCCCCCTCCCTCCCTGCAGCTGGACCGCCAGCGTGGCAGGGAGGGGTGTCGGTGCCCCCAGCCCCGCCGTGCCGTGCCGTACACTTTATCCTCAGCAAACACAGCGCACCCACAGCCCCCCCGCCACCGCCGTCTGTCTGCGATAAGGCCGGGGCCGGGCTGAGCCACTGCCCCCCACCCTGGGGGAGCGGTGGGGAAACTGAGGCAGGACTGGGGGCCGCCGGCGTCCCCCCCGTGAGGTGCACCCGGCTCTGTCCATCCTCATCCCTTATCCCTGCATCATCCCCCATGTGGGACAGGGACCCTGCAGGATGTGGGGGGGGCACAAGCAGCCCGTCCCTGCAGCCCCCGGCCGCCCCGATGTGGGGGTAACGCTGGACCTGGTGTCCCCACGGGGACGTCCTTGTGACGCTTTACAACCCATCAAACAGCAGGACGGGGGGGAGGGGAGCAGCACAGGGGTTGGGGTGGTGGGGTCACCTCCCCCTCAGTGCCTCCCCCCCCTCCTCAGCCTGCTGGGAACGGCCCCAGCCCCTTCCGGCCCCCCCGGCTGCAGGCAGCTGTGCGCGGCGCCCTGCCAAGCGCCGAGCCGGGCCTGGGCCCCGGCGCCTTCCCCAGCACGGGGGGGGGGCTCAGCCGCCCCCCAGCCCCCCAGCCAGAGCTCTGCACAGCGGGGGGGGGGGGGTCGTCCTCATAGGGGGGAGGGGTCACTTCTTTTGGGGGGGGAGTCTCACCGTACCTCCTGCTCCCACAAGGCCTACAGCCCCATGAAGCCTACGCTGCCGCTCAGCCCCCCGGCACCGCAGCCTGCAGTGTCCGGTTCCCCCTCGGCAGCTGCAGGACCCCCCCAGCCCCGTGCCCAGCACAGGAAATCCGTCCTCATGAATAGAGCCCCCCCCAGCCCCGCGGGCCCCTCGCCGGCTGGGCCGCAGCTCACCCGCTAATCCTGGCTGCGGCCATGGGGGATTTGCGGCCGCCCGCACGCCCCGGCCCCATGAATGATTAACACGGGAATTAAGGGGCCGCGGAGACCCCCGAGCACAGCGGGGGGGGGGGGTTGGAGGCTGCGGGGGGGCCCTGCCTGCCCTGGGGCAGGAGGTGCAGTGCGGCAACGGCCCTGGGGGGGCTTCGCACCGTGCTGGGATTTGGGGCCATGTGGCGGCAGATTGGAGGTGCTGCCCCCCCCTGGTTTGCAGCCCCCCGCCCGCTCCCCATCTGTTGGTTGCCATGGCGATGGTGGCGGGAATCCTGCTGGGATTTTGCCCGTGTATCTGTGAGCCCACACGCGTGTGACTGCAGAGACATGCGTGTGCATCCGTGCACAAGCACACAGCCAGGCGTGCTCACACCCATCGGCGTGCCCACCTGCACAGGGGTGCACAGTCGATTTTGTACATCCATACCTGCACACCCCTGTGTTTGCACACCGTGTGCACACTCACACCTTTGCATGCTGTGCTTGCACACCCACAAGCTTGCACATGTGCAGTCTCACTCGCTGAGGTTCTGCACACTCCATGTTTGCACAGCCTTGTATTTGCACGCCGTGCATGTGCACCCATTTGCATGCAGTGTTTCCACATTTGCCATCAGTGGCATTTGCTGTCTGTTTGCACACCCCCATGTTTGCACAGCTCCACATCTGCATACCCTATATGTGCGTCCTTGTTCACTTGCACACACACTGCTCAAAAATGCAAGCTTCTGTTTGCAATCTCATTTGCAGTTTGCACTCTCCCATGTTCGCACATCCCCACATTTGCGCCTCCATGCGTTTGCACACAGTGTTTGCCCACCATGAGCTTCCACTTTTGCCACCCATTTCGCACCAACTCATTTTGCACACCCCCACGTTCGCACACCCCGAGCGTTTCTCCGCACCCCCCACCAGGCCCCGTGAACTACATCTCCCAGCAAGCCCCGCGCCGCCCCGCCGTCCAATCAGCGCGCGGCTTGCTGGCGGGTGCCAACATGGCGGTGCCCAGGCGCTGAGCGAGCGGAGCCGGCGGGTGAGGAGCTCTGCGGACGAGGCCTGAGGGCCGGGAGCGGAGCCGAGAGAACGGGGAGCGATCTCCCGGCTCCGGCCCTCGCTGTGCGCCCCGAGGCCCGGCCGCGAGGCCTCTCCGTTCCCACAGAGCGCAGCCATGAAGGTGGTGAACCTGAAGCAGGCCATCCTGCAGGCCTGGAAGGAGCGCTGGAGCGACTACCAATGGGCCATCAACATGAAGCGCTTCTTTCCCCGCGGAGCCACCTGGGACATCCTCAACCTGGCAGGTCCGAGGGCGGGGGGGGCCGCAGCCTCTGGGGCGTGCCTTGGTGGTGTGCCTCCGTTGCCCCCGAGGACACCATTGGGTGTGCGTGGCCCGGGGGTGGGACCCCATCCTCGTGCTGGGCCGTGTTGGAGGCGCTGCTCCAGGCCCCCAGGGCTGCTCCCTGCTCCCATTTGTGAGCATTTGTTTCCCCGGCCCCATTCAAGGCCGTTTGTCAGCAGCCCAGCCAAGCTCTGTGCCCGCCACGTTACGCGGTTTAAAGATTTGCCAGCCTTTATGGCAATTATAGAAACGTGCTGCTGGGTTTTGTGTTTTCTTTTTTCCTGCGCAGGCAGCGTGTGTTTGCAAGCCTGGGATATACAAAAACAAAGTGCTGCTGCAGGCTCACAGTGGGGCATTTAAAGGGAAAAAGCACCTCTGTGCTTCTCATCCCCTGAGCTCACGCCACGGTGGCCTTTTGACCCACCCACCAGTATAGTTGTTACTGGGTTCCGGCTTAGGATGCTGAGCTGACAGTTTCTGTAGCAGCGGGTTTCTCCTGGTCGCCTCTCAGTGCGTCCACCAAGGAAAGGCTTGTCAGCCCAGGGCTCAGCTTGGTGAGGATGGAGCTGGGTCCCTTTGCTGCAGGATGTGGGGCAGGTGGTGGGCAGCCGTCGCATCCAGAGCACCTCTCCAAGCAGCCCCCCTCAGCTCATCCTCCCCCCAGCTCGTGCCTTTCAGATTTCAACCACAAAGGAGGAAAACCTGGCACGAGCCACCCGGATCACGGCACTGCCCAGCAAATTGATGCTGACGTGCCTGCAGTGGGTAACAGCGTGTGGCTGGCTCGTGTTGACGCTCCCTGATTAGATGGGAGGGGAAGGCTGCCGTCAGCCTTCTGTCCTCGTGCTGAGATGCATTTGGCCGCGGTCGCAGCCTTCTGCCGGGCTCCGAGGTGTCTCCTGCAGCCGGGATCTGCCGACGGCTGCTGCTCCGTGCTGGCTGCGGGGAGCTGGCCTGCCCCTCTTGCATCTGGGTGCCCTGACCTACTTACAGCCAGTGCCACAGCCCGGGGCCTGATTCTGGGAGGTGGTTCCTGCACTCTGCACTAGTTCAAATGGTCAATTAAAGGCTTGACTGAGCAGATAGGGCGGGCAGAGCCCCTCCAGCCTCCCTGGCCGGCTGCCAGCAGCAGGGAGTGCCAGACGCACAGGAACCGTCCTGACCGAGAGCGGCCGTGTGCCCGCAGTCCGGCCCCGGGTACCAGAGCACAAATGGCAGGCTGGTGGATGCCTGAGCCTCTGGGCAGGAGGTGGGAGGAAGGGGAGGATGCTTGGAGAGCAGCAGGTGCGGTTTCAGGCCCAGGGTGAAGTGAATGAGCAGGAGGCTGCCGGTACTGCCTGAATTATTTGCAACCTTTTGCCGTTGAGGAGTAGAAACGTTGGGGTTTGGGTTGATTTCAGGGAAGCATTGTGCAGAGCTGTTGGACTTGGCGCCAGTTGTCTTTGCCATCTTGCCTGCGGGTGAGAGCAGAAACAAGGGCACTGCGTGTCCCCATGCTGTGTGCTGCCTGCCACAGGTGCCTCTCTTTGCTTGCAGAGGCTCTGCTCGAGCAGGCGATGATCGGGCCGTCGCCGAACCCACTCATCTTGTCCTACCTGAAGTACGCTATCAGCTCCCAGGTAATGGCTTTCCCTGCACGGTGCCCCACATTGCAGTGCTGCTGGGTGTCGCCTCGCAGCCCCAATTAGCAAGCCAAGAGCCCAGGGTGCAGAGCTGACAGGCAGACACCCCAATGTCTGCACCTTGCAGGCGTCGTGCTCGGCTCAGACGGGTGGGGGGCTCAGCGTGCGCCCGGGGCGGGGTTGTTTCTGTGAATTGCCTCTGCCTGCTGCACGCAGGGTGGAAATCCTCGTCCTCCGAGAGCTTCTGCTCTGCCTGGCAGCTCCGTGCTTCCTTCCTGCAGCATTTGATGCTGTCTAAAGTTTGTGCGAAACAAATCGGCGGTCACCTAAAAATGTCTGTTTGGATTTGTGCCGGGTCAGCGCCCGGCTGCGGTGACAGGCCGTGGGGCCGTGCCCTGACCTCGCTGCCCCTCGGCCGTGAGCACCGCGCTCGCAGGCAGCACCCGCTGCTCTTTTCCAACACCGCTGTTTTGGTTTTGTGTTTTGTTCGTAGATGGTGTCTTATTCCACAGTGCTGATGGCCATCAGCAAGGTACGGCTCCGACAGCTGCTGGCTGAGGCTTTTCTCTTTACCTGCGATCCGCGTATCCGTTTCCCATCCCACGGCTCTCACCAAATATAGGTCAAGTGTAAAATGACATCCTGTGCTGAGTCAGCAGCGGGCAGACGGCACGGCGCAGGGCACGAGCCCACTGGGGACACCCACCAGCAGCTCCCACTCTGCTTTGGGCACGGTCCCACGTGCTGCGGGCGTGGAAACTGCGTCCCTGCACCCTGTGGGGCCCGGCAGGCTCCTGCTCTGCCTCCCCCCACGCTGCCAGCACCCGGAGCCGTGCCGTGAGCACGCTGAGCCCCTCGGTAGGCTCGGCCCCTCAGCGGGGTGGCAGAGCTGGCGTAGGGCCGTGCTCTCCTTTGCTGCCCATTGTGGTGAGGCTGGTGGAGAAGCGCTGACCTTGACAGCCGCGGTTTCCTCCTTCAGAGCAGCGTGGGCTCAGTGCAGGCCCGCAGGCCAGCTCCTGCTCAGTGGGGTGGCCCCATCTGCTCGGCCGAGCAGGCGGTGGTGGCGCTGCTGCCGTCCCCGTGGCCGGTCGAGCTGTCGGTGCTCGCTGCCAGCCCCACCGAGCTGGAGGTGGGGACGTGGGCTGGCGCCGAGCCGCCGTCGTGTCAATGCAGCCCGTGAGGAGCGGGGGGGGCTGCAAACGGAGCTCCAACCCCCGCTGCATCTCAGAGGCGCCGCTCAGAAACGCGGCCTCAGCCCCACTGCCGTGGCCCCTTGGCTTCCCGCTGCCCTGGGAGGGCGCGACCCAGCTGAAGGACAGCCCTGACCCAGTTCTGTTCATCTGACTGCTGGGTGGCTGCCGGGGCGAGCGCCCCACTGTTGTTTTTTGGAGCTTGGCAGCCCTGTTTGAAATCCTTCTTTGTTCTGCTGTAGTTTGATGACTTCTCCCGGGATCTGTGCGTGCAGTCGCTGCTGGAGATCATGGACATGTTTTGCGACCGCCTCAGGTACGACGCAGCCCTTCGCAGCCTGCAGCTCCCACAGGCTCTGGCACTCGCCCCGTTGCGTGGTCCCTGCTCTGGCAGAGGGAGGCCGTTCCCCATCCCAGCTTTCGTCCTGAGCTGCTCTAGGCTGAGATGTCAGCATGGGCAGAGCAGGGGGAGCCTGGAACCCCACCGGCTTTGTGGGAAGCTGTGAGAACCCCACCTATTTTGGGCTATGACCATGTCCACGATACTGCTGCTCTGCTCGGGTTGGTGTAAGCCCCAAAGCCTGAGGGCTTCTGTTCCCTCTACGTTTTATTTCTCGTGTGGCCTCTGTGGCTTCCCAGGGCTCTGGCTGCACATCCCTGGCTGCCAGTGCTCGTGGTTCTGCCTGCGCTGCCCCAGGCGCTTCATGCAGCTGCCTTGTTTTGCTCCATGCTCTTCCGCTGGTGTCGCAGGACCCAGGGGAGACAATTCAGGCCACAAAAACTTTTATAGAAAGCTGAGAAATCTTCCTGTTAACCCCTGACAGCCTCTGCTGGGAGGCTGCTGCGAAGAGGCAGGCGGTGTGGGTGAATGGGAGGATAAACAGGGCTAAAGGTAGCAGCTCTTCAATTACACGGAGCGAAGCAGCAGCAATGAATGTGCATCAGTCGCAGATGTTGACAGGGAGCTGTTGCTGGCCAACTGCAGAGCTGGTGACTTAATCCAGTTCCTGCCTAATCTGATCCTCCGCTTAATTTGATCAAAACTTCTGGCCCCGATGATTTGTGCATCAGGAGGGGAAAGCGTTCACCTCTTGGAACACATTGATCAGTGCTGAGCCTTTCTTAGCAAGATAATTTGATTAGAGGCTTGGAAAGTTTCCTGTAGTTGAGCGGCCAGAGAGGAGCCTGCACTGGGTACACTTGATTTCCCCTGGCACGAGGGGATGCTCGTGGGCTGGGGGCTGCAGCACAGGAGCCAGGAGCTGAGCACGCTGGGCTGGGCGTGAGAGATGTCGTCTGGTTCCTCAGGCTGCCCCACTGCCGAGCCTTGGTCTCCACAGGGGCGTAGCTTGGCCCACGGTTGTGTTTCTCTCTCCTTGCAGCTGCCACGGCAGAGCAGAGGAGTGCATCGGTTTGTGCCGGGCGCTGATGAGTGCCCTGAACTGGCTCCTGCGCTGCGCGGCCTTCTATGCTGAGAAGGTGAAGGAGATGCTGGAGCAGGTGGCAGCAGAGGGCCAGATGAAGATGTGCCTGGAGCGGCTGGAGAAAATGCTGGGCAGCACCAAGAACCGTGCCCTGATCCACATTGCCCAGCTGGAGGAGACCTGTACGTCGCTCCCTGGGCCCGGTGGCCGTGCTCTGCTCCTGGCTGCTGCTGGCCTCGGGGTGCTGTCCTTGCCACCTTCCCTTCCCCCAGCCCAGCTCCTGCCGCATTGTCCCTGTGGCTCCCAGCCCATCCATCTTCCATCCCTGTTGCTGTAACTGTCTCCTCCTTGGCTCCACGCCACCCTCTGCCCCCTCCCCTCCACGCTGCCCTTGGGAAGAGGAGCAGAATTAATGTGAAGGCTGTGTGAGCTGTTCCCCGGTGTGCGGCGGGTCCTGCGCTCCACCAGCCTGCCTGGCACGGCCCTGCACATCCCCGTGGTCCCCTGGCCAAGAGGCCGTGCCAGGGAGCTGCTGGCTGGCGTGCAGATCCTCAGCTTGGGTTTGCAGAGGTGCTCTGACTCCTGCTCGGCAGAGAGCCCCCAGACTCAGCAGCCCCTCTGCTTTGCTGTGAGCATTAGAGCCAGCCTGCTGGCTTCTCGTCCTGTCGCTGTCCTGCTCCATTGAACACCTGCCCTCCTTTCCCAGCCTCCTGGAACACCGTGGAGCAATCCCTCCTCAAGCTAGAGGAAAGTCTGAATGGCCTCAGCAACTCCACGCTGCGAAGCCAGGCTGATGAGTGCATCTCCCTCATCAAGAGGTAGCTGCTGGCAGGGGTTCAGAGAGTGAAATGGGTCTGAGTCCTCCTTGGGAAGACTGAGAGCATCCTGCCTCCTTCCTCGTTGGCTCCCTGCTTTCCTGTCCCTTCCCAGCTCAGACTCCTGTGCTGGCGGTGGACTGGGGCCAGCAAGAAGCCCTGAACTAAGGAATGTGTTAGGGACTGCTGCTACCTGCTGCAGAGGGCTCTTAACTTGGGCTGCTTGCCATCCCTCAGCTGCTCCAGTGCGTGTGCCGGGCCTTGGGCTGAGATTTGGGGACTTGGCTGTGCCCAAAGGCAGTGCTGCTGGAAAGGGAGGGTGGGACAGAGGGAGCAAGGATCATCCCTGCAAGACTCCCGTGACCTGGGGCTGTTGTCTCTCATCCAGCATCCCCACCATGCTATCAGTTCGCTCTGAGCAGCTGAACAAGACTGGCTTCCCCACTGTGCATGCTGTGGTGCTGCTGGAGGGGACCATGAACCTCACAGGAGAGATCCAGCCTCTGGTGGAGCAGCTGATGATGGTGAAGAGGATGCAGGTACAAAAGTGGTGTCTTATCCTGGTTGACTGGGGGCATTTGTTATTGGGTACTGGAGGGTCCTGTCTGTGTGCCCTGCAGCGCATCCCCTCCCCGCTCTTCATGCTGGAGATCTGGAAGGCATGTTTTGTGGGCCTCATCGAGTCCCCAGAGGGCACAGAGGAGCTGAAGTGGACAGCCTTTACCTTCCTGAAGGTAGGCCCTAGCTCCACAGTGAGCACAGCACTCTGAGCCCTGTACCTTTCCCTGCGTGTTTGGCCCCTGCTGAGCACCAAAGCCTGGCTGAGCAGTGGTACAATCGCATCCTGTCTGGACTGCATGCAAGATGGCTGAGCCCACAGGCAGCCCTCCTGCAACACGCTTAGCTGTCTGGGGCATCTTTTCAGCCCAGCCCCACTTTGTTTTGTTTGTCTAGGAAGTTGTGGGGGGAAATGGTGGCCTTTGAAGGATGCCAAAGCAGTCTGTGGGCTGGCACTCCCACAGCTCGGTGGTGGGCAGCCCCGCAGCAGTCTGCCTTGCCTCTTGTCTTTGTGCCAGACAAGAAGGATTTATGTGTAATTTCAGGCCTGACGTGCTCTGGCCTGTGCTGGGCTCTGCAGCCATAGTCCCCTGCCTGGCCGTGCCCTGCTGCTCCTTGTGATGGTGGAAGGGCTCTGCAGAGGGGAGCTGGGAGGACAGTCCCCAGGGTGCAAATGCTGCTCCAGAAATCCTTCAGCTGGGCTAGCAGAGCAGCTGCTCCTTGCAGGCGGGTTTTGCTCAATCTTCTGCTGCCTGTGCTGCCGGGAGGTGCTGACAGCAGCGCTGGCTCTGCCTCTCAGTCATGTCCACATGTCCCCTGTCTTTCAGATCCCTCAGGTCCTGGTTGAACTCAAGAACTATCCCCATGGGGACAAGGTGAGGCACACGGGTTGGAGCTGTTTGCAGCACCGTGTGTGCAAGTGGACCGTGCTTGTTGTGACGGTGCTGGTGCCAGAGCTGTGCAAGGGTGGCTGTGGTGGGAAGCAGTCTGCGTGCTGACAGCCTTCCTCTAGTGGGGAGATGGTGTGGGAGGGATAAGTGGGTTTGTGTCAGTGCTGCTGCAAGCTGAGCACTCGCCTTTGTGCGTGGCAGGATTTCACAGAGGATGTGAACTGTGCCTTCGAGTTCCTGCTGAAGCTGACCCCTCTGCTTGACAAAGCAGATCAACGATGCAAGTGAGTGCTCGTGTGCCCAGGACTCACCTGCAGCACCACGAGCCTGCGGCTGGTCTGTGCCCTGCTGCCCCCAGCATCTCCATGGGGAGCTGCAGTGCTGGGGCAGCTGTGTGCTGAGCTTTTTGTGGTATGAAGGGAAGCACTGATTTCTGATCTGGTTCCTTCTTCCTGAGGCGCTGGCACTGCCAAGTGAGCAAGGCAGTGAGTGTCTGACAGCTGATCCGTATGTTGGTGATGCTTTGTGATGTCTGGAGCCGCTTCTGGCCCTGCATCCCCCTCAGAGTGGGGGAATGGAGGCAGGCAGGAGGCTCAGGAGTCCTGACTGCTTGAATCCCAGTCTGCAAATGGTCGCATGGCTCTGCTGGTCTGTGGGGGGAGGTCTGCACCCGCTGCTCAGACAGCAGGGAGGCTGTTCCTGGGGCTAATGCTCTGCTCTCCCTCTTTCAGCTGCAACTGCATGAGTCTGCTCCTGCAGGAGTGCAGCAAACAGGGGCTGCTCTCAGAAGCCAACATGACCAACCTGACTGATAAACGGTACGGCCCTCGTGGAGCCTGGTAGCCCAGAGAGGTTGGGGCACCTTGTCTCACTGCCCTTCAGGGAGTATTGATCAGCTGTGGTGCTGCTGTCTGTCCTGCAGCTGGGGCATCCTGGCCGGGAGGGGATGAAGCTTTGCTTTTGGTGCTAGAGCAGGGCAGAGCCTGTCCTCTCAGAGCTGGCGCCCTCCCTTGGAGGTGGTGGGGGGCTGAGTCTTGAGGAGAGAGGGGTAGGGTGACAAAATTCCTACTCAAGAGCCTCTCTTTGTGGATCACCAGCAAAGCAGACAGGGAAGATGCTCCGCAGTTGCAATCAGCAGAGAATGCCAACATCCAGCCAAACCCCAGGCTCATCCTGAGGGCCGAGCCGACTGTCACCAACATCCTGAAGGTGAGTCCCCTCCTATTACAGTGCTGAGGAGTCCGATCTCCACACCTCAGCTGGCTTCCAGGAGCACTGGGCTCACCAGGGTGCTCAGGAGATGCCTTCTCCCACCCTGTGCTGAGATGGAGGAATTGCCTCCAGCCTTGCTGCAGTCTCTGCCGTGGAGCTCAGGACTCCCCTCCTCCTTCCCAGGAAGCTGGTGGAGCTGTCAGGCAGCTCAATGCATTGTTGGTGCCAGCAGCGTGAGCCCAGCCTGCTCTGCCCATCCTCCCCACCGTGCATCTCCCCCATCCCCAGCACCTCCTCCTCCCTGTGTCTCTCCTGCCGCTCTTCTGGTGCAGACATTTCTCTTCTGGTTGTGCTGCCCCAGCATGTTGCAGCTTTCCTTTCTGCAGAGCCTGGGACTCCGGGGGTCCCTCCCCTTCCATCTAAGCCCTGCAGGTCCCTGCAGACAGAGGCCCTGTGGGATGACTCTGGCAGCTGATCAGCTCTGCTTCTGTGGCTGGAGTTTTATTGCTGCTCTGTAACATGCTTTCCCCGTGACTTCTTTCTTTTTTCTTTTTTTTTTTTTCCTTTTGTAGACTATGGATGCGGATCACTCCAAATCCCCCGAGGGCCTGCTGGGGGTCCTGGGTCACATGCTGTCTGGGAAGAGCTTGGACCTGCTGTTGGCAGCAGCAGCAGCGACTGGCAAGCTCAAATCCTTTGCTTGGAAGTTCATCAAGTGAGTGCCCACCTGGAATATGTGCTAGTGGGGCTGGGTGAGTTGGCTGCCTCTCTGCTCTCTGCCTTTCTCCTTCCTGAGCCCGTGCTCCCACCACATTCAGAGCTGGGTCTGGCTCTGGCTGTGCAGCACCAGCAGGGCTCTGGAGAGGGCTGGGACCTTGGGGTCTGAACCCCAGAGCATCCCACCTCCTTTGCTTCTTTGTGAAAGGGGTGCAACATCCAAGTCGAATCCGTTTCAGCTGTGTTAGGGCTGAAAGCACCAGCACAGCCCCGGCTCTGAGGCGCTGCTGTGTGCACGCCTTTGTTCCCCAGGCATCTGTGTCCTGCTTAGAGCACACGCACAGCACGCGTGGGGCTGTGATGCCCTCCTCACATGGCAGGGCCTGGGGCAGCGTGAGGCCCAGCTGGGAGCGTGGCATCGCGTCCGGGCTCTGTGCTGCTGCGGGCAGGGGCAGCCCTGTTCCCATCTCTGGTGGGAGGAGGGCTGCTTTGTCTGATGATAACGCTTCACTGCAGCTCTCTCTGCCCCCTCTAGGCTGAATGAATTCACCAAGCACATCAGCACAGAAAACTGTAAGTGCGTGCGCATCCGTGCGTGGGGTGGCTCGAGCTGTGCTTCCCCTGCTGCCACGTGCTGGGTTAAGCAGGGGTTGGGCCGAGCTGCGCCAGGCATGGCCAGGTGCCGGCAGGGATCTGGGATCCTGGGGGTCCCCAGTTCTCACCCATGGCACACGGGTGTCCATCCTGAGCTCCCTTCTCCCCTTCCCTGCCCTTGGGGCCCCTTGGGGCCGGCCCTGCCCCAGCTCCTTCCCTGGAAGGGGTGATGTGTCAGCACGCAGCCCGAGATAAGGACTCTGACTGCTTTTACGTGTGATTAAACATGTTGAGTGCTCTGACCTTCTGTGGCACCTGGGGAGCCCAGGGTTGAACTGGGGCTGCCAGATAGAGGTCAAAGCCTCTCTGGGAGCTCTATCTGGGAGCTGGGACAGACAGGGGTGAGGGAGGCACTTGGTTCTTTAGAGCCCTCATTCACACTCAAACGCTGGGGCATCAGAAAAGCACCTTAGAGGAGGCGGGGACTCAACCCCCAAGCTGACAGGGCTCCTGCCTTCCTCTCTGGTTGAAGTTCCCTGAGATCTGTCTGTTCTTCCCAGCCAAGTCCGCCCCGGTTCGGGCCCTTCTCTTCGACATCTCGTTCCTCATGCTGTGCCATGTGGCCCAGACTTACGGCTCGGAGGTAAGCGGTTCTGGAAGGCAGCCATTGGGGTTCTGACCTTGTGAGAGCAGCAGCCCATGTGCTGAAGTCTGCCAGCCTCCTCTAGCGGCCGTGCTGCTGTCACCGCTGCCTTGTCACTGTCCTCACCGCCCACAGCCGCCCCTCCAGCAGCACCCTGCTGTGGGTGAGGTGCCCAGCGTGTTTTGCCTGGTGCAAAGCGATGGAGCCAGAGTGGCCACAGCGTTCCCAGGGGCTTTTTGTGCCCCTCTTTTCCATGCTATGCTATTGCCACCGCCTCACCCTCTCCAGGCTGGCTCTCTTCTCCCAGCACTTTTCCCAGCCTTGCTCCTCCAGCACGGCACAGTTTGGCTCTGGCTGGTTGGGGAGGGCTGGTGGATGTCAGCCCTCCTCTGGCAGATGAGGAACTTGCAGCCCTGCTCAGGAAGAGGCACTTGGGTTACATGAAAATTTTCCACGTTTCAACATGTGTGCGTGTCAGGAGGTAAAATGATACCGAAACACTGCAGACGTGGAGAGGGAGTGAAAAACTTGGGTGGGGGGCTGCCCAGGGAGCGGAGAGGGGGAGTCCTGGCTGGCGGCAGCCTGGGGCGGATGTGCCCGGGGCTCTCCGATGAGGTCTGAGCCCAGAGCAACTTTTTCTGACCAGCTGCTGCTGAACAGATGTGCAACACTTCTGTCAAAAATAGCGTCCCTCGGGTGCCGCAGGGCTGAAAGGAGGAAGCAGCGTGCGGGATTCCCAGCTTGTGTTCCCCCCGGGAGCCCTTGCAGCTGGCTGCCAGCTGGGCTGCGTGCCCCGGCCCAGCAGAGCCGTGGGGGGAGCCTGAGAGCAGCCTGGGGGCCGAGTGGCCCCGTGAGAGCAGTGCTGGCCCCGGCTGTTCTCTCCAGGGCAGGGGTCCCCAGGCAGGTTATGGGGGGACCCAGAGCCGGTTCCCTTCCAGGTGATCCTGTCAGAGTCGAGGCCGGCAGACGAGGTGCCCTTCTTTGAGACCTGGATGCTGACCTGCATGCCCGAGGAGGGCAAGATCCTCAACCCCGACCATCCCTGCTTCCGCCCTGACTCCACCAAGGTGGAATCCCTCGTCGCCCTCCTCAACAACTCCTCTGAGATGAAGCTGGTGTAAGAGCTCAGCCCATCCGGTAGAGATGGAGGGAGGAGAGCAGCTCTGTGCGAGTGCCTGACCCCTGTCTCTCCTCTGATAGGCAGATCAATTGGCACGAGGTGTGTCTGAGCATCTCGGCTGCCATCCTGGAGATCCTCAATGCCTGGGAGAACAGCGTGCTCACCTTTGAGTCCATCCAGGTGGGTCTGCAGGGCAGAATGGGGCCGGCGCTGCACCGTGCCGTAAGGAAGGGCTGAGCAGTGAGAAGGCAGGGCCCCCACCCTCCTTCTCCAGATGCTGCTGCAGCCAATGCAGAGCTCCCTGGCTGCTTGCATGTAGAGCTAACGTGGCTCCACCGATGCTGCCCCATTGGTGATTGTGGGCTTGACGGGCACGGAGCAGTTTGGGGCAGAGCCTAGGAGCTGATGCTGGGCTGGAGCCTGTGCCCCTGCACGTGTCAGTGCTCATCCACATCCGCTCTCATCTCTAGAAAATCACAGACAACATCAAGGGCAAGGTGTGCAGCATGGCGGTGTGCGCCGTGGCCTGGCTGGTGGCCCACGTCCGCATGCTGGGCTTGGATGAGCGGGAGAAGTCGCTGCAGATGATCCGGCAGTTGGCCACCCCGCTGTACGGCGACAACACGCTGCAGTTCTACAACGAGCGGTGAGCCCCGCGCCAGCCGCTTCTTCCCTTCGCTGCCCGCCTCTTTCCTGACCTGTGTCCCTGTGCCGCAGCGTGGTGATCATGAGTTCCATCCTGGAGCACATGTGTGCGGATGTCCTGCAGCAGACGGCCACGCAGATCAAGTTCCCATCCACGGGCATGGACACCATCCCCTACTGGAACCTGCTGCCCCCCAAGAAGCCCATCAAGGAGGTGCTGACGAGCGTGTTCACCAAGGTGCTGGAGAAGGGCTGGGTCGACAGCCGCTCCATCCACATCTTCGACACCCTGCTGCACATGGGAGGGGTCTACTGGTTCTGCAACAACCTGGTCAAGGTACGAAGTGGAGCAGGGAGGCGGTCACCGCTTCCAGGCCAGCTCAGGCCTGGGCTCTGGTGGCAGGGCCGGCTGTGATGGTTGTCCTGGGTGCGAGGGCTGAGCGGGGCAGGTCCTGCCGTGCCCTTCTCCTCCTCAGCTCTGCCCTGTGCCTCGCAGGAGCTGCTGAAGGAGACGCGGAAGGAGCACACGCTGCGAGCCGTGGAGCTGCTCTATGCCATCTTCTGCCTGGACATGCAGCAGCTGACGCTGACCCTGCTGGGCCACATCCTGCCCAATCTGCTCACCGATTCCTCCAAGTGGCACACCCTCATGGACCCTCCGGGGAAGGCTCTGGCTAAGTAAGCCCCCAGTTCTCTGGACGCCTTGGGGTGGGGAGGTCTGAGCCAGCAAAGCCCTGGCAGGAGCTGTGGGCTCTCACCGCCGTCCAGGTGAACTCACACCTCTGCCCTGCTCCATCCCCAGGCTCTCTGTCTGGTGTGCCCTGAGCTCCTACTCCTCCCACAACAAGGGCCAGGCATCTGCCAGGCAGAAGAAGAGGCACCGAGAGGACATTGAGGTGTGTCTGGCACGGAGCTGGATTTGGTTGGGAGCTCTGTGCCCGTGGGAATGGGATCTTGCTGGAAGGCCGTGGTTGCAGGAGGAAAAGGGGGTCGCTGAGGTGGGGTTCACCACCCAGGTTCACTGAAGTGTCTGAGGTTTGGTCTCTCGTCCTTGGAATATGGGGTTTTCCCTTGGGGGTCTGTTCAGGGCCAGCCAGACCGAGTCACTGTGGGTGAACCGAGAGCTGTGATTCCAGAGCTGTGCAGAGCCCAGCTGGGTGGCTGTCGGCCCTGGGGAGGGGGCTGGGGTCCCTCACAGAGAGAGGCTGGTGGGGCTGACCCCCCTCTGCCCCCCAGGACTACATCAGCCTGTTCCCACTGGACGACACGCGGCCCTCCAAGCTCATGCGCCTGCTCAGCTCCAATGAGGAAGACGCCAACATCCTCTCCAGCCCCAGTAAGTGCAGGGGGGGGGGGGGGCTGCTCCCAGGGACGGCGCCGGCCTGCCTCGCTGCTCCCTCCTGGGTGAGAAACGTGCTTTGGGCTTCCTTCCCAAGCTGGCCAAATGCTCTGGGAGACAGCGGGGGGGGGGCTCTGCTCCCCTCTGCACAGTTACACCTTTCCAACCCTTGCACCGTTGTCACCTGTGTGCCGCCTGCCTGCCTGCAGGCTCGGGGTCAGCGGCAGGGTGCAGGGGGTCCCTGTGCTGTCAGGATGGATCTGCAGCAGCACCAAACAATAGTGGGGCATTTCGAAACCACGTGGAGCATTCAGATGCGTTTTGCCGACTTCCTGTGGAGCTTCTGCTCCAGAAGGTCATGCTTTTGAATTCTGTGATCAGAGCAAGCTGGGAAAGGTGATGAGGTGCCACCTTCCCTCCGTGCCACCTGACCCAGTGCCACAGGCATGAAAGGCCCAGGGAGGTTTAGTTGGAGTCGATCTCTGTGGGATCGGAGACCCGATGTCCCCAGCCCAGCGAGGAGGTGACGTCTGTGATGGCTGTGGCCAAATCCTCAAATTCCACCACTATTAATAATGCAGCCAGCAGAGCTGATGAGTCCTCATGGTTGCATCTCCGCATCCCTGAGCTGCAGGTTGCAACAGCCCCGGCAGGACGTGCTGTGGGCCCCCGTGCCCTCCAGCCCCCATCCCACGTGTGTCTGGGCTCCCAGCAGTGACTCAGGGCTCTCCTTGGTCATTCTTGTGTCCTGACTGCCTCACCCCAACTCCTTTATTTGCCATTTTTCCAACACAACAATAACCTGTGGTTTGTCTTGGTTTCATCACTGTTGAAATGCGGGCTTTTCCCTTTGTTTCGATATCTTTATTTAACTCTTGGTGCGGTTCCACCTCTTTCCAGTGACACTCAGGACTTTTTTTGGGCTGTTTGCTGCCGTGATGTGGAAATCCTGCTTCCTGCAGCAGCCCCATAACTCATGTGATTCCATGAGAAAACTGGGGGAGGGCTTTTGTTTCTTGGTGAGCATCTCCAGAGCATCCCAGCACGAGAGCTGATTTTCAGCAGCGGCTGCATCCCGTGGCTCAGCCCAGGAGCAGCACTGGGCAGCAGCACCCAGCAGCACCTCGGGGTGGGGGCCACACAGATCCCCCCCTTGGCTGCCCCCTGTTTGCTGCCTGTCATTGGCTTCGCCGTGGCTCTGACAGCTCAGTCCTACCCGAGAGCAAGCTGTGAGTGCTGCTGTGCAGCTGTGGGACATCTGGGCTGGCCCGCCCTGCTGGCAGCACTCACAGGATGTGTCCGGGCCGTGCACCAGGCTGAGCCCTGCTTGCTCCTCAGTCGTGACACTGCATTACTGTGCTCTCGTGAGGTGTCAGGGCCGAGTCACCGTGCTGTGACAGCCCAGCAGGGAGGCGCTCGCTCACTCACGCTCACCCTTGGAAATGTCTTTGGGCTTGGTCAGATTGGAAGAAATGTGCAAGAGCAGAGCGTGCTGACGCATCTCCGTCGTGCCAGGGACACGTGCGTGGATGGGCAGCTGGGGTCAGCCCTGCTGTGCTCCTCTGTGGGGCACCGAGGGCTGGGTGCCCCCCATGGCTCAGGGCAGTGAGGGCTCCAAGCATCCCCCGGCCCCATCCTGACGCTCTTTTCCCCGGCAGATCGCTCCATGAGCAGCTCCCTGTCTGCCTCCCAGCTGCACGCTGTCAGCATGAGGGACCCTCTGAACAGAGTGCTGGGTAAGGGGGGCTGCAGCCTGCTGCTGAAGGCTGGCTGTGAGCTGGGCTGACGGGGATGGGGGTCACCCAGCCACGCGGGCAGGCAGAGCTGTGCCTTCAGCTGCTGCAGCCCGCCTGCCCTGACGGCTCCCTGTCCACACAGCAAACCTCTTCCTGCTCATCTCCTCCATCCTGGGCTCCAAGACAGCTGGCACTCACACGCAGTTCGTGCAGTGGTTCATGGAGGAGTGCGTGGACTGCCTGGAGCAGGGCAGCCACGGCAGCATCCTGCAGTTCATGCCTTTCACCATGGTGAGTCCTCCTCTCTGCTCTGCCCCACGGGCCAGGGACACTTGGGGAATGGGGAGAGCGTGGGGGGAGTGCAGAGGAGCTGCTTTGAGTTCTGCACTTTGCTCTGCGACCCCAAGGTGTCAGCTCTGTTCCTCTTCTGCCAGGTTTCAGAGCTGGTGAAAGTCTCCACCATGTCCAGTCCCAAAATCGTCCTGGCCATCACGGATCTGGGTCTGCCCCTGGGCCGCCGCGTCGCTGCCAAAGCCATTGCTGCGCTGTGAGCGTGGCTCTGCCTCTGCTGTGTGGGACAGAGGTGCAGAGTGGCTGCTGGGGGGCTTCCAGGAGTCTGAGTGCCAGACTGGGGCTGGGACCCCTGAAACTCTCTCCATCACCCTGGTTTGATGCTGCCCCGTGTGAGGGCAGAGCTGCCAGCAGCTCCCCTCCGTGCCCAGCCCCCGAGGCAGGCTCACACGGGGCTGTCCGAGGCTGAGATCACCCCACTGCTCGTTGTTTTTCTAATTCATTCATTCCTTTTGTAGAATCTGGCGTTGCCTCGTTCCTCTTTGATTTTCTGAGCTGGTGCTGAGGCAGAGGCTGGGGCCGGCCCTGCCCTGGGGCAGGGGAGGGCAGTGAGCAGCAGTGCTGCGCTGGGCAGGGAGGATGTGGCACTCGGTCCCTACTGCAGAGCCGAACGCCGCTCTGCCCGCGGCGGGGGCTGGAGGAGGATGCAGGTGAATCACAGCACCTAACGGTGCTGCTGTGGGCTGATTCACAGGGATCCTGGCTGCTCCCAGAGCCTCGTCCTGCTTTCCCTGCCCCGTGTTCCCCCCGTGCTGCCGATGGCATCGCAGCCCCAGTGGGATGGGAGAGCGGCGCCGTGGGGCTCGGCCCCAGCCCTGGTTTGGCCTGGGGTGGTGGTGGGCGGCTGCAGCCCTGCACGAGGTGCTGTGTGCTGCTCTCGGGGCGGAGCGGGGATGCTTTCCTGCCTCGCTGTCAGCTGCAAGCACATTCCTGTTGGAAATTCCTCCGTGTGAGCGCAGCGCCCAGCCTGCAGTGAGTAACAGAGCAGCGGTCAGCTGCCCTGCTGAGCGTCACCAAACCCCATCCCCAAGGGGGTGCCAGGGGCACCCGGCCTCCCATCCTTTGGGCTGTGCTTTCTGCTTGGCTCACAGCAAAGAAGAGCGGCGCCCAGGCTGGGGGAGGCACCTGCCTTCCTTGGGCAGCTCTGCTCTGAGCCCCGCGCTGGGGTTCACAGCCCCCGGTCCTCGGCACGCTGGCACTGACCGGCCGCACACCTCTTTACCGTTAACACGGAGCAAAGAGCAGCTGCTCCGTCGCTCTGTCAATATTTGCAGCCCTGTGCGCAGCTTTGGCCCTTCCCAGCGCTTCACCTTCCAGGAAAGGGTTGGAGCCGGGAGAAGGGGTTTCCTGTAAGCGCTGATAAGGGGGCAGGAAGGAGCGCTGCTGCCGTCGGCTGGGAGCTGGCGGGGCACAGCGCGAACCGCCTCCGTGCCGGGAGGTTTGGGGGGTGCGGGGTGGGACGGGACCCCTCGGGACCCGCAGCTCAGCCGCGGTGCGGGGACGGCGGCGGTCACAGGATGTGAGCACGGGACGGGCGCGAGGCAGCGGATGCCGCAGCGTTTGGGGACGCGGGGACGGCCCGGGGCGAGGCGGCAGCCGCGTGGCATCGGGGAGCGGCCGGGGACGGCCGTGCGGGGCTCTCCCGGCCCCGCTGCGTGCCCTCAGCGCGTCCCCGTGGCTGCTCGGCTCCCTTCTCTCCCTGCCGAAGCTCCAGCGCGGTGCGCGCGGCTCCTGGAGCGTCCGCAGCAGCTGTGGGGCGAACGCCTCGTGGGGGGCAGAGAAAGGGGAACGGCTGAAGCTCCGCACCGCCACCGCCTGGGGTCTGCGGAGAGGTTTTGGGGCAGTGCCACCACCGCCACCACCTCCAATGCCACCGGCGGCATCACCAGCTCTGCTGCTGCCCGGACGCAGCGCACATCTGCGGTGCTTTCTAAGAACTTTCTGCCCACGCAGCGCCACAGGATGGGGAGAGGAAACGGCCCCCGGCTCACATCCTGCGCCCCACGCGTCCCCTCCCCGTTGCCACATGGAGATCTGGGCGCAGCCCTCTGTGTTGGCGTCCCCACATCCCCGTCCCCGCTGCTCTCGGAGGCTCTGTGGCATCCGGGGGTCCCGGAGCAGCAGCCCTCCTTCCTTTCCCCCCCTCCCCGGACAGCTTCATCTCGTGGAGGTGCACGCAGCGCAGATGTTGGAGCCAAAATAGAGTTTATTTCCATCGTTTTGACATGTATAAAAAACAGCACACGCTGCTCTGGGGCTGACCCAGCTGCAGGAATAAATACAGTACAAAACGCCGCTCGGAGGATCGGAGCAGCGGTGAGATTCTGAGATACAAACGTGGGTGCGGGGGCACAAAAAAGTTACACCGCCGTAAACAGGAGCTCGGGGCGGGCGGAGCGGAGCCTCAGCCCCGACTGCGGGACCCCGGCCCGGGCTGCGCTGCCCTCCCTGCTTATCCAACGGCTCCCAGAAACGAGCCGGCAGCGGCGGCGCCGCAGCTCCATCCCCGCACCCACACGGTGCTGCTCCAGCATCCTCGGAGCGGATGAAGGCTCCCCGCGGGGACACTGGCACAAACCTCGTAGCAGAGATACGCTTGTGTTTAAATATTAAACATGGGTGGTGCCGCACAGAGACCCGTGCACGGACGGCAGCGCAGGGCCGGCACCCTGCGTGGGGGCTGGGGGGCAGCGGGGCCCCCCGGCCGGATAAATATTAAATAGCCATAAATATTAAATAAGCTGGGGGGGCTTTGGGGGAGCGGCGGGCGTCAGAGGCGGGCGAGGTGCCGCAGCGCGCGGTACGCCGTCTCCAGGAAGCGCTGGAAGTTGGCCAGGATGAAGAATCCTCCGACCTGCCGCTGGAAGTCGGTGGAGAAGGCGGGCGGGGGGCTGCGGTGCTCGGCCGGGAGCGTCACCGTGTCCAGGCCCAGGTCCTCCATCTGCGGCACGGAGCGGCGGTGTCACCGAGGGGTCCGGGCCGCCCCCACCTCCCCGCGTCCCCGCGTGCCGCCCCTGCTCACCTGCTGCTGGATGTTGGTGGAGAGGTTGGCGGCGTCCAACTGCAGCGTCTCCACCAGCGCCGTGTGTTCGGGCAGCAGCTGCAGGACGGCTCCCAGCGAGCCCTGGTACGCGTGCAGCCCGGCGCGGATCTGGCTGAAGCACGCCTCCTGCGGGGGAAAGGCAGCGGGGAGGGGGGTTGGTGCTCGGACCCCCGGCCGGGCTGAGGCCGGGCAGCTCGTGCCACGGGTGCTGGCTGGCACTCACCGCCTGGAAGCCGCGCTTGTGGCACTGATCCAGCGGTGCCTGCGTGAGGGGAGGCTCCGGCTGCACCAGCTGCAGCTCTTCCTCCGTGCACAGCTGGAAGGTGTCACACTGCGGGCGAGGGCGCGGGGTCAGGGCTGCAGAGCCCGTGAAGCCCCATGAGACGGCCTGGGTGCCACGATACCCCCAGGGGATGCGGGACCCCCCCTCCCCCCCCCCACACACACTGTCTGCATGAGCACAGGACGGCGACCCCCCGCTCACTGCACGGAGCAGGGATGGAGCACAAGGTGGGGAGGACGGAGCAGCCCAGGGATGGATGGGGCGCAGGGAGGCTGCCGGCCACGGCCCCGCAGTGCCGATAAGGCTGGGGGGGGGGGGAGGTCACATTAATGGGGCACTCACCACCGCGCGCTGCAGTGCAGCCACGTCCCCCCTGATCTTGCGGGTGAACTCCAGGTTCTTGTGCAGGAAGAGCTGGAAGTCGTGGTCCCCCGAGAGCTCGGCCAGCGGAGCTCCATGCAGCGCCTGCCACGAAGCGCCCAGCACCAGCGCCAGCACATCTGCAGGACAGCGGGTCACACGCTGACACCGGGTCGCCCCAACGGTGCTCTGGGGACCCCCGTCGGGGATGGGAGCCCAAAGGAGCACAGGAGGGGATGGAGGAGATGCTGGGAGGGCGGAAGGGCCGCGGCCCCACGTGCCCCCCGGTGCCACCCATGGGTCTGCAGTACTCACGGGTGAGGCAGCACATGGTGTCCGGCTCTGTGTCTCCTCCTGCAGCACAGCCCGGCCCGGCACAGCGCCCTGCCCCGCTCTGCGCGCCCTCATCGATCGGGGCATTTTATAGAGGGCTGTGGGGATTCACACTGATGTGGCAACAGTGCTGATTGCCTCATTGTCTTAATCACCCGCATGCAAATCCTGGGCGCTGGGTGCTCCTGTGCTGCGCTGCTGTGGGGCTTTCCTGGCGCTGCGGTGCCACCGAAGCACGGCGGTGCCCAGCTGAATGCTGGCAGTGGGCAGCGCCGGTGCCGCTCCTGGTCACGGCTGGTCACTCATTAACTCGCTGTGCAGTAGGGATGGTGGCGGTGGCTCTCAGCCCCTCGCCGTGGTGTCGGCGTGGCTGAGGGACCACCGTGGCCACGGGACCCAGCACCTGGCAGCGCCGTGCCTGAAACCCCCACGTGAACCTTCCCTGCCGGCCCCTTCGGGGAAGCAGCATCCAGGGGCAGCCCCGGGGGGTTGGCTGGTCCCGGCCCCCCCGCAGTGACGTGGGCTCTGGGTCGGGGCCAGTTCCAGTGAGTGCTTCCAGGAGGATCTCATGGGCCGACGCCAGCTGGGTCAGCTGCTGCTGGGCACCCTGCACTGCCCAGGGAGGTGCAGAGGGGGGGTGCAGACACAGCGTTGCCCCCCCTGAGCCCCCAGAAGGGGAAGAAGCCCACGAGCACAGGAGGCCTCACCCAGCACCACGCAGGCGTTAACTCTGAAGCCTAATGATGACAGACCCCACCATCACAAAGGTGGGGAAAGGACCTGAAAGGACCTCGTGCTGGGAGCCCATCTGTGGTTTCCTGGGAGGAATCCTTCCAGCTCTGCCTTTGCTCTGCAGGGAGCAGCCGGGGCCGTTCCCCTGCACAGCACTGCAGGGTCGCCGTTCCTCGAGCAGCGCTGCTGCCTCAGCAGGTCACTGCTGGCAGGAATTGAGGCTCAGGGTGGGGTTGAATCAGCACCCAAAGCCCCCACCACGCTTCCAGGGAAGGAAGTGGCAGCCAGACCGAAACCCCGTGGGTGGCACTGCGGGGTCAGCAACGCGCTGCGGTTCTGCCTCGTGGCCACTCTTCCTCTGCTGACCCTCAGCCCCCCTCCCAGCATCCGCCAGGAAGTCACCGCTTCCGGGGTGTCCCCGCGTCCCTGGAAGGTGCTGGCTGGGCTCACAGCCCCGTCCTGACCCAGAGACCCCAGCCGTGTTCCTGCAGCAGGGACGGGGCTGTATCCATTCTCTGGGGCTGCCCCATTCCGGAGGCACAGCCCTGGCCGCCAGCCCAGCCCAGGCGTGCTGGGAGATTCCCAGATTTTCCCCAGAGGCCGAGAGCAGCTGCTCCCAGCTGCCAGCAGCACCCGGCTGTGGGGCCCCCACCCCACCTCCATCCCCACTCCGTTATCTGTGGGCAACACCAAGGCCCCACCCTGGAGCCTTTTCCAGTAGGGATGGGAGGGGAGGAGGCAGCACAGCTCCCCTCCGAGCACAACAAACCCACGGCAGGAGGACAGGGGGGTGTTTTTCCGAGTTTTATTTTAAAGTCATAATTGAAGCTTAACAAAGTCTGACCCCTCCATCAGTGCAAGAGCTGTGGGGGTAACAGTGATGCCCAGGAAGCCCCACTACCGCGGCCTCGTCCACAGGAGCTCCGGCTCTCTTGGATCCGTGTGCGCCCCACAGGGCTCAGCAACGACTGACCACAGGCAACCTCAAAAGAATGTTTGTTTATTGGGGAAGGGTTTCCCTCCGTGGGTGAGGGAACAGGAGATCAGGGCCTGTGGCTGGGGGCCGACGAACCCTGCGAGCCCCCCGCTCCCAGTACAGACATGCAGGTACTTATAAAAGAAAGGCAGAGGGGGGACCGGGGCCGCGTGGGGCAGCTCTCCTCAGACAGCATTTTCCCTAAGGACAAATTAAAAAAACACAGAGCCAGGCCAGAGGTCACGGGAAACCGTCGTCATCGTCCTCTGCCATCTCCTTGGCGAACTCCAGGTCCTGCTGCTCGCGCTCCCGGCGCTCCTGGAAAGCAAAGGCCAACGTTGGGGACGGAGCTGCGGAACGAAGCCGGCCCCATCCTGGAGCCAGCAGGGAGAGGGCGAGAGCTCACCTCTGCAGATTCCAAGTCCTTGTTGTAAGATTTGGGCGGGAACCTCATGGCCTGGAAAGCCAAGGGAGGCGAGAAGCAATGAGCTGAGAAGCGCTTCCGCTCTGCCCCTCTGCTCCTCCACTCACAGCAGCTCTACTGCAGCCCGAGCCAAACTGCCTCCTCCCTCTGTGCCACCCCGGTGCTCCCTCAGCCCCCCAGGGTCCCCACGGAGCTGCGCTGCGCTCACCTTGACCGACATGTTGTGGATGTCGAGGCAGAAGGAGATGCGCTGGTGGAACGCCAGCTGGGGCTCCCGGGTCGAGTAGATGTCGATCATCTCTTTTGACTGCACGTAGCCCTTCTCGTGGTTAATGCTGGCCTCAATCACGCCATCCCGGATGGCCTGCGAGCCAGAGAGCGGTCAGGGCAGCTCCACCTCCCAGGAGGCAGCAGCTCAGAGCAAAGCAAGGCGCTGGGGAGCGGCGAGCTCAGGACAGCGCACAGAGATGGGAGTCGGTGCCCTCAGCGCCCCCAGAGCGGCACGACCGAAAACCAGCAGCCCTGGGAAGGGAGCGTGGTGGGGGCAGGGCAGGAGAGGCCTGGCGGGAGCGGTGGGCAGCCCGGGTCCCAGCAGGGATGAGGCTTCCTGCACAGCTACCTTGGCAACGATGAACTCCGCATCCTCGGGGCTGTCGAGCTGCAGCTTCTGGGCAATGTCAGCCAGGGAGATGCGGGAGTAGGAGAGGCTGATCATGCGGACGCCTGGGAGGGAGGGGAAACACGAGTGGAGCCCCACACCATGCAGCGCAGGGCGGCAGCCTCCCACCAGGCCTCTGGTGGTGGCACGGTCCCCAGCCGCCACACCTCCTACCCGTCTTGATGACGTTGTGCCTCAAACGAATGATCAGAGTGTAGGTGCCATCGGCCTGGAACTTGTCCCCAAACTGATCGAGGACTTGGTTGAACTTGGCCAGGTTCCCGGTCCTGACGGCTGCAGGGGAAGGTGGAAGAGAAAACGTGAGGGAGGGAGGGAGGGCTGGGGTGCGGTGGGAAGGCAGGGCTGCCATCTGCCACCCGCCCCATTTAAGAGGAAAGGAGAAGCCGGCCCTTCGGAAACTGCTGACTGCTGCAGCAGATGGGCACCACTCAGACTGGGGAGAGGAACCCCAGCAGCACCCCAGCTCCCCCCAGACTTTCCTTGAAGCGGGATCGGGGCAGGGGCCCGGCAGCAGCACCGTACCCTGAGTCAGCAGGAAGTACGGCATGAGCGAGCGCTTCAGGGACGGCTGTCTGAACTGCAGCCTATCTGGGATCTCCCCGAGCAGCAGCTCCACCACGATGAGCAGCTTGTGCACCTTGCATGGAAACAGCTCCTGAGCCCCCGAGGCCAGGCCGAGTCCAGGGGTGGCTTCCCCACGGAGCGCAGACCCCACGGGAGCACGGCAGGCTGCTGCTTACTGTCTGCTTGAAGCCAACGGCCGTGTGCTGCGGTGCCTTCCGCAGGGCATTCGTCATGGTCCTCCTGGCCTCCGAGTACTCCAGCTGAATGGCCTTGATGCGCCCTGGGAGGGGGACAGCGTTCAGACAGGGCTGAATGCATTGTGGAAAAGCACATCTGACCAAATGAGGCTCTGCATCCCGCCTGAAAGCTCATCCCCAGCTGCTCCAGGAGGTTCTCTGCAGGACCGCAATCCCGTGTGCACCCTGAGCTGCCAGCACCACGCAGAACCTTCTGCATCTCACCTGTGTAATAGAGGTACCGGGCCCACTCGTTGTTGTTGGCCTGCTCGGGAAACACCGACTTGGAGACGAGTTTCTCTGCTTGGTCGTAGAGGTTGTAGTGGAGATAATTCCTCAGCAGCAGGTTGAGCAGCGTGGCCTGGCCGTCCGCGTCGTGGCGCAGCGTGGCTGTCCGCAGGCGGGCGTGCAGGAAGCTGCAGGGGAGGGAGAGAGCGTGCAGGGGAAAGGGAGAGAACACAGGGAGAGCCCAGCTGTGCGGGGTCAGCCCTACCTCCTGACCACATCGAGTTTATTCAGGAATTCATAGATGCGGGAGTGGTAGTAATAACACTTTGCCACCACCAGGTCGAGGGCCCGGCGGTTTTGGGAGCTGATCTTTTGCATCAGGTCATCAGACACTTTTTGAGCCTGCAGGAAAGAAACTGTGGTCAGAGAAGAGGAACGGCGGCCCGGGAGGAGCAGCAGGAGCCCAGAGGCTGCCCCAGGCTGGAACAGAGGGGAGGCAGGTCCCGAGGCTCCCAGGAGTGCCACGCAAAGGGCTCAGGTTTAGAGCCACGTCTCGGGGCGCCTCACCTCCGGATATCGCTTGCTGTTCATCAGGTAGATAACGAGGAGCAGCTGCAGGTAAGCCTCCACTTCTGGCAAGAGAGGAGCCGAGGCCGCCTTCCCCATCCGAGGGCGAAACTGCAGCTCAGCTTCTGTGTCCATGGGCTGCAGGGGGCAGAGACGTGCAGGATGTCAGCCCGGCCCACCCAGAGCCCGCATCCCATCCTACGCAGCCCCTCGTCGCCCTCCCGCCCCACACGGCAGCTGCCGGGGCTCCGCGGGGGCGCAGCGCGGTCCCCACAGCCGCACCTCCTCCAGGAAGCCAAGAAGGAAATCCCGCACGGCGCCGTTGGAGGTGAAGAAGCCGTTGACGGCCTTGTGGAGCACGTTGGCGTTCAGGCGGCGGGACGTGGAGGGCAGCGCCCGCAGCGCCCGCAGGACGTAACGCGGCTCCTTCCCCGACACGGCCTTCTCCAGCTGCTTCACGTGCTCCTTGATGTCTGTGGGGCACAGTCGGGGCATGACGCTCAGTGCCGCCCTCGGGGCTCAGCACAGCCCCCCGTCCACCGCCCCCCAATCCTCAGCTCAGACCCCCGCCCGCACGCCCCCCCCCGTCCGCCGCTCACCCTCCAGCGTGATGGCATCCAACTCCCGCTGGGGCTGCCGCTCCCCTCCCGCCTCCCCCGCCGGCACCGCCGCCGTTTCCTCCTGCATCTCCACGTCGGGAGGGGCGGGCGGCGGTCCGTCGGGAGGCGCCTTGGCCTTTTCCCCGCGCCGCCGGGCCGCCCCGTCCTGCTTCATGGCCGGGCCGCGCCGGTGACACTGCAACACGCGCGGGGCGCGCCGGGACGGGGCAGGCGCGACCAATCGGCGCCGAGCCTTCCCGCCAGACCTGAGCGATCGAGCGCCGAGCTCAGCGCCTACTCGGTTACTTCCGCCGGGGGCGCTCGGGAGTTTCCGGTAAGCTCTCGGGTATTTCCGGTCGCCTCTCGGCTGCTTTCGTCACTTTCGCGGCGCATGCGCGCTCGCTTGCTGCCTGCGCGGAAGCACGTGGCCGCGTTCGGAGCTGGCGGCGCGGCGCTCCCCAGCCCCGGGGCTGCGTGTGACGGTGCGGGGGGCGAGCGGCCGCCAGGCTGCGGGGCGCCTCCTTCCCTACTGCACTTTGAAGGGAGACAAGAGCACTGCTGGCACCCAGCTTTTGGGCTCTGTTAGTTCTGTTGCTTTAAGCCTGCTTGGAAACGAGTGGGAAAAGCAGCAGTGAGCTCTTAAAAATCGAACCAAACCACCTTGCTGTGCTTGCAGCTTGAATAAAGGAACTCAGTGGAATTGCTTTTTAATTGTATCAGGTAATTGCTTTTCAATCAGCCCGAACAGGGGGACCCGCGTCGCCCATCAGGATGCACTCAGGCAGTGCAGTGCATGCAGGGCTGCGTACAGAGCTGCCAGGGATGGGAAGTTCTCCTTTTTGCAGGCAGCAGCGCTGCTCCCCTGCAGCTCCACCCCGCTCATCTCCAGCACCGCCATGGTCAGCTGCTGCTGCTGCTGCTGGCTGAAGGAGGAGAGCAAACCAGCAGCAGTGCTGTGCTCTGCCTTCGGCTCCAGGATGCTCCTCACCTTTGCAACAACAGAAGAAGCAAAATCAGCATTCTGACAATCTGCAGTTGGAAGTTAAGGCTCCGTGATCTCTTCTGTCATCTGTAGCTGTACTGAACTGTGCACGTTTATATACTTCTCACCCTTTACATTTTTGATTCCTGCCACATTTGGAGCAGCGGCTCATTTCCCTCTCCCCAGGGTTTCCTCAAGCTGTGATACGCTGCCAGCATCCCATAACATGAACGTTGCTTTGCTTGAACTCCCATTACCCCCACCCTCTGTTTAGAGCCAACCATCAGTGCTGTGTATTTCTCACCAGTTTAAGCTGTTGGGGCACAATCTTCACTTCCCAAGACTCCAGCAATAGCAGCAGCTGATCTTCTGTTAACTCTGGATCATTAAAAGAGATTTGTGCCACGAAGGCAGCGAATCACCCCGGGGTGTTTGCAGAGGTGAGAAGGCTGACCTGGGTCCTGCATTGGGTGCCTGCATTCTCAGCAGTTCTCTGGGCACTTCAAACTGCATGAATTGCACGGCCTCCCTATGGGACGAATGCAGGCATCGCTCTGTGCCTGCAGCCCTTACCAGTGAAGGCATCCAGAGTGTAGGAGATGGCTTCTGTCAGGCTGAGGAGATCACAGCGGGCAGAAATCCGAAGTGTGCTGAGCAGAACGTCCAAGTCTGGGCTCTGTGTTGTCAGCTCACAGTTATCAGGGTCATCGAGGACGGCTTCCATCTGTGAGAAAAAGGGGAGGAACTCGCAGGGTTTACTGAAGTTCCTGCAAGGGCTTCTTTGCAATGCACCACAGAGCCAAGAATCCCAGCATCTCTGTCATTCTGGGTGGGGATGAGGGCCAGGTGAACGTGGGGAGCTGTGCCACAGCTGTGTGCACAAAGCCTTCTGGAGATGTGACCACAGGTAAAGGCTTTGGACTCAGAAACTCTGCTTACCTTCTCGGTCAGCTCCTCAAGGAGGTTCCTGTCTCTCATGACAGCTTTGATGGACTTCACAACAATGGCATTCAGCTCATCAGCCAGCTGGGACAGAACGTGACACTTCTCTTTAACTTCTTTCTCCAGTGCATCTACTTCTCTGTGTGCAAAACCTGCAAGCCAGAAAGTGACCAAATATTCCACTTTTAAATGAGGCAATCCTGCAGTGATTGCCAGCCCTGTACAGAGAATCTAAAACACTGCTGTGAATACTGTCAAAGTAAATGATGCTCAGATTTGCGTTGGATGGTTGTGGCTCAGGTTGTAGGCAGGAAGCAGCAGCAGCTCTGGGGGTTTGTGAGTGTCCCAAGGGACCCCATCCTTCCCAGATGGGAAACAGCGGTGCAAAGAGGGATTAAAACACGGTGCTTACCGTCAGATGCAAACGTTGGTTGATCATTCTCTGGAAAATGGTTGATACCTGTAACAGTACGAAGATGGAATCGCTGGGTTAGAAAACACCTGGAGCTGGATGGGTGGTGCTGGTTGTTTTGTTTTGAACCGAAGGCTGAGCATTGGCTCGGCTCTGGGTTGCCCAAAGCGTTGCAGCAAGTGCAGGTTAAAACTGCTTCTGTCACAGAGCTGTGCTTGCAGACGAGCTCAGGGTAGAGCACATCGCAGAGCACTTCTGCTGTGCTGCGGAGTTTGCTGGGTGGAGGATCTGGGAGTTTCTGTGCCTCTTACCCCACGCTGCGTCCCCGATGGTCAGCTGCATCGCCCTGAAGGCCAGTGTGCAGCCCCTGGGGATGGTTATGCTCTGTTTGCTCCCGGTGGTGCCCTGGGCAGTGAAAAATCCCTTACTGGGCTGCGTGATGTATGGGGATGGGGAGGATGGGATCCCGAGCTGAGGAGAAGGCAAACCTTAGCAGAGAACTTGGCGTAAAGCTGAGCCATGAGCTTCGCCTCCGCCTCCGTGGATTCCTCGTATCGGGCCTCCTCTGAGGTCTCTATCGTTTCGTGGATCACATATAAGTTCTGCCTGGCCTTCCTCAGCTGCTCGATGAAGCTGTGCTTCGTGTTGATTTTCCTAAAGGAGAGGAAAGGATGCGGCATCTGCTAAACGTGTCGCGTTTTTGTTGCAGCAATGCAAGCTGCTCAGAGCCTGCAGCAGCATGCTTGTGTTCCTCGTGTTGTGCAGCGCATCAGTGATGCAATGGAAGGCTCTGGGAGGGGAAAAAAGGGTTCAGCAACAGGCTGCAATTCCTGCTGTCCTCGATGCGTTCCCCTTTGCCTGAGGAGTCTGATCTGATGGAGTCTGATCTGATGGAGGCGAATGCAAACCTGCCAGCACTGCAGGGCCGTGCAGGGGAGCTGAGACTGGAATGGGAAGGGATCAAGTGTTTGTAATTACAGCAGTGCACAGCCTTGGCTTTGGCTGTTGGAAAACCACTGTGTGCGTGATGGAGGGGCGTAAAGCAGGGGGTGCAGTCTGCCTTGATGTCTTCCTTACCTTTCCTCTCTCAGTGCCTCAAGTTTGGGTACCAGGATGTGCTTCTTTTCCAGCTTGATGTGCCACTGCTTGGACACCGAGGCACCTCCTCCCAGTTCTACTTCTGCAGGCTCACAGGGGATGCTGAGGCTCCCATCCACGCTGTCTCTGATGCTTCCCGTGGTTGTGAACTCCCGTGGGCTGTGGCTCTCAGTGCTGGGAAGGAGGGACTCTGCAATGATGCGTTGTGTTACAGGCTGATGAGCTCCCTGTTGGCCACCGAGAGAAAGCAGGGCTGTGCAGGATGGTAAATGTGGGCTTTACCAACGCTGTCCTTCTCCTCCGCAGGCAGCAGCACGTCGTGGAGCTGGAATTCTGTCCTTCTGTAGGAGGGAAACGGGCGGAATCTGGCTTTCCTCTTCCTTCGAACCAGGCAAAGCAGCCTGAAGCGGTCTTGGTCTGAGATGCTGTGGACAGGAACCAGGTCTCCTTTGGGATCCATTTGCTTTGCTATTTTTTGGGTGACTTTTTTAAACATTCTGCAGCAGCTTTATGAATTCGCCACCCAAGGTGAGAAGTGCAGTCGTGCCTTAGGAAAGAAGACAAGCAAAATGAGTTGGGATACAAGTAGAAGGTCACAATAAAGTATCTTGCTTCTAATTTTGAGGATAATAACCCCCCCCAAAGAATACAAGAGTACAACTTGAATGAGATTACTTTCAAAAGGCACCCAGACAGGTCCTGATAGCAGCTGTGCCTTCCTGATCAGCCTTATTCAGGCTCATCCCTGTTTGCTGTGCAGCTTGCAGGACTGGGTAAGGCTGAGAGCACGGCTGGCTGTTTGGGGATGGAGCTTTGCTGTTGGAGCCCATGGCTGCTCCTCCAGCAGATGTTTTGTTTGCTCCATGTACCATCAAACGGCACAGCAGCCTGGGCTGGGCATGGCTATTTAACCTCTGTACCACCTGCTGGGGTCCCCAGTGCTTTAATTAACGCATTGCTCTTACAGAGGCCTAAAGAAAGCAAATCTTGAGCAATGCCTTGCTGTTCTGTAGCTGTTGCTTTGCGTGCTCTGCGTTTCCCCCCATGTTGGTGCCCGGCAGAGCTCTGTTGTTTCGAAACAGAATGTTGGGAAAACAATTTGGTCAAAGTCTTAAAGGAACTGAAAGTGTTGAAGGTGATGGGATGAGGAAGGAGAAGCGCTCGTTGTTTGCCAGAATGTTCCTCAGCATTTCGATGTTTCTCATGGGTCGGCACTGACGCCTCCCCAGACCCCAACATCCCCACTGCTCTCCCTGCATCCCTGTTGGGAGAGCTGGAAATGGAAGCTGCTGGCAGGTTCTTAGTTCTGTAAGCAGAACTTTGGTCCGGTTTGATTTACGAGCTTTGATTTATGAGCAAAGCAGCTTCCTGTAGTTGAGGGGAAAAACAGGCTGTGTTATCACCTCTGTGCGCTGCTTTATTGTGTCGTGTTCAGGGGGAGTGGATCCCATCCAACAGCTGCTCTCCCCCCTCCCAGAAGGAGCACAGTCACATCCTGCCCAGGGAGGGTGCCCAGATTCACACATCCTCTCCGTTCCACTCAGACCCGGACGCAGCCATAAGCAAAGCACAGCGGTTCTCATTACAGCTGACTTTAAAAGTACGGGCACCCTTAAAGTTGTACCTGTCAGGGCTGTGAGGAGAAACCCTGTGACTTTGTAGGGAGTTGGAATAAGCCTCGGTTGCTGAAATGTGTGAGGAGAAAGAAGGACAAAGGGGGGAGGAGGGAGAGAGGAGAGAGGAACGGCTGGAGAGAGGGACCGTGGCTCTGCGTTCCAGCTCTGATCCAGCTGATGGGGGCCTTTGGGCTGTGGAAGCTCATCCTTAAGTTTCAAAGTTCTGAAGTCCCGAGAGGAGCTGGGGACGGACTTTGAACCGTGGGAGAGAAGCGTGGGGTGGCAGAACGGGGCAGCCCTCCCCCATCTGTGGGGCAGCTCTTACCTGAAGCCCTGGGGGGCTGTGGGGGTCCGTGATGCTGGAGGGGGGCTGGCTGGTTGTGGTGCCTGCAGTGCTTGCTGTGCTTGCTGTGCTTGCAGTGCTTGCAATGCCTCCTGTGCTTGCAGTGCTTGCTATGTGTGCCTCCTACCAGCCCGGAACTGACTGCCCTATAAGGAAAGCAGCACTGATGTAACCCCAATCCAGCAGCTTTCTCGCCCTCACTTCTGCTGTCCTGCTGTTCCAGCAGCTGTGGGCACCTTTCGTTTGGTCCCTATGCACACTGTTGCTGGGCTGGAGGACTTTGCTGCTGTTGTGGCTCTGTTTTGCTCCCTGCCTGGCAGGATGAGGAGCAGTGCGTTCTGGTTAAGGCAGCACGGCTGGGTTGTGGTTGGATTGGATGAGCTTGGAGGCGTTTTCCAACCCGTGCAATGCTATGGTTGTAAAGCTGCAGAAGTGCAGTGCGTGGTGTGGGTGGGGGGCAGCAGTGCTGCACTTCTGGTAACCTGCATTCAGTGCTGCTTTGCTGGTGCTGCGCTGGATGCATTGGGGTTGGTGGGGAGCCTGGAAGGGGCCGGGGGGGGGGGGGGGGGGGCTGTATGAGCAGTGCTGATTGATATCTGAAGGATGGGGGATGGGGCCGGGCTGTGCTCAGCAGTGCCCAGCAATGGGATGAGGGCAGCGGGCACAGCTTGCAGCTCAGCGCCCCCCATCCACACATAAAGGAACAGAGCCTGGAGCAGCTGCCAGACAGGCGAGGAGGGGAGAACAGGAGCTGCTGGGGGGGAGTTTGGACCCTTCTGACCCCTGCAGCTCTGTGGTCCGTGAGGTTCCAGCTCAGCTTTGCCTGGTGAGCCTGCAGACACAGGGGGCATCAATGAGCAGAACGGCCCAGTGGGAACCCAAGGAGCCGAGCAGGAGTTTTTACATGAATACTCACTTTATTAGTTTCTCTTAGAACGCTGTACAAAGGAGTAATAAAAATATTCACACTTTGTTTTAGAAAGTTCTCTACACGAGACTTCGGTATCCACAGCATAAAGAAGGGCTGCTGGCAAAAACCCAACCAAAACCAAACCCTAAAACTATGTACAATGTCAGAATGTTCTCTTAAAAAAACCCAAACGAAACGAATTCAGCTTCAATTGATCCGAGGAGGACAAATCAACACAAGGACCTGCATGCTTAAAAGAATCTGATGCGGTGATGGAGCCATGGAAGCCCCAGTAAGAAACATCAGCGCCTTAATAAGGGTAACCCAACCGCTGCCCCCTTCTCAAGGGCCAGTACCAACTTTCTATTAAAAAAAGCAAACCAAAAATACGATTAAAAAAATACGGGATGGAGTAGCCCTAAATCTCAGGGTTTCCTTTGTTTCTTTTAAAGGCTTTTTTTGTTTGTTTGTTTGTTTGTTTTCCTGCAATGGTTTGGACTGCGAGAAATCCCACCGGGAACTGCAGGGCAGGAGCCCTGGCTGATGGAGCAGCGCTGCCTGCTGCTGCCTGCTGTCCCCATGTGTGCACCATGGCCTCGCCGGCCTCAGGCCGTGCTCATCTGAAGCTGTTCTGCATTTACTGCAGGACCAAAGAAAGACCCTGAAGGATTTCAGTGCCTGCAGTCCCACCTCCTGCGTTCCCCAGCTCACGGCTGCGCACAGAAGCAGCGCAGGCTGGAGAGGAGGAGCGAAATCCCATTTAAAATCGCTGCCCGTCGATGATCTCCTGCACGTCCCTGTGGGGGAGAGCAGCCTTGGTGCACCCAGCTCACTGCTGTAAGAACTTCACAAGCAGAAATAGGGCAGAAGTGGCTTTGGTGCTGTGCTTTCCCAGCTCTGCAGCACAGACCCTTCAGCAGAGGCTCCCTGGGCCAGCAGTGCTGGCAGGGAGCATCCAGGCTCAGAGCAGCGAGCGTCGTTTGCCCAGCAGGACCCAGTGCTGTTCTTGGAGGTTCCTTTCCTGATCCTAATTCTGGTAGCTCCCCTTAGGATGGCATCTGAAGGAAGATCTGAGATCAGTCATTGTCCCAGTAGCCATTAATCCGATGAAACCACCTCACACACTGCTTTATCAACACAAAACCCTTCGACTCTGTGTTTCTCCAGTTTTAATTAATGTTCCTTTTGATTGGATTGACTGCATGAGTCCAACTTAAGATACTGCATAGCAGAAATGCTCCACGTGCCTTGGATAGAATGTCATCTGCCACGTATCCCCAAATGAGGACACCTGTAATGGCTATTTGAATCATTCCAGTTAAATAAAGTGGGAGAAGTTTGCTATTGTAATTAAGGCTTTGCCCCACGAGGAGCTCTGGACCCTGGGCTTGAAAACCTGCCTTTTCCAGAAGTCTGTAATTCCATTCTGTATTGTTTTACTGATGGTCTTCCATTGAACAGGACAGAACCGGGCGCCCATCTGTCAGCTACCAGCACAGACATCAGATGCTCCAACCCCAGCAGTAACACTGCGATGGAGCCGAGCCCCAGAACACAGCTGCTCTGACCTGCAATAGCTCACACATACCTACAGACAACCAGCAGATGCCCCATGGATGGGAGTCACGTTTTTAAGCCAACGCACCCTTGGTAAAACAACGACTTCTGTTGCATAAAAGCTTGCATTTTCCCCCTTTATATTATGCCTAAACGAGCAGTGTTTGTTTCTCCTGGAGGTTCCCCACTGGATGTGGGTTCGTGTGCTCCTGTTAGGAGCAGCTGCTGCAGCACTGCAGTGTCCACAGGCATCCCAGGCACTGGTGCTGTTCATTCCCCCCTAATTTCCAAAGTACTGATTGACAAAATAGTTCTAGTGTGACAAAAAGAAGTATTTCTTTCCCCAAAGTCATTGTCTGGTAGCTTACAGAGTACATCAGCTTTAGGGTCTGCAGTACCTTAACTAAAGCAGCAGTCCTCATTCAGGGCGGTTTAACCCCCACCCAGTCAGGTATCCATGATCTGCCAAGCTCTCACTGGAGATCAGCACTCAAACACCAACCCTCCTTCTGCCTTCCTTTCCACTTCCAGCATTTCCATCGTTCAAACCTATTGGGTGACGGCCCCGTGCATCCCAGCAAGGCTCTGAGCCATGTTAACTGTTTTCTCCCTTTGCTGCAGCAGCCTGGTGAGTTTGGGACAGAAGTAAAGCCTGATGTTATGCATGGAGCAGTGCAAGGTCTTATATAGCAGATCTTGGAGCTCCTCTGTGCCCTGTGCTCAGACCCTCAAACAGAACTCAGCATCCACTCTGACTTCTCAAGCCAGACTCGGCTAATTAAGAACAAACCCAGCATGTTTAAAACGCCTTCATTGGCCGTGTAAGCACAACAAAAAATGCATGTTGCTGTCAGGGAAAGCATGAGCAAAACCACGTTTCACCCAGCACACAGCTTGCAAGAAAAACCAATTGCTTTGAACAGCAGAAAGGCATCTTGGCCACGAAAGCCAAACCTGCAGCCCTCCTGTGTTCCAGCGGTGGTTGGAGGGGGACGAAGGCTTGATTTTATTCCTATACAAAACCATCTGCTGTCTTTGGTGACACAAAGACCCTTCCCTTGGTCAGGTCAGTGTGCTGCTGGTGCAGGGATCAGCCCTGGGGTCCGCAGCGCTTCGTCGCCACGTGGAGGCTTCCATGCTGAGTTAATTGGAGAACGGGCAGATCTCATTAACGGCTGCGTGGGCTGAGGAGACCGAGGGGATGGATGGAGCAGGAGAGCTCAAATCGCTGCCCCCAGCCTCTGCAGCAGCACCCAGCCCTCGCACGTCTGCACCCATCGCTCTTTGCTTCCTCCCAGGCTCATGCAGCTCCGCGCAGCAGGGGAGCACCTGCAGTCCATCACCCCGACGAGCTGCACCTCAGTGCTTCGTCCAAACGCTTCGCTGCCTGAGTGCTTGAAAAGTTGAGAGGTTCGGGATGGGAAGCAAAGTCATCCAAGCTGGAAGCCACAGCTGGGAGTTGGGATCTTTTCCCTGGACCGGACGGCTGCTCCCCCAGGACGCACAGAGCTGCCCAGCGCGCAGGTCGTCGCTTGCAGCTGAACTTCCTTTCCTTCCTTTCCCGGCGGCGTGGAAGATTTCAAAATAAAAGATCTGTCATTCTGTTCCCCTCCCTTCTCTTCCTCTGCCCAAGAAGTGGAAATAAAACCTGAAACCATCCAATATTGGGAGAGTTCGGCTGCGTCCCGTTCGATTTCCTCGCGCATCGCTTTAAAGCACCAAAGCCTCGGAAAGGGAGATCATGTTAAAGTGCATTTACCACAGCAATAGTACCAGCACTAAAAGCTTTTCCCCTCACCCCTGTTCTCGTCGCACCTGGGATAGATGAAAGCCTTCCCTCAATTCGGCCTCTTTGTACCTTGGAGTCTCGGTGTGTCTGCATCTATTTCTGATGCTGGAATAAAGGAAGTCCAGCATCCTGCTCCTCGCTAAACTCTACTCTGGAGCTTCTTTAGATTTATTGGGCATGAGGATCCAGCATGCGGTGTATGTCTATTGGGTACTGCATTTAAACAGCTGCTGTGAAACTATCCCAGTGTGGGCAGGGGGGAATGGGAGCGGGGAGGAGGAACCTCCCCCAGCTCCGCTGCTCCTCCATCCGCACACTTCAGTACTTGTTGATCCCAAAGATCCGCACTCCGTGGAACTGAGGCAGTTTGGGGATCAGGACGCTCATCAGGGAGATGGTGTTGATGACGAAGTGTATCCGGTCGTACTTGGTGTAAAAGCTGGTTAGAAAATACCTGCGGGGAACACAAAGAGAGAGCCGGATGATGGCACGCCGCGAGCTTCGCTTCCTGTGAGCTCCGCTCCCCCCCGGCACTCACAGCACGATCGGCATGATGGTCAGGAACTTGCGGGATGCCGTGAACTGCACGCCGTAATCCATCTGCTCCCAGTGCGTCAGCAGCCGCGCCTTGCCCTGGTCCGGCGTCTCGAAAGGGGTTCCTTTCACGGTGTGCAGGAAGATGTACATGCTCTGCAGCGGACACAAAGGCGGTGTGAGACTTTGCCTGGGGCTCCGCACCCGCCGGCAGCGGCTCAGCTTCAGCCAGAGGAGCGCAGCAGTGACGGAGGGAGGCTTGCAGCAGCGCTTTGCTCCGCTAGAGGGACGCGCCGCCATCACTGCCGACCCAAAGCAGCCCCGGGGGGAAGGAAGGCTGCAAGTTGGGGCGGCTCTGCTAAGAGCAACGCTCCCTCTGCTCTCATGCGTGAGGAAAGGGAGCTGCGAGATTACAGCACTGGGATCTGTGGGATCAGGAGATCGGCACGGCCTGGCTGCAGTGTGCAACAGCGCTGCTAAATGCTGTCGAAAAAAAGTGCTGCTGGAGCTGCAGGCAGAACGGAGCAGTTCCTGTCTGATACATCAGCAGCGTTTGGCTCAGCCGTGTCTTCTACACTCAGCCCTCACTGCCCTCAACTCCCCTCTGTTCCCAGGACCAAAGTTTGTGCTGGCAGAGGAAAGCAGGGCGAGGAGCTGGGCGAAATGCAGGCAGCTGTGCTGCACTCAGCCCCCAGCAGTTGGAGCTCTGGGTTTATTGGCGTGTTTATGTATTTTTGTATCACTAGAGATAACACGAGCAGCCCCAAGGATTTGCTCACCGCTGGCACGCTCCCAGGCGGAGATGTTGACATAAAGGGCACAAACTCGGTGGCTGTAGCTCCGAAATATTTTGCCTCTTTGACCCGGGGGTGGCTTACCATGTTGTGAATGATGTTGGTGAGAGTCCAAACCACGGGGACGCTGAAGAAGGGGATGCTGAGGAGCACGACGTGCAGCAGCCCGATGCCAAGGACGTAGGAGAGCCAGATGCCCCGGCTGTTCATCACACGTGTGTTGGGGTTCACCTCGCTGTGCGCCGTTCCCACGTTCATGTTGGCTCTTGTCTTCACCCTCTGAAACAAAACCAGAGGCAGGTCAGTGCCCAGGTCACTGTTTTCATCCACGTTCCTCAGCTAAGCTTGCTGGGAAGCTGAGAGCTGTCTTACCAGTTATCAGGGATTACAGGAAAGAACGCAACTTAGAGCCACTGCAATGCAGAATATCTTTACACAGAGATCAGAGAAGGTCTTGCATAAAATACTCAGTGTTTCCCAAGGACATAACGCAGCCTGTCCCTTGCACAGCAGACCCCAAAGCGATGACTTTTCCCTGATGTTTAGCCTCGTGCTTTTGCTGCTTTGGTTTCCACAGCTGAAAACCAACCCAAGTTGCTGCTCTGTCCAGCTCTCAGTCTCAGGAGGCGAGCCCACGCCAGATCTGACATTATGCTCTGAATGTTGCTGCCAGCTACTCCGAGTTCCCTTTCTGAGTGCTGGGCCTGGCTTCTTTCAGCAGCTGCCGTGCTCTGAGCTGCCTGGTGCTCACTGACACAGCACGAGTGCAGCTCTGGGACGCTGGCTGCGAGCTGATGGATGCTGCCGTGCCCTTACTGCCACTCAGGGAGCTTTAGGTCTGGAAAAGGTTTTTGTTTAGCAGAAAAGAGCCTCCGGATCTGCAGGTTGCTGGGTCAGTGGCTGTGGGGTATTCTGGACAAAGCAGCCTGGTTTGGGGGCAGGACTGGAGCTGGAGGTCAGCGCTGGGACAGCAGCTCCATCCTCAATGAGGCACAGCCCCTAATGGCTCTCAGAAGGACATCTGGGGGTCGTGCTGGAGTATAACACGAGTTGAAGATGTCACGCTATGGGGGGAAAAGAGGGGGAAAAAAAAGGGAAGGAAGAAAAGCAACTACCGCTGTGGAATGTGTAAACAGGAGTGCTGCTTGCCAGACAGGAGAAATAATCCTCCCAGATATTGGTGAGGCCTCAGTGAGTGCTGTCCAGTTCTGGGAGGAGCTGGAGGGAGTCCAGGGCAGAACTGTGAGAATGAGCAGAGGTGGAGGAAAAACATGACCTGCAAGGCCGTGCTGGAGGAAATGGGTTTGTTTAGTCTAGAGGACATTCAAAAAAGAGGTGATGAACGGACCCCAAACGCTTACAGGGTCTCTGCAGAGAGCATGGGGACCAAAGTGTGCAATGGAGGTTCAGAGCAATGCAATAACACAGCAAGCTGATGTGGGATAAAGTGCAATTTCTGTCTGGGATCAACCAGGGCTCTAAAAACTAATGAGCAACTGCTGTGTGCTGCTGTCTGCCAGGCAGGGCAGCGGGGTGGCAAAGGACAAAGCTCAGAAGCTGAATGTGAAGCAATTCTCCTCTGCCTCAGTTTCCTCACTTGCTGCAGTGATTGGGGTGGTGAAGCTCTCATTGATACAGCACAGGAGGTCAATTTGCTCTTGCAAAAATAGCAGTGGGGAGGTCAAGCATTAGGCCATGTGATAATGGAGCATGCTTTTCCAACCCTGCTTTCCCCACCTTAAAAACCTGCCCTCGGTTTCAATTTCTGGACTGTTTTCACAGCCCTGGCCTGAGCTCTTTGCTCACTTCAGATTGCACACAGAGCTTTGCACGTTATTGCAAAAGCCTGGCTGGGAGCAAACTCCCAAGCACAGCTCCCTGCCCCCAGCCCAGATCCCTCCTGGTTTGCTGTCTGATTTTACACCGGGGATTCGTTCACCTGCAGAAAAAAAAACCCCAAAGCAAACCACAAAAGCAGGAGGAGCTCCAGTTCCACAGCTCTGAGCTGTGCAGCGCTGGGTCCTGGCAGGGTGACGTTTCCCCAGGCTGAGGGTGAAGGTCGGCGCCGCGCTGACGTGGGACGGGGGCTGAGAAAGGAGGGGAGAAGTGCTGAGCACAGCTGGATGGGAGCAGAGCGCAGCGATGGGGGTCTGGGGCCTTTCCTCACCGCCCAGACCGCCACACGCTGCGGGTCCCAATGCCGCTCCAGCCCCGAGCCTCGCAGCGACGCCCCGCAGCGCCGTTTCACCCCTCCGTGCTGAGCGAGGCACAACCGACGGCAGCACTTCGCGCTCCCGTCGTCGTCGATCAGCTGCTGCGCGACCCGCAGCCCCCATTCGGCGGCCCGTGCGTTCCTCGCCCCCTGCTTCGCTCCCACAGGAGCGGCCCCCCCCCCCCCCCCGCCCCGTTCTGCCACCCAACAGACGCCTCGGCCCGGTTGCTGTGCTGGCTCTTTGCCCGGCAGCTCCCGCGCAGGGTTTTATCGGAGGGCTGCAGAGGTGGGGAGGGCAGCGGGCGCTTATCTCGGTCGATCTGCGCGTTCCCAGCACGCAGGAGATTACGATCCGACGGACGGAGCCGAGATCCCCATCTCCGGCAGCAGCAAATCCCCACCTCCCGAGCGAATGAATATTTTAAACCCTTCTTTGCAAGATGGCAACGCTGTTCGAACCGGAGGATCGAGAGCCTCGGTGATGGCAGCGAACGCGGCAGGGGTCGGACGGCAGCACCGCTCCGCGCCCCGCGAGGCTGCGCGATGTCGGGCCGGGAAAACTCCGCGCACAAAGGAAGCGCTACAAGTGAGCGCTGCGGGGAGGCGCGGCGAATCCCGCAGCCGCAGACAAAGCCCCGGCCTCATCGCAACTGCCGTACGGCTCGGCTCGGCACGGGAAGGGCCCGCTGCCCCGCAGCGCTCACCGAGCCCCGCTCCCAGCGCTCGGCCGCTCTGCTCGCCTCTCCCCGACTCCCATCCCCGCCGGCCCCGGAGCGCGGAGCTCCGCCGCGTGCCCCGCACGGCCGCCCGGTCCCGCACCCGGCCCGCACTCACCGCCCGGCCCGGCTCCTTCAGCCCCGGCTCGGCCCGGGATCTCCGCCGCGCTCCCGGCGGACACCTCGGCACGGCCCGCCCCGCCGCCCGGCACCACGGGAGCTGTAGTGCGGCAGCGCCGTGCGGGGGGGCGGTGCGGGATTGGAGCCGTGCGGGGCAGCGCTGCGCCGCGACGGCACGGCGGGGCGGCTGAGGGATCGCGCTGCCTCCTGCCCTCCTGCCCTTCGGGGTCGGTGCTGCGGGCTGTGTGTGTGCGGTGCTCCGGTGGTGGTTGATGGGTCTCCATCGCTTTGTTTTTTTCCTGCCCCGTGATGGGAAAAGCACCCCGCCGCGCTCGGGTGTTTCAGTAGCGTGCATCGTGTGGGAAACAGAGTTAATTTGTGGCCAGAAAAGAAAGCGCTCCGGAGTTCTACTGAGCAGCCGCTGAACGCTGTGCTGTGCGCCTGCTTGCTGACCAGCTTTGGCTTTTGGGATTTATGGGAATATCGTATGGGAATATTGGGATACTGGCTTTAGCTACTGCGATTGCAGATCCCCTGCAGAACTGTTTCGTGCACCGAGGGATGCGGGCACCTCAGCCCCTGCAGCCCTGCAATCAGTGGCTCTGAGCTCTGTGCTCAGTGCCCCCCAGCCCTGCAGCTCCATGCATGCGCTGCACCACGCGTGGCTGAGAGCTGCGGGCTGTGGGTGCGGTGCTGCAGTGCTGGGCACCATCTGTCCCGGCCTTTGTCAGTGCAGCCATCGCCGCTCACCACGTGCACCCCTGGTGTGCAGCCATCTGTGCAGCCTTTGTGCACGCTGAGCTCCTGCTGGGGAGCAGCAGAGGGTGCAGCACAGCCGAGCTGCTCGGCGGGGTGTTGTTTGGGCAGCTTTGGGGTCGCTCGATGCTGAAAGCCCCCCCCGGGCTGCCTCCCCCAATGCTGAGCACCTCGTGTGTGCCCTCATGAGCCAGAGCGTGGATCCGGTGCAGCGCTGCTGCTGGATGGGACCGAGGCGGTCTGAGCATCACACGCCAGCACTGTGCTGCTAACTGAGCACGGCTCTGCCTTCCCACAGCCAGCGTTTCCCCTGCCAGCTGCTCCTGGAGGGCCTCGGGCACGGGGGGACCTGGCAGGAAAACCCACCCGCAGCCTCTCGGTGCTGCAGGGATGCTGTAGCGGAGGCGGGATCCCGCGGGAGCAGCCCTGCTTTGCAGGGGAGCCACGCACACGGCAGCTCTATTTTTATCCCCACTCCTGCCTGACTGAGCGGCTCCCTCTGCGCGGTGACATCTAATTTAGCAGCTTCCCCACACCCCGCTGACTCTGCACGTGAGGGGGAAGCACAATGCGGCGGCTATTTTTAAACGCCCATAAATATTAATCCCGCTCGGTGATGCAGCAGCAGCTTCTCTCTCTCACTGCCGGTGGGAGCGCAGGGGGGGGCGCCCGCTCCTTGGGCTCCCCAGCCCGCATTCACCCTCACAGGGGACCCCGGCGTTTGGGGGTGGAGCGGTCCTTGGGGGGGATTCGGACCCGCACCCGCAGCCCAGGCCGATGTTTGGAGCAGTCCTTGTGCTGTGGGGTCCGCGTTCCCTTCTGTTTGCTGGCCCCACCGCCGGCTCGATGCTGGCTCTGTGTAGTGGCAGGGAGGAGCTGGTGCTGGCTGATTTTAGCCAGCCGTGCCGCTGCAGCAGTGGGAAGGGGTCTGCACAGGGCTGTGCTGCACTGCAGCCTTGAGATTTTGGGTTCTACGTGGTGTGGGAGGGCTGGAGAGCCGGTGGCGCTGCCGCTGGGGAGCTCGGAGCTTCTCCAGGCAAACAGGGAGAAATGAATGGGCTCGTGCCCTGGGAGCAGCCAGTGGTTCCCCGGTTTCAGTCCCTCAGGACAGGCCCAGCCCCATCGCAGCACGGCGTGGGGCTCTGCTCCATTTGCAGCCCCAGCGGCGGCGACGCCGATCTCCCTCCTGCCAGCGCCGGATGGGAGCGAAGCCACGCGGTGTGCGCCGACCTCTGCGCCCGCAGCCCCGCGCTGACGGCACCGCACCGGGCCTGGCTCCAGCCGTGCTGCGCTCGGGGCGGCTGCCGTCAGGTTGTGTTCTGCTAATGGGGCCGAGACGCAGGCCAGGCGCCTCGTAAACCGTTTATCCTCCCCGAGCAGCGAGAGATGATCAGCGCGATCTCTCCAAGGAGAACCGCGATGGGGCGCGGGCGGCCACCGGCGTCCTTGTTGGCAGCACGGCAAGGGCACGGCCCTCGGCCCCGCGGCTCCGGCGCCCGGTGACCCGCAGGGACGAGTCCCGGTGCCGGCTGCCTGCTGGGGGCGGCCCCGGCCCGGAGCACCGGAGCCCGGTAACGGCGGCCGCTCTCCATGGTCCTGAGCCGGCCCCGGTGCCGGTCCCCACGTGGCTCATCGAGCCCCGGGCAGGGCGGCTCGCGGCAGGGCTGGGGACCCGCACCGGGACCCGCAGGGCTCCGCCCGCCTCGCCGCCCGCCGCGGCTCGGGTTTCCCCAAGTAAGCGATGCCGGTGCTGACGGGAGGCGGCGGGCAGGAGGGGATCACGCTCCGTGGAGGAGGGGGAAAAGCCGGGGGCGATTCCTGGGCGCTGGGGAGCGGGGGCAGCCCCGGGCTGCGGAGAGAGGCTGGAGGGCAGAGCCCGGCTCCGGGCAGCACCCGCCAGCGCCATTCCCACACGGGGTCCCGGGGATCCCGGAGTCTCCGTTGGTTGTGGCCGCCCCGAGCCCCGAGCTTGGGGGTCCCGGACGCTCCCGGCGGGGTTCTCCCCGTGTCCTCCCAGGAAGGAGTCCCGCGGCTCAGCCTCGACCCGAACCGGGCGTGGAGAGGAGCCGGGGGCGAGGCGGGGGTGCCAGGAGCCGTGCAGCCCCCCCCGGCGGGGCGGGCCGGGGGCGGGGAGCCCCGGGGAGGCCCGGCCGGTGAAGCCCGCCCACCGGCCCCGCCGCCGCCGCCGCCGGCTCCGGGCCCGCCGCGCTGCGCGGGGCGCGGCCGCTCCGGCCCGGGGCGCGGGGCCCGCTCCGTCACCGCGGGGTGCGCACGGCAGGTGAGTCCGCACCGGGACCCCGCACCCAGGTGCTCCCCGGTACTCTCCGGCTTCGGGAGGGGCAGGGCGGGAGGCGGCGGGCGGGGTCGAGGGGGGGGGTAGGGGTCCCCAGCAGCGCCGCGCCGAGCTTCCCCGGGGGAATTACCGGGGCTTCCCTCTCCCGCAACGCCCCCGGTGCCGAGCGCAGCCGGAGCTGGAGCGGGGCCGGGGGGAACCCCGGGCATCCCCGGCTGCTCTGGGCGCACGGCGGCTCCGGGTGCTCGCAGAGCCCCGACCCCTCCGCTGCCGTCCCCGGGATCCCCGCGGTTGGGCAGGAGCTGCCCTCGTGCCGTGCGCGGTCCGGAGTGCCGCAGCCGGAGCCCCTTGACCCCCCCCCGTGGGATCTTCGAGAGCCGCATCCCGCCCACAGGGGTTCCCCAGCGCCCGGCTCCTGAGGACGGGGCTCCCCTTTCTTGATCACCGATCCCGGCTCGTTTGGATCGGTTTCAGCCGTTCCCAGCCCCGGGCTCAACACCCGAGTTACTTCTGGCAGACCTGGGGGGACGGTTCCCCGTCCGTGCGGTGGTGCCGGTGTGGGGCTGGCGCTGCCGTTGCCCTCCGGCTACTCCGAGCTCTGCTCCCTGCTAGGAGCCGCCTGCAGTGGGCTTCTCGGGGTCGGCTCCGTGCAGGCGCGACCTTGGGGCGTCTTGGTGCAGCTGCACCGAGTTACTGCACCGAGCAGCGAGCAGAGAGAGCTGTGTCCGTGCCTCATGCCAGGCCTGGCAGCCTCCCCCTGCAGCCCCAACAGCACCCCGGGATGGCTCTGCGGGGGGCTCAGGACCCCAGCCCTAAAGAGCTCAGGACCCCAGCCCTAAAGCTTCCACAGGTGGGGAGAAGGACATGAGACATCTGCACCCCGGGGCTGCCTGTGCTGGTGGCGCTGCGCAGGGCTCTCACAGCGGAGCTCTGCTGCCAGGCTGCCTTTTCACTCCACTGTCCCCGATTGTGGGATGCTCACAAGGTTCTTGCATCCTGCCTCCGTCGTGCTGCTGCCCCCTCAGCGTGCTGGGACCTGTGGAGGGAAAAGCTGAGCAGCTCATGCTCTCAGACGTGGCCTTATCTGCTGCCACCACCCTGGGAACTTGCTAAGCGCTCGGCTCCTGTGAATTTCCTTTTTCTGTTTTTTGTTTCTTTCCTGCTGACGTTTTTCCCCTCCGGAATAAAGGGCTGGATGGGGACCATGGTTACGGGGTGGTGTGGGCAGCCGGCCCTGGGGCCGGTGTGGCACCGTGCAGGGGGACAGCAGAGCCACCGGCCTGCGCCGGCGCCCTCGAATCAAACGCCCCATAGAAAACGTGGCACGTGCCCACATCCGCCCTGGCAGCGCTGGGAAGCGCAGCCCCTGAGCCGGCATCCATCCTCCGTCGGCCCCGCGCTGCTGGGGAACCTGCTGGCCGCCGGCGCTCCCCTGGGCCCTGCCTGCAGCTCGCCCGGAGCTCTGCAGGATGCGCTGGCTTCAGGCAGCTCGCACTGCCGGTGACCTTGGCGGGGATCTCACCCCCGCCTCCGGCTCAGCCCGAGCCGTGGCCGTTTGTTACAGCCCAGCTGCTGCACAGGAGACGTGCGGTGGCTCAGCCCCTCGGGAACTAATCCCGCTGCGCAGGAGCCCCGTGCGCTGCCGCTGGTGGTGGGGAGACCGGCGAGCCGCGCTGCTCACCCCCGTCCCCATCCCGCGGTTCGGAGCAGCGGGCGGGCGCGGTGCCCCCGGGCGCCTCAGCCTGACGCTGTCCCTCTGGTGTCCCCGTCCCAGATGTGCCTCCTTCAGCCCAAAGCGCCGCGGGTGAGAGCCGAGGGGCCGGTGGCTGCGTGACGGAGCCGCTGCGGCACCGTGTCGGCGTCAGAAGCCCTCCGTCCTGCGCCCCACAGCCATGTGGCTGCTCGTGCAGGGCGTCCTGCTGGCATCCTGCCTGCGCGCCGCCGCCTTCCCCAGGGGCTGCTACCCCTCGGAGGAGGAGGGGCTGAAGACCTTCCGCTGCAGCAACGCGCGGCTGACCGAGGTCCCCAAGGACATCCCCAACGACACCAACAAGCTCTACCTGGACTCCAATCGCATCCCCTTCCTGCCCCGCGACGCCTTCCGGGATCTGCCGCTGCTGCTGGAGCTGGATCTGTCCCACAACGCCATCGCCGCCGTCGAGAGCGGGGCGTTCCGCGGGCTGGCCGACCGCCTGCGCTCTCTGGACCTGTCCTCCAACAGGCTGGTGTCGCTCAGCAAGGACGTCCTCAGCAACATGAAGGCCAAGGTGAACCTCTCCAACAACCCCTGGCTGTGCGACTGCCGGCTGCAGGAGCTGATCCGCGCCGTGGATCTGACGGCCGGCTCCTCCGCCGGCATCGTCTGCGACTCGGCGCTGCAGGAGGAGCACGTGGGCAAAGCCTTCCTGCAGGTGATCGCCGACACGGACTTCTGCAACGTGTACAAAAAGACGACGGACATTGCCATGCTGGTCACCATGTTCGGCTGGTTCGCCATGGTGATCTCCTACCTGGTGTACTACGTGCGCCAGAACCAGGAGGACGCGCGGCGGCACTTGGAGTACCTCAAATCGCTGCCCAGCAAGCAGCGGCACTCGGAGGAGTCGTCCACCATCAGCACTGTGGTGTGAGCGGGGCCGGGGGCGGCGGGACGTCGTCGTGGCATTCCTGGGGACACGGCCGTGGGGGGGAGCGACGGTCGGTTCTCAGTTATTGGTTGCTGGCAATGGGCGCAGAGCGAGCGGGGAGAACTGAGCCCCCGGCACGCGGCGCCGCTCCGGGCGTCGGGACTCGGTGCGAAACCGTTCGATTTTCTTTGCAGCCTTCCCCGGGGCGGTAACGACGTCGGTGTTTTAAACCCCTCCGGTTTACCCTCTGCTGCCCTGGGGATGTTCCTGGAGCTGCGGGGCAGGGGGGTGCAGCCCTATGGGACGAATGGACGGGGGTGGAGGGATGCTGCGGTGGGGAACGGCCCCAGCTCCCATTTCCTGAGCTGGAGCTGCCGCCCCGTCGCTGCCCTCACCTTGAGATGGGCAGCGGGGTGAAGTGGGGACCTCCCCCTCTGAGTGTTACAGTGAAAATGGATCAGAGCCCCCGGGCTGTGCTCCGTGCTGGGGGCGGTGGGTGCTGATGGGGGTCCGAGGACACACGGGGTCGGTGCTTTGGGGCACTGCACCCCACTGCAGCTCCGCTCTCTCTCAAGGACTCACGGCTGCGACCGCTCACTGTGACAGCGCTGGGATGGGGCCGAGGCCGCCGCTCCTCCGCCTCCTCCCACTCCCTGCACCGCTGCCAGGAGCCCGGACGTCCCCTCGGCCCCACTTGTCCCTTTCTGACACTCTCTATTGGGCTCCTGGGGTCGGCGTCAGGGATGGGGCACGCAGCGTCCACACGGAACCTCGGGGTGAAGGCAGCCCACGCCTGCCCCTCCGGCTCCTGTCTCTGATTTTGTCCTTTTTAAAACCAACTGAAGCTCAACTGCCTTAACTCACTGAGAGCACCAACCAAAGCTGCTCCAACACCTCTGGCAGCGCCCGCCCTGCACATCTGGGGCCGGCGGGGCTCGGGCCCCCTCCATCCCTCCGGTGCCCGGTGCCTACGGATGGGGCTGTGGGGAGCCCGTGCCCTCCACAAGTGCCTACACCCCCAGCACAGCCCCAGCGCACAAACATCCTCGGCCCGGCCCTCTGCCCCCTCCGCGTGGTGGAGCACAGGGGTGGGGGGAACCGAACCGAGCCCCCGGGGCACCATCTCCCGAGGAGTGTTTTGTTTAAGGGACCTTTTATGTTCTTACTTTATACGACAATAAATTGGCTTTTACTTTGGAGACGGTGGTGATCGCGCCTCACACCAGTGCTGCTCGCGTCGGGGACCCCCAGTGACCCCCCCGGGCCACGAGGAGGAGATGAAGGTGCCCGCATCTCTCTCACGCCTGCAGGGCTCTGCTGCTGCGTGAGGCTCTCAGAAACAGGACACCCAAGCTTGCAGGTAACCCAACCTTGGCATGGAATTAATGAGCCCTGCCGGCTCAGGTCACCGCGCCGTGCCCCGTTCTCGTGGCTGCTGCACAGCTCCCTGCCCACCCGTCCCCGCTGCACCAGAGCAGGGCCGCGGTGTGGCGCAGGGCTCAGGGACGAGCTGTCCCCATTCTCCCTGTGAGGTCCCCTGCACTGTGCCGAGGAGGGGCACCGGGAGGTGAGCAATCCCAGACCTAACGCAGAGCGACAGATCCCGCTTGCAGGACCTCAGCCACCCCCTCACCCGGCTGCCCCCAGCCCCGAGCAGATGGCAGCCGCCCCACGAACAGATTGCAGCCCCCCTCCTCCCCCCTCACTTCCTCTGGTGCCCCCCGGGAGGCTGCGTAGCACCGGGCTGCCCGCTGGGGGGGGTCCCTAGCACCTGCCTTAGCGGTGCTGCCCCCTGCAGCGTCCCCCAGCCCCCGTCCCAATGCTCCCACCTCCTTCCTGCCCTGGCTGCTATTGGGGTGGGGGTAGCGGGGATGGGGACGGGTCCTCCCAGCCCCCTGCAACACTGAGTTTTGGGTGATTTGTTTCTGGCCATGCTGTGGATTTACCAGCCGGGATCGGTGATGGCAGAGCGAGCAGCACGGCTGGAACCCCCACATCTCCATGATGGGCTTCTGAGCCTGTGGCCGCAGTGCAGCCCTTCGTTAGCGGTGCTGCTAATAACCCCAGCTTCTGTCCCAGGGTTGGGGGTGCCGTGTTTGCAGGGGTGCTGTGCGGGATGGTGAAGCAAATCCCTTTGGGTCTGTGCACCACTGCCAGCCCCAGACCACGTCCTGAGCCTCGCGGCGATTCGATTTAGCAGAGGGAAGGAAGGATGTCTAATTGTTTAATTTCCACAATTATACAAAATATTTATCAATAATTAGAACGGATGGCGGCGGTTACGCAGCGATGAAGGCCGACCCACGCTTTGCCAGCAGCCCACCAGCTCCAGAGGATCATATTTATTTATTTTCAACACAAAAAAACCCATTTACGGTGGCACCGCTTCCAACAGCGACTCGCGGCGATTCACTGCCTGCAAAGGAGGCGTTAATCCTGCCGTGCTGCCCTTATGGGGACGGGGCTGAGAAGAAAATGCAGGCAGGCAGCGGGCTGAGAGCACTGCGGGGCCAGGGGGGAGGAGGTCTGGGGGTGATTTGGGGGAGGATTCGGGCAGAGCTCTGGGGAGAACATTGGGGGTGAATTGGGGAGATTCCTGGGAGGTTTTGGGGAGATTTGGGTAGAATTTGGGGAAGATTTGGAGCGGATTTGGAGAGGATTATGGGGAGATTTTGGGAGGGAGATTTTAGGGGAAGTTCTGGAGGGGATTTTTGGGGAGGGTTTTAGGAGGATTCTGGAGCCTTTCTGAGGGGACACGGGGAGGTTTTGGGCAGGCTGCCCCAGCTGGTGGCAGTGATGGAGCCTCCGTCATCTTCCTGCAGCTCACATCCATCTGCCTGTTTGCCATCAGGGCTCCCCCATCCTCACCCCAGGCCGGGTTTCAGGAGAGCCTGGGGGGGCTGGGACCCCCTTTGGGAGCTGTTGAGGTTGTGGAAGAGAAAAGGTCCCGTCCTGTAGGTGTGCGCTGTGTCCTGCACTGGTCTGATGGCACAGACTCCTCCGCAGTGCGAAGCCAAAAGGTTTGATTCACTTTTCCACGGTCTTAAGGCTAAACTGCTGCGGGATTTTGTTCCAACCCCACTGCTTTAAAAGGGGTTGGAGGAGAGGGCGGTGAGCACTGAATGGTGCTCAGTGCGCCCCTGCTGCTTCCTCACCTAACAGCTGATGGCTGCGACATTCCTCTGCTGGCAAAGAGGAGTGCAGGGAGCAGAGCCCTTCTGCTGCGTCCCCCCCAGGCAGCATTGGGGTCCAGTTGGCTGTGGGAGCAGCCACCCCACGGGCGGTTCAGATGCACATCTTATCCATCAGCACTTCATAAGCGATGATTCCGAAAAGCTCTGAGCACGGTCTGTGCCCACACCGCCTTCTGCTGCCCGGCTGTCAGCACGGATAAGCTGAACCGGGCGGAATCTGGTCGGTTTTTGGATGAATACCCACGGAGGGATTTCTGGGTGCTGCGGGACGCGGCGGTCACCCAGAGGGAGCCGCTCATCTGTGTGGGTTGGCGCAGCGCAGAGCCAGGCTGACGGCACAGAGCTCCGTGCTCTGAGCTGGGGCCGCTGCCCTGCGCGTGGTGGGACCTCAGCTGTGCCACAGCGGGGAGCAGGAGGGGCTGGGAGCAACTCTGCGCCCCCTGGGGAGGTTGAGGGGCAGACGGGAGGGCGGCAGCTCTGATGAACGGCTGCTGGAGCCCCGCGCTGCGTGGGATGGGAGGGAAGGCAGCACTGCTGGGGATGGACTGAAAGCACTGGAGTCGAATCTGTCCTAATGCTGCTTAATGAGCAAAACAATCGATTGCAGATACAGCAGCTCGCCGTCCAAAGCGAGCAGGAGCAAATCTCTGCTGAGCTGAGCTCCCTGGTTATCTCAGTGCTTTGGAAGCTCTTATCTCGACCCGCTGCCGATCCCAGGAGCTCACAGCTGCCGTGCAGTGAGTGGGGCTGTGCCTCCCGTACTTGGATGGAGGAGAGGATGCAGCAGCACCTAGTGGAGAAGGCTCAGGAACCTCCATCCGTCCCTCCCTGGATGTCCACTCTCCCTCCTTCCCTCTGCTGCGCCGCTCCTTCCTGGCAGACAGGCTGAGCCATAAGGGCAGCGTTCTTCATCTCCCACCTGCACTGCAGAGCTCATTAGGGCCAAATTCATTAAGGCCCATCTCAGAGCCCCTCTCCATGGTCGATGGATGCACAGTGCTGAAGGCCCTGCAGCATCAGCAGTGGTTTCCCAAGGAACCACCCAGCCCTGCGCCGGGCAGAACAAAACCTTCAGGATGTAAAGAAAAGGAGAAAACCAAGAGAAACGCGTTTGTGTTCCTAAACGGCGAGGATTTGGTGCTTCACACCTGGGGAACTTCGCATTGCAGCACACACGACCCCGTCCTGCTCTGCTGCCAGGACCCCTCCGTGCCCCCAGACGCAGCGTGGTGTTTGGGATCAGCCCAGGGAGCAGCGGCAGCTCTGTGACACACAGCGATTGCTTTACCCCGAACAAACACCTCATTTAATGCAGGAAACGCAGGAGGGCTGCGAGCAGAGGAGCTCGGCCGCTGCTCAAAAACCACGTGTAGAGTTCCAGGAGCAGGAGCTCAGCACGAAGAGGCCGTCAGGAGGCCGACGACGCTTTCACACCTCCTGTTTCTGCGTTCTGTGCCACATTCATGGGCAGGACTTGGCTCCGTACCGCGCAGCGCGGTGCCTCACACACAGCCTGCAGCTGCCAGCGCTGTCTGGGCTGTACGTCCCAGGGCTGCACACCACTGCAAAGAGAGCAGAGCCCATCAGAGCTGAATGGGAACCCGCCTGAATTCTGATGCCACCCATGGGCTGAGCACCCTCTGATGGCAGCAACGTGACCCCATGGGTGCCCCGTTACCGCAGCAGCCGGCGCAGCTCCGGTGGGCGACGGCGTCGCTCCCAAATCCTGGGCGGCAGCTGTCGATGGGGGTCACGGAGAAGCTGCCCTCCACGTAATGGATGGCAGGGATGGTCTGAAATTGGTGCTTCAGAGCGTAAGTCTGCTTCCTGAAAAACTCTCCTATTCGCTCTCTTGCCTGAAACACAGAAACATTGGAGAAATTAAGAGAAGTGCCCGCTGGTTTGGGGTTAAAAACGTGAGTGAAGACTTCATGGAGGGGGAAATCAGGGCTGGTGGGGGTGTGCTGGGTGGTGTGTGCTGCTGTCAGTGTTAACCAGGCTCCGAAATCAGCTGCTCCACATCGTGTCCCATTTACAGAACCGTAGGTCTGGGGTTTGGTGTAGAGAACTGAAGTCTGCTGGTATAAATGTTTGTATTCAATTCCTTGTGTTTAGCTGGCTGACGTAACATTTTTCTTAATTATTTGTATTTAATGCATCAGTCTGACCTTTTAAAAGCAAATTCCCATCTGGAATTTAATTATCCAAGCCTCCATCAGCTGCCATTGGATTAATGCCATCAGTGCTGGGTGACCCCACCGCAGGGCAGAGGGGGGGGTTTGGGGTGCAGGGGGGGATGGCACAGAACCTGCTGAGCTCTGTGGTTCGCGGTGCCCTCGCAGTCCTGAGGAAGGCGGCTGCAGAGATCTTTCCATCCCGGAGCAAAGGGATTCACTGCGTGGGGAGAGAAGCGTGGCCACGGGGGTTCCTTTGGGGATCCCCTGCAGCCGATGCCCTGCCCGCATCTTCGGGTTTGTTCCAGGACAAATGGAATCCGCGCCGCCTTCTTCGGTGTTTGCTGTGATCCCCCCGCCCTCTCGCCCCCCTCGTTTTCCCTCTCGCGTGTGATTTCTCCTCCTCTCCGTCGCTGCCCAGCAGTGCTTTGGGAAAAGCTCCCCGTTTGCTGGGTGTTGGTTTCGGAAAGGGAGAGCGGCGGTGCTGCCCCATAGCAGGACCGATTTGTGCCGCCGGGATCGGGAGCGGTGATGGGGAGATGAGATGAGATGTGCCGGGGGGTCGGGGGTGGCACCGGGCTGAATTCTCCTGGGGGCTTCGGGGCTTTGGAGCTCCGCTTTGCTCTGCGCGCTCCGAGCGCCGCCGCTGCGTTCTGGCTCCATCTGTGGGCTGGGAAGGGAAAACGCAGCGGCTGCGGAGGGCAGCGGCCTCGTGGGGGCCCGGGGGTGACGGCGCGGTGCTCGGTGCCTGAAACCATCGCTCCTCCATTACCCTGAAAAGTGATGAAGAGTTCGCTCGGGGAGCCCCGGTGGGGAACCTCGAGGGAATGGCAGCGGTGCGAGAGCTGCTCCACGCGGCTCATCAGCTCGGAGATGAGATCCTCCAGGATCTTCTTCAGCTCCTCCACGAACCGCGCGTTGGCTGCCAGCTCGCATCCCTTCGAAGTGAAACGGACCGAGACCTGGTACACGTGGTTGGCTTCCCTGTATGCTGCCAGAAACAGGAGGTGAGCAGGGAACAGCCCAGTGCCCCCCTTCCCTTCACATCTGTGGTGTCACGGCGTGGATGGGGACGAGGTGAGGTTGGGTGCTGTGGTTCTGTGGGGTGGGGACACCCTGAGCAGTGCTGGAGCTGCTCAGGACCACAGGCATACAGTCCTGGTTTGCAGATGCTGTGTAGGTGGGTTGGTTCTCGTGGAGGACGGAGCTTTGCGTTTTACTCTTGAAGTTGCCATATATTCCTGGTGGCGGTTATTTAATGTATGAATACATACAGGGAGAGGATGTTAGCACTCCACTCACCAAGCTTTGAAATCCACAGGCCTGCCACAAACCCAAAGAACCACAAGGGCTGAGTGCATCAGCTTGCCACCTTACCGTACACCATGAACCTGTAGGTGTTGGTCACAGCTACTTCTTTTTGTGTTGAGGTTTCTATGATTCTGTGGGAAAGCACACACTTGTAGGCTCCAGACATGGACTCCTGGAAGCCCAGCAGCACCAGCTCCCCAGAGCTTGTGAGGTTTGCGTATCCTTGCCCTAGGATGGAAGCAGGAGGGCTGAGATGGGTGGGGATGCTTGGCATCCTGTGCTGCGCTCATCCAATGCAGTCCAAGAGGAGGAGGTGTGTGGTGCTGTTCTGCGGCACTCTGGGTTCTTTTAGGCTGAAATGGGCTGAATTGGAGAGCTGGGACTTGGGGCGATGTTTCCCTTCATCCCAAGCATTTCAGAGAGAGAAAGGAAACGTATTTCAAGGCCAGAATTTGGGGGACCAACCCAAGGGCTGTGCGACGCTTCGGCCCCGCTGTACAGAGCGGCATCAGTAGGAAGAAGGAAAATGTGATTTTGGGGGCAGCAGCCTCTACCCAGCCATTTGTGCTCAGCTTTTCCCCTCGCAAGGAGAGGTGTGTGGGTTTCCTGCCCCAGCTTCCCCGATTCCCAGCCCCCCCCCAGGGGCCGTTTCCACACCTGAGCATGGAAACAGCGGCTCAGGCAGTGGGAGAAGAGCGGAAACGCCGTGTGGGCAGCGCTGAGCTCCTCACCTTCTAAATTCCTCCCATCTGGGCCGGTCCACGAGTACCTGGGATCTATTACTTCATCTTGAGAAAGAGTCAAATCCATACACACCAGGGTTGGGCTGTTGGTGAACACCTTAACGTAAACATTTTCTGCAAAGTGAGAGGATGAAGTAAAGTAAGAATGAAGAGAGAATGAGGGATGTTTATATTGAATGAAACCACGAAATACTTTGGGAGCGCACAGAGCTGGAGGCCGACTTTGTTTCTTGTGTTAGGATTGAGGCAGCAGAAAGGAACCATCCCCAGGAGCTGGGAGCCGACCGAGGGCCGAACCCAGAGCAGCATTTGGGGCACTGAGGGTCCATCCCTCATTTGGACGTCACTGCTTCCCCTGCAGCACCAGAAGATGCACGCACTGCCCAGCTCAGCCCTTCCCATCGCTGCGTGCCATCAGGGCGGTGTTCTGGAGTGCTTTACCGAATGCTCATGGTACCTCAGTGCCACCCCAGGAGCCTCCTGAGGCCTCGCGCTGTGTTTGTGCAGTCAGGCAGGTTTACCTGCGCTCTGGTCGTTGCCATAGACCACATTCTTCTGAAAAAAGCCAACGGAAAGTTGCTCTTCCTCAGGTGCAGCTCTTGCTGTAGGGAAAAGGATGAAGAATATTACAGATAGAAATCCAACCGTGCTGCTGTTTGCTCCGTCCTGGCAGGATCCTGCTGCCTGCTCCCCACCTCCCCAGGGCTCAGTGGGATGGTGGTGACACGACGGCTTCACCAGGTGGGTGCTGAGGCTTCTGTGGGCTCAAGGCAGCCCCTCCAGCACCGTGCTGGGGGATCGCAGCCAGACCCTTCCCCACCCCATGGCTGTCAGTGCTGAAGGTCCTTCCCATGAGGTGCCCCCATCCCTCAGCCCCCCCGCATCCCCTTGCGCCCCTCTGGGTTGGGGCTGTGCCTTCAGCCCCCCTCTCTACCTGCTCCCGGAGCGCCCTGTTGTGCCTCTGCCACCACTGCCACGATGGCCACCACCCCCAGCAGGGCTTGCTGGGGGCAGCACGGCCTCCCACCACCCCCTGCCATGCCAACCCCCTTCAACGGCCGCTGCTGTGCGAGGCCAACGGACGGGGGGTTCCAATGGGGGGGGAGATTCCAATGGATGGGGGGGGTTCCAACGGCCTTTCTTGCCCTCCTCACCGCCACAGGGCTGCCCCACACATGGCCCCAGTGGAGGGGATCCCAACCCCACACAGAGCCCCGCTGGGAGGAGGGATCCCGGCCCCTCCCTTGGCTGCCTTTCCTCCCACATGCTCTTGTAATTTGCTTTGTTTTCCAACAGCAGCGCTATTTCACGAAGGAAAACAGACGACGAGAGCCTGGCTCTCAGTCTTATCTCCGCTAATCTCGGGTGCTCCCAAGAGTGGAGTCCGTTCCACGTGGCCCCGAGTCCAAGGAGCGCAGCGCCTGGGGGCGTCACGACGCGAAGAGATCGGCGGTGGTTGATGTGACGTGTCTGCAGCATCGGGGCCACTGACACCCAAAGGAAACCACGTGGGAAGGTTGCTCGTGTGCGTGGGCACCGCTGCGTGCGGCTGCTGCAGGGGTGGTGGATCCCAGAGCAGAAACGGTGCTTTTAAGTCTTATTGTTTTCCTTTAATCCCGTGACGAATTTGCGCTCGGAGACGTGAGCTGGAGGTTCGCCAGCTCCGGGTGGGATGAATGGCTGGGATCCATGGGATCCTGTGGGGGGGATCCTTGGCTTTGCCCATGGGAGTGCACCTGGGGGAGCGCTGCCCCCCGACTCATGGAATCATTTGAGTGGCAGGAACCCCACCAAAGGCTGTCTGGCCCCGCTCTGCACTGAATGGGGACCCCCCAGCTCCATCAGGAGCCCAGAACCCATCCCCTGACCCCGGGTGTCTGCAGGGATGGGGCACTGCCACCTCGCTGACAAACTGTGCCAGCCCTCACCGTTCTTACTGTAATCTTTTTCCTTAAATCTCCTCTCTTTCAGTTAGAAGCCATTTCCCTTGTCCTGTCACAGCGGGCTCTCCCAAAGAGTCTGTCCTCTTCTTCCTACCATTACTGAAAGGCCACTGTAGGCATCCGGGAGCCTCCTCCTCCCTACGTTAAACACCCTCAGCTCTCCCAGCCCGTCCCATGGAGGGTTGTTCCACCCCGAGGATCGCCGTTGTGCTCCTCCAACAGCTCCAACGAGCACCACAACCTCGGCTCACCTCTGCCCTTGCCCCATGCCCGGCAGCTAACCGCAGCGCCCGGTGCCGGCGGGGTCACAGCCCTCCCCCCCGCTCCGTTCCGCCGCTCTCCGTTCCGTTCCCCTCCCTCCGGATGCGGAGGAACGCGGGGCCGCGGAGCGGAGCGCTCGGATCGCGCAGGTGAGGAGCGGCCGCGCGGCGCCGACCCCGCGGCGTTGGAGCTCCGGTGCCGCTCAGGGCTGCGGGGGAACCGAACCGCGAGAAGCGCTGAGGCGGCGGCGGGGGGTCGCCTTCATTTCTCCCCATCCCATTTCAGCAGCGTCCCGATGCGGTTGGGCTCAGCGCCCTCCGCCTGAGCCTTCACAGTGCGCGCTAAGGAACGAGCGGGCGGCTGCTTGCTCTCCTCTTGCAAAGCCTCCCTGCAGCTTTCGGGAGCAGCGAAAGCCCGAAGCGTGCGGTAGTGCGGGGCTGCAGCCCTTTCCTTCCTTGAGGAAGGAAAACAGATCGTTCTGGCTTTTCTTTTAACAAGCCTGGAACACGGCTCCACAAAGTGCCCCCATCAGAGCCGGGATCGCCCCATGCTGCCCCAAGACCTTGGTGAGAGGCTGCAGTCTGAGTCCTGCTGGGACCCCTCAGCCCGGATTCCTCTGCGTGCTGATAACGCGAGGGTTTGGTTATTTTGAATTAGGCGCAGTTTTCTATTGGAAAGCATCCGTGTCCTTTGCGCTCTGAAACGCGATTTTGCGTTGCAGCAATATCTCGCACACAATCTGACTTAGCTGGGACTGCCTGAGGGGCTGCCGCCGTATCTCAGCAGCAGTTCTGCTCTCCGTGGCTTCGTTTCCTCCCTCTGGTAGCTGCAGTTGCTGAAGAAGTCGCTTCGCCTTCCTGTTTTGGCGCGTTCAGGAGTTAACGTGGAAACGGCGCTTCGGGTCTGGGGCTGTAGGTGGGGTGGAGGATCAGCCCGGCTGAGGTCGCATTCAGGGATGGAAGCGGTGTAGAAGGCAGCGTTAAACGGCTTCACCGGGTGCGAGAAGTGCCGCACTGCTCTGTTTCCATGGGTTCCGAGGGCTGCTGAGGTCAGTGGGAAATCGGCGAGGAGCACGAGGGGCTGCGCTGCTTTGCTCTGCCGTGGCTGTGGGAGCCTTCCTGCGGGCAGGGGCCGGGCTGCTTTCTCTTGGCGTGTTGGGCCTTTTGGGAGAGGCCGAGAGGAGGAAGGGGGCTGTTGTGCTCCGCGCTGCGCTCAGAGGGCCGGCGGCAAAAGGGATGTAAAAGGACGTCGGCTCTGCAGCGCTGTCGGGTCGAGAAGTGAGAAGGCAATGGTGTGGCTCGGGAAGCACAGAGGTAAGGCCATCGCAGCTCCAGCCCTACCCAATCCCGTGGCCCAAAGTGCTTTTATCAGCTACAATCCAGGCAGACTCTTCCGTTGCTTCTACGGACGGGCCGGGCTGCGGGACGGCGCACTGACGTGGCTGCGCCCCGCGGTGCCTCGCCGCTCCTCTCACGACCCATTTGAATATTCGTGCTCGTTTCGCCTCCTGGCGCGGCACACGGGAGGACCGAGGAGGGCTGTCGGGGGCACAGCATCGTTACTTCTGCTTCGTAACAGAGCTCCGTGCTCGGCTGCAGCCACGGCACCCGGTGTCCTCCCTGTGCCCGCTGCCCAGCCGGTGGCTCTCGGACCCCTCGCTGCCAGGACAGAAGCGCTCTGTGAGTTCCCACCTCGTGTTTTTTTGGAATGCTGGGGAGTTTTTGTGCGGGGTTGGGGATTGGGGCGCTCGCGTTCAGCGCCGTGAAGGGTTGGGGTTGGAGTATCTGAGTTGGGGAAGAGATCTGAGATGGAACGTTGACAACCGGGGGTTTCATACGGAGATGCTGCTAAGCCTACAGGGAGCTTCTTCAGGTGAATGCGCGGCGGGGGGGGGGGGGTGGATGGACGCTGAGCCTGGAAGCGACGCAAGGACCGGGCTGCTTCTGCACAGAGAGGAGATGCTGAGGGCCGTGCTGCCCGGCAGTTGCCCGTGGGCTGGGATCTGTGATGGTTTCACGTCAACCGGTGCACAGAGAAAGTCTCCGTGCTGCTGAGATGCAGCCGCTGCCGTAGGGCTGGCTGTGCCCTGCTGGTCGTTAAGGCAGAGCCGGCCAGACAAAGCGGCACAGAATAGCAGCGATTTGAGCCTCTTGCCGAAGCATCGGTTGTTTTCAGAGCTGTGAGGATTCGTTTAATGGAGTGTCCACGTTATTTGGGTGTAAGGTCAGAACGCACAGCAGGGAGAGCTTTTTCTGCGTGCTGTGCATTGGCTGACGTTTCCGTGTCGCTGCTCTGGGTCGTTGGGCCCATTTGCCTCTCTGCGCTTCACACTTCCTGCTACGGTAAAATGAAACAAAGGCAAATTAGCAGCTTTAAATATGAGGCAATTGAGTATTTCTGATGCAGATGGAGTGAATATTTGAACTTCTTGTTATCCAGCCCTGTGACTTCTCTCACGACAGAAGTTAAGGCAGAATTTATGTCTCAAGGAAGAGAGGCTCCACGAGAAGCTTGTCCTCGTGCAAGGACAGGAGGTCTGGTTTAATTACAGGGGATGTTTCATAGCTGGCAATGCTTCACAACTTGTCCACAGCCCCAGGAGTGCAGGGTGCTGATGGTTTGGGTGACTGCAACGCCTGCCCTCACCGTCTCTTTTCTTCCTGCTCTTTGCTGAGAGCTCATTAAGGGCAATGGGAACAGTGTGCAGCACAGAATCACAGACCAGAACCACTCAGAACCACCACGATCACCAAATCCAACCCACCCCCTCCCCCACACCACATCCCCCAGCACGGCTCTGAGACCCACTGCTGAGAAATGGGTGCAGAGTGCCCATTTGAGGGCTGCGACGGAGCCAAATGTTGAAGAGCTGTGCTGGGTGCATCTCCTTTTGCTTTCCTTGCTGGTGCATCTCTTTTTGCTTTCCTTGCTGGGCTCATCCAGCCGTGCAGCTCTGGGCAGCCCTGTCTGAAAACTCCATTTCTCCACACAGAGTGAACAGAACTTTATGCATCGACTTGGTGGAGACCACGGAAATGTTCCATGCGTGGTGGTGGCACAGATAGATAACAGTGGGCTGCAGTTGACACCTCCTGGCTGAGCTGCTGACCACCAGGAAAGGGCTTTGTCCCTCCTGGTGCTGCTCCTGGGTTATGTGCAAAGCGGAGAAAAGACGTTCAGATCTGTAGAAAAAAAAAAGAGGAAAAAGAGAGAGGAAAGGAAGGAGGAAGGAAGCAGATGGCTGTGACACCGTGAGGAGGGTGAAGCCTGGAAGCCAGCCTGCAGCTGCAGGGCTCTGCGGGTTCCAGCATCCCTTGGGATCCCCATCACAGCTCCCAGAGGGGAACTGGGCTCGTGTCGGTGCCAACAGCTCTCACAAGGGCTGCAGGTCTGTCCTGGGCTGTGGAAGAGGGGCTGTGGCACTTCCTGCTGCTTTCTGCTCCATCCGTGTCAGCGCTCGCGGGGCGCAGAGGGGAAGGCAGTGGAGAGGGCGAGCCGGTGCTGAGCTGCAGGTTGCACTGAGAAATGCAGAACCTCTCATTTGGGGCATATGTAAAAGCCTGTATGCTGACACGTGATGATCATTAGGTAATTATTTGAGTTTTGCTTTTTCAGTTTGGCTTCCAGCGAAGAAGACGGAGCTCTCAGATTAACACTGTGAGCAGCTTTGCAAATCTGGAGCAGCTCAGAGCTGTTTTTTTCTGTGTCTTTTGCAGATTCACAGAGCAGCATGGACCTCAGCAATCCCCAGGAGCAGCCCAAGGCCGCAGGTACAGCCCCAGCATCCTCCCTTTTGTAGGGAGGGGGTTGTGAGGACGAGGGCATCGCTGCTCTTGCTGTCTGTTAACGTTCACAGCATGTTGGGATGATTTGATTTAGTAAAGATTTGGTGCCCGCTTGTGTCTGGGAATCTGTGTGCAACTTCTGGGCGACAGATTGGCTCCATGGAATTGCAGTGGGTGCAGCAATAAGAGAGCAGTGCTGGGGGTTGGGGCTCGGAAACAGTGCGGCAGAAATAGTCATTTCTTTTCCCAATTTGCTTTGCTTTTTCCAGAGGGACAGGAGGTTCTGGAGGAGTGCGACCTGAGCAAAGGGCAGGAGGTGGAGGGCACGGATAATGCAGAGGAGCTGAAGGAGCACAGTCAGTCCAATGGAGAAGCAGGAGGTACGGTGGGGGTGGCACACAGCAGGGGGTGTCCCTTGGCTTTCTGTGCATCGTGGGAGCAGTGAGGAAGGATGTGTTGGGTGTAATGGAAAACAAACAGCACCTGCTGGCTCCTGGATGGAGAAATTGTTGTGCCTTCGTCCTGCTTGCACGCAGGGTGAGGAACCTCGAGTTTCTCCCTTGAATCAGAAGCTCATGGCCTGAACCAGCAGCACTGCCAACATTCCTGCCTGGAATGGATGCGCTGTGCTGCTGGGGGCAGCCCTGAGAGGCAGCAGGGGCTGGGGGTGCAGGCAGCACAGCAGTGCTGTGGCTGTGGCTGGTAGTTCTGACACAGAGTGTTTGCGTCACGTGAATCAGTGATTGCTGCAGGGCTCCTGGTTTGGGGTGTTCAATGGGAGCCCCATCCCTGCAGGTGTTCCAGGCTCTGTTAGTTCCTTGTCAGTCTGATCTAGAGGTTGGCGGCCCTTCCCATGGCAGGGGATGGAAGCAGGTGGTCTCGAGGTCCCTTCTGACCCAAACCATTCTATGGTTCTGTGATTCAATGACTTCGTGTTGGGCCGCAACAAAATGTTTGGGTTTCCAGCTTCTCTGTTATTGAAGCTGTGTGTACTGCAGTGTCTGGGCAGGTGGGTTCTGCTCCACTGACCCTAAAAGGGGACATTTCATGTTTTTAACTATTGAACGTGGAAAGCTTGGGCCTTTCCTACACCCAGAGCCATCTGATGTTGCCTTCGGATCCCACAGCTCACAAAGCACTGCCAACCATTTGTGCACCCCACCACCGTTTCATAGAAGCACAGAATCTTAGCATCACTGAGGCTGGAAAAGTCCTCCATCATCATCCAACTGCCCACCTCCCACCAGAACCTCCCCTCTACGCCGTGTCCCATAGCACAGCATCTCCAGGTTGTGAGGTGTGTGAACACCTCCAGCTGCCGTGACTCCCTGGGCACCCATTGCAGCATCTGACCTCTCTTCCGGAGAAGTTTTCTCCTCATATCCAACCGCAGCTCTGTTTTCCCCTCCTCCACGCTCACCCCGAGCAGAGGCAGGGTTGCTTCAAACCCTTCTGGTGCCGCTGAGCACGCGGGCTGTGTTTGTTCTGCACCGCAGCTGCTGGAGGTGGGATGCCGAGCGGCCGACGCAGCGCAGCCCTGCGGAAAGGCTCCAGCAGCTGCAGGCAGGAGGTTGCAGTGATGGCGCAATTGGCAGCGCGGTGGAAAACGTGCACGTAAAAATTCAAAAAAGGAAGAAAAAAAACAACCAACCAACAACAACAACAACAAAAAAAACAATTAAAAAAAGCCCTTCTTTTGCCTCCAGGGGATGGAAGCTGCGCTGCGGTGCACACGTGTGCGCCTGCTGCAGCCCCGCGAGCAGCGCTCGCTTCCTGTGTCTGCTCAGAGGGTGCTGGGGAGAAGTGGGGGAGCGCTCCGTGCCCCTCATTCCTCCGTGCACCCCGGAGCTGAAGAGCCCTGCAGTTTAAAAATCAGGTGGAAAGAAAAGGCGTCACTTCTTGGGGGACCAAACCCAAGGGTCCCCCAGGGACCCAAACCCCTGGATTCGGTTGCTTTGTGCCTCAATTCCCCTCATCCTGAAGGGCTGAAACTTTTGGGGCGTACGGACGTCAGCTCCCTTCCGTGCTTCCAAAACCAAACCTGGTGGTGGCTGCGGGGCTGATGAGGGACGCGGGGGAACTGCACCGAGCTCCCACCGAGCCCTGAGCGCACGCACTTATCAGCCCGGGGAGGAAGCGCCGCGTTTTATCAGCGCGTTCCATCTCCGAGCGCTGCGCCCGGGGTTTATCTCGCGGCATCAGCGCTGCTGTGCAGCCCTGCGGGGCTCTGCGCGGGGGCACGGAGCGGGGAGGCACCGCTGTCAGCCCTGCGCCGGGTGGGAATGATGCGGGGAGCAGAAGGCATCGGCTGCCCGTGGGACTGGGGCGGGTGCGGGGCAGAGCAGTGCTGTTCGCTCCTCCTGCCGTGTTCCCCCCTCGATGGCGGTGGTGTGCGGTCGGTTGATGCTTTCGGTGCTGGGATGGGCTGTGCGCTCTTTTCCCCGTCTCCTTGAAGAGAATTTCTCTTCGGTGTGTGTTTCAGATCCGTCCCCTGCTGTTCGTGAAGATCCAGCACGGTCAGAGGAGCCATGGGGCCGCCCGGCTCACTCCCTGCACTGGGCAGGGACACCCACAGCTCTGTCAGAGCGCCCCTTCATTTTGGGCTTCTCGAAATTAAGGGAGGGGAGAAATATTTGCTGTTGGCATTGAGTTGAAATCTGCTCTGAGGTGGATGAGCTGCAGTCCCATCCACCGCCCTGTGCAGAGCAGAGGGACCCAGGAACTGGAATTGTTTGCAGGGAGACAACGCACTGGAGGGGCTGTGGGGGCTCAGTGGGGTCGGAGCACGGCGTGCTCCCTCTGAGGGGGGACACTTCTCCTTTATCAGCAGTTCCAGCCGTCTCATGTCAGCGTGTCTCAGGAGGAAAGTCCTGTGGAAATGCTGTTATGGGTTGGCAGAAAGTTGGTGTTAGATGGGAAATATCGGTTAGGAAATTGGAGACATAGGTTGGAACGCAGATTCCTCATTAAACCCCCGCTCTGTGTCTGAACAAAGAGCTTTAAAGGGCTGCGATTGAGTTCGGGTTCAACCCAGATCACCTCTGAGATAAGAGGCATTGTTCTGCTTCTAAAATATGTGTTATTCTTGTAATAATCGCACAACAACAAGATATTGTGCTTTGGCAACAAAAGGACGTGGCTGTAGCTCCTCCAAACGCTCGGAAAGCGACGAGCAGCGTCCCTCCCTCCCTTCATTTTGCAGCCCCGCTCCTCGCATCCCTCTACAAACAATGGGACACGGTGTGACTCTGGGGACTCCAAAAGGTCCAGGAAGGGACCCCCTGCACGGCCACGTGTCTGTGCAGCTGTTTTGGGGATGAGCCGTAGGTTAATTAATCCCTGGTAGAACCGCGTCCCCTCCATACGCACAGCGGCAGCGTCCTGCGCCCCGCGCCCTGCTCCGAATCCCATCCGCAGCTGTCAGCACCCAGCAAACTATTTATCTGCTTCCACGATTCGTTTAATTGGATACTTAGGAAGCGGCAGCCGAGAAGAGCTTTTCCCTTTTTCCTCTTTTATTTCTTTTCCCTATAATCTGAGGGAACATCTGCACCGCGAGGCGCTCATTATCTCCCGATCGGCGCAGCAAATCAGCGGCACCGTTAAAGTGCCACATCGCCGTGATTGAGTTCCTTTGTTCCCCCGTGGACTTTTTGCACGTGTGGAGGTGTCACAGCGGAGGTGTCACAGCGGAGGTGTCACCCCCAGTGCTGCTCCTTTGCTGGCTCCTGGTGCTCCGCCTCGTGCTTCTTGCTGTGCCGAGGCCAAACTTTGCTCCACAAACCCCGCACGTCTTTTTTTTTCTCTATCTGATGCTGCGTTAAGTCTGATAACGGCGGGTGTGTGTGCTTGGGGGGGTTGTTCCGAGCCTTCCCTTCTGGTGCTGCCCTGCTTTGTCCTTGTCCCCGCCGCTGGTGCTGCTGGCTGCTGGATGGGACGCACACGGCGCTGCTCACAGTGACTCACTCTGCAGCCGCCACCGCTGCTTCGCGTTGGATTTTTTCCAGCACCCATTGTTTTTACAGCGTTTCAGGTGAAACAAAAATATTACTCTGGAGCCCGTCTTTCATCTCACAGCCACCTCCCCAGGAAGCGAAACCCCACGCTCAGCCCTCCTGCTTTTGCTTTGCTGCGTGCCGCTGCTCTCTGCCCCGCGCTGCCCTGAGCTGAGCGTCGTTCTGGCTGCAGCTCTCCTGCGATAACAACCCAGCTCTGTTATTGCTGGGGGCAGCTGTTGTTTTCCCTCGCTTCCTTGCCCCTTTCTGCTTGCTGTTGCCTTCCTCTTGCTTAAGAGGGACCAGCCTAGAAACTCCTGATCCCATCGCGGTGGGGTGTGGGTGGGATGTCGCACCCTTCTCCCGATCTCGCAGCATTTGCTGTGCCTCTGGTGGTGCATGGAGACAACGTTGGGGCTGGGGAAGGGCTGAGGCTCTTTCAGACCCCCCCCCCCCCAGCCCTGTGGTTCGGTCTGGGCTGACCGCACTCCTCCTCGTCTTGTGTTGGAGCTTTCCTCTTCATCTCTGCCCTCTCCCAGGTCGGGGTCTGTCTGACTGCAGATGAGGGTGGAAAAATTCCAATGCTTGTAATGTTTCTGATTTTGATCAAAGCCTTTTCCTCAGTGCTGCTGCTCTGTGCTCTCAGCCACAGGAGGGGGACAGTTTCAACTGAGGTTCTTCAGGCACCCACATGGGACGGAAGCGTGGTGTTGGGGTAGCCCTGCAGATGGGCTGAGCCGCGCTCCATAAGGCCGTAAAGCATGGCTCAAATGCATCCATGTGCTCCATAAAGGAGTAATGCATGGATTGGGTGCGACTCTCTGCTCCACATGGCAGTATTGCATGGCAAGCAGTCGGTGTGCAATGTGGGAAATGCAGAGGTGGAAGCGTGGGATGCTCCTTTGGGCACCCAGCAGTGCTCAGCCCTTGTGCTGCGCTTCAAGGACGCTGCCATGGCTCTGGGAGGGTGAGAAGCTGTGAGCTGCTGTGAGAAACGGTAGGAAACAGCAGAGAGCTCCTCTCACGTGAAGCTTGCAGCTCATCCCCCCCCTGGAAGCCATTGCTTTCAGTGCAGGCGGAAGGTGAGACGTTGAGTAGAAAGTGGGAATTGAAATTGTGTCAGAAAGTGGCACCGAGGTGCAGCTGCTGCGCCTCCCTGCTGCAGCTCTGATGGCTTTGGAACCGCCGCCTTCGAGGGGGAAATGCAGCTTTTTGGTTTTGGGAACGAGGTTCTGTGGAGGGGTTCTGATGATGGCTGTTGCTGCTCGGTGGATGGAGATGCGTGCAGGAACTGACTGCCAAAGTCCTGAGAGCAGAACCACCCCCCCGGGGCAGAGACGGTTTGGGGAGCAGGGCTGGTCCTGTAGGAGGGGTGATGAGAAGTGACGTGGGTGGACCTGCGTGGAACCTTCCAGCAAACCCCTGTGAGCTGTGTGGGCCGCTGGGAGCGGAGCAGCCCCAGGGCTGGGCTTCCCTGTGATGGAGAAGGGCAGTGGATGCCATCATCCCGGGGATTGATGACACTGAATGATGACAGTGGATCCAAGGGATCTCCCCGAATTCTCCTCTCTGCTCGAATTCCTGCACGAGGTAACAGCTCTCAGCCCATCTGTTCCCTCCATCTTTGTCCCAACCGCCTGAGCACGGCACCAACACCAAGGCTGGAGGAGGGGCTGTCCCCAAAATACAGCTGAAAACACTGATTTCATGGAAGCATTCGTTGCCAGGTTTTTATGTCTTTTATGTCACCGCCTCATTTTCGCTGCCGCTGCTGTTTGTTCTCAGCATTTGATGTGGTTTATTACTCAGAACCGAAGCTAATGCACTCGGCAGCCCAAGTTCTGCACTTGGAGAAGGGATCAGTGATTCAGCCCCACGCTGACTGCCCAGCCCTGCGCTCAGCAGAGCAGCAGGCAGCCGTGAGAGCGATGCTTTCCAACAGGGCTCAATAGATTTCATCTGCTGATGCTTCCCTTCACCCAACTTGAGGCAGAACTCGAGGCTCAGCCGCAACCCAGACAGAACAGTGGGTGTTAAACTGGACAAAAGCTGCCCCATCAGTTGGGAAGGGTTGTAGTGCGAGCTGTGATGCTGCGGTGGGGAGGGAGAGGAAATTTGGGCATCATCAGCACTTTGTATTGCGAGACCCATCGCTCATCCCTGGAGCTCTGTGAGCAAACTGAGCTGTGTGCCCTGCATGGAGCTTGTCGGAGTCTTCTCAAAATCTTGGAGGTGTTTGGATTAACACTGCAGTGGCAACTGAAGATTAGAACGCATTGCCTAGGATTAATTGCTTAGAATTAATTGCTTAGATTTAATTGATCAGAATTAATTGGTCAGAGTGTTTACCCTGAGATCACTGGAGGTCTCAGCAGAGCAGATGCAGTTTTTGGCCATGCTGGAAGCGCCGCAGGACATTTCCAACGCCGTTCTCTGTTCCCAGCTCACAGAAACGCCCCGTGGCGTCCATTTCTGTGGGTCATTCTGGGCTGTGGGTCATCCTGCAGAGCAGCATCTGCGAGTGCACGCGTGGGGTTTGCGCTGCGTGATTCTTTTATCGTCTGCAGAAGGAAATAATCCACCGCAGGTAACAGCAGGGCTTATCTGGCTGGGGGCGCACGGGGGTTTGTCTGACTGCGTTTCTTTATCTCAGTGAGGTTAAGCAAAACTCTTGGGGAGATGGCTGATACAAGTTTATGTAATTTTTGGTGAGTATTTTCTCTCAGATGATCGTTTTTTTTCCCCCACTTTTGCGCTCTGTTTCGCCTGCAGATGATGTTAAAGTGAAAAGCGAATACGGTGACAGAGAGGAGAGTGCTTTAAATGCTGAGCGCATGGAAAACCCGGAAGAATCCGAAATACCTTACAGCTACCCCAGAGAATACAGCGAATACGAAGGCATTAAGCTGGAAAGGCACCTGGGCTCCTATGACAACGCCAGGCCAGCGAGTGGCAAGATGACCTGCGATATCTGTGGCTTAGCCTGCATCAGCCTCAATGTCTTGATGGTTCATAAACGTAGCCACACCGGTAAATATTCCACCTTCTTCTTCAGTACTGAAAGGAAAACAGTCTGGGATGAGAGAGGATGCCGAGGTTGGGCTTTCCTGGTTCCATCCCACAGGGGTCTCTGGCAAACCGCTCACGTTTCTGTGCCTCACTTTACCCACTCTGCCCTATTGGGACTCCATGTCACAGCAGCGCGTTGGTGAGGCGTGTTAAGGATTTTGGATGAAAGGCACTGTGTCATTTCAGTATTTCAGCCCCAACACACGGGTCAGATGGTTTCTGTGCTGCCGTTTCCAGTCTGTGTGCTGTGTTTTTGTGCCGTCCTTGCGCAACAAACCAACGAGCATCTTTGGTTTTGAGCTGGGAGATAGGGCTTTTTTTTCTTTCTAAAAGTTGCTAGCTTGTTGGAATCAGCCTCCTCCAGACCACTCCTTTCCATGGAAAACCTGTGCAGTGGTTTCCATATGTGTGTTATGAGAAGCTCTGACACCAGAGCTGCACCCAACTCCCACTGAAGCCAACGGAAGGGCTGTGTGTTTCTGTATACAGAAATTGATCTCATTCTTTCCCCTTCCAAAAAGGAAAGGGTGTGAGGATGGCGTGATACCCACATAACCATTAAATATCCTTTTTTGTATGTCATTTTAAGGTGAGCGGCCATTCCAGTGTAATCAGTGCGGAGCTTCCTTTACTCAGAAGGGTAACCTCCTCCGCCACATTAAGCTACATACAGGGGAAAAACCTTTTAAATGTCATCTTTGCAGTTATGCCTGCCAGAGGAGGGATGCGCTAACGGGTCACTTAAGGACACATTCTGGTAAGTGACTTCAAAGGCACTCGGTGTGTTTCAGATGTGTGTCACCGGGACACGACGTGCAGAAAACAGTCAGCAAAGTCTGCGCAACTGAATGGGCTCTGAGGAGCTGGCAGAGAGCAGCGAGGGCTCTGTGCCGTGTCAGTGGGACCCAATGGGACCCAGCGGGACTGTGTGGGACCCAACGGGTCTCAACGGGACCCAACAGAATGCAGTGAGACTCAGTGGGGCTTGGAGAGTCCCAACGGAACCCAACGAAACATGGTGGGACTTGATGGAACCCAATGAGATCCAATGGGACCCAGTAAGACCCAAGGGGGCTTTGTGGGACCCATGAGACCCAAGGGAGCTTGGTGGGACCCAATGGAACCCAATGAGACCCCGGAGGATTTGGTAGGTCTTGGTGGAACCCAATGAGACTCAATGGGACCCAATGGAACCCAATGAGACCCAAGAGGACTTGATAGGTCTTGGTGGAACCCAATGAGACTCAGTGGGACCCAATGGAACCCAATGAGACTCAGTGGGACCCAATGGAACCCAATGAGACCCCGGAGGATTTGGTAGGTCTTGGTGGAACCCAATGAGACTCAGTGGGACCCAATGGAACCCAATGAGACCCAAGAGGACTTGATAGGTCTTGGTGGAACCCAATGAGACTCAGTGGGACCCAATGGAACCCAATGAGACTCAATGGGACCCAATGGAACCCGGTGGGGCCATCCTGGGACTTGACTGTGCCCTGGATTTGCTCAAACACCTGTAGGAGCAGAACCAAAGGCAGCACCTCGCTGCAGTAGTGCCTTTCATCTGAACTTCTTAACCTGCTCCACAAATGCGGTACGATCCCTCGAGTTTGGTGTAGGGCGTTGTGTCCATTGCACAGGTGGGAGAAACGGAGGCACAGAGCTGAGGTGATGTGAGTAACAAGCCGGGTAGAAATGGATGAATTCCTCCAATTCTTTAAGATCAGAACGTGCTGCTCTTTGATTTCCTGTCTTATAAGGGGACCCAGAAAGAAAGCAGATGTTCTAAATGATAGATATTATCTCTGCACAGTGCTGCACAGAAAAAAAAAATACAAACCTCACAAAGAACCCAAGCTAAAATTGAGATTTACCTGATGTGAGTGAATGAGATGGGTCTGGCCAAGGGCCAGAGCAGTTGTTGTGGTCGAAGCCCCACAGCACATCGTGCTCCCAACACGACTGGTGCTTACCGAGGCCAGAGTTTGAGGGCTGGCTAATTAAACAGCATAAAGAAAGCGACCTAGGAACACAATGTGCTTCCTGATAAGGTTGTTTGGAGATGAGCTGAACCCACAGATGGTTTTGTTTTGGTCTCGTTTTCATCACTTTCATGAAATCCTTTAAGTACCCAGTGCTGACGGAGCAATGCCGGGCAGGTGGGACATGGCAGCACGGTGCCATCATGGGGAAGTGATGCTGAGGGGAGCCGCCAGCTCAGATCAGCCTTTAGGCAGCTTAGGGATGAGGAAGGCTTTGCAGGAGCCCTAATATGACCCCAGAAACCCCAGTTTTAAGGCAGTTTCCATGCTCGTAATCCCAACAGACATGTAAAGCATTTCTCCATGTGCTGAACATTAGGCTGCCAGCAGTACGCCTGAGTGCCAGGGCGGGCGGGTGATCCTGCAGCTGTTCAACTCTCCCTTCCATTTCACAGTGGAGAAGCCCTACAAGTGTGAGTTCTGTGGCCGGAGCTACAAGCAGAGGAGCTCCCTGGAGGAGCACAAGGAGCGGTGCCGCACGTACCTGCAGGGCAGCGGCGGCTGTGAGCCGGGTGAGTGCCTCGCATGGCAGGGCTCGTTCCTCTCTTTTTGCACATCATTCTGGTACATTTCTCTTTAGAAACAGGGCTTCTGGTGAGCTGTTAGCTCACAGCTTTGCTCCAATGGCTTCCAGTGACTCGGGAGCTGCAGTGTCTCACAGAGGGTCTGGCTCAACGCACCCCTGGGCAGCCAGCAGCAGAATGCTTTCCTTGGCATCACTTTTTTATCTCACAGTGGCTCTGAATACAACTAAAACACCTTCCAGGCAGCATCTCTGTAGGTGACACATTTAGAGAGACAGCCGTGTTAACGAATTGTCTCACAATAACCCAGAAGCTGTGCCCAGCGATGCTGCTGTGCAGCAGAGCTCACGGAACCCAAAGAACCCTCAGCAATCTGGTGGTAACTGCATGCAATGAGGACCCTCACCCTGTGCAGGGGGGGTCTGTGTGTCTGCACTGAGACACCACCCTGAAGAAGCAGTGGTTGAAGGGCGCTCGTGGAGCTCCTTCTTTCCAGCAAGCAGTCGTTGCTTTACAGCAGCAGTAAAAGGCGCTGGCTGTGTGAGCGTCAGCAAGTTTTGGTTTTCATGAGAACTTGTGCACGTTGTGACTGTGGTTTTGTGTTACAGTACACACTGTCACGATGGCAATCGCCCCGAGGTGTCCACCGCGGGAAAATGGAAAACATGATACCACCCTCCATCTCTGCTTTTACACCATTCTCGTGGCTCACATTCATTTCAGAATAGCGACACGTCACGCATCCACAGCCTGCAGCGCAGCCACCTCAAAGGGGTCGCAGAGGAAACGTGAGTTTCCAGCGCACGGCGTGGCTGTGCTCTCTCAGCCCTCCTGAAAACACATGGCAGTGTTTCTCGTGGAGCAGCGAGTGATGAAAAACAGGAACTCCTGTCTTGCTGAGGTGTTTTCTTTGCGCTCAGTTTTCTGCTGTCGGCGTGGCGGAGCAGAGGGGGACCCCGGCGGGTTGGTTGATGCTGCTGATTGATTTTTTCCCTCCCAGAGAGGAGCACTTTGTGCTCATTTTTAGCATCGCTTTCAGGCTTCTGACCCTTTTCCCAATGGCTCCCTTTGCTTTGAGTTTCGGTCCCTTTTCCTGCGGTCCCTTCCACACGGACCCAGCTCTGTGTGCCTCTGCCCGTTTATCCGGAGCACCACAAGGCTCCAGCAGTGCCGTTCCCATCCTGCTTGCTTTTTAACACGAGGTTTGCACGTTCCTGGCCCAGCAGCAGCATGGAAACATCTCTGAAGAGCAGCTTCATGCAGCAGCGTTGCTCAGGCCCTGATAACGATCTCGGTCGTGTTGTTCTCATTGCACAATAACCCGCCTCGGCTCCACTCTCCATTATTTAGTGACCACACTGAGAAGTGGCAGGAAGCAATGCCTCTAATTCGAGCTCGTCTTTGTGCTTGAGGGTTTTGAATACAATGCCCACACGTTCTAAAAATGACACTCTCATTTATGGGGCGAGAGAAACCACGCTATGGAAACAGCGAGGTATGGGAGAGGTGCTGCTGTCCGTGCTCTGCACAGCGACCAGAGCTGGCGGGGAGATGTGTTTGCAGAGGGTTCTTGCAGCATCTGTAGAGATACTTCAGTTTTCTGGCTGCGCTGTTGGACCCCTCGGCTTGTAGGGCGTCCCTATTCCATGGGCTGAAGCAGGCTGAGTGCTGGCTGTGGGGCTTCAGGGGCTTTGGGGTTTCCTTATGAGTGTTCAGCTCTCAGTGTAACTGTGAGCAAAGCACTCGGTCCTTTCTGCCAGTCAAACCTGAAGTTTACGTTTAAGATACATGTTATAATTAGATAATGAGTTCTTTAAATTGGGGTCGGGGTGCAGAGTGGGGTCTCCTGGTGGGTGTGGGCACAAGATGGGGAGAGTCATGGCAGGAGGAGATGGATGAGATGGATCTGGTGACTTCTCCCCTCCTTTGAGAAGTCTTTAGAGAATGCTGAGAGGGAGCGCTTCCTAAATACCAGGCTTTGCTCCTGGAGTGCTTGGGGGGTGGCACAGAGCTGGGTGAAACCATTGGGTTGGGTTTGGGAAGGAAGCGCAGTGCTTGGGAGAAGCCATGCAGCATGGGAGCAGATCCTGTTTCCCTACAGCTCTGCTGTGAAGGTGCTGATGAGAGCTTTTATGCCCCATAAACAGAGGTCATTTATTTCTCTAGGAGGAAATGCCCTCTGGCCGAGGTCACTGCTGCCTTTGCAGGGAGCTGCTCGCTGCCCCCTGAATGGGGGGCACTCACTGAACGGGGTTCCCCCAGTGGCACATAACTGAGGGGACAGGTGGGCACTGATGCTCTGCTGTGTGTCAGGGCAGGTGGGAGAGATGGCAGGAACTGCTCCGAGCTCACCAGGAGGAACGGAGAGATTCTGGGGATGGGAAATCCAGGCTTTAGCAGTGCAATAGATGGTAAAGACAGGGGTTGAGAAAAGGGGGAACTAGAAAGGAAAAAAACTACTCAAGAAAAGCAAATGGAGAGACAGCAGGTGTTAGGGTGGCTTTGTTCATGGCAGTTGTGGATTTTCTTTAAAAAAGCAATGGTTACATCACGACTGAATCGCTGCAGAAGCTGACTGGGCTGGGGAAGCTCGGAGCGTGAGCTGCTGTTATCTGTTATAACACGAAGTGCTCAGAAGGGATCAGACAGTTTGTGGAGCACGAGTTCCAGAACTAAAAACCCCACGAGGTGCTGCTGCCCCGGCTGCCCTGACTCATCGCAGGAGCTGGCAGCAGCTGGGAGCTGCACAAACATCACCGACCCGTTCTGGCTGAGGTTTGGTGAGTCATGCTTCGTGCCGCCCGAAACCCATCTGATACCGACTGCAGTCACAATAAACACGTGAGGAGGGGCTGGGAGGTCTGGAGGGAAGTGCTGCATGCAGAGCTATGGAAGGGTGATGGTGCTCCTTCGTGCCTCGAGCTGAACAAACTGTAATTTAAGCCTGGCGCTGAATAGAACTGCACTTAGCAGGACTGAGATGATGGCAGTGTTTGTATCACAGCTCCCTGGCGCTGCTGCTCTCTCATGCAGACGATGCTCCATGTATTTCAGGTATCTCTATGCTCCACTAGGAGCCAGCATTCTTACTTTGGCATTGCCTTGGGAAAGCAGATTGCCCTTCCCCACCCTCCTCAGGCAGCAAACGCCAAGAGGAAGGCACAAGCTCTGAAAAGCTGTCACTGCTGTGGTCCCTAACGCTGCAGCCCTCCGTGCTCCTTTAACAGCAAAGCAGCACCACCGATACTCGCTGGTTTTTGGGGCGAAGCTGCAGCAGTTACACTTGTTATTAGTTGGGTAGTTGTGAGATGAGGTGGCAGCGTGGCTGACCCCGCTCTGCTGCTGTGCAGCTGTTTCCCTGAAGCAGTGGGCATTGCAGGAGAGCTCTGGGGAATAGGAGGACCCTCAGGACCTCCCACGGTCCAGGGATTGTGGTCCAGGGGCATCAAACAGTCCAGGCTCAAGGGAGGGATCCCAGGGCACGTGTGCACTTCTCTGACAAATCTGGGAGGTTTGAATTGGCTTTCAAACACCGAATGCTTTCAAGCGTGCCGAAGGAGGGAGCATTCTCAATGGGCTGATGGAAAGAAGAGCTGGAGCCGTGAGGATGCTTGGAAAGATGGGCTGTGAGGAATGGAGGGGGTTGCGTGAGCTCAGCGCCACGCTGCAGAGCTTTGCATCTTTTGGCCCTTCGTGAGAAGGCGGGCGGTGAGCGAGCTGTGAGTGATCTCTGGAGCAGCGCAGTGGGGCTGAGCGCTGGCTGGGAGCCTCGGCTGGGACTGCAGGTGTCTGCAGCTCTTACTCAAAGCAAAAAGGCCAACCGAGCTCCGACTCCAGCACCACGATGCTCTGCAGGCGCCCGTCCGGACCGCCGGGCTCCCGCTTCCCTTTGCATCGGTTTCGCACGGCTCTGTGCTCAGTGCTGCTCCCGCTGACCGCAGCGCTGCCCAGCGCACAGAGAGCAGCAGCCACCGAGAAAGCAGCCACCCACCTTAACGACAGACCTCCAAAGCGTTTCCTCCTAACGAGTGGGGCAAGCTCCGGACATTCAACCATTCACTTCTTCCTTTTTTTTTTTTTTTTTCTTTTCTCCTTTTTCACCCATTTTTGTTTTGTCTTTTTTTTTTTCTTCTTTACGCCTTTTCCAACCCAGCCAACGTGGAGGCAAGGCACATCAAGGCCGAGATGGGGAGCGAGAGAGCCCTGGTGCTGGACAGGCTGGCGAGCAACGTGGCGAAGCGAAAAAGCTCCATGCCCCAGAAATTCGTTGGTAAGAACAAAAACCTCCTTGTGTGAACTGCAGAGGTGGGCAGCAGCCCGTAGGGAGGTCCTGTGTGCTCTGCCAGGGTCCTCTCCAAGCCCACAGCCCAGCAGAAGGGGGTAGGCATAAAGCAGCAGCCGTTTTCTCACGTGGTTTGAGCAGTTTGCTGTAGATCTCGGGTTTAAAAGGATCTGTTCTATAGAACTGCTGCTGCTGTGCTCTGCACCTCCGTGTGCAGCAGTTTCTATCTCACAGGCTCCATGCTGTGCTCTGCATCAGTGCATCTGAAATGTTCTCTGCTGGGTTCTTTCCAGGAGGAGAGCAGCGAAGGTTGGTGCTGTTGGAAGCGCTCCTGGGCAATGGGATTCTTGCTGCATGCACAAGCAGGATGAGGGCAGGAGGTGGAAAGGCGTTAGGTCCTTGTTAGGCCTTTGTTAGTCATCTGCTGAACTTCAACACGATTCAAAAAATATCGAGCCCTTTCTTGTGGTCACTTCAGCTGCAGGATGTTTCCATAGCATTCTCTCTGCATTTAATTCCATATGATCAGGCTTGCATCCTGGGATCCTGGATGCAGGTCTGGCAGGTTGTGTCAGTGATCTCCTTGGCTGTCTCATGTTGTTAATTTCATTGAACTTTGGGAAAGGAAGATGCAATTCTCCTGTCCTAAACAGAGAGCTGACTTAGGAGCTCTATGGCTATGGATGGGTAGGGTTAGGGTCAGAGTTAAGGCCAGGGTTAAGGTCAGGGTTAGGGTCAGGGTTAGGGTCAGGGTTAGGGTCAGGGTTAAGGTCAGGGTTAAGGTCAGGGTTAAGGTCAGGGTTAGGGTCAGGGTTAGGGTCAGGGTTAGGGTCAGGGTTAAGGTCAGGGTTAAGGTCAGGGTTAAGGTCAGGGTTAGGGTCAGGGTTAGGGTCAGGGTTAGCACTGGGCTTTCAGCATCCATGGAGACTGCTCATGTAAATTCAGACATCTCAATATGCGTTTCACATGTCGCCTTTCAGCACAGAGGTGAAGCAGCTCCAGCTCACGTTGTCTGAGCTCCTCTGGGGACTCAGTGCTGAGTCTGCTGGCTGGGAGTCGGACCTCAGATGTCACGCTGTGATTCAAAACATTAATGCAAATGTTTTTGAAAGCCTTCAGCTTCCTTTTTCTGATGCTGAGTTCAGCTCCAGTGTTTCACCATTGCCATCAGTTCGGTCTGCATGCACTGCATTGCACACGGCTGCTGCAGCCACTCGTGGAGCATCCTGAGCTGGGAGGGCTCCATAGGGATCACTGAGGCCCATGGCTGCATGAAGCATCCTGCTGATTTCTTCTGCGAGCATCTTGGGTGGAATGGGCCCTTGTTTTGGTTTGGGCTGGCACCAAAGCATATTGGCTGGGAGGAAAAAACCCTTTCTTATGACTTGGGGTCTCTGCTGTGGTCCATACAAGCATGAGGAATGCTTTTGCTTTCTCGTCTCCAGTGGCACAAATCGGAGCCTCAAATGAGGAGATGGGCAGCAGAGCATATTCTCTGCCCTGTGCCCTCCTTCTTCCAAAGGCTTTTGCAAAGACGTTGTCCTCAGCCTTTCCCTGAGCTGCAGAGGAAGGAGGGTTTGGTGGCAGTTTTATCATTCTGTGTTTCACGCTGTGCTGTGGATTTCCACTTTTCTTTGGCACGTTGACCCAAGTCAACACCAGCAGTGCAGCTGATGCGTTTCTTCCAGTTGCCACCATCTGCTCACAGACCTCTGCTTCCTCCTTTGCAAAACCGGCCTTTCCCTCACACACTGGCTCAGGCCTTTCTCATGGTGGTGGAGGTGCAGCGCCGCTCCGACGCTTCGCCACCCCCCGCCCCGTGCACAGGGCTGATGAGGAGCTGCCTGTTAGGGGGCAGGAAGCCGCTGCCCTCCCTGCTCCCAGTGCCCACAGCTCATCGCATTGCAGGACCTGATGTGTGTTTGAGAGCAAGCCCAGCAGCACTGCAGACCTGTCATCCGCTACGGCTCAGCTGTGAATTCTGACGGGGATGCTCAGCTCCCCGCTGGCTGCTGTGTGAACCAGCAGAGTCCCATGCATTCAGTATTTAATTTGGCCGTTTGCAACGACTCCGCGATGCTTCCTGTGGCAGCTTTGCTCAGAATGATCCGTTCAGTTTTCCTCCTGCAAAGACAAAACGTCCCGGCCTTGGGCACAGCACTTCCTGTCCCATCGCCACGCGCTCCCTTCCCTGCTGCTGCATCTTTGCCCTCAGTTTTCTCTCCAAATCCGCAGGGAGTTTGATGTCTTTTTGCTTTTGCTACACGTGTTGTTTTTTTTTTTCTTTCGCTTTTTGTCACATCTCACTCACCCAGAGCTGCTCTATGAGTCACACAAATGTGCTATATCACTTTGTTGCCTTCTGTGTGAAGATGGATCACAAGTTGGGTGAGGGCTGGAAGCAGTTACCCTTGTGGTTCTGTAACCTTTCTGAGTGTTTTATAAGAGAAACGTGAGCTCCTGGTTTTCTGCAGCGAAACCTGAAGAGTTTCATATACATTGAGTCACGGTGTTGACAGGTGACTGATAAACATCTCTGCACTTCTCCAGTTACCGTAACTAAGAGATTTAGTGGATCTGATGCTTGAAAGCCAGTTGCACATGAAGCACTTGGTCCTTTTTATTTCTTTGTGGCTGTTGAGTGAACGATTCTGTTTCACGTAACCGCAGAATTCGGTTAGTTATTTCTAGATACTCATCAAAAAGTGACTCGAGCTCCTCTGGGTGCAGTTTTCTCCCCTCCTTGCACCTGGTGCAGAGGCTCTGTGCGCTGCCCACGCGGCCCATGGCCCCTCCTGGAGCCACACTCGAATCCCCTCCATCTGCCAACCCAAGGGCTCCCAAAGCTCCATCGCACCCAGGCAAGGACACACCTTGCTCCTTTCTGTTGGGCTCTACAGACCCGTGCTGTGCACACATAGGCAGATAACTGCTGGATGCCTGGAAACCTCTGCTGAGGTCAAAGGCAGCGGGGCAGGCAGTGATTGCCAGGAGGTAACGGAGGAGATGGGTTTAATTGCCTTAACAGCACGTCGATGCCTAACGGCGTGTAAGGAATGACTGCCGGGTGGGTGTGGGGCTGCACTCAACCTCTGCTGGTGTTGGTAAAGGGGACAGGGCCAGAATGGAGGGTTGAGGTCTTGGTACAAAATGTGGAGTGTTTGGGTTCTTTATTGGTTGGCTCTTTTACGACAATTTTTATCAATGATGTTCACTTCTTCTAGGAAAAAAAAATGATGGGAATAAACGCATGGAAGATTTTCTTGAGGATATTCTCTCCCTTAGATCCCAGAACAGCCTGACAGCAATGGTGCTCATTTGCCCCATATCTCCACCACCTCCCCCGGTAGAGTTTTGTTCCCAAGCTCGCTCTTTAAAAGGCCAGCAGGAACCCGTGCTCGATGTTCCCCGTTTCTGCAGCAGATTTGTCATTCCCCTTTGCTTCCCAGAGCCTGCAGCCCTCTGGAGCAGCATCACAGAGCTTCCATACCGCTTCCACCCCCCGCTAACGTGACATCTCCTCTCCCGCAGGTGAGAAGCGGCACAGCTTTGACGTCAATTACAACTCATCCTTCGCCTACGAGAAGGAAGGCGACATCGTGCAGGGCCGCATGATGGACCAGGCCATCAACAACGCCATCTCCTTCCTGGGGGCCGAAGCCCTGCGCCCTTTGGTGCAGACCCCCCCGGCTCCCACCCCCGAGATGGTCCCGGTCATCAGCACGCTGTACCCCATCGCTCTGCCCCGTGCCGACGTCCCCAACGGCAGCGACGACAAGAGCCACGTCCCGCTGCGGGAGCGCGCCTTGTCCCCCAACAACAGCGGCCACGACTCCACGGACACGGACAGCAACCACGAGGAGCGGCCCAACCCCTCCTTCCCGCAGGGTCCGGTGCTCCCCGTGCCCCGCAACGGCCTGCAGGCCCTGAAGGATTTTCCCCGGCCCTACGACATCATCAAACCGCCGGCCGTGTGCCCGCGCGACGCCTTCAAGGTCATCAACAAGGACGGGGAGGCCATCGGCGCCTACCGCTGCGACCACTGCCGGGTGCTGTTCTTGGATTACGTGATGTTCACCATCCACATGGGCTGCCACGGCTTCCGCGACCCCTTCGAGTGCAACGTCTGCGGGTACCGCAGCCACGACCGCTACGAGTTCTCCTCGCACATCGCGCGCGGGGAGCATCGCGTGCTGCTCAAATGAACGGCGTCGGCGCGAGGGAACCCGCCTGGCTTCACGCAGCTCAAACCAACATCACCTCCTGCGTTTTCCTACGCCGGTTTTGAGGGCCAGAAGGTGACGACGCCTTTATGTTTTCTATTATTTTTTTTAACAAGATTATTCAGTGTTTTGTAGCATCCGTGCCCAGCTGCTGTGCCGATGCGGTGCGATGCGTACCACAGGCACAGGCCGGCTTTTGTATGAACTTGGTGGAAATTAAGAGCCTTTTAAGGCGTTTTTTATTTTTCTAACGTGCATTCGTTTTCATGGTGTATGCTTTAACGGCGTGAAAGGCTTTCGTTCCCCACTGCCAGCTGCTCTGCTTGGTCAGATGTATAGGAAGAACTTGTTCTCATCACCAAAACACAGAAAACTTTGCCTGGGAGGGATTATTCATTCATTTTAGAGGTTTTCCCCAAGTCTGATGCACACACGGTCCCGTCCCATCCCCCTCATTTCTCACCACTCTGCCCCTTTGAAGCCTCTCCCCACGTGCACCTCGCCCAGAGCAAAAGGAGCAGCAAAACCCAGTTGTAGGGCTGGGGTTTGTCAGCAGTGCATGTGCTCCAGACACCCGCTTGGCTCTCCACGTGCCAGCTGGGGGAAATCCCCATTTCCGTGGATGGGAAGCCCTGATGCACGCCACGAAGGAGGACAAAGCTGTGCCCTCTGTTTCCCCGTGGCCACCAAACACAGAGCCTCCCATCCCACAGCGGTACTGGCAGATCTCAGCACACGTGTGTGGGGCGTGCAGCTCGGACGCGGGGATCTCCCTGGGGCTGAAAGGCACCGCTTTGCAACACGGGCATCGGTGGTGACTTTGAAGCCGGTTTGTAAGATGGTTCTTTTCATCTGATCGCTGCTCTGCAGCTGTCTCATTAGTCATGGTGCGGGAGATTGGTGTGATAACGGTTCTGCTGAGCGCGGTTATTCCTGGCAAAGTGTTTCTGTAGGAGCAGGATGTGTACCTGTGGACTTCTCACGTCCCCTACGCTGCTCCATGCCAACACCGCTGTGGTCTTTGGCAGTGTGATAGCTGTGGTGGCCCCACTGCAAAGGGGGGGGGGGGGGTCGGGGTGCAGAGCACCAGATGGAGTGTGAAGGGTCAGAAATGCCCAATTTCATTCTGCCTTTGGCCTTGCTCTGTTCCCTTGGGTGCCGCCTCCCTGAAGCTCAAGGTGCAAAGTGGAAAGGATTCATTTTTTCCCCACTAATCACGGAATCGTTACGGCTGGAAAAGACCTCGAAGATCATTGAGTCCAACCAAGGCCACGTCCCAGGAAGGACGGATCGATCAGCTGCTCTGCAGAGCGCTGCAGGAGTGCGAGATCCTGCTTATCCACGGGGGTGAGGAAGGAGAACTGGTTTTGAAGCCTTGTGCTTGGGAAGGCTCAGAGCAGTCCCCATTTTGGCCAGTTCTCTGCTCAGCACCCGTTCCCTCATGCTGCTCCATGGGGACACAGTGGTTCCATGCACACCAGTCCTCATGCAGCAAAAAGCATCTCTCCACTTTTCACGGGGAGCAGCACGGATTGCGGGGCGTGCATCACACTGCTTTCCTTCTCACATCACCACTGAATCCAGGAAAACACCTCAGTTGCCCTTCGTTCCCCCCCAGGCAGGACCAGATGCAGCCCACGGCCTCGGGAGCTCAGCAGGAGCAGCGCTGTGGGTTCTGTGGGGCTCAGGAGGAGCCCAAAGGCGCCCTTTCCCACTGTGGCGCCGTCGTGTTTTCGTGCTCTCGGCACAAGGCGCTCGTTTCGGTTCAGCCCGCGCTGTCTGGCGTTAATGAGTGGTTGCTCGTTGCTGTTGAACAATGACATACTGTGGAACTTTGACCCAGTCATCTATTAAAAATAATGTGTATTTCCACGTGTGCCATTTCTCTGCCGTGTCCGGGAAAACTGCAGAAAGCGCGGCACTGACCCAGGCTGAGCAGAGTGTGGGCAGCTGGGGTCGCTTCGCCTTGCTTGATGTCCCACAGCCCTGGGGGTGTCTCTGCCTCGGCTCCTCCCTACAGAAGTGCTGCTTTGATGCATCAAAGCCCCCCTGTCCACACCCAAAGGCCCTTAGAAGCCCCAGATTCAGTTGGTGTTATGACAGAGAGATCCCTATCGCCCGCTCTGCTGTAGTGGTGATAGAGCACAGGGGAACTCGTTTCCCCCGTTGTGTTGAAACTCACTCTGTGGTGCATGAAACGTCCCCTCCGGCTGTGGGGCTGCGTCCAGGAGGTGAGTGGGGCTGCAGCACCTTGTCCTGTGGGTCTCAGCTCTCCAGTGTTTCCCCTGCACCTGCTGTGACCTGCTCCCCAAAGCCATGGGGAAATGGGGTTTGAGCCCAGCCCTGTGTTGTCTCTGGAGCGAAGCCACGTGCGCAGTGCCATGGTGGGGGCAGTGGGTACACGACCTGCCCCGTGCCCCCATTGCTGCCAGCAGGGTTATATCTGGCCCCACATTTGCATTGCGGCGAGCCGACGCACCTGGGCCACCAGAGAAGCCCTCGGGGGAGTGAGGGCACAGGGGGATGGAGGGGCTGGCAATTGTCACACGTGGGGACAGGAAAGTCCCGGCAGGCGCTTGTTTATAGCAGAGCTGTTCCCCCGGGGGCACAGCCTGCACCCGGGGAGCTCAGGCAGGATGAGGAAGATGCTCCTTAGCTGTGACTTTGTCTCCCCAGTGGTGCATCCCACGGCATCTCCCCATCTCCACTTCCTGCTGCTTGATTCCCCCTTCCTACAGCAGCTGGAGGAGAAGCCAATAGACCTCCCCAGCTCCACAGCATCGGGGCTGATCCACCCCCCCCTGCCCTGAGGAGCAGGCTGGGGGCATCGTGGGGGTCCTGCCCTCCCCCTGCCCCGTTCCTCACGGTTACGGCTCTGTGCTGGGGGCCCCCCCTTGCTGCTCCCTGGGGTTGGGTGCAGCCCCCCCCCCCCCCGTCTCTGCCCCCTGGAGCGGAGAAAGTTAGTCAAATCTTCAGAAACCACAGCCGGGGGGGGCTGTGTCTGCATCGCAGGCTTTGATGTCACCCCTGCACGTCCCACAGGTGCTGCTCAGTTGCCATAGCCACGGGGGGGGGGGGGGGCCGTTGTCCCCACGGCCGCTTTGTCATTAACTTGTGCAAGATGGGAGGGGAATCGTGCAAAAATATTTCCTTCTCCATCCTGCCCCCAAAGCACCCAGAGCCAATGGGGGTGGGGAGGCGACGCGTGTGGCAGCAGCAAGGGCAAGGTGCTGGGGCATGGAGCACAGCGTTGGTGCATGGGGTGCAGTGTTGGGAGCGTGGGGCGCGCTGTTGGGGCACGGTGTCGGTGCTGCAGCTGCCAACAGCTTCTCGTGCATGGGGTGAGGGTCCTGGAGCCAGGCTGGAGGGCTTCACTATGCGCCCTGCAGCGGTGCCAGCTGTGCATCCCTGCAGCAGGAAATGCAGTGGGAGCCAGGAAGGTTTCTGAGAAGTGGTGCTGACCTGTGCCGGGCCTCCCTGTGGTTTCCCCCCCCTCTCACCTCCTGGCACAGTCACGCTGCACGCTCATGCACCGGTGCACAGCTCAGGAGGGGCAGCTCCTCCTGCTCCCCCCCACCAGCACCCCTCGGGGAGCCCCTGGGTGATGTGGGGTGCTGGGATCCCCCGGCACACCAAGCAGCCCCTACTCCTGGCGCTTGGTTTGGGTCTGTCCTGCGCCCACTGCACACACTGCACCCAGCACTCATCCTGCCATGCACTCCGTGCTCAGACTTCACCATGCAATCCCCACTAACCCCTGCACCGTGCACCCACCCTGCATCCATGTTCACCCCGTGCACCCAGCTCCCATCTCTACACCAAAGCTCCTGCACCAGTGCTGCAGCTGATCCAGCAGTGTCCTGTTGCCCCTCCGTGCTGCCCTGATGTTGCGGGGCTCCAAATAGAGCTGGGGGGGCACGCATTACTGACCAACTCGGTGTATTTCCAGCTGGATGCAATGCTGACGCGCTGCATTGCTGCTAACACGGTGCATCGCTAACCTGGTGCTTTTCCAACCCCTCATCAGAGGCTCGGAGAAGGATGCTGGGGGGGCCGTGGCACTGTGTGCCCACGGATGGAGGAGCCGGGGGGTGCAGCTGAAGCCCTTCCCATCCCTGTCACGGCCGCTGCGCTCTCGGAGGAAGCCGCTGCTCTCTTTCACCCGGCGCTGTTAAAAATACCGCTCCCGATTTTAATACCGCTGCTATTTCAGGTGCTGCTTCGGGCTGGGAGCAGGAAGTGAAACCACACGGCTCCCAACCCTGCTTGCCCCTCGCAGCCCCCTGGGCCACCCCTGGCCGAATCCAGGGTAACCGGGTCTATTTGAAGCCCAGCAGCCGGGCGCCCGCCTTCACCTTCTGGGCCTTCCAGCGCAGCAGGCGGATGGCGCGCAGCCCGAGCCGCAGCACGGCGCTGTATTTGAACACCAGTTTGTAGAAGGCCTCGGTCATGAGTGCACCGCTGGGGTCGGCGTGTTTCAGCGCTGCCATCGGTGTGTATGCTGCGTTCGTTTGGTGCCGGAAGGGCGGCCGGGCCGCCTCGATCACCCGCAGCGTGTGCTGCACATGAGGACGGCACGGTCGCCTTCCCATCCCTGCCTCCAGCCCCTCGTGTCCATCACCTCGTGTCCATCCCTTTATCTCCATCCCTTCATCTCCATCACCTCATCTCCATTCCATCATCCCCATCCTCTCATCTCCATCCCGTCATCTCCATCCCATCATCTCATCCCATCATCCCCATTCTCTCATCTCCATCCCATCATCTCCCTCCCCTCGTCTCCATCCCCTCATCTCCATCCCATCATCCTCAACCCATCATCCCATCATCCCCATCCCCCCATCTCCATCCTCTCATCTCCATCCCATCATCTCCCTCCCCTCATCTCCATCCCCTCATCTCCCTCCCCTCATCTCCATCCCATCATCTCCATCCCATCATCTCCATCCCCGTCCTCATTTCCATACAGCTCACATTCTCATCCCCATTCTATTCCCACCCTCATCATCTCCATCCTATCCCCATTCCCACCAAGTTTCCACCAACATTCCACCTCCACCACATCCCCATTCCCACCCAACTCCCATCCACATCTCTACACCATTTCCCCATCCCCATCATTTGCAGCCCCACCCTATGGCCATTCCATTCCCACCCAAATTTCCATCACCATCCCATCACTGTCCCATAATCATTTCCTTCCCATCTCCACCTCCATGCTCACCTTATCCCCTTCCCATTCACACACAAATTTCCATTCCAATTCCCATTCCCATTCCAACCCCATCCCCATCCATCCTCACCACATCCCCATCCCAACCCATCCCCATCCCACTTTGGGGGATTTTAAGGAGCAGGAGGAAGGAGTCAACACAGGAGATGCCAGCGCCGCCCAATTGCTACTCCTCATTAGTGCTAATTGAGCTCTCTTGTATCCTCCCATCCCACCCTGCAGCTCCGCCATCACCTCTGCAATGTCCTCAGGGCTCTGCCCCAGGCTGGCGAAGACATCCCTGGAGTTCCGCAGGTAGAGGTCGGTGAAGATGGCAGCGGTCTCAGGGTCGGTCTGTGAGTAGTCGGCGCGCTCGGCCTCCTCGTACACCTTGGCCTCGAACTCAGTGGTCACCGGCCCCGGCTCCACCAGGCTGATGCTGCAGGGTGGGATTCTGAGGATGATGCTGGCTGAGACCCCCCCCACACACACACCCCTCAGCCCCCCACTCACGCCACATTGAAGCGCAGTGCCTGCACCACCAGGCTCTCACAGAAGCCCTCCACGGCGAATTTGGAGGCGGCGTAGACGTCGTTGAAGACGATGCCTGGGCGAGGAGTGGCAGTTGGGGGTGTGCAGGATGGGGAGCCCCCCAGCGCCCTGTCCCCCCATACCCTGCAGCCCCATCACGCTGCTGATGACCACGATGTGGCCGCTGCGGCGACGCTTCATGTCTGGCAAAACCTCCTTCACCAGGCGCACCAGCCCAAAGAAGTTGGTGTCCATCAGCCCCTGCATGGCCGCCAGGCTCTGGCATTCCAGTGGCCCAATCATCCCCACGCCGGCGTTGCTGACTGTGGGGTGCAAGGCGGGTTAAGGGCAAGCTGGGGTCCCCGGCACCCTTGGAATGGGGGTTCTCCAATATGGGACCTTGGCACAGAGGTGTGGGATGGAGGCTCCCCAGGAAACGGGGGTCTTTGGCACAAAAGGACTGTGGTGGCCTAGCATGGAGGGTCCCCAGTGCATGGGGCACTGCTGGCCCAGGGGCTCCCGGTCCCCAGTGCCACATGGGAGGAGGGTCATCAGCAATGGAATGTCCCCAGCGTGTGGAGTAAGTAACCCACATGCAGAATGCTCCTGGTGCAGGGGGTGACCCCAGCGCGGCACGTCCCTGGTGCAGGATGTCCCCAGTACGGTGTGTCCCTGGTGCATGGAGCAGCCCGGGCTCCGTGCATGGGGAGCTGCAGGGCCACACAGAGACGTGGCTCACCCAGGACATCGACACGGCGCCCGGGGATGCTGTCGAGACAGGCGCGGATGGACGCCTCGTCGCACACGTCCAACTGCTTCACCTCCAGCGTCCGGCCCAGCGCTGACCCCGCCGCCTCCACCAGCGCTCCGCTGCGGGCCATGTTCCTCACCGTAGCGATGACTGAGGGGGGCACGGGAGGGATCAGCCCCCCGTCCTCCCTCTCCGCACCGTTGGCACCCCCTGCTCTGCTCACCTCGGAAGCGGCGCTGCTTGTCCCGTGCCAGGCTCGTGGCTGAGCTGCACGTGGTGCACAGAGGGGCCTTTGTGTGGCACCGGGGGGGCACTGCGGGGACGTGGTGCTGCGGGGGAGCTGCTGCCATGCGACGGGGTTGACCCCCACAGCCCCCCCGACAGGGATGAGGATGGCGTTGGAAAGGGGAGAAACAGGAGCTCTGAAAAAATAACGTTTATTCTCATTTTGTATAAAACACATCACAGTTCGACTGGCCTTGGGGGGGGCATGGGGAGGTGTGGTGGGGACCCCAAGCCCCGCATCCTCATGATGGGGAGGGGAGCAACTCCACGAGCCCCCTGGAGATGGGGGTGAGGGGTCTGCAGCCATGACCCCGTGAGAATGGAGGGGCTGGTGCTGAGGGGGACAAAGTGCAAGAGTGTGAGGGGCCACAGCAGTGGGGTGTGGGGTGAGCCCCCCTCGTCCCTGCGCTCACTGCTGCGAGCGGTGCCCTTGTGTGCCGGCAGGGCAGTGCTGTGCCGTGTTGGCTGTGTCGAGCTGTGCCAGTGCTGCTGCACGGCGCTGAGCTGTGCCAACCTATGCCAGCAGTGCCGTGCCAAGCTGTGCCAATTTCTGCCGGCGATGCCATGCTGAGCTGTGCCAAGCCGTGCCGGCAGCGCCAGGCTCATAGGGCCACACAGGTGCAGTAGTGCCGCAGCTTGCAGGGCAGGATGCCACGGTTGATCTGGTGGAACTCCACGAGCTGGATGAGGTCAGCAAAGCGGGTCTGTCCGTCGTCCATGGTGAAGTAGAGCCGTCCCTCCTCCTCGCTCTGCCAGGCAGGTGAGCATCAGGCCTGGCTGTCCTCCCCCCAACCCCCGCATACCCTCCTCACAGCCATGGCACTCACCGGCAGGATGAGATAGTGCTTGACTTTCTGCAGGTGGCACAGGGACAGCACGAAGCCCTTGGGGTTGCGCTGGCTCTCCCGCACCAGGAACACCCTGCGAGCCCCAGAGCAGAGTCACCCCAAAGCCCCGAGGGGCCAAGTGGGACCCCTATGTCCCCCTCCACCTTGCCATCCTATCCCCCCCCATCCCCTGGGCTCCAGGACCTCCCTATACCCCCTGTGAGCCCTTTATGAACTGTGGGACCCCACGACCCCCAGCGGCCGTGTGCACCCAAGGAGTCCCTGATCCCCTCTACGACCCCCCCTGTTCCATACCCATCCACCAGCCCCTGGCGGCCGATGAGCTGCTGGGTGTCCTCTCGTGAGATGCGCCCGTGGAACCACGGCTGGGTGCGATGAATGGCTGCAGGGAGAGGAGAGGGTCACCAGGAGGGGTTCCCCACCCCTCCGGACAGGAACCCCTGAGCTGGGGGTCTCCATGCTCCTGCCTACAGGCGTTGCTCACCAGCACTGAGCGGGGAGCTGTGGCAGGCAGCAGGCAGGCTGTACCGGTGTGTCGTCTTCTTCTGGCCGTGCAAAGCAAATCAAGCAGCAGAGTGAGCGCACGCTGAGGGGGGGTCCCGCTCCCAGCCTGTGCCCCCCACTCACCCTCCAGGCCTGCGCCTCCTCCAGCACTGCTGTCAGCACCTCGCTGGGGTTCTCAATCACCCTCCCTGTGCACCCTGAGAAGTCCATGGCCACCAGCGCGCTGTCTGACACACTCTGCTGTGGGGACAGTGGCAGCGAGCTGGGGGGCGGGGGGCACCCCGTGGATCAGAGCTGCGCCTGGAAGGGTGGGGGGCACTCACCAGTGGCGTGGGGGTGATCCAGGGGTGCTGGCTCAGGCGTGCTTGTGCTTGCTGGTAGTTGCGGTAGAGCTGCATGCCGTACTGGGGGTGCCCCAGGGGGGCAAGGCGGTGTGAGTCTCCCTTTGTGTCTCCCCAGTGCCTCCCAGTGCACTTCAGCATCCCCCAGTCTCACCCACTGCCCTCCCAGCACCCCACCAGCACCTCTCTAACATCCCTCAGCATCCCACCAGCATCACTCTGGTACCCCTCACTGCCCCCCAGCGCCCTCCAGCTGGGGCTCACCTTGAAGAGGCGGAATGCTGCTATCCAACAGGTCCGACTCTGCTCATCCTCACTGCAGAGCAGCTTCAGGCCCTTCACCCCACTGCGCACCTTGTAGGGCTGTGGGGCAAAGCCAGATTGATCCATCGCAAAGCAGTCCCCCAAAGCCCCCAGGTCCCTGTCACTCCTCAGTGAGCAAAGACCCTGCACAGAGCTGGGTAGGGTGCCCAGAAGGGGCGCACCTTGATGCAGAACCCAAACTCGGTGGGTGTCCCGTAGTGCTTCTTGCCCTGTGTCACGTAGTAGATGTTGGACTCGGTGAGGTCGGCGAAGTACTGCAGGTGCCGGGGGTCCTGGGGCCGGGGAGGGGGCATCAGGGGCTGCTCCCACTGCCTCTGGGCTCGGGGTGCCCTTGACTGCACCTCACCTTGGACGTGCCCTTAGTGGAGTAGTAGAGCCCCGAGCGGCGCAGGGAGAAGTAGAAACGCTTCCAGACCTTGCGACTGGCCTCGCGCAGCTGCAGGAAGCCCTGCACCTCAGGGCAGCTCCCGGAGTTCAGGAAGTTCTGGGGGGAGACAGGGGCTGAGGGGCGGCCAGGCACAGCAGGGCCTCATGGCATGGATGGGTCCCCGTGGCACAGCTGGGTCCCAGCGTCACGTTTGGGTCCCCATGGCATTGTTGAGTCCTCACGGAGCCTCCGAGCCCAGCGCCATCATACCTGGATGAGCTCCGAGTGCGCCATGCTCTTATTTGCCTCCAGACAACTGGACACCATCACCTCGGGGAAGAGGGACTGCTGGGGGGAACAGGTGGGTCAGGGGACGCCTGCGGCTCTCCGTGGGGAGACGGGGCCCTGTAGTGTGGCTCACGTACCGCGTTGCTCTTGAAGAGTTCATACTTGGCGAAGTTCTTGCGGAAGACGAAGCGGCTGTCAGCACCAAGGGGCCACATGCTCTGCACCTCCACCACCGACTCGTGGTCCTCCAGGCAGCGCTCTGTGGGGACAGGGGCTCAGTGGGGGCCGTCACCGTGCCACGCCGTGCCGTGCCGTGCACTCACCCAGTGCCAGGTGCTGGTGCAGCTCCACCAGGGCCCAGCTGTGGTCGTGCAGTGCGTGCGTCCTCTGCACCAGCATCTCGCAGAGCTGCCGTGCTGTCGTGCCTGCTGACACCTCCAGTGAGCGGCACGACCCATCCTCGCTGAACACCTTCACCAGCTGTGAGACCGCGGTGGGTCAGGGCCCCGTTACCCTGCAGGAGATCCCAGGAGCCCCCAGACCCACCGCTGGGCACTCACGTGGCAGGCGCCTTCACGGGGGGGTCCCTGCCCGCCGGGGGGGCTGCTGAGGATTGGCGAGTTGGAAGGGCTGCAGAGCTCAGGGAAGGGGTTGGGGATGTTGGGCAGTGATGAGGCACGCGGCTCCTCCTCTGACAGCGGCCGGCTGTGGGGCAGAGATGGGCTGAGCCCCCTGTCTGCTCCCAACCCACCCCACACCGCAGGGCTGAGCCCCTCGCACCCACCTGGTGCTGTGGATGAAGAGGGGTTGCGAGCGGCGCAGGTCGGTGGCAGGCGGCCCCTCGCCCACGTCCCCCTCCTGCTCCACGCTGCCCACCTCGGGGGGGTCCTGGACACAGCTCTGCTGGGCCCCCCCGTCCATGGCATCATCTGAAGGGCAGAGAATGGGGGCTGCAGCTGGATCCCACCCAGCAGCATCCCAGTGGGTTTCACTGGTGCTGAGTGCTGTGAGTCAGTGTGGGGGTGACTCAGCACTGCTCCACCTGCCCCCTCGGCGCCCCTGCCCACCCCCAGGGGGCTGCATGCTGACGGTGCCGCCGTCCTCAGCCCAAAGATTCGGCACTGCAGTGAAGAGTGCAGCTCCATATGAGACAATGGAGAATCTCCCACGCCTCCATTTCCCATGCGGGAGGCGCTCCAGTGCTCCAGCATCACCAGTGGGAGATTGATGGTGCCAAGGCGGTGGGTGAGAGGGCTGCACTGAGCCAAACTGGGGCAAACTGGGCTGAAACCAGCCAAGCGGGCTGAACCGGGCTGGGCTGAGACATGCCGGGCTGAAGTGGGCCAAGCTGGGCTGCGCCGTGTTGTGCCGGGATGAACTGTGCCATGTTGTGCCGGGACGAGCCGAGCCGCGAGCGCCGCGCCGGCACAACCGTCATCACGGCGCGGCCCAGCCCAGCCACCTCCTCGGGTCCGGCCAAACCAGTTCTGGAGGCCGCTCCCAGCTCCACCTCACCGTGCTGGCATCCGTGCCGCGCCGGGGCCGGGGGCGAGGAGACGGAGACCGCCGTGGGAACGGCCCCCCGCCGCGCCGCGCCGCCCTCGCCCATGGCTCCGCGCCCGCTGCCAGCACCCACACATGCAGGGGACACGGGGACACGGCGGTGCTCCCCGCGTGGCTCTGCCTGGCACGGCTCGCTGTGGATGGGCACTGGCGTGGCGCGGCACACGCTGCCCAGGACAAGCAGAAGCAAGCAAAGCCCGGCGCAGCCGTGCGGCCGCCTGGCACGCGGCACACGTAACACACGCGTGTGCGGCACCGTGCCGTGCTGGTGGCACTCGGGGTTAATCATTCACCCGCGGCCTCTCCAGCCCCACTTCCCGATGGCGATGTTATGAGATCCAAGTCCACGGCTGGGTGGGCACCGGGGCCCTGCCTGCGTGGTGCCACAGCGCCGTGGCGCTGAGATGTGCGGGGCCGCCACCATCCCCATCCCCGTCCCATCCACATCATTATCCCAGCCTCAGCCCCGTCCCACTGCTCTCCCCCCTCATCCCAAAACCCTGCCAGCTCTGGGTGCTGTGGGCTTGGTGTCCCTGCCTAGTTCTCAAAGTAGAGACACAAAGGGGATAACAGAGGTGTTGGGGGTGGGTGGGGTGTGGATGGGGACCTCACAGAGCCCCACCTCCACCAGTCCCTCACCGTGGCCTCAGGTTACCCCGACCCAGTGGCTGTGGCAGGGTGGTGACAGCAAGGGGGGACATGGAATATCCCTGGGGTCTGGGACAAAGGGAGGGCCTTGGGGCTATGGGGTGGGGGAAGCAGGGCCACCGGGGTTAAGGGACACAGGGCTGCGGGGCTGGGAGATGGGGGTCACCGCACTGTATCCCATAGGGCCAACAGAGTCAAGGATTGGTTCCAATGGCCACTACAGTTATGGGACAACGTTCCTGGGGCCATTGGTTTTAAGGGATGGGGTCTGAGGGCCACCAGGGTTAAAGAGACGGGATCCCAGGGCCGCCAGGAGGAAAGGGTGGGATCCCAAGGCCACCAGCGCTATAGGGCACGGTTTCCAGGGTCACCAGAGTTATGGAATGAGGTTAGAGGGTCACCAGGGCTACAGGGACGGGGTCCCATGGGCTGCGGGTGAGGGCTGGCTGGGTGCCGGTGCCGTAGAACTGGGATTCCTGTAACTACGGGGCGTTGGCAGCAAAGGAGGAAGAAGAGGAGCCGGGAGGAAGACGAGGGGAAAAGGACAGGGATGGGGAGATGGGAGCAGCGCCTGGCGATCCCCCAGCACAGGGACCCCCACCCCAACCCCGCTCCTACCTGCAGCTCTCGCCGCTTCCTGCCGCCCTCCCGCCGGACCGGGCATTCCTGTTTTTCCCCGGCTTTATCTACCTGCGCCAGCGCCCGCCCCCGCCTGACATCACAGCACCGGGGCGGCCGCGGCCCCACAACGGCCCCGCGATGGGACCAGCCCAGCTTTGGTCCCACAGGGGATGGGGAGTTTCCCACAATGCACTGGGGTGACCCCGAGGCCGGCCAAGATGTGGGGCAGAGGTGGGTGGGATGCAGGATGGGGGGGATGCCTTCCCCTGCCAGCCTCTGCCCCACAGGGCGGCCGGCCAAGGTGTGGGGTGGGAGCCTCTCAGTGGGAACCATGTGTGGGGGGCTGGAGTGGGGATGGGGGTCCCCAGTGGCATTTGTGGGGGTCTCCTGGGTGATACGTGAGGCACACATGGCTGGAGATGCATGGAGGGTGCCCGTGGGTCTCCATGGGGGATGTGGGGTCCCCGTGTGGCTCAGGGGTGTCCCTGTGGGGGACCTCCCCCATAGGAGGCACAGGGGATCCCTGTTGGGTGCTGGGGGTCCCGAAGGTCATTGAGTCTCCAGAGGGGGTCCCCACAGGGTTTCCCTCTACGGAGGATCCCGAGGGTGCCCTGGGGGTCCCGTGAGGGTCCTGTGGGGCTGCGGGCTGTGGGTCACACCGTGGGGGTCCCATGGCAGGAAGGTCAGCGGAGGTCCCGCGGGTGCAGTGCAGGCTCTGTGGTTCTGTGCACATCCCCCGTGGGCCTGTGGAGCTCCCGGAGGGTCGCTGTGTCCCCAGGGGGGTTTCTCTGTATCCCCTCGAGGTCCCTCTGTGCCCCACGGATCTCCGCGTGTCCCCATGAGGTCCCTTTGCGTCCCCACACTCCGCAGGGGGCAGCGGCACGTCCCGGTGCTATACGTCCCTCCCGACAGCAGAGGGCGGTAACGCGGAGGGAACGGAGCAGACGAGAGGGCGGTGCAGAGCGGCCGGAAGTTCCGTGTCACGTGGCAGCACCCGGAAGCGGCGGCAGGAGTGCGGCCATGAGCAGCGGCGGTGGCAACGGAGCGGCGGCCGCTGGGACCGAGACCGAGGCCGGTGACGGTTTTGTTTCCAGTTCCGGTTCGGAGCGGCGGGTCCACATCATGGTGGAGTACTGGTGAGGGCCTCGCCACCTCGGGGGGGGCTGAGGGGCCCTGAGGGGCTGCGGCGGCGCTCGAGGGGACGAAGGAGCGCGGGGAGCTCCGGGCGGGATGTGGGGCTGTGGGGCTGGGAGGGGAGGGGAGGGGAGGGGAGGGGAGGAGAGGGGCGCAGCTTTTGGGTTCAATCCCACCCGCAGCGAACCCTGCGGCTTCGGGGCCACCTACGAGGAGCTGGCGAGCGCCGTGCGGGAGGAATATCCCGACATCGAGATCGAGTCCCGCCTGGGGGGCACCGGTGAGCTCCGGGGCGGGGGTCTCCGGGGGGGCTTTGGATTTTCCTATGGGAGTATGGGGGCTCCCGGGGGGCTTTGGGTGTTTCCCATGAGGAAAGGTGCGTGTGTCCGTCCGTGTGCGGATGTCTGTGTGTTTCCCCTCCCTGGTGCTGCACTGGGTCTCAGCCCCACCTGCTGGGGGGTGCTGGGACTGAGCCCGTTACAACCTCGCACAGAGGTGGGAGGGGGGTGGAGGGGGTTGTACCTCACTCCCTGAGCGCTGGAGGCCGTGAGCTGACCTCAGCCCCATATCTGTTCCCCCCAGGATCCCTCAGCCCCATCCTGCTGCGTTTTGGGGTGGTGGGGATGGGAGTGAGAGGGGGGCACAGCTTATGGCTCCCTCTGTTTACAAGGCGCCTTTGAGATTGAGATTAACGGGCAGCTGGTCTTCTCCAAGCTGGAGAACGGAGGCTTTCCCTACGAGAAGGATGTGAGTACCCAGCCTGGTGCCCCCTGGGCCGTGTGGGGGGGGGTGGGGGCTCAGCTGTGTGGGACAACTGAGAGCCACACGTGTGCCCCCCCCTCATCCCCACAGCTGATCGAAGCGATCCGCAGAGCCAGGAATGGGGAACCGCTGGAGAAGATCACCAACAGCCGCCCCCCCTGCGTCATCCTGTAGCCCCGCGCCTGGTGGGGGTCTCCTGTCCCCTCAGCACCCCGTGCTTTGCTGCTCCCCGTTAAACTTCCTGCACCCCTGGGGACGTTGGAGGAATGCGGGAGCATAAGGAGGGGAGCTGCCATGGTGCTGCTGTCACTGGTCCAGCTCTGCCCATCTCCTGAGGCCGCGTCCACACCACACGTGGGCTGTAACCGTGGCACTTACCTGCCTGCTCCCCTCCTGCCCCTCCCTCCAGCAGCAGCACAGAGGGGCTCATTCTCAGCCCCTGGGGGGTTTGGGGCACTCACAGCCCCGCTGCTCCCTGACCTGTGAGGCCAGTGAACGCCCAGCCCAACCTGACCGTCAGAGGGGACGCGGCGGCTTCAGAGCTCCCAAAGGTTTATGCAGAGGAACGTAAACTTGAGTGCGGTTCGTTAATGATTACAGCTTCTCTGATCACTGTTTAAACAGATACGAGGGCAGCAGGGACCGGCTGGCCATGGGAAGCCCTGCTTGGCTCTATCCCCACAGCCCCAGGGTTCGTTTAACGGCCACGAGCTTCTCCTGCTGCCCTGTTCCCAGGCTCCTGGCTCTCACCCTCCCCACGTAATGACTCTGCCCTTTGCCCCAGGGCAGCTGAGCCCAGGGCAGCGTGGCCGAGCCGAGGTGGCCGCCCCCTATTTATTATGTACTGTCTGTAAGCCCCACGATCCAGTGCTGAATAAAGGATGGAGGAAAACGCTGCTCCTCTTCCCCTGCGTCCCTGGAGAGCGTGGTGGGGAGGCGGGCAGCGAAAGCAGGGCTAGGTCAGCTCCCTGCTGCCCTGTTCTTGGCTGCAGCCCAGCGGGATCAGGGCTTTCCCTCAGTGCTGTGGTGACAGCAGCTGATGGAGGAGACGGGAGCAAAGCACGCAGAGCCAGCAGAGTAGAAAAAGAAAAAAAAAATAATCATATACAATGATCAAATATACATCCAGGTGCGACACCATCAGCTTCACAGGAATCCAGCAGGAGCCCGGGCAGCCCAGCATCCACCTGCTCAGTGCAAGTCAGTGTGTCCAGCGCAGCTGGGCGCCGGGGGGGAGGGGGCTGGGGCACAGCGGTGGCGGAGGAGCCTTTGGGACAGCGGCAGCGTGACGGGTGTATGGTGAGGAGTAGCAGTGTGATGGGGCTCCCAGTCCTGTGCTGGTCGAGGTGATGCTGCTTCCATCTGCCTTATTCCATGAGGAACCGTGTGAGCAGCCATCTCGGTGGGGCTTTTGGGCTCCTTTTGGGGGTCCTCTGTGCCCACCCCTGTGCTGCTGCACTGTCCCACGGTGCCCTGGGCTCTCCTGCAGCACAGGGGACCCCCTGCAGAGGGGGCAGTCCCGGCCCCACATCCGCTGCCAGCCTCACGCCGTCCCTCCCCAAGCTGCCTCGGTGAAAGGGGGGTCCAGCGGTGGCCCTGCCCTACACAGCCACGTCCTCAGGCTCAGCCAAACCCAGGTACTCGGGGTTTTCAGCTGCCGGCGTGGAGCCGGGTCCACCCTCAGGGCTCCCGGCTTTGGGGGGGTCCTGATTCCAGTAGTAGGGGTTGTCAAAGGCCTGGCTGAAGGCGGTGGGGACCGGCAGCCCCGGGGGGGCCAGGTACTCGGGGTTCTCCACGGCACGGCCAAAGGGCCCCAGGAAGGGGTGCTTGGTGTCCTTGATCAGCCCGTTCTTGCCTTGGTGGCCCTTGGGTTTGTCTGGTGGGGACGGCGGTGCGCAGGGGTGCCGGGGGGGCGACGGCCGCTCCCCAGCCTGATTCACGTACTCTGCAGGGACAAGGGACGTGTCAGCGGCCGAGCAGGGTCCTTGCCTCCCTCCCAGGGTCCCTATTGCCCTACCTGGCATAGTGGTATGGGGAGCTGGGGGGGCGAAGCCCTCGGGGTCCAGACCCTCGCTCTCATCACCCGGCAGCGCAGTGGGGTCCTCGCTGTACCGCGTGGCCGGGGGGCTCGGCAGGGCTCCCTTGGCCCCAACATCCACCTCCAGAGCCTCTGGCACAGGGCACTCTGGCCCCTCCGCCAGGCTCTGCGGTGGAAAGGGGAAGGCAGCTGATTCCTCGCCCTCTGTTGTGTCGGCTGGGGTTTCCGCCGTGCTCTGAGGAGGCAAGAGGGCACGGAGTCGGGCACGGCGCCGTGGGGTCGCACGGGGTCTGCGGGGTCTCCAGGTAGCGCTGGGGGCTTTGCACCCTGTGGACCCTGCAGCAGCACGCTGCCCCAAGCTGCCCCATACCCGCGTGGAGGAGATGCGGCTGCGGTAGGCAGTGGAGGTCTCGGCACTGAAGAAGCCCTGGTGAGGGACCAGGTACTCCTCAGCATCCACCAGGTCGTCCATGTCCTCCTCCTCCAGCAGCGCCCGGTAGAAGGTGCTATCCATGGAGCTGGGCAGCCCGATCATGTCGTTCTGGGGGCGAGGGGGGGCTGTCAGTGCCTGTTGGGGCACGGCTGAGGGCAAAACCCCCGGGACCCCGTACCTGGATGACCACAAAGCGCTGGGGGTCGCGGGCCATGCGGGAGAACTCGGTGACCAGCTCACGGAACTTGGGCCGGCACTCGGAGTCGATCATCCAGCCTGGGGCAGAGCAGAGCGCCGTGAGGGGGGCGCTGGGGTCCTGGCCACCGTGTCCCCACGTCCCCCCACTCACATTTCACCATGATCATGTAGACGTCGATGGTGCAGATGGGCGGCTGCGGCAGCCGCTCGCCCTTCTCCAGCAGGTCTGGGATCTCCCTCGCTGGGATCCCATCGTAGGGTTTTGCCCCGAAAGTCATCAGCTCCCACACTGTGACACCTGAGGACATGGGGACATGGGGTAAGCGTCGCTTTGGGACCCCCTGCCCCACCGCAGCCAGCATGGGAACGCACCGTAGCTCCAGACATCGCTCTGGTGGGTGAAGCGCCGGCGCAGGATGGACTCCAGCGCCATCCACTTGATGGGGACCTGGGTGGGCGGGTGGAGGGGTGAGCGGGACCCCCTGGAGGCACCGCGCTCCCTGTCACCCTGTCCCCACGTCCCACCTTGCCCCCGTCAGCATGGTACTCGGTCTCGTCGATATCAAGCAGCCGTGCCAGCCCGAAGTCTGTGATTTTGACGTGGTTGGGGCTCTTGACCAGGACGTTGCGAGCAGCCAGGTCGCGGTGCACCAGCCGCACCTCCTCCAGGTAGCTCATCCCCTGGGCGGCAGGCATTCAGCTCTGCACCTCCAACCCCCCGCAGCCCCCACAGCCCCCAGCAGCCCCCAGTCCTACCTTGGCGATCTGCACACACCAGTTGAGCAGGTCCTGGGAGCCGATGCGGTCCTTGTTCTCCCGCACGTAGTCCAGCAAGCAGCCGTAGGGCATCAGCTGCGTCACCAGCTGCACCGTGGAGGTCAGGCAGATGCCCAGCAGCCGTGACACGTAGGGGCTGCCCACCCCGGCCATCACGTAGGCTTCCTGCAGGCAGCCACGGACAGGAGGTCAGGTTGGCACAGACTCCCCAGCCCCGTGCCCGCCTCCACCGCACTCACATCCAGGATCTCCTTGTTGGCCTTGGGCGAAGTGTTCTCCCGCAACACCTTGATGGCCACCGGGATCTTCACGCTCTCCCCGTCGGGGATCCAGATGCCCTATGGGGGGGTCGGTGAGCGAGGAGGACGCAGGTGGCGCCATCTCACTGGCTGTGCCTCCCACTCCTCACCTTATAGACAGTGCCGAAAGCGCCGGAGCCCAAAACCTTCACTTTCTTCAGCTCCGTCTCCTTGAGGATGCGCATCTGCGCTTGGTTGGGAAGGGCCCCGCTGGGCGTCAGCGGCTCCACCAGCTGCGAGGGACAGGTGAGTGAGGAGGGACAACTCTTCGAGCCCTCCCCTCCAGGTTGCCCCACATCCCCACCTCGGTCTCCTGCAGCAGCCGCCGCATGGTGTGCTTCCTCTCCTGCTGCCGCCGGCGCTTGACGCAGATGACGGTGATGAGCAGAAGGACGACGACCAGCAGAGCCCCCACCACACCAGCAATGATGGACGTCACCTGGCTGTGGGATGGGAGGTGACAGGGGGCGTGGGGACGTGGTCACCCCCCGATGCTCCCCTGTGGGGCGGGGGTACCCATGGTGCTACCTTGGCTTCTGGTCCACGGGGCAGCCGTCCTCGTCCCGGATGGTGCACCTGATAGAACGCAGGGTGGGTGAGCATCCAGCAGCCCCCTTCCACACCCCTGGTCGCGGTGCGTACTCACGAGTGGGTGCAGTTGGTGGGGCAGAGCTGGCAGACCCCCTCCTCATCCGGGTACTTCCAGATGGGTACAAAGGAGGCGTCCACCTTCACCCCGCTGGGGCAGCGCCGCACACACTGCTGCCCGTCCTTGTAGTGCGCACATGCTATGCACTGATCTGCGTCCTGCGGGGCAGGGGGGCAAGGGGTGGGGGGTGAGGGGCCTGGCGGCAGCGCCATCCCCAGGCTGGTGTCCCCATGTCCCCGTGCTCACCGATCCAAAGCAGGTCTCGGTGCCGTTCTGTGGCTGGCACTCAGGGTGGCAGGGCAGGCAGCGCGTGCCGTTGGTGTGCTCCCGGACGGCACTGCGGGGCAGTGGGAGTGGGATGGGGTTGGGATCGATGCAGGGCTGCGTCCCACTCCCCCTGCCAGGCTCAGCCCATCCCTACACTCACCCATCCAGCAGGTTGCAGGAGGCCACGCACTCCTGGCCCCGCAGGAAGCGCTCACAGGAGACGCACTGAGTGGGGCCGGGCCCCCAGCAGTGCCCTTGGGCACAGAGGTGGAAGCACACCAGGCCCTCACTCTCTGGGGAGGTCGGACACAAGGTTACCCCCCATGGTCCGGCCTGGGGACCATGAGCAGGGCTGGGAGTGGGACTGGGGGGTCCTCACCGCACTGCTCGGGGGCTTTGTTGTGGGTCTGGAAGAGGCGCTGGCGGGGGTGGCGGAAGATGCTGTCCCAGGGCACCTTCTGGAGGAAGCAGAGCTGGGGGTTGTGGTGGATGAGCACCATCCCACTGCTGATCTCCTGCAGGGCACGCAGCCCCAATGCCCGCACCGCCAGGTCCTGCAGCGTCAGTGAGTAGGCGCCGCTGCCAAGACACAGCCAGGTGAGCACCCACGTCACCCCCGTGTCACCCATCACGTCCCTCCAGGTCCCCGTCCCCATCTCACTTGTGCAGCACACGGCCACGGATAACACGCAGGTTCTGAAAGGCACCCAGGTCGTCCATGCCGGGTGGCCAGGCAGCAATGTACAGATACCCTGGGGGAGGGGAGGAGGAGGACACAAGTGTAACCACTGCTCGCTCTGTGCCCTCAGCTCGTGTCCCCATCCCTGAGCACTCACCTGTCAGCTCCTCCAGGCTCTCGAAGACCGATAGCAGCTGGGGGTCCAGGGGTGCTGTGTTGGTGCTTGGGTCCCTGCGGGAGATAGGAAGGGGGAGGGTTGGTGGGACTGCAGGGGGTCCCTGTGGTTCCCTCTGAGATGGGGTCTGCAGCGCTTACCCAGCGAAGGTCTCGGGCAGGAAGGCCAGGCTGCCAAAGATCTTGGTGCAGCCAGCAAAGTGCCGGATGTTGGAGGCATTGACAGCACGGACGCCCTTGAGGAAATCCACCCCCAGGCCGTAGCACACTGCAGGGGGCAGAGAGGGGGTGGTAGATTCACCAGGACCTCCCCATGGTGCTGCCTCTTTGGCAGCATGCTGCAGGGCCCCTCAGGGCACAGCAGCCCCTTGGCTCCACTGGAGGCTGGGGCTCTCCAGCACCGTCCCTGCAGAGCTTCCCAGTGAACAGCAGCCCCCCGGGTTGCCCCAGAGCCCCCCTAACTGCATAATCAGGACCCCCCCCAGGCACTCACCCTCTGGACAAGGCTTGCTGCACTTCTCGCACTTCTGCACATTGTTGACTGTCACCTCTTGACTGTTCTGGGGGCAGACAAGGGTACAGGAGCCCACCTCTGTCGCAAGGTAGTTATCTGGGGGGCGGGGGGAGGGGACAGGACGGTCAGAACTGGGTAAGGAGGCGCTCAGACCCCTCCCCGCCCCCCAGCACTCACAGGGGCACTGGCTGACACAGCTGGCACCAAAGGTGTAACGCCCATCGCGGTTGGGCACCGACTCGAAGGTGTCGGAGTTGTAGATGACGAGGGGGGGGCAGTGCAGCTCACAAATCCCACTCCGGTTGAAGTTCAGACAGGCCTGGGGGGGAAGGTGGGGGGGTGGTCCAGCCATCAGCCCCTGTGTTTGGGGGAATCCCCTGCCCACCCCCCCATCCCTTGCCCACCAGGCAGTCGGAGTGCTTGGGGCCGGTGCAGCCCGCAGCGCACTGCTCGTGGCAGCAGTCCGTCGGCTTCGTGCCCTTGCAGCGTGGGCACCCGTGGCAGATACTGTTGGTCACTGGAGGGGGAAAAGGGGGGCACAGTGCCGTGGGGATCCCTCCCCCAAAGGGAAAGAGACTGGGGAGAGGGGCGAGGAGCTGAGGAGTAGGTGGCATTCCAAAGGTGTATGGGGAAGGGATTCTGGGCATCTGCGGAGCAGGGGTTTGGGGACAAGGGGAAGGTCTGCAGCGTGGTGATTGGGGGGCACCAGTGGAGGTCCCCAGGGCAGGGATCTGGGTGCTACACGGGGTGAATGGGGCAGGGATATGGGAGTGCCCAATGGTTTCGGGGGTATCTATGGGGTGGGGGGGTCCAGGCAGCCCCATACTCACAGGTCTGGCAATCCTGGGGGCTGTCACCCCAGCAGTGCCCCTCAGCACACAGTGCCCTGCAGTCGGGACCTGCAAGCGGACGGATGGCATCAATAGGGAGCTGGGGGGGGGTAGCACCCCCCAACCCACCCACTTCTCAGCCCCCCCATGCCCCCTCCCCAGCCCTGGGGCTGCTCACAGGTGCGGCTGCGGATGCTCTCCACGCGGGTCTCACTGCGCAGCTCGTTGTGCCGGTGGAAGATGTCGGCCCAGAGGATGGTCTCCTGGAAGCAGAGCTGGGGGTTCCCCTCAATGTGCACCCCCCCCTTCAGGATCTCTGCGTGGGGGGGGGGGGGACAAGAGCTGCCATCAGCACGGGGGGATGGCCCCACGGGGACACCCAGCCCCACACAGGGGCTTGGAGTCACCACCCAGAGATGGAAGGGGCTGCATAAAATCTGGGGAGGAGTGAGTTCTACTGGGATGGACAACAGGGAATGGTCTTAAGCTAAAAGAGGGGAGATTTGGGTTAGACATCGGGAAGAAATTCATTGCTATGAGGGCACAGAGCAGCTGTGGGTGCCCCCATCCCTGGCAGCGCTCAGGTCTGGCGCGGTGAGCTGTGGGAGGGGACATGGGCTGAGGATGGATGGATGGATTTTGGGGTCTTGCAACCCAAACCACGCGGTGATTCTTTACCCCAGCCCTACTCGTGGACCTGCAGCTCCCACGCAGCGACCCCCCATCCATCTCCTCCCCCCCCCCCTTACGCCCCCTACCTGTGAGCTGCCGCATGCCGAGCTGCCGCAGCCCCACATTGCCCAGCACGGCCAACGCGTAGCGCTCCTGGAAGAGCTGCGTCCCGCGGATGATGCGCAGCCCCTGCAGCCCCACGGCGCTCACTTGGTTCTCAGCGATCAGCACGTAGCCCTGCACCTCCTTGATGTCCTGCGGGGTGGAGGAGATGGGGCAGAACGGCGGTGAGACCCCCAGGACCCCCCTTCCTTCCCGGTGCCACGCGTCCCCGAATCCTCGCACCTTGAGGAAGGCGGTGTCGGCGCCGGGCGGCAGGTAGGTGAGCTCCAGGTTGCCCTGCACCACCTGGCAGCCCTGGTAGAGGTGCCGTAAGGTCTCGTAGTGGCTCTCGGGGCTGGAGGGCTGCAGCAGCTTCATGTCGGTGCCGGTGCACACTGAGGGGATGGATGGAGGGGGTGAGACGGGTCAGCCAAGGCCGGCCGTGCCATCGCCCCCGCGGGATCCGGCCGCAGGAAATGCTGCGGCTGAGGCTGCTGACGGTTATCTGCTCCCAAAAACTTCCGATGGGCTTCCGATGGGCTTCCTGCGCGGCCCCCGCACGTGGCGTGGGGACGAGGGACGCGGGATGCTCGGGGATGCGGACCCCCAGCTCCCACCGCAGCACCACCCCAGCGTTTCGGCACGCAGCCACGACCCCCACCGCGTGCCCACGTCCGGCACTGGGCGGTCCCAGGGGGCCGAACGCCGCCCCGGCCCCACAGCCCGCACCGAGCGCAGCCCGGGGGGCCCCGAGCGGGGCGGGGGCCTCGGTGCAGGAATGCTGTGCCCACGCCGCCGGGGGGGGAGAAGCCCAGACAACACGCGATTGTTGAGCGGCCCCGGATGGCCGCGTCCCATGGCCGCCTCGCTCCGTCCCCCCGTCCCCCCCCCCGACCCAGTGCGTGGCGGTGGGTCCGGGAGGGGCGGGCCGGGGTGCGGTGAGTCACGGCGGTGGGGTGGCACGGCCCGGCCGCAGCGTCCCGCCGGGAACCGCCTTTTCAGGTCGGGCATGTTTGGGGAGCGAGCGGGGTGACGCAGGCACGGCCCAGCCCCGGCACGCCCGCGGCCCCCGGCGCCCCACCGCCACGCGGGACGGCCCCCCATTGAAGGCTTTGGGGCTGGGGTCCCTCGAGACCCCCACGTGCCAAGGTGCCCCCGTGCCTCTCCTCGAGCGGGGTCACGCTGTCTCCCCGTTGTCCCCTCTCACCTCATGGGGTGGGGGCCGCGGTCTCCCCCAACGCTGACCCACGGCTCCACCATCACCACCTCGGAAGGGGACGCTGAGGCAGGGGTTGGGTACGTCTCGCTCTGCCCTCCGTGCAGGGGGGGCCGCGCGGAGGCTGAGTGACAGCCCCCGGTGCCGGCAGCTGCCACGAGGCCATAGGACAACGCGGGATGCAGCCGCCCCCCCCCCTCCCCGACCTCTGCCTGCTGCGGGGCCGCCGAGACGGGGAAACAGCCCCGAGCCTCCAGAACGGGAATCTCTGCCCCTGGGCACGGGGCAGCTACCCATGTGGATGGGGAGGTGGGGACTGCCAGGTGCCCCCACCCCGAAGGGAACGGCCCCGCGGTGTTGTGCGGCCAAAGCTCAAGGTCTGCTCCACCTGCTGCGTGCGGGCAGGGGATGCCGACGGCGCTCCCAGGGCCGGAGGAAGGCGGTGGGGATGGATCCCAGTTCGGAACCACTGCCATCGCCCTCCCGGGGCTCGGGCTGCGCGTCACCCCCTGCCCTGGGGACAGCGCTGGGTACAGCGGTGGGGACGTGCCACCACTCGGAGCTCGAGCTGCAGAGTGATGGGAGCAGAAGGAACCCACCGAGTCCCCACTTTTTGCCCGGAGCCCCACATCGGGGTCTGCGTGGGGACGGCGGTGGGGCGATGCCCGCCCCGTCCTCGCTCCGGCCGAGGCCCCGCGGCGCTGGGTCCTGCCCCGGCTGCTCCCGTCGGGCCGGGCAGGGTGCGGCACCTCGAGAATGTGGATGGGAGCGACCGGCGGGGACGCACCCGCCCGCCCGCCCACCCGCACCGTGCGGCACCGCCGCCGCCCCGGGGCCCCTCCGCGCCCCGAAACCATCTCCGTGGGACGGGGAGGGGGGGGCGGGGGGGGCTCTCGCGGTTGTGTCACCGCACCTCTTGTGATCTGCGGGACCCCCGCGAGCCGTTCCAACCCACGCATCGCGGTGGGGACGGGGCCGTCTCCATTTCGGGGTCCCCTGGGGGACACGGCACAGCAGGAGCTGCGAGCTCGCCCTCGCCGAGGGACACCGGCGGGGGCAACGAGCGGTGCGGCCGCCCCCGGCCCCGCGCCTCCCGGCTCAGCCCAATCCCGCGTGGGAACGCCGAGAGGGAGGTGCTGCCCACGGCGGGGAGCCGGGAGGGGGGGGGGGGGGGGGAACAAGCAAGGCGGGAGGGGTGGGGGTCACTTTCAACCGCAAAGCCCCAGCAGCCCCCCGGCCCCGCTACCCCGACCCCTCCGCTCTCCGCACAACTCCGCGCCGAGTCCCGCCGCCGCCCCCCGCGCCCCCGCTGCCCGTCGGGGCGGACCCACCTTCGGCGGCGGCGGCGGGGCAAAGCGCGGCGAGCAGCAGCAGCAGCAGCAGCGCGGGGCAAAGCGGGCGGCCGCGGGCGGCGATCATGGTGCTCAGCGCGGGCCGCGGCCCATGGCCCCGCGCCGGCCGCTCCGGGAAAGTTTGCGGTGCGGTTCCGCCGCCTCCCGCCGCGCTCCCGGGCTCCACCTCGCGGGGACGCGCAGCGTTCCTGGGAGCGGGGAAGAGGGCGCGCCGCGCGCTCCCGCCCACCCCGCGCGCTCCCGAGCACCGGAGGCACCGGGCGGCGTCGGGTCACCGTCCGTCCCGCTGTGCCGGGATCAACGGCGCAGCTCCCGGCTGCTCGCGGCCGCCCGGCAGCACCGAGGCCGGACATCGCGGGTTCCGAACATCCCGGGCAGCATCGGAACCACGGGAACCACCGGGCGGCTTTGGGCGCTTCATCCCGGGAGCAGCGGGGCCCCTCCGACACAGGCAGCACCAAGCCGGGCGTACCGGGCACGGGGATCCCGCCGTACCGGGACTCCCGGCTGCTCTCGGTCACCCCATCCCGGCAGCACCGGGTTTTCCTGTCTCGGTCACCAGGGGTCCTGATGGGGGATGTGCAGTGGAGCCACCCTCGTGCGCTCCATCTTGGGGTTCCCCCAACGTGGGAGCTCCACAACGGGCACTGCGAAGCACCGGGCACGGCCCCGCTGCTGGCACGGCTCCACCGGAGCACCGCAGCTCTCGGGCTGCCCCGCTGCAGGGCGCGACCCCCGGCCCCACGCTCGGTGCGGCGGTACAGGCCGAGGCCGCGGGGCAGGGCCGGTCTCGCAGCTGCCCCCATCTCCCAGCCAGGCCCGCTGTTCTGAGGCAGCCCTGGACCTCGCGGCCTCCGCCCCCCGCCGCCCCGCTCCTCTCCGCACTGCGCTGAGACCCCGGGGGGCCCTCCGGTCCCCCCACCGGGCCTGAGCCCCTCGAGGCCTCCGACGCCCCCCGGCACCACGGGGGGATATATCCCGTGAGCCTCTGCGGAGAGCGCCGAAGGAGGGGGGGCGAAATATCCCATGATCCTCCCGCTCTAGAGGACCGCAACCCTCCCGTGATGCCCGCGGCCAGCGGGGGCGCTATATCCCGTGGTGCTCCGCGCCGCCCCCACTTCCGGGGCGGGCCGGAAGCCGCGCCGGGCGGCGATGGCGAGCGGCGGGGCGGCGCGGGCCGCGCTGCTGCTGTTGCTGGGAGCGGCGACGGCGCCGGGCCCGGCCCGCGGCTCTCAGGGCGACAGGGAGCCGCTGTACCGCGAGTGCCTGGGCCGCTGCGAGCGGCGGAACTGCTCGGGGGCGGCGCTGCGGCACTTCCGCGCCCGGCAGCCGCTCTACATGGGCCTCACAGGTACCGCCCCGCTGCCCGCCCATTGGCTGAAGGGCCTGGAGACTCCGCCGCTTCCGGGCCACGCCCACGTGGTGGCCACGCCCACGTGTCGCGCAGGCTCCTCCTCTGCACGTGGAGGCGGGGCAGAACTGGGAGCACTGGGATGTACTGGGAGCTGTGGGCTCGTATCGGTGTGGGCTGAGAGGTGATCGGGCTGTGCTAGTTCTGCACTGGGGAGCACTGGGCCGAGGTGAGACCGGACTGGGGGGGGTCACTGGTTCCTAACTGGGACCGTACTGGGAGTGCTGGGATGGACCGGGAGGCACTGGGCCACGCTGGGGTGAGGTTGGAAGGTTGCTGGCTCGTTCAGGGGGAACACTGAGCCACATTGGAGCATGCAGGGCTGTGCTGGGGGGCACAGAGCCACGATGGGGGGTACTGGGCTGCACTGAGGAGACTTAGGGCCATCCTGGAACCTTCTCCTTGGCCGTGGCAAACGGGTGTCCTGACACCCATTGTGCTGAGAGGGACTGGAGGGGGTGCAGGGAGGAGGGACACACTGAGCCCCACCCCGGGACCCCCTGCTCCCCATCCCCAGGCTGGACGTGCCACGATGACTGCAAGTATGAGTGCATGTGGCACACAGTGCGGCTCTACGTGCAGGGCGGCCGCCGCGTGCCGCAGTTCCATGGCAAGGTGAGCACAAAGAGGGGGGGGGAGGGAGGTTGGGGTTCCCTGCGTTCCCTCCATCCAACTGACGCCCCCCCCCCCCCCCCCCCTCGCAGTGGCCCTTCTCCCGGTTCCTCTTTGTTCAGGAGCCAGCCTCTGCCTTCGCCTCCCTCCTCAACGGCCTGGCCAGCTTCCTGATGCTGCTGCGCTACAAAGCTGCCGTGCCCCCCACCTCCCCCATGTACCCCACCTGCGTCGCCTTTGCCTGGGTAAGTCCTCCCCTCGGGGCACTGGGGACGTGCAGAAGCCACCACTGTGGTGACCTCATCTGTCCCCTGCCTGCAACAGCACTCTGTGCTCTCCACAGGTCTCCGTCAATGCCTGGTTCTGGTCCACCGTCTTCCACACGCGGGACACGGCGCTGACAGAGGTGAGGGTCCCCATCCCCACCTTGTGGGGGGCACTGGGTGAATCCCTGGGGTCTGAGCCCCCGGCTCCACTCCTGCCCTGCAGAAACTCGACTACTTCTGCGCCTCAGCCGTTGTCCTGCACTCCGTGTACCTGTGCTGGGTCAGGTGAGCGTGGTCCCAGCGCTGGGGACAACGCTGTTCCTGGGGCTGGGTTTGTGTCACTGCTGTCCTCCTGTCCACAGGACGATGGGGCTGCGGCGGCCGGCCTTAATCGGCGTCTTCAGGGCCTTCCTCCTCCTCTTCCTCGCCTGCCACATCTCCTACCTGACGCTCGTCCGCTTTGACTACGGCTACAACATGGCTGCCAACGTGGCCATCGGTGAGAGCTGGGGCAGCGGGGCTGGGGTGGGGAACGTGGGAGCAACAGGTCCAGGAGGAACGATGGCATCAGAGTAGGGGCTGAGGGAACACGATGGGAGCAGGGTGGAGGATGTGGGGACTCAATGGGTGCGGGCCATCGCGCTCCCATCCCCCTGCCCCCTTCTTTTCCCCCCTTAGGGCTCCTCAACCTGCTGTGGTGGCTCTGGTGGTGCCTGCGGAACCGGCCCCGCCTGCCCCACGTCTGGAAGTGTGCGGTGGTGGTGCTGCTGCTGCAGGCGGGGGCTCTGCTCGAGCTCCTCGACTTCCCTCCTCTCTTCTGGGTGCTGGACGCCCATGCCCTCTGGCACATCAGCACCGTGCCGCTCAACATCCTCTTCTACAGGTGAGGGCCGTGCTTGAAATCGGGGCACCTGAGGCCCTTTCCTTCAGTATGGGGTGCTCAGTGCTCCACTCTTGAAATTGAGGTGCTTGGGGGCCCCTCTTTTGCCCTTGGAGTGCTGCGTCCCCTGTCTTGAATTGGGGCTGCTCAGAGCCTCCTCTCTGCTCCTGGGTGCTGGGGATGCTCCAGAGTCTGACTGGGCTCTGGTGGTTTTTGGGCCCCCCTTGTTCCCCTACCTCCTGCCCCCGATGGACCAATCTGCGCCCCCCAGCCCTCCCCTCCCTCCCCACAGCTTCCTGGTGGATGACAGCCTCTACCTCCTGAAGGCCAACTCGGACCTCTCCAAAGTGGACTAGAGCAGCAGGGAGGGATGAAACACTGCATGCCCCCCCAGGGCCCTGCCCCGACAGTGTGCCAAACAAATTCTTCCTCCCTCCCCCATACCTCCTGGCCGTGGACTCCCCCTTCCCCCTGCCTTCTGAGATGTGCTTTCCTTTCTATCACTCTGTCCTGTGTGGGGGCCGGGAGCCCCTCTCTGGGAGGAGCTGGGGGCAGTGGACCCCTCTGGCTGCTGACGCTGAGCCCATTTCTCCTGCTGTGGATCCCGGCAGCCGCGAGGTGGCAATGGCTGTTGGGGCTACACTGCTATGGGGGGGGGGACGTGAGGGTCTGGGGGAGGCCGAGCACAGAGGGAGACCCCTGGGGGGGGGGTGTGATGGTGCCTGTGTATGCTGGTGCCTGGGGGACAGGGGGAGGGACGCTGCCTTGCCCAGCCCTGCTTGCTGCTGGGTGGCTTTTTGGCAGAGGGGGGACAGTGCAATGCGTGGGGTCAGAGCGGTGCCTTCAGGTGGGGGGGTGACCCCTGTGCAGCCCTTGGGGAGTCCCTGGGGCTGTGCCCCCCACCCAGCAGGGTGCAGCCCCTCAGCAGGGTGTGCCCTGTGCTGTGAATAAAGCTGGAATTCAATCTCTACTCTGTGCCCCCCATCCTGCTCTGCACCCCACCGCTGCTCTATGGGCGCTGCATACCCAGCCCCGCTGCGCTCCCGTCACCCCACACCACCCTGCCCACCCCACGCAGCGCCCACCCTGCAGCCCCCACACCCTTCTGTCCCCACTCCCCCCATCTTGGCACGCCCTTTAAAAGCCCCTGCACCCCCTCCCTCGAGATGCAGTGACCCCCATTTCCCTCGTCCCCATTTTCCCCCCCAGCCTGCACAGCCCCCAGGCCGCCGTGCCTCCCCAAGGCCGTGCCGTGCTCAGCTCAGGCTTTATTATGGGACGCAGTGGGGGTGGGATGGCAAGACTCAGGAGCGCGGCCTTTTTGAGGGTGGGAAGCAGGGAGGGAGGGGGCTCAGCCTTCCAGTGGTTTCTGTGCATGGACAAAAAACACTCCATCGACGTCATCCACGCCGGTGCGCAGCGCGGGGGGCATGGGATAGGAGCGGAAATCAAGGAGGGTGAACCCAGCATCGCTCAGAGCCCCGCGGACGTCGTCCTCATCCAGCGGCACCACGGGCAGCCGCGCGGCGCCCGCCAGGTAGAAGGACTCCCCCAGAGCCCCCAGCAGCACGGCGTGGCCCCCCGGGCGCAGCATTGAGCCCACATTCACCAGCGCTCGCCCGAAGGCTGCGCGGTCGGGGCTGACGGCCTCCAGGCAGAAGGTGGAGAGCAGAGCATCGGCCGGGGGGTGCAGTGGGGCGCCCAGTGGGTCTGCGTGGTGCACGTCGATGGGGAGGATGCGCCGCAGGCGGCCCCGCAACCGCTGCTCCTTGTCCTGCCAGGGCTCCCTGTGGGGCGGCGGGTGGCATTGGGATGGGGCAGAGGGAAGGGGGAGCCGTGTGGGATGTGTGGGGTTGAGGTCCTGCAGGGAGCAGCCTGGCATCCATAGGGGTTTGGGGTTGGGGTCCTGCAGCGCAGCAGCCAGTGTGGGATGTGGGGACGGGATCCCATAGCAATCAGCCTGACTTCTGCAAGGGATGTTTGGACAGGACCTGCAGGGATCAGCACGGTGTGGGGATGGGACCCTGGGGGGGATGCAGGGATGGGATCCCATAGCGATCAGCCCAGCATCAGCAGCATTACGGGGATGAGATCCTGCAGGGATCAGCACAGCATCCGCAGGGATGTGGAGATGGAATCCCAAAGGAGTCAGCCTGGCGTGAAGGGGGATGCGAGGCTGGGGATCAGCACGGCAGATGTGGGGACACGGCATTGGGATCCTATGGGGACCAGCACAGTGCTCAGAGGGACCTGGGGGGTGGGATCCCAAAGGAATCAGCTGCCGGGATCAGCGCTATGGGCTGTGGGACCACGACTGCAGCGGGTCTCAGCCCCCAACCCTCAAATCCAAGGGGCCGCGATCTGCAGGGACGTGGCACGAAGCTCCACGGGGATTTGGGGCCAGCATTCCACAGCAGCACCATGTGCCCCCCAACCCGCCCCCAACCCCTCCTGCCCTACAGCACCATGTGCCCCCCAACCCCCCCCCCAACCCCTCCTGCCCTACAGCACCATGTGCCCCCCAACCCCCTCCCCAACCCCTCCTGCCCTACAGCACCATGTGCCCCCCAACCCCCTCCAACCCCTCCTGCCCTACCCGCGCCCCTCGATCTTGCAGACGTGCTGGATGAAGGGACTCCAGTCGAAAGCTCCAGGCTCACCCCGCACCCAACGCCGCAGCTCCTCCCGGTTCACCTCCAGGAAATCGGTGGCCACGATCTCCTCAAAGTGATCGCAGGCGCTCAGCAGCTGATAGATGGTGGGGCCCGAGCCCACGTCGATGAGCGTGCGCCCGCAGATCTCACCTGGGGGTGGGGTTGGGGGGGGGGGGGATTCCCACTGTGAGGCATGGGATGGGAGAGCTGAGCGGGATGCTCCGTGCCCCCCCACCCCGTGCCTCAGTTTCCCCACCGCTGGCGAAGGTTTCGGCCAAACATCTCAGCTTCCAGGGCACCACGCATTCCTCGGAGGAGAAGTCGGCGCGGGGGGGCACGTAGTTGTTGTGCAGGTAGGCGTGGGGCTCAAAGCGTGCGTAGCCCTCCCGGATGGCATCCAGGCTGCTCATGGTTGGGGTCTGAGCTGTGCCAACGCTGCGTCCCATTTATAGCCCTGATAACCAGGAAGGGGGGGGTTGTAAGGGGGGGGGGGAGGGAGGCACGGTGAGTTATGGCAGCGGCCGCTCGGCGCTGATTGCAGCCGTCCATCGTGGATAACCAGGTTATTGTCAGCGCCTGCGGGCCCTGCTGGGCCCACACACACTCACACACAGCTCCCCACGTGGGGGCTGCGGCCCATGGGGTTGTGTCAGCGCTGGGGAGCGTGGCCACCCCAAAGGGGCTGCACCGACCCTTGTGTGCGGCGTAAGGTTGGCATGGGGCTGGGAGAGATGGGGACAAGAGTGGGAATGAGGACTGGGAGAACGAAGGCAGTGAGATAAGGACAGGGACGGGGTCTGTCCAGGCGCTGCCTTGTGAAGCTAACGCTGCTGAGCTGAGTGTGATGGACCTCAGCCCCTGGCAGGATCCGGCCCAACAACCCCTCCAGCTCCCAGTTGCGCTCATTGCACCCAGCAGCCTGGGATGTGGGGCGGTGCTGCTTGTGGGGCTGGGAGAAGGAAGGGGTGAAGGTGGCGAAGCCCTACAGGCAGCGAGTGGGGATGGATGGGGATGGGAAGGGAATGGGCGCAGGGCCTGGCGGTGGCCCAGGGACAGCAGGATCCATCCGGGAGGGAACAGCTAATCTGGGTGCTGACACCAGGGCCATCCAGAACCCTGGCATGGGCTGGTAAGGGCGGGGGGGGGGGGCACAGTTATATAAGAGATCTGCCCCCACTCCCCTCATCCGCTCACCCGCATCCCACAGCAATGGGCTGTGCCTCAGTTTCCCCAATTCCCAAAGGGTTGCTGTCCCCATCCTCGGGCCAGAAGGGGACAAACGGAGGGGCACAGCCCCATGGACAGTCCAATGCTCTAGGGCTGATCCAGGCCCTTGAGGGGGGGGGTCTGGTACCCTGCACTCGAACCACTGCCGGAGCAACAGAGCCAAGCTGCGCCTTTTATTGCAATACAAAGAAATTCACATCTGTACAAAACAACACAACGCTGCTGTGTCTCCCAGCCCCTGCCCCGGGGGGGGCTCAGCACACCTCATCCTCGCTCCCTTCTCTCTGCCAGGGACATCGCACCGCGGCTGCGCCCCGTCCCCACCGGCCTCTGCCGCCCACCGCAGGGTGAGCGCCCACCCCCACGTCCCCCCACCTTCCTCCATCATCTTCGGGGGCTGCGGTGAGCGGTGGAGCTCAAGACCCCCCCCTCCGCCGCCCCCCGATCTCATCCCGAGCCCCCCCACCCCACTGCCTTCAGCCCCTCTGGGCTTCGTGGGAGAGCGAACGGGAGAGGGTCCGTCGGAGCCCCGGCTTGGATCCGCGCAGGTCTGGGGGGGCGAAGAGGGGCAGCGGGAGGGTGCGGGCGTAAGGCAGGAGGTGCTGGGTCAGGGGCTGCCCCAGGACGCCGACCCGCAGCACGCCCCACGGTGAGCGCTGCGTCAGCACCCGCGTCTCTCCGCGCTGCTCCAGCGACTCGCGGCGCTGCCGGTCCACCTCCCTCCGGCACCACCTGCGCACGGGGAGCTCGTGGGGCGGCTGCAGAGATCCCCGTCCCACCCAGCCCCATGGGAACTCTTGGAGACCCCCGTGGTTTCCCCAAACCCTCGGAGACCCCCGTGGCTTCCCAAACCCCCGAGCGCCGTTGGGGACCCTTCTGTCCCATCCCACCTTATGGGAACCCGCTGACATCCCCGTGCTCCCCATCGATACTTCAGAACCCCCACCGTTCTCTATTCACCATCACGAAGACCCTTGGAAGCTCCCCCCCAACCCAGGACCTCCACAACCATATGGGAAGCTCAGAGACCCCCACCCGCAACCCCGTCACTGCGCAGACGCCACCTGACTCCACGAGACCCCCAGTTCCCCACGGGGACCCCCACAGCTCCACAGGGACCCCAACACATCACACCTCCACCCGGCTTCCTCCATCCCCATGCAGACCCCCATAGCAACCCCAAAGATCCTCCCACGGGGAACCCGCGGCTCCCCCCAGGAGCTCCCCCACGATCAGATCTCCCTCAGCCCCAACGCCCTACGGGGACCCCGAGCTCCCAGACCCCCAGCGGTGCCGCTCACCCCTCCTCAGGCCGGGTGCTGAGCTCCAGGTCCAACCACTCAGCACTGAAGGACTCTCGGCGCCCCACGTCCTCCTCCTGCACGCGGCAGCCCAGGTGGGCACTGCAGAGCAGCCCCCCGCTGCGTCCCACCGTGCTCGGCCCCCACATCCTCACGGCGCTCCCAGCGGTGGCTTCTGCTGCCCCGCGGCCGCCCTCCCCGCTTTTATGGCCCCACGGAGGCTATTTTGGGACGTGTCACTGGCACCGAGGGGACAGCAGGGTGCCAAGGGGCGAGCAGCAGGAGGTGGCATTGAGGGACATGTGCGTCACCTCGTGTGCGCCCGCCACGCTCAGCCCCGTGTGCCCCATGACGTGTCCCCAATGGGATGTGCCCCCCCCCCCCCGGGAACTCGATGGACCCAAGAGGTGACAAAGGCTCTGTGGCTGACTGTCACCAGCACGGTGTCTGCGCCACCCGGCGCAGCTCCACGCCAAACCCAGCGCTACCCCTGGAGGACCACCGGGGTCCCATCCTGGTGTGTTCCCCCCCCCCCCCCCCCCCCCAGGCTGTGCTGTGCCATGCGAGCTGGCAGTGAGGTGCTGGCTGAGGGCCCCCCCCCGCTGGGCTATTTGTAGGGCCAACAGATGGGGGCTGTGGACAGATAGGCACTTGCAGGGTGCCAGCGGGCACGGCTCAGATGCCGGGCCCTGGGGACGGGCTGGGGGGGCGCTGCTCTGCAGCCCCTTCCGTGGAACCGAGGTGCCACTGGGACTCTTGGGCACAACTGGAGGCCTTTGGGACACGCAGCCAGACCCCGTGCGGGGGATGGAAGGATGCTGCGTGGCCCAGCAGGGCAGGGGATGGTGACCCCCGTGGCCAGTGGGCCTGCAGGAGCCCCGGGCGCATTCCTTTGCCTGCCCCCCCCCAGGCTCCTCCCGCTTTTATTCGATCGAGTTACAAAGGGCACGAGGAAAGCAGCGGGCTGCAAATAGTGCAAGGCTCTTTATTTTGACAGATGCCAGCCGGAGGTGCCCCCAAGTACCAACAGAAGCACCAGGACAGGCACTGATAGAGGGGCAGAGACCCCAGGTCCTCCCCTGGGGGGTTCCACAGGCGCTCACCCCCCCCCAGGGCTGCCGTTGTGGGCACCCACGCAGGGGCAGCTCCACGCTGCTTCCCGTGACAGAGCAGAACGTGGCAGCAGTGCAGGCAGCACCAAGCTGCGCTCGCCCCCGCAGCCCCTGGGGAAGGAGGAAGGCTCTGATCCCACAGCCTGCAGGGCTGCACGCTGAGCTCAGGAGCATCCCACAGGATGCAGGGTCCCCACGGCAGCCCCCCACGCAGGGGAAGGTGCCCACGAGCCACGCAGGAGCTGTGCTTTGTCCCTGTGTGCGAGTGGCAGCTGACAGGGGACAGAACTGCGTGCTCACCCTGCCTGGCTTCCTCCTCCGAATCCCTCACCCTCGGCACAGCAGCCTGGGGGTGCCAACGAGCCCCCAGACTCATTGTGGGGGGGAGACCAAGCACAGGGCAGATCCCAGCTGCAGGGCAGAGCAGGACAGGGGTTTGGCACACACCACACGGCAGCTCCAGGGCTCCGGTTGGGTGGGGAAGGAGAGGAGCAGCCCCTCCTGCCTGCCCACATCCAGTCCAGCAGGGCAGAGCACGGCGCTCAGGGCTTGCTGCAGAGCTCCCCGACCCGCTGCCGCAGGTGGAAGGCAAACTCAAACATGGTGGCTGCCAGGCTCTGGTGGATGAGGTACCGGGGCAGGCGACCCTGCGAGGAGAGCAGAGGAAACAGAACACGAGTGAGGGCGGCAGCGCAGCAACCCAGAGGAAGTGGAAAGGCCCTGCAGGACCCCCAGGTGTGGGGCTGGGGCTGCACACCGCAGCGGGGAGCTGCTGCTCTCAGGGAGTTCTGGGATCTGGGGGAGGAACTGAAGCACGTTTTGATTTCCCTAAAAAGCCCTGCACGACTCAACCCGCGCCGCCTCGGCCCGCGCTCCATTATCTGCTAAGAAAATCAGCCCAGGCTCTGCGGGGGAAGGCAGCAGCAGCGGGCTGGGAAGGGGGCAGATGCTGAGGTGCAGAGAAGGAGGAAGGGGCCACGTCCCCCTGCCCAGGGCACAGGAAAAGCCCCGTGGATGTGGGGAAGGGCTCCCTCAGCCCCCACTGCGGGGCTTTTCCCCAAAGCAGGCTTTCCCCTCCGCCCTTTGGGGCTGGGACAGCACCCAGCTGAGGAGCGGGGGCCATTTTGGGCAGCTCTCCAAGCTGAGCAGGGGGCAAAGTGCCAGCACAGACACAAACACACACACACACACACACACACGTGTGCAACCCTTGCCCTTCGCTGGAGGAAGGGATGAGCCACGAGCTATAAATACGCCGTCAGGGCCAAAGGAAATACCAAGGCAGCACCGAGCAGGGCTGGGAGCAGCAGCAGAGCCCTTCAGGAAGATGGTGGAAGCATTATTAATAGCTCGGCTGCTCTGGCATTTCTTCCAGCAGCAGCAGGAGAGCACTCGGCGTCCTGGGAAGCACAGAGCGGGGACCTCCCCTTTCCCAGCTCAGTTGTGCAAGATGGAGCCGATTTCCCTCCAGCCCAGCCTCACTACAGAGGGAAGGAGGAGAGATTTGCACGAAGGAGAAGCAGCTCCAGCACCGACCCCGTGCCGAGCAGAGCCAGGGGCAGCGGGCCGGGCGCAGCCGTGCCACGTCCCAGCCAAGGAGCCGCCAAGAGGATCCGCTTGCACGCAGCCTTTCCAGAGCCCAATGCTGAACGAGCCGAGCTGCTCCGTGGGAGGGGAGGGCTGTGGGAGGGGAGGGGGCCGCGCCGCGCCGATGAATGGAGCCTTTGTGCTCGCTGCTGCAGCGCCGTTTCCACACCAACCTCGGCGCAGGAAGAAAACAGGGCAGCGCCCCCCTTCTCCCCCCCGGCTCCCTGCCTGCTGCCTTTGTCCCGGCCACCAGCAAGGACTCTGCGTGCAGCTCCACAAATAGCTCCGGATTTGGGTCACGGCGCGGGGCTGAAGCGCTGCTCTCCGCGTGCGGCCGCAGCTCCGCGGGGGTCTGCGTTTGTGCCGAGGTGTCTGGGAGCAAATGATTCATCCCTGCTGTAGGTTCCTGGGAGCAGCACGCAGCCAGGCAACGCTTCCCTGTCCAACTAAGGTGGGATGAAATCACCTCTTCCCAGTCCCCGCACAGAGGTGAAGCCCCGTAACCAAGATCTGTCAGGTAAGGAAGGGTTTCCCAGATCTACAGCGGGGAAACTTCAGGGGGAAAGAGGGAGATTTTCAGGTGGTGATCAGGTCCTGTCTGCAAAACTCAGGCCCCACTACTGCAGCCTCCAAGAGCAGCTCAGAGCCGTGCCCAGGGGAGGCTCACAGCAGGACAGCAGCCCCTGCACTGCCCAGGTGGAAGCACAGGGCAGATCCTCAGCCCCGTCCTGCTGTAGGCAGAGCTCTAGAAGCACAGTGATGAGCTCTGCTGGGGTTGGGACACGGCCACGACGCTCACACATCAGTGCTTTACCTTCAGGTCCGTGTTTAGAATCCAGATAAAAGTGCAGACCCGGGGGTTGCTGGGGCACTTCAAAACGACGAATCCTCCAGGTCCATTCTCACCCCTTCGGGGAAACAACAGCACCAAATCAATCTGGGAAAGCTGTGGAGCCACCCCCCAAAGCCCACGTTGGCTCCTGCAGCCACAGCCCCTCACCTGATAGCAGCCCAGCGGGGCACCAGCAGATGCTCAGAGCATCCAGGAAGGAACCTGGCCGCCTATGGGCACAAACCCAATCTGCCCAGCAGTTTTCCACAGCAGCAGTGCTGGGGCTGCCTCCAGACCCCCGGCTTGGCCGACGCTGGCACTGCTTTGCTTTGGGAGGCTGCAGAGACACAGCACTGCAGAATTGGTTGCAAACAAGTGGGAAGCACCCAGGGAGGCCCCACGGTCAGGCCGAGCTCAGCGCACCGCCGCGTCTCTGCAGCCTTCCTGCACCATCTGAGCGCCTCAGAGACGAGAGCTGCGCTCGCACACGCAGCCCAAATACAGATTTCCCTTCCCTGCTCAGGAACATGCACTATTTTTGCTGCATACATTTGTTAACAGATTTTTTTTATTTTTTTTTTCTAGGCCCCGAAGTCCCCAGCTCTTAAATAGACTGAGGCTGCTATAACGTCTCCGAGTTAAAATGTCAATTACTTTAACCAGATTATTAGGAAAAACAAAGTCAGCGCGCGAAGCGGCACAGCTGGGCCCCAGGCAGCAGCACAGGCAGTAACAAGGAACCTCGTGTGATGAGACCAGCCCTGCTGAGATCCATCAGCAGCTGTGTGAAACCAGCCCTGTGGAAAGGGAGAGGCCGGGACCCCCCTGGTGCTCTGGAAGCTGTTCCACCCCAGCACAGCTCACTGCACCCCCAGGAACGTCCCTCGGTGCCTGCAGGCTTTAGAGTCAGTAAGCAAGTGGCTTACGAGAAGCAAAAGGCATCCGAGAGGCTCACAGAAAGACGTGGGCAGCTGCTCCCTGCCCCTCCGAAACGGCAGCTGGCCCTGTTTGGGAATTGGCTGCTACACAAACAGGATGCAGAAGGGGTTGGGGTTTGGGCTGTGACTGTCGGCACCTCCGCTCCCCAGAGCGGGGCTGGGAAACGCCCGAGCAGCACAGAGCGTTTCCTTAACAAAGGGAGAAGAACAAGGGAAGCAAGGTTTGGTTCCACAAATAGATCAGCTTCCTGCAAACGGTGCCAGGAAGACAGCAGGGTTCTCATTTCAGTGGCTCTCTGCCCTATGCTTAAGCAAGGCACGTGTCAGATAGCAGCTAAAAATAAATAAATAAGTAACAGAACCTGCCTCTTACCTGACGTACTTGGAGAGTGGAGGCTTCAGGCTGTGCGTGGTCGACATCCCTGAGGAAATGTACCTGTCCCTTCTCCTCTCGATCCGCCGCACGTTCACAAAGTCCCTGAGCAAAGAAAGGGCAACGGCAGCTTTGAGATGTGCGTGAGACTTGGAAGGAGCAGATCACGTGCCTGGGGCTGCTGGGAAAGGCTGTGGCAGGGCTGTGTCAACATATGGCCAAAACACAGGCAGCACGGTTAGCAGGGAGACAGAGGGAGCGACCGGGACAGATCCTGAGCTCTGAGAGTCCTGCCAGAGCGCCTGTAAGGGACTCGAGGGACTCCCTGCCTTGGGGTCGTCACCCAGCCCTGCTGGCTCTCACTGAGCTCAGGAGCTTCTCTCTGTGTTTTACAGGTGTTCAGAGGCTCAGTGAAAGAAACTGACCTGGGGGAAACGACACCGCCTGCAGCCCCGGCTGCTACGTCATACGAAACGATCGTGTTGTCCTCAACCCGCTGCAGGATCTGGGAGAAAGGAAAGGAAACTCTTCAGCCTGCGCCTACAGCTGCCAACAGCTGGGCACTGCAGCCCCAGCAGCTGATCTGGGGGCAGGAGATGAGCAGACAGGTTTGTCTGCCGGCCCAGGGCTGCCCCTCCTTCCTGGGGGGAGTGCAGGCGTCCCCGTCGGATCCCCGCCACGCCGGCAGCGCCAAACGGCGCCGAGCAGAAGCAGGCTTGGCTCAGGCACTGGGCCCAGCTCCCTGCCCACCTCGTGGGCTTTTGGATGGGCACAGCCAGCAGCTGGCCGCCGCAGAGCATTCGGATCGTACGGCTGAGCGGTGGAGATTTAACGCCTCGGTGATTCTGATCCAGCTCAGCTCCAGTAGGGCCTGGGCACCGCTGACAGCCGGCGCTGGGCTGGGAAGCTGCAGCTCTCCGCTTCAAGGAGCTCCTGTGATTAAGCCATCTTTGTCCGGCACGCTCACCTGGCAAGCTGCCACCGTTCTGTTCCACAGGATCATCTTCTCGGGCTGCAGAATAACCTCCTGGTAAACCGTTTCAGCAGAGCACTGCAGGAAAGCCTGAGGACAGACAGAGCAGTCAGCCGGTCCCTCGCTCCGCTTTGGGGTGATTCTTTTTCCTAAAGAGCGCAGAGCAGATCAGAAAGAACAACTGGGAGGAAGCAGGAGGACAGCGGTGAGGCCGCACAGCCAACGTTGCTTCCTGCTGCCAAAGAGAAGGGCAGGCGTGGGGATCAGAACTGGGATCAGCAGTCACTGAGCTGCTGCCTGCTGGGAGGGGGGACGAGCATCCACCTGCACCACGGCCACACAGAGCGATCTCAGGCCCCTCTGCCCTCATCCTGCCTTCTCAGCAACTCTGCTGCACGTGCAATTGCTTTGGAAAGCCACCAGAAAGATTCCCACAACTCCAGCACAGCTAACATTCATTTCTCCACGTCCCCGTGGGACTGGGGACCTTCGGAAGCAAACGGTTAACGCAGCAGAGCGGGACCATCCTCACCAACACAGAACTGCTCCTCCAGCAGCTCTGCCAGCGAGGCAGCATATGCACTGGAACAAAGAAAAGCCACCGCAGCACCGATGCTTCATTAAAGCATGGTTTGCAGCCAAGCTGCTCCAGCGAGGGCGCCGCGCTTCCGAGCAGCTCTCCTCAATGCCAGGCAGCAGCAGACGCACGCTCAGCCCTGGTCTTGCTGGCAATTAGTTGCAATTAGCCTCCTTGGTCAGATTAGTCCTAGATGCTGGGGTTGGAAGCGAGTCTTGCAGTCACCTGCTCCCACTTCCACCAGCAAAGACTGGGGCCCAGCATATTTGCCGGGGAGTTTGTCTGCCAGCCAAGGGGTTTTCCTGGAGAGATTCCCTACAGCGTGCAGAGCAGTTCATCTGCCTCAAGCAAAGAGTGCTCTGCAGGCTGACCTGTGCTGCCAGGGCCAGGACAGAGCGTGAAAGCCGAGCCGTGGCTCCAAGCAGAGCAGCGATTTCCGTATGTATCACACAGGCTGAGGAAGCAAAACAGGAAGGCTCTTACCTTTAAAATAAAGGTCTTGCCATGGAAAGGTATTTCAAAAGTGTAAACAACATCACCGAAGTCCTGCGCAAGAAACAAGACGGTTTCATTTATGCTGGCAAAGCAACAAGAACTGCTTCTACCTAAGGTGAAGCCTGATGGTCTCTGGGCCCCGCAGGAGCTCGCCTGCTCCAGGACCATTTCCTAGGGCCATTCTTGGCCCCAAACTGCTCCTGCTCCCCCACGCCAGGCAGCCCCAGCACAGAACGGCACTGAGCCCATTTCAGATGCCCATGCACAAATTTCCATAAACAAAACAACATCCAGAGAAGCAGCAGTGATGAGACAGGAAAAGAATCCAACCCGTGCCAGCTTGCAAACTCAGTTTCAAGGTCAAATTCTCTTTGTAGCAAGCTACCAACACCACTGTATGAGAGAGGGGTCAGTTTGCCAGCACTGCTGTTGTTACCTACATCTGAGAAGAGACTCCCTGGAGGGGTTAGGGATGGACAGATGATAACCTTTCATCATTAGCCCTGTGTTAAACTCTGATTAGTCTATTTAAATCCATCCCCCTTTGGATAAAGAAAACAATCTGCCCAGCTAGTTTGGCATCAAACAATGGATCACTTGACAGGGGAATTTTAAACACCAGATGAGAGTGCAGTTTGCAGGACTCTCACCTCAACTGCATTGCAAGCCCACAAGTAGAAAACAAGGTTGATTTCGGGGGGGACAAAGGCACTTTCACACCACTCTACAGAGACAGAAAGGAGCCTCAGCTACCCCAGAAAACCCTGCTGTAGCTTGAGGAAAAACACATGTGAGCTGCTGATACACATCCCTCTGTCCACAACGCCCCTGTCCTGAGGAGGGGGATTGCACACAGCTCTGGGCTGTGCCCCACATTCTCCTGCTCCACAACTGGCTGCAGCTCAAGCAGCCAGAGCCACCCCAGACCTGCTGTGCCCCTAAAAGCACGATGCTCTGCAGCCCTCACCCCCCCAGAGGTGAGCTGTCCCCCCCCCACCCTCCTGCCATTGAGAGGGAGGAGCCGTGGGCTCTCTCCCATCAAACGGGAAGGCAATTAAACGTCTAATTAAATAAGGGGGGATTTTACATTTAACTGAGCTGGAATGGATTCCTAATTCAATCAGGTAATTGTAACGCTTGTTAATTTTTCATGTTGCAAGGAGGTTTCAAAAGCCTCGTTTGCCCTCCAGTTTTTGCTAAGCCATCCGTGCTCTTTGCCAGCGCTGCCCAGCACTGGGCTGTGGGGGACACTTGCATTGTTTTTCTCAAACTTCCAGTTCTCCTCCTGGGCGAGGATTTGGTCCACAACTTCCATAGCTTCTTTGCCCTGTCGGATGTATTCTTTCTCCTAGGAGAGAAGGGAACATTTCATTAGAAGGGTTTGCAGAAAGCCCCACGTGTGCAAGGTTTGCTGCCCTGCTCCCAGGGCTGGCAGAGGGAGGTGGGCTACCTCCCATCACCACACAGCACCAATCTCTTAAATTCAGGGCACAGAGGCCTCATTTTGGAGCCTGAAGTCACGCTTCCTGCCCTGGCTTGCATCCACACACCAGCTGCGCCCACCAGCAACTCTCTTGCCTTAGAGCAAGGGTTTCCAGCAGGCAAAGGGCTGCGAGGTGCACAGAGCTTCCTTCTGTGAAAGTGCCAAAACCGGAGCTGAACAGCAGCAGAACCACTTGGAAAGCAGCACAGAGAAGCCTGTGCCCAGCCAGACTTCAGGGAGGTGAAGCACCGCCCCGCTCGCTAGAATTCAGCAAGGATGGTCAAGGCTGAGCCCTTGTGGCACGTGATACAGGATCAGGGAAGGGGGGAGAGGCAGAGCCGGAGCCACGTCCGTGGGGGAAGCTGCAGAGGAAAGCTGGCTGGTGCTGTGCCACTGAGAACCCCTGGTGCTGCAGCCGCGATGCCAGCGCTCCCAGGGCAGGCAGGGCACTTCAGCAAACATCCCCAGGCAAAGGGCCTCCACACGAGGGACAGCACTGCCTGTCTCTGTTTACCTGAGCTGTCAACGCCTTCCTTCCCGGACCTTCCTCATCCGACTCGTTGTCCGACCCTTGGGTGCAACACACAATTAAAGCACAGGTAACAAAGAGCCCATTTGTACACCTCCCCCTGACCTTGCGACGGATCCAACGCTGCTAGCAGGGGGTGTGAGCCCAGCACAGCCCAGATCCTGTCTCCCCCAGCACAGAGATTGCTGCCAGGTGCTGCTCTGCTCCCAGCCAGGCTGTGGGCACTGAGCGTTGCCCCGGGTGTCAGCAACACTGGGACAACTGCTCTGGCTGATGCCTGCTGGCTGCTGAGCAGGGATGGTGCCACAGCCAGCACAAGGCAGCAGCACTCTGCCAGCTCCGACCCTCACCTGCTCTCAGCGATTCACCCCCATGCCTTCGTAGTGAGGGCAGCGTTTAACCACAAGCACTTTAATTGCAGCTTAAGAGCATTTAACCCCAAGACCACAAAATGCTCTCGTTTCCCACCGAGCCAAAGCCAGGCTGAGCATGATCCTGCTCCTCCACGGCACCACGGCAGCGGGGCACCAGCGTGGGGCAAGGAGAGGTTCTGCAACACCCGTTTTTGGAGGCCTTGCTGCCTCTGCCTCTGCCAAGAGCTGGGCTAACGAGACACAGCTCAGACAGAGGGCAGCAACAGGGGCAAGGAGCTCCCAGAGGAACGTGGGATGGGAGCAGAGGATGTTACCTGCAAAGGACTCCGGCGGGGAGTAGAACTGCCCATCAGAAAGGGCTCCAGGGTACAGCAGGGGCCCCCGGGCAGCTGCAGCCTGGGCTGCCAGGTACCCTGCAAAGCAGAGCAGGTTTCACATGCAAAGTCCTAAACAAGGGGGCTGAGGCCCCGTCCTCCCGTCCAGCCCTCCTCTCTCCAGCCTCCCAGCCACTTTCTGCCAGACACAGCTGCTCTGCCCGCACTGACACCAGCCAGCCCACAAGCTTTTCAGCTCCTATTGCCTCATCTTTTGTTGGAGACATTTTATCTGCACGGAGATCAATGGGCTCTTTTGCCTGTCAAATCCAAAGGCGATTAAGCATCTAATTAAATAAGAGCTTCCCCTGGAAGCAATTTGGAACCCGAGCCTAATCCAATAGAGGCATTAAACACTTGATCATTTTTCATCTTAAAGCCTTCTTGCAAGACCCAAACATCCTCTGGTGCTTTCCAGTCATTCAGTGCATTTCTCATCCGGCCTCACTTGACAAATACTTCTCAGTTTATGTGCCACTTCCCAGCTCTCTTTCGTCAGAGAAGCCTGGGAGAAGGACTCAGCCCTCGTGCTGTAACAGCACTGCTTTACATTACAGCTGCGTGACGCAGAGCGAGCAGCCAGTCCCTAGAAGGACCCTTGGAAGGGACAGGTGCCTGCCACACGCAGTCATTCATGAAGCATTAGGTCACAGAGATTCAGTCCCAGTTTAACCTGACCTCGCTGACTACAGACTGTGAAATCTCACACGCAGCAACCCGCGTAGCAGATCTTTGCATCGTTCCTCTCCAAAGGTCTCCAGCCCAGATCTGAAGACAGATCTCACAACCTGGAGAGTCCCACCACCCGCCTGGCATTTGTCCCACTGTTCCAAAACATTTTCACTGATGTGGAGGTGAGCTCCGTTTCCAACACGTCTGGCTTCGGTATCCAGACACTGGAGAATTTGGCACGTTTTTCTCTTCTCAATTAAAAGATGCTTTTCATAATCTGGTATATTCTTCCCTTGAAGGGACTCATAGACTGTAACAGAATTGAATCAGCCACTTCCCGTCGCAGCCAGCCTGGAGATCACTTCTCCATAAATGTCATCTCTGCCAAGGTGCTGCCAAAGCAGCAGAAAGGCCAGGCCTGGTGGCAGAATACTTACATCGTTCCTCTTCTGCTTCCTGAGTGAGGACTTTAAAATCCAGGAACCAAGTCTCTAACCAAGCAATGACAAACGAGACGATGGGAAGCAAGTAGCCAAACGCCCCTTTGGTGAGAAGCTGTGTGGGGAAAAAGCAAAAGTCACAGGGAGTTCACAGAGAATGGCAAACAGCAGCGAGCAGCAATCACAAAGCAATCCCCTGTGAGCCCACGGGAACCAACCTCGGAGAGGATGACCTTCACAATCAGGAAGGCACTGGATATCAACGTGGTGACCTGGAAAATAAAATCACGTATCTCAGATCTCGGCAAACTCCAGGCAGAGGCTCAAAGTGAAAACAGGAAAACGACAACGGCCCTTCTTACCGCTATGACCCACCAGTGGCGCAGCCTCACAACCGCGTAGGCCAGCAGCAACACAAAAAATCGGAAGAAAGCCAAGACCTTTCAAAACAAAAAGCCATTGATATGGATGGTGTCCTTGTCCCCCTGCCAGGTGCTGGGAGGACGCAGCCCCCCCCCCCCTTGACCTCATCACCTACAGAGCCAGGAGGGGTCAGCAGTGCGGCAGGGGGGGCTGCGAGCTGCCCGAGTGCTGGGCCAGGAGCAGCAGGGATGTGGGAGACCCCCAGCCGCCCTCCCCAGCAGCCCCACAGCCAGGCTGAGCTCCGAGCTATTGCTCTATTGCCCCACTGGCAGCAGGCTGGGATACTCACAAATATGTCAAAGAAAGAGGTCTTGAAATTGTAATCGAAGATTTCATTCTTCAAGTTCTTCTGAATGCCATCCTTGGTCTGAAGAGGAGACAGGAAATGAGAAAGCCATTGAGTGCACTGATAAGAAACTAATGACAGAAAGAACCCGGCCAAGCGGTGTCCAGAGGCTGCTGCTGGGTCAGGTCATGCATTAAGCATACAAATGCACACTGCAGGATCCTCTGCTGGCGCAGGACCACGGGAAGATGCAGCAGCACATTTCTGCTTCACACTGAAGGCAGCCAGGGCTGCAGCAGCACACCAGTACATTAAGCATTCTGCGTGGGGCTTCCTCACATGGAAAAGCTGCTGTTTGGCTCAGCGTATCCCATGGCAGCACATCACCACCCTGAAGCCCTCTGTCTCCTGCAGCCTACAGGACAGCACCTCCCCCTTTGTGCCCATCCCTTCATCAGGAGATTCCAGGGACAGACTTCAGCTGCACAGGAGGAAACACGGGGCAGGTGAAAAGCCCCAGGAAGCCCTTCTGGACACTCAAAAGATCTGTCTTGGTGCACAGCAGGAGAGGGGTCCGAAGGCCAGAAACACGTAGAGACACAAGGAAAGCCTGAAGAGGCAAAAGCAGGGTTCTGCAGGATTGTAAGAGGGCGTGGAAAAATCTTTAAGAGCTCTCTTATCTCACCCCTAAAAAACGTGGGGCTTGACAGCCTCGATGCTTTTGACACCATAAATCCTGTTCTCAGGAGCTTGGAATCGCTGTTTATGAGGAAGTGGATGGCTCAGGTAACTGGAACAAATGCTTCACCTTTAGGCTATTGGTTTGAACACAGCCCAGCTGGCCTGGAAGCCGGTATATGCTGACAGCTGTTTGATGATCTGTGAGAAACAAGTTGGTGGATCTCAGGCCAGTTCTTGGCAGGCTGGTGCCCTGGCACCCTCTCGTCAGCCAGCCCAAGGACAGACGAGGCAGCCATTGGGAAGTGGGCCCTCTAGGTCAGGGCTGCTGCTTAACAGTCAGGGAGGGGAGGGGGTGAGCAGTTGTGCACTGCTGCTTTAGATTTGAGGCTGCAGGGCTCGCACCAGCTTCAACGAGCAGCCACCAAGCAAACCCTGAACTGAAAGGGACCCACAGAGCCTCTTCCAACAGCACTGCTCTGCTAAGAGACGTTAGAGGGGGAACTGAACTCAGTGAGGCTTTGAATTACAGTTTTTGGGAGATGTTTCAGTTTAAATATGAGAAGAGCCGACTGAGGCACCTCTTTGTCTCCGAGAGCAGCAAGCTTGCAGAATGACAGTTTGCAGGAGACAGACATTTAACGAGGGCCAATTTGCTCAGCTTATCTCGCAGCAAAGGAAACCATTTGATAAAAAAAGCATTAGTCACGATATAAACTCATTGCTCTTCATAACTAGGCAAATAAGTCGTCCTAATAGCCTTAAATATGCAGCATCTCAGCTCGGGGCCTAAATATCACCAGTTAGTCACTCATTAATGGCTACCTGCACGACCTACGCTCAGAATTACCCTGACGACCGCGCTGCCAGAGCATTTCCCCAGGGCTGCAGGTTGGGATTTGCAGAAAAGCTCTCTCTGGAGAGAACCAAGGAAGGAGCAGGAGGCCGGGGTCCAGGGCACCATCGGCATCACAGGAATGCTGCCCCAGAGCTGCCGTGCTGCCACGAGGCTGTGGGGGTCACTGCAGCCTCTTGGCAGAGCGGGGTGACGGAGCTGCTGGCCGAGGCAATCCGTTACGTGCAGACACTGCGGGAGATAAGCTGGGCAGAGATAAGAGCTGCTAAGTGAGCGCAGGATCCAGCGCTGATAAACAAAGGCCAGACACCGGAGGGCGGCCTGCAGAAGCAGCGGGGTCTATCTGATCATCTTGCCTTTCCAATCAGGCTGTTCTGTGCGAGGACATGGAGTACCTGTAACCTGAAACCCATTCCCCACGCGGCCAAACGAGTTGGGACCGGTGGAGGGGGAAAAAAATAAATAAACGTAGCCCAGGGAACAACTTTGACCTGACGAGATTGAAGTAAATAAACGAGATTTCCTCATTGGTTGCAACAGTTGACAGAAAGCAAACGCAGCGCCCTGTGCTGGCACGAAGCCTCTGCAGAGGAGACCGAAACCTCCGGCTCCTTTGTGGCAGAGCTGCACCTCGGTTCACAGCAGCAGAGATTCGCAGCAGCGCTCCGGGTCCAAAGCTCAAAGCCCTTTTTGTCTGTGCCCTGTGCCAGCTGGGCGGCGCGAGGAAGGTCTGCGCTCCCCTCCGAGGCTTCCAGAACAGGGCACTCAGCAGAGCTGGCAGCTGCTTGGCACAGGCAGAGAGCAGCTTCTCTTTAAGAGGGCAGGAGAGAAATTGGGCCGACGGCTCCCCCTCCCAATCCCACAGCCACAGATCTCATTACACCACAACACCCAGCACTGCGTGCGTGGCGTTAATGACCCCGGGCAGCCGCAGCGGGGCCGCTCACAGGAAATGAACTGGACTTCAGCTAGCACTGACTGCACACTGATTGCTCAGCCACTGCAAATCAGAGAACGCTGGGAAGAGCAAACAAAGACTTGGCCTGAGACTTCTGAAACGCAGCAATTAGCGCAGAGGAAGCCGAGTTTACAAAAGCACGACTTGAGAAGGGAAAGACTCCACACCTTTGTTTTTCCCAACTTACATTCAGTTCGATTATCCACAACAAAGAGATGAAGAGCAGATCGAAGGTGACAAAGAGACAGAAGGTCCTCCTCACATCCGAGATGGCTTTCCTCTTCTCTGGAGAGAAGTAGCAGTACGGGGAGAAGCCCTGGCTCTGGGAAAGCGAGGTGCTGATGGACGCGATGGCTGGGAGGCTCCGTTCCAGGTCGTGCTGCAGGTCTGTCGGCTTGCTCATCCTTGGCCCAAGCAACTTGGGGCCTACGTCAGTCAGGGCCACATCTGCAGAGCCACAACATCACCTATGGAGAGACAACACGGGAAGCCTGGGGGAGCAATGCCACAGCCTTACGCCCGGGGTGTCACCCTCCTGTTCTCAGCAGTGCTGTCAGCTGCAGGCAGGCACAGAAAGGAAACGTGCACATGATGCCTTTCCTCCAGGCACACAACCCTGTTAGCAGCTCAGCTGGATGCTGTCTGTTTTACACCGTTCCTACTGGAAAAGGCTAACACCATGTCATGGTCTCACAGTTTTCCACTGCTATCTCACATCATGTCACAGAAACCAGGCTGAACCGTGACACGCAGCCTTTTAGGTCAGCACAAAGCACATCAGAGCTCACTCAGGGCTTGCATCCCACCCCCTGCACCAGCACAGGGACCCCCATCCCTTCTGCCCACTTCAGGGAGGCAGAAACCGGCCACCAACAGCCCCACGGCTCAGCTTTATGGCAGGGATCAGCCACCATCGGCGCTGGTCCTGGCAGTGCTGGGTGCGTGGCCACCACGTGAGCGGGTCGGGGTGCTGAGGCTGACGCCTGTTTTCAGGCAGCCGTGCCAGCCATTGTGTGAAAGCGTTTCCCTTCCGTCAGCAGAGCACAAGGAGGCTGCTGTGCGAACGAAGCTGAGCACACGCCTGAGACAAACAGGGAGAAAGGTGCCAAAGCAGGGGGCCGCCGTCCCCAGATTTTCACCCCACTGTGATCCACGGCTACTGCACCAGGACAAACTCGTGCTCTCCAAAACACTCACGTTCAGAGATTTTTGGTCTCCAAACAACTGCATTTTACTGGATTAGCTGCTGCCCCAGCACCTCTGCTTCCTCTGGAACCCAGAGTCAGACCCATTTTATTACAGCAAGTCTCACTCAAAACCAGGAGGCTGCAGTCAGAGCTGCCCGAGGGAAAAAGCCCCAGGAGCGTGCCCAGAACCACAGGAAGGGGCAGCACCACACGCTGGGACAACAGGAGCTGCCCCACACTGCTGCAACCACAACCCTGGGAGTGCAAGCAGCTCCTGAGCTGCAGCCCTTGGGGAGGGAGAGAAGGAAGGAGGGAGGGAGCCGGGGCTGTCAGGTCCCCACCAGCCGCTCCCTGCGGCCCTGCAGAAGGAGCCGAGGATTTGTCACTTCAGATCAACCACGGCCAGAGCGGCCCCTCGCTGCCACGAGCCAGAGGCCCATCTCAAACTGAGAAAAGTTCCAGACATCTGTGAGTGCTAAATAATAGATCGCCTGCCTGCCGCCTTCTCTGTGGCAGAGCGTCACCGCTCTCCACTCAAACAGCACTTTGCACTTAAGCAGCCCCGGCAACTTCAGAGCGCTTTAGGCTCAGCCTGGGAGATGCTCAGCCCCGCTCCCCACGGTGGCAGGGACATCCCTGGCTCTCCTCGGCCTAAAGCCATCGCTTATTCAGCCCCAGCCTTCCAGGTGAGAGCTGACGCCTGTCCTGAAGCCAGCACAGAGATCTGGGCAGGAAATGGTGAGAAGGGTTTTACCTTCAGAGTAAAACAGAGGCGCTGCGGTACAGAAACACTGAAAACACCAGAATATTTCCTGCTCAGATGGGGCTGTTCCACCACAGGGCAGGAAGGACAGTGAGCAGAGGCTGCTCTGAGCGTGCTAAATGTGCCTCTTCCCAGGTGCCAGATGAATTACTGAGCGTTCAGTGCCACGATGCACAGCAGCAACACTGCACTGGGGACCTGCTGGGGTTCCAAAAGCTCTGGAGACACAGTCATGTTCCTTTCCTGGAGAAAAAGCCAAAAGCAACATGGGACCTATCCCTGGAAAGGCTGCAGCAGCCCCCTCACAGCCCGCAGCCTCTCCCTCTTCCATTCCTGCCTTTTAGATTCAAATCACAAGCTTCTCATTAGCACACGTTTGCATGCTAATGACATGTCTTACAGTAAGAAGCCTTTCCATCTTGTGACACCGCTTCTCCTTTCCTCCCGCGCCCCCAACTTCCTATTAATGTGCCTTTCTCAGCTCACATGACGACTTCAACAGCTAATTCTCATGTCACCTCTTTTGATAGTGACAGCCTTTGCACCAAACTCTGCACTGAAGATGAGGTACCTGGAAAGTGCGGGAGGGCTGCTTTAAAGCCATCAGCTGCAGGTGTTTCACCAGCTGCTGACACGTGTCTGAGTGCCCAAAGGGAAGAGATGCACTGACAACAAGTGCCCTTCTGTGAGCTGCCCACACTCCCTGTGCTGTCCCTCACCCGGTCAGCCATCCCCTGCTGCCCCAGCTCAGCTGCTCTGTTTGTGAACAGGGCTCTCAAAGCACCGTAAGACCTCACATGGTCTGCATCCCCCTGCCAGCTGCACCAGCCCCAGGGCCTCCCCTCCTCTGCACACACAAGCTCAGTGCAGCCTACATAAGGAATATCAAGGAGAGCTCCGGTTCTCAAGAGCAGCTCAAGATCCCACCCCCAAGCTGGCAGCTTTCCTCATGTAGAGCCTGGGGGCCGGCGTGATCGCTGTGCAATTAGCCTCTGGTTTCAGTAAGGCCCATCAGAGGCTCAGGATCACAATGCAGAAATGAGAAAGCCCACAGGTTTCGCACAAAGAGCAGAAATAAAATTTCTCCATGGGTCCAGCGAGTGACCTCAGGAGCTGCCGAGTGGCAGCATGTGACAAGGGGCAGCAACTGCTGCCCAGCCCAGGCACCACAGGACACGGCGCCAGGCAGTTACCGGTACCACGGCTGCTTCCTGAGGGGCAGCATAGGCAGATTGTGGCCCCACAGCCCCAAGCTCTCAAATCACCGCCTTGTGAGCAGAGCTCCCCCAATCCCGGCCCGGCGCTACGGGGATCCCGTGGGACAGGAGCTGAGCTCCCACCGCACCGCCACGGCCAGCCCGCAGCCGGTACGGGGGCCTGGGGTGGCCCCGGGATGTCGGTGAAGGCCTCGGGGGGCCCGGCAGCAAAACGCCGTGGGGCAGCAGCAGCACCCACCGGGACGGCCCCGCTGCCGCCTCGGGAGGCGGCGCTGCGCAGCACCGCGGAGGCAAGGCACGGCCAGGCGGCCCCGGAGACCCAGGAACGGGAGCCCAGCAGCCGCCCCGCAGCAAAGGCCCCGGCGCTCTACTCCGGCCCCGAACCCGCTCCCAAGACGGCTCCGCTCCGCCGAGCTCCTGATACCAACCTCGCCCCGGACCGCCCGGTACCAGCCGACAGCCGACAGCCGCCACCGCTTCCAGGCCTCGCCGGAAGTACTCCCCCAGCGCAAGCCACTTCCGGCCCCGCCACCACCTCTGACCCCGGAAGTAAAACTCCGAGCTGCGCCGGCGCCGGTCATGGTGGACGGCGGGGGCGTGGGGAGCGGAGCGGAGCGGAGCCGGCAGGAGAAGCGGCACGGGGAGCGGCTCTGCGGGGCTGAGCGGCTCCATCCCGCTGTGTGCGCGGGGAGCGCGCAGAGCCCATCGCGGCGCTGCCTCACGGTTCCCGCCCTCAGCCGTCCCTCAGCTCCCCGCTGCCCCCGGAGCACGGGCACACCGCTCTGTACAGCCGTTTATTGGGGCGCAGCTCGGGCGTTGCTGCATGCAGGGGGCACGGGGCGGGCCCCGGCCTTGGGACCCCAGCCTCACCGCCGGCCCCCACGGTGTGGAAGCGGTGTGGGGCCGCGGTCCCGCCAACCGGGCCGGGAGCCATGCGGGGGCACGCGCGAAGCGCAGGCTCCGAGCGGGGCCGGGGGCGGCGAGCGAAGCTGCGGTGATGCGGGGCAGGCCGTGGGGGTCCCGGCCGGGCTGCGGTCCGGCTAGCTGGTGCCCAGCGGGACTGGGGAACGGCGGCGCTCCGTGCCTGCCAGGCCCACGTGCCGCCGCTCCTCGCTGTGCTCTGCGGTGACGACGGGGTCAGGCGGGGGTCCCGCTGCCATCTAAGGGAGCAGGGATCCCCCGCACCCCGTACCGCTGCCGTCCTCCGGCTCCTCCTCGTCGCCTTCGCCCCCCTCGGGGTCCTCGGGGTCTTCGGGGATGTCGGACACCGTCAGCGCCTTCAGGTCCTCGCTGCGCTCAGCGATGCCTCCCGCAAAGGACACCTTCTGCCCCCCTGGGGGATGAGGGAGAGACAGCGGCCAACCATGGGATGGGGCGGCCACTGTGCTGCCTGCATCAGGGTCATGGGAATGGCAGCAGTCCTGAATCCCCACAGTGTCCCCATCCCCATGGTGGCCCCATCCCTGTCTCCATTCCCACCAAGTCTCCATCTCCAGTGTCATTCTGCCCACGGGGTTCCTGAGGTGGCCCCATCCATCACCTCGTCCTCAGAGGGATCCCATCACCACAATGTCCCCAACCTTGCAATTTCCCTGGCCCCATCCCAGCAGTATCCCCATCCTCAGAGTCCCCATCCATGCAGTGTAACAAACAGAGTGGAACCATCCCTGGCCCATTCCCACTGCAGTCTCCACAGTGTTCCCAACCCCTCTGTTCCCCTCCCTGTGCTGTCCCCATTACCTTTCCTCTTGTGTGCCTTGGTGGCAGGGAAGACGCTCCGCTCAGCTCTGGCCTGGCTCCCCAGGGCTTCTTAGAAGGGCAGAGATGAGCCGGGGCAGAGGAGGCATGCCTCCCCCCCCCAGAGACAACACGGCCAGAGGAACTGGCTGGCATCAGCATGGCTCCAGGACATGGCAGGGGACACCGCAGCCCTGTCCCCCCAGGGCAGCTGCCAGCACTCAGTCCCACGTCCTGACGTCCCCCAGGCTGCTGCAGCCTTTGTCCCCATGTCACCATCCCTCTTACCAGGCTCGAGGGCGCTGTCTGGGTCGCAGGTGCGGGTCAGCTCAGGGTCCCCGTCATCGGGCTCTCCATCAGAGCTGTCCCCTCCAGCCAGGCCGCTCTCCAGGTGGGACTGCACGATGCGCTGCACCGCTGTGGGGCACTGGCATCAGCCCCCGCTCTGGCACCGGGAGCACTGGGAAGCACTGGGAAGCACTGGGAAGCACTGGGAGAGGCACGGGGGTGTGGCGTGCCCAGGTCCCCCAGCCCACTGCTCTGCACCCGCCCCACATGCCCTCCTTCCCTCCGTTTCCCCATCCAGATAACAGCAGCTTGGGGGCTCAGCCAGCTCCGGGAGCTGCCCAAAAAGTCCCCTGGGGAGGACCTGGCTTTTGGGGACGGTACCTTTGAGCGAGGGTGGTGTGTAGGCACACGGGTTGGTCCTCTTTGGTTTCAGCAGGCAGCCCTCGCCGGAGGCTCGCTGCAGGACAGAGCAACCAGACAGCATTGGGGACAGGGACACGGCCACTCCCACATCGGGGACACCAGTGACCCCACAAGGACGAGGTGTCACGATGGGGATCTTACTGTGGGGATCTAGGGAGGAGCCCCCCGGGACTGTGGCACTTTGGTGAGGGTCCCACAATGGGGACTGTGGGATGAGACCCCTGAGATTGGGACCCTTTAAGGACACCCTGCAACTGGGACTTGATGTTGAGCCCCCATAGGGAGACCTCTGTAACGGAGACCCCCAATGTAGCGTCCCTGTGATGGGAACAGTGCACTGGAGACGGGGGGTCAGTGGTGAGGACCTGAGCTCCACAGCCTGACCCCAGTCCCCGTTCTCATCTCCCCATCCCAGCGGCGCTGTGTGTTCGTCCCCAGGGCCAGCAGAAGGCAGGGAAGCGATAAGCACTGGGACGGGGCAGGGCTGCAGCACCACGATAACGCTGTGGTGACTGTGCTATGGGGGGGGGGGGGGGGGGGGCCTGTGCCGGGGGGGCTCAGGGGTGGGCTGGGGGCTGTTGTAGGGACAGAGGTGCACGGAACCCACTCACCTGGTAGGGCAGGGACTCGTCCTCTACATCCGCAGCGCCAGGAGAGAATGGGTGGGTAGGACGGGTGCTGGAGCTGCAGCCCCTGCCCTGTCCCTGTCCCCCCATCCCGTGTGTGACCCCCAGCCGCCCCCCTCCCCCCCGTCACCGTGTCTCATCCCTGACATCCCATAGCAGATGTGGCACCACATCCCATCCTTGCCGCTGAGGTCCCATCCCTGCCATCGTGTCCCATTCCTGCCACAACATCCCATGCACAGACACCCATCCCACCTCCACCCCCACGTCCCATTCCTGACACCCCACCTGTGGCACCCTGTCACATTCCAGCTGCTTTGTCCCATCGCAGCCCACACCTCCCATCCCTGGAGCAGCTGCCTCTACCCTCAGGGCCACCCGATGTCCCCTCCCGTCCCCAACCTGGTACCAGTCCGTGTCCTGGCTCACCTGGGGATGAGTGCTCGGAGAGCTGGAACAGCATGGCAGGCGTGGGCCTCCGCCGGCGGATCTGAGGCACAGCAATGTCACTCAGTCCCCTGTCCCCAACCCAGTGCCCCAGGCCTGAGCCCCATCATGTCCCCATTCCATGGGGTGCTCAGTAGGACAGGGCTGGGGACAGGTGCAGTGCCCCACGGAGGGGCCGTGTCCCCATCTCAGGGTCCCCGTGCTGTCCTCTACCTCTCCCAGCCCCTCCCAGCCCCCAGCCCCACACAGCCGTGGGTCCAGGGTGCACAGGAGCCAAGTCCTGGGGGTGTTCCCTCAGCTGGGCACAGCCTGCACAGTCCCTTGTCTTGTCCCATCCTGTTCTTGTCCATTCCTGCCTGCTCTGTCCCAGCCGTTCCCTTCTGTCCCACTCCTGTCCTGCCCTCTCCCCACACGTAACTCCTGCACAAATCCGCTGCTGGCACAGGACCTCGGAGCACTTTGTCCTGTCCCCGTGTCTCCCTGTCCCATCCCCTACCCTGTCCCTTCCTCTCTGTACCCCCATCCCCTCCCTCTGGTCTCCTCCATCCCTCATTCTATCCCCCCAGTCCTCCTCGTCCCTCTCTCCCTGTCCCATCCCTTCCCTCCCGTCCCACGCTGTCCCCGTCCTGTCCCCTGCACAGCTCTCCTCCACCTCGGGGCACCCATGGGACACCACTGGCACTCTCACCACCCGCACCCCACGATCCCTCACTACCCGGGGTCAGCAGGAACACGGTGCCATGCTGGGGACCCCTCTGTGACCCCGCTGTCACCCTGTGCTCACCATCTCCACGGCACGGGGGTCCAGCTGGCTGGGGGGTGCCGGCACCGAGAACTGGATCTTTTTGCGGTCCTTGGGGTCCATGGCTGCAGGGTCTGCGCTGCTGCCCGGTGCCACACGGAGTTCGGCAGCGCCCGGGCTGAGCACGGTGAGGACTGAGCGGCGGGAGGTGGGGAAGGCAGAGCCGCGAGGAGGAGGAGGAGGAGGAGGAAGGAGAGGGAGGGAGGACACGGCTCCTACCAGCGCGCTGCATTATTCATCCCCCGGGCAGGGGGGCTGAGGCCATGGATAATGAGCCCTCGGGGAGCCAGGGAGGGGGGCTCGAACCTGCCGGGCCCCTTAACCCGTTCCCCACAGGGGGGGAGGGGGGGCGACCGCAGTGGCTGCGTGGAACGGGACAGGGCTGTGTGTGGCTGTGGGCATCCGAGCGCCTGGAGCTTCAGTTTCTCTGCAAACTGGAGGGCAGAGTGGGCAGCCTGGCTGGGAGGAACACTGTGGGGCGCAGCTTTGGGGGCTGCCCCATGGCACGGGGACTCCTACTACGGGACAGGGTCTGCCTGGGGGACAGGGTCAGCCCCATAGGGGATATCTGTGGGGGTGGATCCCGTGGGCGCATGAGGACACAGCATCCTGAAATGTCCCATTGCCTGCGTGCTGAGGGTCCCCACCACCACAAGCCGTGGACCAGGGATGTCGCAGAACCAGAACACGGTGCTGTCACAGGATCACAGCTCTGGATCGCTGTGGTTTTCTCCATGGAAAATTCCCCCAAACCCAAACTCCTCTCCTGGAAGAACAGAAGACTCCAAAGCCGCTTATCTGCGGTTCCACCGCTCATAAAATCCAGGTGACTTTGGTCGGGACACGGGCTCGGGGACGCACCCACCCCTGGCTCGGCTCCAGCCCCCAGCCGTGTCCCCGCCCTTCCCGTCCTCCTTGCACGATGCTACACGAGCCGCGCTGCGCTCCCAGCCCCGTGTGGAAACGGCCGGTGCCGGCTGGATGTCACACACGGGACAGAAGGGCCGGGCGGTGCCGAGTGCGTGGAGGAAACCGAAGCAAGGAAGGGGGGGTGCCGGGCTCTGCCTTCTTATCTCCCGGTGTTCCAACGGCCACGAGTGGCTGCGGGCCAGGAGCTGTGGCTCCAGCAACATATTTACCCCTGTGGCACGGGGCCATGGAACAGCAGCCCGGCACTGCGCGGCACAGCGCGGCCCCATGCGCAACACGTGCGGCCCGGTGCAAGAGCTGCCGACACGGGCACAGCCCCGGGGGGGTGCTGCACTGCGGGGGGGGATGAAGCCGGGATCCCTTGGCCACCCTGTGCCAAACCCTGAGCATCCTCCCTGTCCCCATCCTGCTCCCCAGTGTGGGACCCGTGGTTGTTATGGCAACAGGTTCCCGGGCTCCTTCCCGCTGCCGTTCCCTCTCCTCCCGCGCACGAAGGCGCAGTGTGAGGGGGTGGCCGGGTCCCCTCCCCGCTCTGCAGCACTGCGAGCACCCACAGCCCCAATAACAGCTCTGGGAGCGGCCCCCACCTGCTCCCATTCTGTCGCTGGGGGCACAGCTGGGATGGGTACCGGGTCACGGCGATGGGGTTGGAACGTGGAGCTGCAGCCACTGCCCCATTGCATGCTTCTACGTACAGCCACACTGGAAAATGGCAATGGTGTGGACCTGTTCTTTGTGGTGTCAGTGTTGGCTGAGCCCTGCAGCTCCTTGGGCTGCTCCGGAGCCGTGCCGTGCCGTGCCGTGCCGTGCCGTGCCGTGCCGTGGGGGCTGCAGCTCCGTGCAGCAGCAAATCCTCCTGCAGAGAAAGTAAAAATAGCAGCAGGGTGCGGGAGGCAGCGCTCACCCCCCACCTGCCAGCACTGGGAGGAATGGGAGCTTCGGTGCCACTATGGGGACAGCGCGGCCACAGGGACGGGCACTGCGGGGATGGGGAGCTGTGGGGATGCGGGGTGGTGGTGGGATCCTATGGGGGAATGGGGCGCTGCAGGGACAGGATGCGGGAGGGGTGCGGTGTTGTGGGGATGGGGATGCGTAGGGCTGGAACACGGTGGGGACGTAGCATCCTGGGGACGGGGAATCGTGGGGACAGGTCAGCGTGAGGATGGAGCATGGAGGGGCCGCGCACGTGGGAGGTGCACAGGAGGATGGCGGGACTCGGGTCCGAAAGGTGAGTGCAGGGTGGGAGGGGGCTGGGCAGCGGTGTGGGCGGGGCCAAGGATGGGGCGGGGTTTGGGGGGGGGTCAGTGGGTGCCTCCGTGCTCCTCGTGCCCCCCATCCCGGGGAACCCTTTTGTCCCATCCATGGCAATCCTCCCTGCCCGGGCTGTTGGGGGTCCTGCAGAAAGTGGGGTTTTGGGGGGGGGCACTTTTGGGGTCCGCCCCCCTCCTACGTTTCCTCCCAACCCCCTCACCATCCCCGCAAAGTGCAGCGGGGGCGGCGGGCGGGGGCCGAGCGCTCCCTGGGGTGCAGAGGAGGTGCGGGAGTGGGAACACGCGTGGGAGCGCGCGGGGGAGCAGTGGGGAGGGGGAGGGGGGGGGTCGAGGGGGCCTTAACCTCTTCCGTGCTGGGAGCCGCCCTCCGGGAGAAGCCACAGGGAGAAAGAGGGGTCGGGGTCTGCTGCCCATTCCTTCCCCCTAAATGGTGCTGCGCTGGGAGTCGCGCCCTCCTCACACCCCAGCATCCCTCCGTGTGCTGTGGGGAAACTGAGGCACAGAGCAGCGCTGGAGGGACGGTGGAGCTGCAACCCGCCCACCCCCTGCCGCCCCATACACCACGGGGGGCTTTGCCCTCAAGGGCTGGGGGCTCTCACCCATTTCCCTTCAAACCCACGGGGCTCCAGGGAAGGCGCGGGGCGGGGTCGCGTCCCCATGTCCCCATCAGGACGCCGGGTGGGGGGAACGGAGAAGAAGGGCACGGCCCCGGTCCCTGCACGTCGGGGGGTCCCAACGCCGTGTCGCCAGGAGGTGGGCAGGGGCCCCGTTCCCGTGTCCCGGTGCCACCGGCGCTGCTGCTCTCGGCCGGCAGGTGTCAGCCCCGGCGCGGTGGCACGGCGGGGCCCGGGGGTGGGGAAGCGAAAAGGCACCGGAGCGGCTCTCCTGGTCCTCCCGGGGGCTGCGGGCATCGGGTCAGCACCGGGGAGGACGCACCGCACCGGGCACGCGGAGCCGGGCTCATCCTGCCCTGGGGGCTGCGAGGTTAAATGGGTGGGGACCCCAAAACCCGGCTCCCAGGGGGCAGCAATGAGAGAAAACCGTGGGGCACCCCCGGCCCTGCCTCAGTTTCCCTGCCTGCAGCACGTCCTCCAAAAGCCCCAGGTGCTGCCGGGGGGAGGCGACCCCGCGTACCCACTGCCCCATGCCCACCCCACTGCCATCACCACCGCTGTGTCCTGCTGGAATGAGGGGCCCTGCTGGGCTGGGGGCCGTCCTCCCCATTCCCCCCCACCCCATAAGGACCCTCCTGAAAAGGGTGGGCGACCCACGCCGAGCCCAGCAGCCAAACACGGACCAGTTTGCTGCTTCCATTCCCAGAAGAAAGAATAAAGTTAAAACATCTGTTAATTTATAAACCAATTTAACCATGACTGGTTAATAAATAGCTAACAGCTGCCAGCCCCGCTACCCTGCCGCCCCACAGAGGGGCACTCTGGGAGCAGCCGGGCGCGCACATCTCGCGAGCTCTCCCCCCCCCAAGCCCCCCCACCATTGTTGTGATTTGTCCCCAGCACAGAGTGCCCTCAGGGTCCCTGTGGGATGAGGGTGGCCTGGATGCATGTGGGGATGGGGGTGACCACGATGGAAGGGATGGGGAGATGTGGTCCCTGCTGGGAGGGTGGCACCTCTGTGTCAAGGAGGGGTCCTGGGTGAGGGGGTTTCGGGTGCAAATCCAGACAGAGGAATGCATGGGGAAGGGGGAGGGGGCAGCGGGTGGGGGTCCTGGAGACCCTGTGAAGGGCAGCCGTGAAGGGGGGCGGTCAGTGCAGGCTGCAGCCATTGCTCCCGTGTGAGGATGTGGGGCTGAGGGAAGGTGAGCCCCTGTGGGGGGGGGGGGGAAACATTGTGGTGGAGTGGGAGCTGCTGTGTGTGTGTGTATGTGGGGTGCACACGTGTGTGTGTGCAGGGATGTGCACACGTGTGTGCATGTGTCGAATGTGTGCACGGGATGTGTGTGCATGGGATGTGCAGAATTGTGTGCATGGGATGTGTGTGTGCATGGGATGCACATGTGTGTGTGCATGGGATGTGCACATACATGCGCAGGGTCCTGTGCATGCCGTGTCCCTGCAGCAGGACGCCACGCTGCACTCCGGGCCCTTCTGGCAGCTCAGCAGGAGCTGCAGGACGGCGCTGGGACGGATGGAGCCCTCCTGGTGCCGAGTGGGTCGGGGCTGAAGCAGGGCTGGATGGGTGGGGGGCAATGGTGTGGGGTGATGGGGGTCTCCGTGCCGGGTGTGATCCCCCTCGCATCCGTGTGAGCCCCGACACATGTCGCAATAGTAATGTAATTTGTAAGTTAACAATGGGCAGCTTGAGGTTTATATTTAATTACAACGTTTGCACCAACCTGAACTCACCCTTATTCATCAATAATGCATGGGTTTGTGTTTATCGCTGCTTAATTAATCTGTGCTTACGACAATTAAAGGCTTGCAAAATCCCCAAAGGTGGCGGCAGGGAGCGGCTGCTCGGCAGCAGGGGGAGCACGGGCAGAAGCTGCGGGTCGGGAGGGGGCAGCGGCCGGACCCCCTTTCCCCCCCCCACAGCGGGGCGGTAGAATGGAGCAGCCCCACGCTCACCGCCCATCGGCGCCGCCCCACCGCCTGCCTCAGTTTCCCCGATCCCTTCACACCTCCTCGCCCGCTGTGCCCCCCTTGCTTGCCGCTCCCTCTCCCCCCCTCCCTTGCCCACCCCCTCAGCAGGACCGGGGGCTGCGGGCAGTCGATGCCAGCCCGGCTCTGGCCCTTTAAGCACGGCGCGGCGCGGCTGTCCCGGATCAGCCGGAGCGCCTATTAAAATTTTATGCGAAGTGTAAATGGGCCAGGTCTCCAGCTTCCCGCTCCCTCCGAATGATTTATTACTCGCAAATACCACAGAACTAATTAGTATAGTAATTAATTAATACGAATTTGCATATTTGCATGTGCAATTAGTGCAGTGGAGTGATTACTCTGAAAATGAGAAGTTGGGCTTGTCAGATGGTAGTGTGAACTGGAGTGGAAAAGCCTCGTGCAAATGAACCCGGGCGGCGGCGGCACGCGGCGGCACACGGCCCCGGCCCCACGCGCACCGGGAGGGCACGCGGCCCCACGTGGCCCCACGGCGGGGCTTCGGTCCCCCGACCCACGGCCCCATCCCGGCCCTGGGCCCCGCCGTGGGGACCGCTCCATCCATCGGCCATCTCCATGGCGACTCGTCGTGCCAGGCGCGTCGCCATGGCAACGGGCCGGGCCACGCAGCCTCGCCATGGCGACTGTCGTCACCGTGTCGCCATGGAGATTTACACCCCCCCACCAACCTCCCCCCCCCCCCCCCTTCAACTTCCCCAAATCCGCTCCCTGCCGAATGGCACGGGGTTTTGGGATGGGGGATCCGACGCTCCTCCATACGGGGTCCCCGAGGTGCCCTGGGATGGTGGTCCCTGAAGCGGCAGGAGGAGGGATGGCGGTACCTGGAGCACCCAGAAATGGCCCCCAAGTCGCCCCTGAAGCATCCAAGGATGAGGAGTAAAAGCTGAATGAAGTGGGGAGACCCCAGATTGCCCTGGGATGAGAGAGGAGAGCCAAACCCCACAATGACAGCATAGGGCTGGATCCCCTCCACGGGCTGTTGGCTCAAGATTCCAGCAGGGCAGAGACCAGGCGCCCCCAGCCCCAAATCTCCTACTGGGCACCATCTCCTTTGTTCCTGGTGCCACCCCGCTCCTCCTCCTCAGTGTGCCTGCACCCCCTGCCCCACTGCAACCCATTGTCAGAGCCAGCGCACCGCCAGCACAGCCACCTCCCCCCCATCACTGGGACATTGGAGGGAGGTGAGCACCTCTGTGCTGGCTGGGGGGGGGTCCTATGGGGGGTGCACAGTTACAGGCAGCATCCGTGCACCACGTGCCCCCCCTCCCCATCCCTGCAGCAGCCCCGAGCAAACGCCATCTGCCAGCAGCGCTTTGTCACCCACACATGGCTGTGCCCGCGCCGGTGGCACTGCTGCGCTCCCACCCCTGCCATTGTGACATCACAGCACTGCTACTGTGACGTCACAGACCAGCCATTGTGACGTCACGGCCCCGCCATTGTGATGTCACAGACCAGCCATTGTGACGTCACGGCCCCGCCATTGTGACGTCACAACGCAGTTACAGTGAAGCCGTAGCCCAGTCATTTTGATGTCACAGCTCGGCCATCATGACGTTGTAGCCCGGCTGTCGTGACATCACGACACATTGTGGCCTGCACAGGGCAGCCTTTTCACCTACCTCGCAGGTAGGAGCTGCAGTGATGCAGAAGTGCCTCACGTCCTGCCTGGTGGTGGCTGATGAAGGGCACATGTGACCCAGGACGCTCATCCTCCCCCCCCCCCCTGAAGCCCCCCAGCTCTGCACGGTTGCAGCTCCAGCCCTTTCCCACCAAACAATTCCCAGGTCGTCGTGCACCCAATGAACACCTCATGCCATAAAACCGAGTCCATGGCTGGTGTGAGTCACAGCGGGCAGGAGGAGACAGCAGAGGGGACAGCGTCCTGTCCAGAGCCCTGCGGTCGGTCACAACCCCTCTCCGTCCTCCTCCTGCAAAAGAAATGGAATTCAAACGCGGCCCCCAGCTGCTGGCAGAGTCCAGACCCCTCTCCCTTCAGGGCCACCCCTTTCTTCCCCCTGTGCCTCAGTTTCCCTCTGCCACACGCTTCCTCCTCCCGGGGCTCTCTGTCCAACCCAGGTCGCCTCTGTTCCACCGCAGACAGGCACAGGCCTGGCCCCTACGGCCCCATCCCCAGAGATGCCGCTGCCCCACAGATGGGGACCCGCTCACCACCGGCTCCAACGCACACGTGGAGGGGTCCCACGAGGCAGAGCTGATCCGGGGGCCTGAGGGTGATCATCCCCAGAGGCCACGGGGACGGGGACAGGGATGGGGACGGTGACAGAGGCACGCTTGACTCCTGCCGCTCCTTCCCGTGCTGCCACATCCCCGGCGGTGGCCGCGCGGCTCGCATCCATCTCTCGCAGCCTTCACCTCCCAGAAATATTGCAGCACGGAGCCGACTCCATCTGGCAGCACAGCCCCCCCGCCGCGCCTCGCGGGGAGACGCCGAATCAGCCCCGAGCGGCCCTGCTGCGCTCAGCCCCACGGCGAGGGGCCAGGACCCCCCGTGTCCCAGCGCGGTGCCCTCATGGCGGACCGTCTTCCCCCAGACGCCCACAGGTCCTCTCCCGTCACCTCCGGCCGAGTCACGTCACCCACCTCCAGCCGATGCCACAGCTCCGGGCACCGTCCCCATCCGCTGCCCTCCCGCTGCAGGACGGAGGGGAAGGCTGGAACTGTAAGAAGAAGGGGCTCCGTTGGGCAGCACGGCGCCCGGCTCTGGTGCCTGGAGAGATCACACGGCCTCACCTGCAACCCCATCCCCACAGCATGTCAGGCCGGAGCCTGCGAACACAGCCCTGCTCCCAAATCTGGATGGGGCCGCTGTGCTCTGCCCCTCCTCCAGTGGAGGGGACAGCGTGGGGACGGCACGGAGGTCCCTCACGGGCTGGCTGAAGCTCTCCACCTCCACCGCAGCCCCGGAGCAATTAAGCAGCCAGTTTGGATTTTCATCTCCCCGCGCCCCTTTCATCTGCTCTCCCCGTTTCATGTCTCCACTTTCTTCTCTCTCCAAGCGGCTGTGCATGCTGATGAGGCTCCTGCCCGCTCCCAGCCCTCACCACGCGCCTGCTGCTAATGAGGTGGCATGGATGCGACGGCTGCGACGTGGGGCTCCTCCTGTCCCCGTCCCCGCGTGGCTGTGGTTCTCACCGACCCTCAAGCAGTTCCTCAGCCTCAGGCGGCCCCAAAGCCCCGTGGGCACCCTGGGCTTGGAGAGCTCAGGGGACTCGGGGGGCACAGGCAGAGCGAGCTGGAGCTGCGCCGTGGGAAGCGCCGCGATGTGCTGTGCTCACCCTCGCAGGGCACTGCGGGTAGACGTGGCACTGACACCGGCACGGCCGGGCCCTGCCTTCCTCAGCTTCAGCCCAGGTGCCATCTGCTTGGCTGCAGCCGTGAGTGACAGCACGAGGTGTCCCCCACACACACTGCTGGTGGAGGTCCCCTGTCACGTGCCAGCCTCGTCGCCTGCACCGGGGCGGTGGGAGATGTGGCCGCTGGCACAGACCCCACGGATGGGCACGAAGAGTCCTTTGTCTGCAGGCAGGTGGCAACCCCCGCTGTCACCACTGCCACTGTGTCCCTACAGTGTGGCCAGGCCCGTTTGGGGACACAGGGATGTCATCTGCGTCACTCGAGTCAGGGACAGAGGGGACAGAGCCAAGCAAAGCTGTAGTGGCCAGGAAGTGATGACAGCCCCAGGGCAGAGCTTGCAGCGGGGGGACCCAGGGATGCAGCACACCTGTGGGTGTCCCCATGCTCTGCCTTGGGATGTGTCCCCATTCAGTGCATGGTACAGGGTGCGTGGTGCAGCCTGCAGGGGCCCGCAGTCTGTGGTGACACGTGGTCACCTCCTCCTGCCCTCAACAAGGCACTGCCACGCAGGGCCAGAGCGCACGCATGGGGCTGATTGCAGGGCCGAGGGCCGGGGATCAGTGGCTTCCAGGGACACCAAGATGTGCCAGCAGCGCCAGTGTGCAGCACAGGGGCACGGGGCTGGAGAGGGCCAGCAGCACACGGCAGACAAAGGCCTGGTGGGTGGCACTGCAGCACAGCACGGCCTCAGCCATTGGCAATGGGGGACCCGCGGCCTCAGGGTTCGCTGCGTGCCCCGCTGCATCGCAGAGGTGGCTCACACACGTGCACACATGCAACCTGCATGCATGTACACACACATGCCTGCGCGTGCACACACGTAGGAGGACGCTGAAGACTGGATGCGTTCATGCAGGGCTGCGCGGCCGGGTTTGCAGAGAAAAGATGGCAGAGCTGCGCAGCCCGGGGGGTGCCGGAGGGGTCCGGGGTGGACGGCGATGCCACCACACGTGGAGACCCACAGCCCTCCCCGTGCCATCCGCACCCTCTGCCCACATCAGCGCGGCCAAAACGGGCACCGACCGCACCGCCGCCTCCCACGGGCCGTGCCCACCAGCAGCCCCCAGCCCACGCCGGGCCCCGTTCTGCAGCAGCGGCCGCGGATGCGAGCCACGCGCTGTGTGCAGCCATCCGCCGATGCCAGCTCGCAGTGAGGGTCCCTGTGGCATCCCCCCCTCAGCCGGCACCTCCAGCTGCCCCCAGCACACACAGGCCGCCCCGTGAGCCCGGTTCCAGCGCCCTGCCTGCGCTCCATTGTTCAGCCCCAGCCCTGCTATCGCCTGCATCTCGCCCAGGTCCCATTTTGCGGCGTGTAGGCAGATCTGTAGATTTGGAAGGGGTTTTTTTCTTTTTTTTTTTTTTTTCTTTTTTTTTTCTTTTTTTTTTTTTTTTTTTTTTTTGAGTACAGAGTGACAGATGGCGAGTCCTCCTTCCCCAGAGAGACAAATCTCCCTGAATGCAAGCGCATGTCAATCATTAGCTCTCATGTGATAGCTCTCGCGCATGACGTGCCAACCATATGGCACTGGCAGCAGAGCTGGTACCCCCTTTGCTGGGTAGAGATGCCACTCTCGCCTCCTTTTGGATAGAGGACTGCAGGAGGCTGGAGCACCTCAAGGAGCCGCGTCCCGCTCCCAGAAGATGCTGGGAACAATGAAATAAGAATTCCTCCAGTCAGCGCCGAAGGTGAGTTATGTAAGAAGTGGAGGGCTGGGAGGGCAGCGAGGAAACTTGAATGGAGAAAAGGCAACTTCCATGTTGGTTTGGTTTCTCCGCCACGTCTCGCCCTTTTTTCCCCTTCTTTCGTTCTCCCCCATCCTTCTCTTCTCCCCATCCCCGCCGGCCCCGCAGGTGGCATTTTCCCCCCGACTCCTCCCGGGGGGTTCGGGGCATTTTCCCCCCGCCTTCCCCCCCCCGCGGTGGCCGCGCCCGGGGCTCCCGGTGAGGTGCGGTCCCGCCGGGACGGAGCGGGCAGCGGCGGCCGCACCGCATCAACGAAATCGCCTCGGAACCGCCGAGCCGCCGCCCCCGGGGGCCTCCGCCCGGCTGAGCCGCCCCCCCGCTCCCCCGCGGCGCCCCCGTTCCCCGCCCCGGGCGGCGCCTCCCGCCCCGGCCCGCCGCACCTCTCAGCCCCGGGGAGCGACCCCGCCGGGACCACCGCCCGTCCCCCCAGACCCCCCCACCCCGGGGGGGGCCTTGCCCCGGTCGCCCCCGCCGCCCCCCGCCGCGTCGCCGTTCGGTGCCGCCGCATTTTGCGGGCCGCTCTCCGCCGGAGCCCCGGGCGGTGGGGTGCGGAGGAAGGGCCCGGGGCGGGTGGAGGGGAGGGAGCACGGGAGAGGGGAGGGGGCCGAGGTGCGGAGGGGGGGGGGCACGGCCGCGGCTTTGCGCTCCGGCCCCAGGACGGCGGCTGTGGTGGAACCGTGGCCGGAGCCGCTCCACTCCGCGTCCGAAAAGTTGGAGGCGTCCAAGCGGGGCCGCGACCCGCGGGGCGAGGGGGGGCGCTGGGCGGGGGCGCAGCGGTGGGAACCGGGGCCCGGCCCAGGCAGCGGGAGCGGCGGCGGCGGCGGCGGGGATGGCAGAGAGCACGGAGGGGGGGCGGCGGCGGGGGGAAAGACGGAGGGGGGGAACCGGTGCGCGGCGCCCCGCCCCGAGCGTCGCCCCGGTGCCCCCGGTGCCTGCGAACCCGGGCGGGGGGCGGCGGAGAGCGGCCCCGCGGCGCATTCGTTTTCGCCGCATCGGGGCCGCTGCCGGCGGCGGGGAACGGCGGCTCTGCGCGGTGCGGTGCGGAGCTCCGCGGTAACGCTGCGCTCTTTGCCCCCCCGCTGCAGCCATCATGTTGACGCGACTTTTCAGCGAGCCCAGCCTGATCCCCGAAGTTCAGAAATTCTCCAGCTGGGCCGAGGAGTGCGAGGAGGATGCCCGCAGCGACAAGGAGGAGCGGAAGGGTAAGGGCTGCGCCCTCCCCGAGGAGCCGCCCGAGGGCTCGCTGGGGGAGAGCAAGGAGGAAGGGGAGCTAGGCGGGGACGAGGAGGAGGAGGAGGAGGAGGAGGAAGGCCTGGAGGAGGCGGAGGGCGAGCGGCCCAAGAAGCGGGGCCCGAAGAAGCGCAAGATGACCAAGGCGCGCCTGGAGCGCTCCAAGCTGCGGCGGCAGAAGGCGAACGCCCGCGAGCGGAACCGCATGCACGACCTGAACGCGGCCCTGGACAACCTGCGCAAGGTCGTGCCCTGCTACTCCAAGACCCAAAAGCTCTCCAAGATCGAAACGCTGCGCCTGGCCAAGAACTACATCTGGGCTCTCTCCGAGATCCTGCGCTCGGGCAAACGGCCCGACCTGGTCTCCTACGTGCAGACTCTGTGCAAGGGGCTCTCGCAGCCCACCACCAACCTGGTGGCCGGCTGCCTGCAGCTCAACTCCCGCAACTTCCTGACGGAGCAGGGCCAGGAGGGCGGCCGCTACCACGGCCCCAACGCGTCGTTCGCCGTGCACCCCTACCCCTATCCCTGCTCGCGGTTGGCCGCCGCTCAGTGCCCCCCGCCCGCCGGGCCGGGCTCGCACGGGCTGAGGACACACAGCTACTGCGCGTCCGCTTACGAGAGCCTCTACGGCAACGCGTCCCCCGATTACAACAGCTCGGAGTACGACGGCGGGCTCAGCCCCCCGCTGTGCATTAACGGCAACTTCTCCCTCAAGCAAGACTCTTCCCCCGACCACGAGAAAAGCTACCACTACTCTATGCACTACTCGGCGCTGCCCGGCTCCCGCCCCGCCGGCCACAATCTGGTCTTCGGCTCGGCGGGGGTGCGCGGGGGGGTGCACTCCGAGAACCTCTTCCCCTACGATATGCACCTCCCGCACGAGCGGGGCCCCATGTACGAGGAGCTCAACGCCTTCTTCCACAACTGACCCCCCCGGGGCTCCGCCGCGGGCTTTGGTGCAATAGCGGGACCCGGCAGCGGGTCCTGAGCCCCGTGGGGACAAAGTGCTTTTTTTTGGACCATTTCCCCCTTTTTCGGACGATTATTGCCCCCCAACCCTCCTCCCCCCACCCCCCCCTTTTTTTTTCGGATCATTTTTTCCTTTTTCTTTTTTTCTTTTCCTTTTTGAACCATTTCCCCTCCTTTTTTTTCTTTTTCTTTTTTCTTTTTTTCCTTTTTTTAATTTTAGACCGATTTTCCTTTATTTATTCATTTTTAATTATTATCGTTTACCCCCTTCCAGCCCCCCCTCCACCCTCAGGGGGGCAGCGACAAGGAGCGCACGCAGCCCGGCCCGGGGCTCTGGCTCAAAACCGCGTTGTTTCCTATTTATTTCGTTTCTTATTTCTCCCTCCCCATCTCCACCACCTCACCCCCCTCCCCCTTCTCCACCCCGCACCGTTTTGGGCCGTTTCCCCCCCCTCCGCCGCCGTGAGCCCCCCCGAGCGTTGGACACCCCGTGGGAGCGAGAGGAGAGCGCGCTGCGGCGCGGAGCGAAACTTTCCGAAGCAATAAAGAGGCGAAACGGAGATTCCAATATTTCTATCTATGCAAGCAGGCCCGGCCCGGCGGACGCTCACAGATGCACTTTGCTTTGGGGGGGTCCGGCCCGGCCCCGCTCCCGCCCCCCTCCCCCGGTGCCCGGAGTTCCTCTCGCAGCGTGTGTGTGTTTGTCAGGACGTTTTTTTACCTGTTTTAAAAAAAAAAAAAAAAAAAAAAGGAAAAAGAAAAAAAAAAAAAAAAGGAAAAAAAAAAATTCACGAAACGGAAAACAAAACAAAAAAAAAAAAAAAAAAGGAAAAAAAAAAAAAGGAAAAGGAAAAGAAAAAAAAAAAAAAAAAAGAAACGAAGGCAGAGAAAAAAAAAAAAGAAAAGAAAAAGATAAAAATAATGCAAAGCCGGCCCGGTTTTCTCGAGCTGGCGGAGCCGGGGCGCGGCGCAGGGCAGCCCGCAGCGATGCAAGCGGGAGCGGCGGGGATGGGGGGGATGCGGAGGGGCTGACGGCCCCCGGCCCGGCGCTGTGCCCGGCTGGACGGATCCCTTCGGTCGGGAGATGCCGTGAAAGCGGAGAAATGAGGCTGTTGGTGAAGCTGCCCGCACCACCGCAGAGAAACCAGCATTTTTAGAGAGCAGGGAAGGAGGAGAATTTCTGAGAAATGTTTAAAAAAAAAAAAAGGGAAAAAAAAAAGTTTTGCAAAAAAAAAAAAAAACAGCAAAAAAAAATTAAGGGAAAAAAAAAAAGGAAAAGAAAAAAACGGCAAAGAAACAAACTAAAAAAAACAAAACAAACAAACAGTTGTAGCAAAGGGGACCCGCCTGTCCGACACCAGAAGTGCTTTCGTGTTTCTGTTCCGTTTCATTTCGATTAATAAATATCTATGGCCAACGATATGCAAGAGCCCCCCCGCGCCCGCCCCCCGCCGCACCGCGGACATCGCTCGGGGCGCGGGGCCGGGGGTCCCGGCACCACCTCTGCATGCACCGCCCCCGGCGCCCCCCGCCCGGACTGCTCGGCCCTGTAATTACCGAGCGTCCTTCGACGGCGATTAATAAATATTCAATGTTGACTCCGCCGCCTTCGCCGCTTTCCTTCCGACCGGGGGCAGCGGCACGATCCCCCCCCCGCCCCGCGCCCCGCGTTCCCCGTCCTGCTCCGCTCCGGTTCCGCCGCTCGTTCCGCCGTTCCAGCCGTGCCTGGAGCCCGAGTGCGCGGCCCGCGGTGGGGCGGCGCTGATATAACGCGGCTCTGCCCCACGGGTGTCCCCCCCGGGACCGGGAGGCGGTGTCCCCCCCACCCCCCCACCCCCCCGTGCCAATAAGGGCACCGGGAACCGGAGCTCGGTGCCGGCTCGGGCGTGGCACCGTTCGCTCCCCGGGGACGGCGGCTCCGGGACCGGCCTCGCTCCGCCGAATCGGGGCGGGCACGGCTCCGCGGGAGCGGCGATGGACAAACCGACGGTCGTTGGCTCCGCGGTGCCCGCAGCCCGGCGCGGATCCCGGTTCCGCCGCCCGTCGGTTCGGTTCGCGGCGCCCGGAGCCACGTGTCCGGCGCGGAGCTGTCCGCCGCGGTGGTGCTGAACGGGCTCCGCGCCCGTCCGCCTCCCGCTGCCAACCGGCGCCGGTCCATTTCCAGTCCCCGACACCGGGACTCTGCCCCTCCCCCTCTCCCCCCACCGGACTCCGAGCGGGGCCGCGGAGTGGGCTCTCGGCGCCGGGGCCCCACGGAGCCGCTGTGCGGGAGTGGATCCCCCGGCTTCTTCCGTGGAAAACACGCGTGTTGGCGGCGTGGGCCGCGTGCCCTCGGGATTCGGGGAAAACTGGCAAGTTCGGGACCGCGGTTCGTTGGCAGCGGCCCGACGGGAAGCGGGTCCGCTCCTGCCCCAAAGAATTGGACCCGGCCCCACCGAGCAGCCCCGGCCCCGTTCCCCCAGACGGACGAAGCCTCTTCCGACGGCTCCCGCCCGTCCTCGGGAAGGGAACGTTTTCCCCGGGGGAAAAGCCCCGGGGCGCGCCGGGCTGTGGTGCCGGGGCCGAGAGGCTCTGTGCGGTGCGGCCAGGCCGGGCTTGAACGGTTCAGTTTGGGCGCTGCCGTTTATATTTTAATTCCCGGGAATTCTGTTTGCCAGCGCCCAGCGACACGCGGAGATGCGGGATTTCTCCCGGCTGCTCGGGCGCGGAGCGGCCCCGCAATGCGGCCCCGCACGGAGCGCTCGGCTCCGGTGTAAATCTCGCTCCAGCGCACGGGCGAGGTGTGAGGTTTCGTTGCACGGCTCCGGTGCCCGTCTCCACCGGAGCGAGCCGGTAGCAGCCGCGGCTCCGTGTGACCACGGGACTAAAGCCGCTCCGAGGGTCGGTGCGGGGGTCAGCGGTAACCCGCACCGCACAGGACAGGGAGAGCACGACCAAAGCGTTTTTATCGTGCTCAGCCCGGGTTCCTCCGGGCAGGACCAGGATAGGGGTGATTCCCCCACCCGCCCCCGGCTCTCGCTCCGACCCGTCCCGGTGCCCCCCGCCCGCCCGGCCCGACCCTTCGGAGCGCAGCGGGGGCGCGAGGGCAGCGCCAGCTCCGATCGCCGCTGCCACCGGCGAGTGCCAGCCGAGGGGGGGGGAAGGAGGAGTCATTGCTTCAGTTTAAATTTCATGGCATCTGTTCATTATTATACAGTGCGGATTTTTATATGGACAGCTAAATTAAAGACAGATTTCTGCCAAAATTGCAGATACCATAAAAAACGGATGCTGCCGGCTCTGGGAGCCCGCCGAGCTGCGGAGCCGGGACCGCCGCCGCCATCGGGTCCGCCCCTACGGCCCGAACCGCTCCAGGGTCCCCGAAGGGCCGAGGGGGGCTGCGGCGGCCCCGTCTGCGCGGGGCGGCCCCGGGTTCGCCGGTGTCCCCCGAGCGGCCGTCGGGGCGGGTCGGGCTGGCAGCGAGCCCCGGTGCACCGGGGGCTGCCGAGCCGCCCCCTCCCCCAGCGCGGCCTGCCAGGATTCATCGGCGAGGAGTTAAAACAAGGACATCTGTGCCTGGAATCGCTGCGAAGCTCCAAACCTGCCAATGCCTGCTGGCACGGCCCGCCGAGCAAATGCCTGGTACTCCGGAATGCTGCACAGCCTGGCAGCCCCGCCGGAAAAACCCGGCACGGCTCCGTCCCGCTCGTGTCCCCTCCGTCCCCCGGCCGCCTCCCCGCACCCCCGTGCGTCCCCTCCTCGTATCCCCAGAGAGGACTCTGCGTCCCCGTGGGAACGGGCACAAAAATGTGTGATGGAGCAGAGGGAAGTGCGGACCAGCAGAGATGGGGCAGCAGCCGGGGGTCTGCAGAAGGGACCCATCCTACTCGGCGCTCCCAGGCTTCGGGGGCAGGAAAGAGGTTCAGCCCCATGGGGGCTCAGATCCAGCAGGAGCGGGGCCAGCGCTGGCTGGGAGCAGTGAGAGCAGGTGGTGCCCACCTGAGCACTCTGCATGGCCGTGGGGAGCCTTCCCTTCCCTTCCCTTCCCTTCCCTTCCCTTCCCTTCCCTTCCCTTCCCTTCCCTTCCCTTCCCTTCCCTTCCCTTCCCTTCCCTTCCCTTCCCTTCCCTTCCCTTCCCTTCCCTTCCCTTCCCTTCCCTTCCCTTCCCTTCCCTTCCCTTCCCTTCCCTTCCCTTCCCTTCCCTTCCCTTCCCTTCCCTTCCCTTCCCTTCCCTTCCCTTTCCTTCCCATGACCCCATCCCATGCCCCATCCCCATCCCCATCCCCTCAGCACCTCGAGGTGCCCCAGCTGTGGGTACCACCCCATCCCCATCCCCACCGCAGCACCCTGGGCCCAGGCCCCCACCCCGGCTCCCTCCCCTCACCCCCCTCTCCATGGCAGGCGGTGGCACATTTCATATGGGAAATGTCCATTTTGTTGCTACTTAAAAGCTGATTTACGGCGGCTGCATCGCAGCCTTGCCTTGGCCTGCGTTCATCCCATCCTCTGCCCATTTCTCTTGGCAGCTCGGTGCAGCCGGGCTCACTGGAGGTCTGCAGCGGGTGGCAGCGCCCGGCCGCTCTCCTGCTGCGCGCTCCTCGTGCTCACAGCTGGATCCCCTCTGCCTCGATGGGTTCCTGTCAGCCAGGAGACACAACTCCGCTCCATCCCTCTGCACACCTGAGCGCCCCACTGCTCCCAAGGCACCGAGCTGCGGACGTGGGGACGGCCCTGCAAAGCCCTGACCCGCTCTGTCCCAGATGGGGCTGTGTGTCTGTGCTGCAGGACAGACGGCCGTCACAGAGTGGGACAGACAGATGTCACACCTCGGACAGATGCTGGTGGCCAAGGTCCTGCTGTCCCCATCAGCAGCCCGCCTGGCCCGGCCTTCCTGTGCATTCCTAATTAATTAAATTTTGTCCAACTATAAATCGTTTTTTTGGGGGTTAAATGTAATTGAAAAACACACCTTTGGAATCATCAAATTAACCCGGCATCCTCTTTATTAGAGTAATTAAAGCCTTTCTCAAGTTAGCGCCGGGCGGATCGGCTGGATTGTGCCGTAATCCCGGCAAAGCAAACAACTTCAGAGCAAAACTAATTACATTTAGAACAGCTGTGATAATAATCCTAATTCAACCCCATTTGGTGCCTAAAATCCGGAGATCCAGCAGCAGTGCGGGAGGAGGGGCTCTGACCTTGTGTCCCCCCAACGAGGGGCTGCACGGGGCCGGGACCCCTGGGTGCTCCACGGGTCGTCACCTTGCAGAGCTGAGGATGGGCCGCAAACGGGGCAGCTTGCGTGCTGAGCTCTGTGCCGCTCACAAAGCGACTTTTGGGGACGACCCCCCCTTACCATCGTACCGTGGGTGACCCGACCTCTGAGCTTCTCCCGCTGCCGTGCCCTCATCCCGAAGCCCCTCGCCCGCCCCACCTCACAGCCCTCAGCCTGGCACTACGGCGACGACGGCAGCCCCGATGGTGGCACCGTGCCCGGCCCCCCCGGCCTCCCCAGGGATGTGGGATCGTGCGGCCGCAGCTGGCGCGTGCAGCCATAATGGCCACGGCTGGGCTGGCACGGCGGCCCCGCGCCTGCGGGCACACGGGCAGGAGCAGCTTGTGCACGGTTTGTCCTTGACGAGTCCCTGCACAAAGCCCCGCCGCTGAGACCTGCCCGCTCATCACACGTGTGGCACCGGCTCCTCCGCAGGACGGAGCGCATCCTGACCCCGCAGCCGGGGGGGGAAACCCTTCCGTGGGCACCGCTGTCACACGGGAGCAGCCCAACACACAGGGGGACCTTGGTGGGCATCGAGGTGGCATCTCTGAGTGTCACCTCTGGGCGGAGGGTCACGGCCGCGTCCCCACTGCGCCGGGCGGAGCGAGGGCGGCCGCAGGGACCTGGGGGAGCATTTGCTACAAATGTCTATCGGAGCTTTTTATTAAAGTTGCCAAAAATTTGTGTTAGCTAATGGATTCTTAATTCTGTCTAAAATGAGAGAAGGAAAATTATGCCATTCATCTTGTATTGGTTTGAAATCACATCTGACAACTAATCGATCATACTGTGGGACATTAACTCCTTTGGATCGGGGCCCAAGCCGGCTCTCGCAGGCTCCCTCACTCGGCGCTGGATTAATTTAACTACTTTACTGCTGGTATTTTGGCACGTGGCTCCGAGGGCTGATTCCTCTCCGGTTGGTGCCGCTGAATTATTTGCCTTTCTGCGGGTGCAGCTGGCACGGCGCGCTGCAGCAGCATCCCCCTACCCCCCCCCCCCCCAGCTGCCCTTCACCCGACCTTCACCCCACAGCCGGGCCCCCCGGAGCCTCGCAGGGCTGCCCTCCAGGTGCGAGCATCTGGGGATGCCAGGGGGGGCAAAGCGAAGGCTGTGGGGACCCGGTGGCCGCGGCCGTGCCTCAGTTTCCCCATCGCTCCGTGGGGATGAGCTCAGGCGCTGCCTGCTGCTGCTGCTGGTGGCATGAAGGGACGCTCGGGGTCTCCGGATCCACCGCGCTGAGCGCCGGGCAGCTCGCAGCTGAGCCGGGTTGATGCGGTGATTCCGGCCCCCCCCCCTTCCCGCAGCTCCGGGTTACCCCGCGGGGTGGGTGTGGCAGGGCGGGGCCGGCTGTGATTGGCCAGCAGGGCGGGTCCCGGCAGGGGATTGGATGGAGGCACGAGGTCTGGACGGGGATTGGACAAGAGCTGCCCCACCCCTTGTCCGGGAGGGTCCCCGGTGGGTGCGCTGCGGTGGGAGCGGCGGCTGGGGGCTCTGCCGTCCCCGTCCTGTCCTGTCCCCGGGGTCACCCTCAAAACCCAGCGCTCAGAGCTGGGGACAAAGGGACGGAGCCCCTGCATCACAGCAAGCTCCGGTGACTCGCGCCTGCAGGACATCCTGAGCCACAAAGCATCCGTCTGTCCCATCTGTCTGTCCATCCAACCGTCCTCTCACCCTCCCATCCATCTCCCTGTATCCACCTTCCTACGTGCCTGCCGGCCATCCATCCTTCCACCATCTCTGATTTCTCCATCCATCCACCATCCATGGTTCCTCTGTCATCCATCCATCCATTTCTCTACCATCTGTGGTTTCTCCATCCATCCTTCCATCCATCCATCCATCCATCCATCCATCCATCCATCCATCCTTCCATCCATCCATCCATCCATCCATCCATCCATCCATCCATCCATCCATCCATCCATCCATCCTTCCATCCATCCATCCTTCCATCCTTCCATCCTTCCATCCTTCCATCCTTCCATCCTTCCATCCTTCCATCCTTCCACCCTTCCATCCTTCCATCTTTCAATTTCTCCATCCATCCATCCCTTCATCCCTTCATCCATCCATCCTTCCATCCTTCTGTTTTTCGTTTCTCCATCCATCCATCCATCTAACCCTAACCCTCCCTCACTCCATCTGTCCCTCTGTCCCTCCATCTACCCCCCCTTCACCCCTCTGCCCTCCCCACACTCTGTGTCACCCTTCTCCACGCTCTTTCCCCATGGCAGTGAGATGCTGTGCTCCAACACTGCACACACACCCCACGTCTGCCATGCGTGTGCCATGCGTGTGCCATGTGTGTGCCATGTGTGTGCACACTTCCTGCAGCGATCGCAGCCTGAGCCTTGCACATACGTGGTGTGTGAGCACAGCGCATGTGTTGCTCCCGGCGTGTGTGCATGCAAGTGTGCACAGCACGTGTGTACATGCAGACGTGTGTATGTGCTTGGCATGTGTGCATGTGAGCGGCACGTATGTGTGTGTAAATGTGTGCACACGTGTGCAGCCTGTGTGCACGTTCGCATGTGTGCACGTGTGTGTATGTGCACAGCATACGTGTGCACGCGTGTGCTGTGTGCGTGCATGGCGTGCACCCCCACCGGTGGGCGTGGCCAAGACGAACGGGGCGTGGCCAACCGAGATGGGCGTGGCCAACGGAGAAAGGGCGTGGCCAATCGGGGCGTGGTGCTGGAGGAAGGGGGGCGTGGCCAAACGGGGCGCGGCAAAAAAGTGGGCGGAGCCGGGAAAATCCGCCCCTCCTGGCACCGCCCACAGGGCTACCCCTGCTGCATCGCCCCCCATATCCGCCCCAAATCCCCCCCAAATCCCCCCATAACCACCCCATATCCCCCCATATCCCACCCCGCGCCCCCAGCAGCCGCAGAGCCCCCCCGCCTGGGCGCTTTGCTGTGTGCGTGCGCCTTCTTTTTTTTTTTTTTTTTTTTTTTTTTTTTGGATAGCAGTAGAATGCGGTATGCAAATGAGATGGTTATTACCGCAATGTTCGTCAAGCTGAGCTGAGAAGACATTAATAGCCTGATGAATATGCATGCGAATTTGTTAATTAAGTTAATTATTCTGCTGAAAATGCATTCGTCTTCCAAGGACATTTTCCCAATGATTTTTACATGCTCCAGTCATTAGTCATGCTATATTTTATCGGGGAAATGAGTTTGCTTAAGTTGTAAAAAAAAAAAGGAAGAAGAAGAAGAAAAAGGAGAGAAGAGAGAAAGAGAAAGGAAGACAGAGAGGGGAACAAAGGGGGGGAGCTGGGGCTGCAGGTGGGTGCCCCCCCCGCCCCCCGGCGCTCTGATGGCAAACTTTTCTTTTTTTCTCTCTCTCTCTCTCTCTTTTTTTTTTTTCTTCCGGTGCCAAATTTCCAACACATTAATTAATTGTTGTAGCCAATTAACTGTAGTTGTGCAAATGAGTTTAGCACTAATTACCATGCAGTGCCGGTAATCACATAAAAAACTTGCTGAGAGATGGAAGGAGCGGGCAGGGGGGCGCTGGGGGGCAGTGGGGTGGGGGTCACCTGTCCCCATTGCTGCCCCATTTGGGCTCGGTGCTGCTGAGCACCCGTGGGCCCCACGGCGTCCCCCTGCTGTCCCCCCGTGTGGGAATGGGGTTGGGGCTGCGTGTGGAGGGACCAAAGTGCCGCCGTGAGCCGTGCCGTGTGTGCCACACTGAGCCATGCAGGGCTCATCCAGGGAGGTGCTGGAGTCTCCTGCTCTGGAGATGTTCAAGACCTGCCTGGATGCCGACCTGTGCGACCTGCTGTAGGAACTGCTTTGGCAGGGGGTTGGACTCCATGAGCTCTGGAGGTCCCTTCCAACCCCTACAGTTCTGTGATTCTGTGCCATGCTGTGCTGGGCCGTGCAGTGATTCCACGCCGTGCTGCTCTGTGCCATCCTGTGCCACGCTGTGCCATGCCATACTGCTCTCTGCCGTGCTGTGCCACCCCACGCCATGCCGTGCTGTGCTGGGCCGCGCTGTGCAGTTCTGCCAAACCCCAGCAGAACAAAGGAGGGGGACGTGTGGCACCACGGGCAGAGCCCCGCAGCCCCCATCACCTGCAGACCCCCAGCCGTGCCCCCTCTGCCCCCCCCATGCTCCCCCAGCACCCCGTTCCAACACTGACGGTGCTCCAGGCCCGCGCTGAACCTCTGCGCTGCTCCTCTGGCTGCTGCCAATGGTGATGGCAGCCGGGCCGCCTCCCCCCCCCCCACCACAGCCAGGCAGCACAGCTCGGCTGGCACCCGGCCCGGACGGCGGATTATCTGTGCCATGGATACGGGCTCCTCGGGGACAGCGTGCTGCCCGACTGGGGCTGCGGGTGGCACAGCACGGCACAGCACGGCACAGCACGGCACAGCACAGGGTGGCACAGAACGGCGCAGCATCTCGTGGTGCCGCACGGCACAGCGTGGCACGGCCCCATCTGGTGCACGGCGTCACGTCGCGAGTGCTGTCCCTCCGTCTCCCCCCAGCTCTGACCCATCTCTGTCCCCATCCCGTGGCACCGTCCCCACCCGGAAGGCAGAGAGTTAACGAGAGGGGACTGCGTGCTATAAATTTTGCATCCGAGTGTGGGGAGCCGGGGCGCGAGGGGGGGGCTGGGAAGGAGCCAGTGGGCTGTCTCTAGGTAACAATAAACACCACGAGCACGGAGCAGCTGTTACACTTACTCTCTCTGCATCACAATGCCGAAATAACGCTAATAAACCCACCATGCGCGCGCATCCGCACAGCCCGGGCCTGGGGGGAAAGGGAGATGGGGTGCGTGCAGATGGACGGATGGACGGAGAGGTGGGAGGTGGGTGGGTGGGTGGATGGATGGATGGATGGATGGGCAGCAGGCAGGGCTGAGTTCTCCAAAGCATCCCCATGTGCACTGGAAGTGGCTGCAGCCATGGGAAGGTGCCCAGCTGCGGCCATGGGGACACTGCGGCCATGGGGACACTGCGGCCATGGGGTCCCTGCAGATGGCCACCAGGCACTGCTGTCCCCAGCAGCAGGCCGCAGCTGCTGGGATGCTGCAACAAAGGCCCCGGTGCAGCTGGAGGCGTCCCAGGGCCGGCACGGCGCTCCCTCCATGTCACACCTCCGCCCCGCGCAGGGTCCCGTGGCTGAGCGCCCCCCCGGCACACAGCAGGGCGGCGGTGGCAGCGCTGCAGTTTGCATTCCAGCGCAGGAGGCAGCTGTGCCGCAACCCCGGCGCGGCCCCCCCAGCGGCACTAAATATTAATGCCTGCCCTACATTGCGCGGCGGCACCTGCCGCGGGCGACCGTCAGCCCCCGGCTCCCCCCCCCGGCCCTCACTGGCCGGGCAGCTGCCCCGGCCCCCCCAGGGGCTGTGCCAGAAGGTGCGGGGGGGCTGTGGTGGTGCCAGCTGTGCCCCTCACCCGAGCGGGGAGGAACAAAGCGAGGGCGGGGGGCAGGTGGGGGCAGCGGGGCACGGAGAGCAGCCAGGAGTCCTCCCAGCCCCCTCCCCTCCCGCCGAGGCCTGGGGGTCACAGGAGGCTTTGTCGTCCTCCCCCCCCTCTTATGCCACAGCTGAGGCCGTGCAGCTCATTGCATTGGTGCCAGGCAGCAGTGGGACGGGGGCCGCGCTCCCCCCTGCCCTGGGCAGCAGCCAAAAGTCCAGAGCCGAAAAGTAGTGGTGATTGATGGCAGCGTTTGCCGGGTAAGCGCACCCCGTGGTCCAATCCTCCCACCTTCCCCAATTCCTCCCCTGTCCCTATTCAGAGATCATGTTGTCTCATGTTGGTCCCAGAGGCGCCATTAATTAAAAATACATCCAATTAAATGGCAGGTGAAAGCGTGCGGGCGCGGGTCCTCCCCCTCGGCTCAGCTGTGCGGCTTTGCGAGGGGGGGCGGGGAGGTGGGGGGAGCGGGGCAGGGTGCCGCGCCCGGCGCCTGCGTGGCCCCAACGTCCCCAAAGCCACCGGCTGTGCCCCATTTGGGAGGTGGGGATGGGATGAGGGCAGGGAGGGGAACGGCCCCGGCGCCGCGGGGGGGGAGCATGGGGACACAGGGATAGGGGAGGGAGGGGTGCAGGGATGCGGGGGTGCTGGGACACGGGGGTGCGGGGACGTGGGGATGCAGAACACGGGGGTGCGAGGATGCGGGATGGAAGGACACGGGGATGGAGGGATGCAGAACACGGGGATGCGGGACGCAGAGCCCCAGCTGCGCGCTGCCGCCTTCATCACACCGCAGACCCCCCCGGCTCAGCCCCCTGGGTTCCCCCCTCTCCTTTCCATCCCCCCGGGGTGGCAGCGCGGGGTCGGGCCCAGCACGGCGGCGGCGGTGGCCGTGGGGACAGCGACATCTGGTGACAACGGCGCGGGACGCGTGGCTTTGTGCTGGCTCACACGCGTACACGAGCGTGAACACGGACACGCAGGCACGCAGGATGCACAGCCATGCAATGAGCGCACGCAGGCACCCGCACGCAGGATGCACACGCACACGCACACGCACACACGTGTGTGCACAGCCCTGGCCGTGCCACGGCCCCAGCGCTGGAGATTTACAGCCCCGAGCCATTTGGCACAGCAGCTGCTGCGAGGGAAGTTGGATGCAAAAAATAAATTAAATGGAAGGAAACGCTCTGGTCACCTTGGGCCGGGCCGGGTGCGTGCAGGAGCTGGGATTTAATGCCGGGCTCTGGGCTGCAATACGGACCGGGTTTCCTCGGGGGAAGCGGGCACTGCGTGGCGGTCATAAGGGCTCTTTGGCTTTGGGGCTGTGAGGGCGTCCTTGTGCTGCGCCCGGGTGATGCCCCGGGCGGGGGATGGATGAGGGTGCAAGGATGGATACCCCGGCTGCCCCTGTTTGTGAATGGAGGGGATGGCGGCAGGGCACCCCGTCCCGGCGGGGCTGTTGGCGCGTTCGCTGCCTCCCCCCCAGGCGGAGCACGGCGCTGCCAGGCCTCCCCCGCCCCCCCGCCATCTGCACACCGATGTATTTTAAGACGTGTCAGCGGCAGAGATGCTAAACCGGGTGAGAGGGAGCGGGGCTGGAGGAGGAGATGGGCGCGGGGTGGGGGGAGGCACGGCCACAGAGCCTCGGGGCGCAGGGACCCCTCAAAGCCAGGGGGCTGCGAGTCCTGAGCCCCCCCTGCTGCAGCCCCGCAGCGCGGCCCTGGGGCTCCGCTCCTCCACCCAGCGAGGCCACAGCTTCCCCAAAGCCACCACCGAGCACAGGGGGCGGCCAGCAGCACGCAGCCCCCAGGGGCGGCCATCGGCCAGGAGGGGCGGCAGCCACCCGAGGAAAGGCAACGCGCCCATCTGCGTACGGCCGCCCCAAAGGGGTGGAGGAGGCGGAAGCCCACGGCCCCGGGGGGCTCAGCGCACGCACAGGGGGCTGGGGGCACGAGGAGGGGTCCGGCTCAGCCCCATAGCGGGCGCCGCTGGGGGGGAAGAAGGGCCTTTGAGCGGGGAGAAACGCGGCCAGGCAGGAGCGCGACAACTCGCGGTGCCGATGGAGCGCCAGGCCGCGCAGGAAGAGAAAAGGTTCGACGTTTCCAATCTCCGCTTTGGGGCTTTTTTAGAAACCGAAAAAGGAAAAAAAAAAAAAAAGAAAAAAAAAAAAAAAGAAAAGAAAAAAAAAAAAGAAAAAAAAAAGGTTTTTTTTTGTTTGATTTTTTTTTTTGTTTCGTTTTTAATATATTACAAAATATCTGTACAGAGACAAAGGTACAACCAAAAAAAAGAGAAGGAAAAAAAAAAGGCGCTCGGTCTCGAAATGAAGGTGGGGCGGCGCCCCCCCCCCCCCCCCAACGCTGCACCCCAACCCCCGGCCCTGCAGCACCGCTCACAGCCATGACAGCACATCCTCCTCCCCCCCCCAAAATCCTTTTGTCTTCTTTGTACAGAAGCCCCTCTAAAAAAAAAAAAGAACGCCAACAAAAGCGATGCAAAAGGAGGAGATGATGGGGGGCGGCCCCCCCTTCCCCCCCCCCCCTTTGCTCTGGGGTGACAGCGGGGTCCTTCTGCACCCAGCCCTGCTGCCTGAGCTCCTGCGCCCTCACAGGGGCTCCTGGTGGGGGTCCATGGGGAGAAACCCCCCCCTGCTCTGCCCCACAGCAGGATGGAGGGGGGTGGTGAGTAGGGGGCAGCTGGCACAGAAGCGGAGGCTTTCCATCCCTCGCTCAGGGCCAGGAGCCCCCTGCCTCCCCCCCCCCCATTCAATTTTAAGCTCAAAGCCCCCAATTCGGCCCTCAGCCCCCCGGGGTTGCAGCGCTGCTGCTTTAAGGCTCAGGTCCTCAGTGCAGCTTTACTGCAGAGCTGCCCCTTGGGGACGGCAACCCCGGGGGGTTCAGCGCTGCGGGGGACGGGCGCAGGGAGAAAAGGCAAAACGCCACCAAGGGCTCCAGCAGCAGCGTGGTGGGAATTCAAAAATACATATAAATTAAAAAAAACCAAAACTGGAGAGGCGACTGCTTTATTTAGTGCACTCTGCATCACAGAACCCCCTCCTCCTGCACGTCAGGCATCAACCGGCCATGAAAGCAAAGGGAAACCAATGAGAAGAACCCAAATCTCCCCAACCTGCGCCTGGCAGCAGCGCCCAGGTCCTGCAGCCCCACGGACTCCCATCTGTTCAGCACTTCAGCACACTGTCATCTCAAATTAAATGAACAACTCTATGTTTTCCATAGGAAAGGCCTGCTCGGGGAGGAGGACAAAATAAAGCTCATAAATATGTACCTTTGTTTTATTCGTCTCTTTTGTTTACGTCTCATTGAAATGGACACCGAGGGGCGGCGTTCTGCGAAAGGAGAAAATCGGTGGTCAGTGCTTCCTCCAGCACAGCACAGCCAGGGGAGCCCAGAGGTGCTGGGACGGCTTTAAACCCCCAGGAGCCCCCGGCCTCAGGCAGAGCCCCACCACAATCGCTCTGTTTTTCATCTCTCTTTAATTATTATTATTTTTTTTTTCCCCTTTTAAACTTCAATTCTTCCACTATTTGAGAATCCCAAAGAATCACCTGGGTGTAAAGGGAGGCGTTTCTCTTCGGCTCTTTGAACGGAAAAACCAAAACAAAGGGGGGGAGGGGGGGTGAATAACAAACCAACCAATGCCAAAAACCAGTTCCTACTGCAACTCCGTGGCAGCAGAGAAACCCAAAGAGACCCCTTGGCAACGCCGGCGTCCCACAGCTGCTGAGCGGAGCCCTGGGGGGTCACACAGCCCCAAGCGCCACGGCCCCGCTGTGCAGCCCAAGCTGGGGCTCCCTGCAACAACAGCTTCGTTTTCATCCTTTATTCTATTTCTTTTTCTTTTTCTTTTTTTTTTAAAGGGAAATTAAAAAAAAAAACAAAAACCAACCAGCAAACCAACACCATTTTGCTTTGGGATCAGGCCGCCCCCCGGCCCTACCTGAACCCTGCCCCGCTCCTCCCTGCACGACGCACCGCTGCCCTCCTCGCTTTCATTTCCTCCTTCCCCCGCGGCGGTTTGTTCCATTCAGCCCGTTTTACACAGCTCCCCCACCATCTGCCGGCTCAGGGCACGAAGCTCAGCGCCGTTTTATTGTCGCTAACCAAGCACAGGGGTCCGGCCGGAGCGCTGCAGAGAGGCGCCGGGCGAGCGAGGGATGCAACAGAGAGCTTTGCAGCAGCTGAGCGCGGCCGAGACCCGGCCAACATCACGGCGCTACGGTCAGAAGCGAGGGAGGGAGGTGATGGCGGAGGACGAGCATCAGTAAGGAACCCCCCGGCCCCGGCCCCCGCGCGAGGGCGCCCGGCCCGGCCCGCGGAACGCCTTCCCGTAGGGCGCAGCCTGGGCCGGGGCCCCCCAGCCGTGCCCGGTTCCTGCCCCACTGGAACCGGCCGTCCCCACGCCCAGCTCGCCGTAGGTCTGAATCTTGGCCTCCGGGTGCACCAGCGTGTTGTTGCTCCCCTCGGTTTTGCTGAAGGATTGCCCGACCGAGTGCAGCGCCACGGGGACTCTGGTGAAGCGGAGGTCCTGGTCCCCTGGGAACTGGACAGAGCCCGTGCCCTGGTAATTGCTCGTCTCCCCGAGGTGGCTCACGGAGCCCAAAAAGGTCCTGCTTTTCCCCAGGGTCTGGGCAGAGGGTTCCAACAGCGTCTGGCCAGAGTTCAGCTCCTCGGCCCCGAATCCCCCATCGGAGCCGTCGGCGCTGTAAGTCCTGGACGAGTGGGACCTGCTGTAGTCAGCGGAGCGCGCGGGTTGGTGCTCGGCGTGGCTCAGAGGCTCCTCTTGCTGGGAAAAGAGCTGCAGCAGAGCAGCTGTGACGGCCGGGTTCAGCTCCGGGGCTGCGCTGGAGAGGTCTGCTTCGGAGAGAGGCGGCGGCGGCGGTCCGGGGGGCTCAGGGGGCCTCTTGTCTGGTGGGAGAGCGCGAGGAGGACATGCTGTGGAAGGGTTACTCCTTTTAAACAACATCTTAACAACCACGCGAGCAGATATCAATACATTTCTACCAAGTAAAAACGAAAAGCAAACAGCCCCGCCGAGACCGTCCGCTCTCCAGGAAGCGCCGGAAAAAGAGGCGGAGAATTCCGAAAGCTGCCATTCGGTGTGAGATCACCGCTCACGTTCCTCAACGTTCTCCCCGCACTCACCCCGGTCCCCCACGCTCCCAAGCGCTCAGCAACAGCTGTCCTAACACATGGGCATCCGCAGAGGGAATTCCTGCTCCCGGATCAAAGGCTAACGGGGAGGCAGGCAGATGCAGGGCTGCGCGGAGCAGCGTTCCTGGAAAGCAGGGGGACCCCGGGGCCGCGCTGCCCGGCGGCGGCTGCGAACCGCCGTGCGCCCTGCAGGGCGAGGAGCGGCGCCGAGCCCCGGCCGCAGCCCCGCCGAGCTCCCAGCCCCGACGCGGCCCCTCTGCGCTCGTGGGTTTTCGCTGCTTTCACCACCTCGTTCAGTACGGTCCCAGAACCTCAACCCACGGCTCTCGCACCGCCTGCCCTGCCACGCGAGGACCGGCCCCCCTGCTCGGCCCTCCCCGAAGCAACAAGAACTCCTATTCCTAAGGATCCCTCCTAGCAGAACCGGGGAGTCCCCACCGGCTCACAAAGCACTTCGATTACGGTGCAAAAAGCTGGGAGCAGAGCTGGGGGATTCCTCTGCTCCAGCGCCACGGCCAGGGCTGCCGCCCTGCGCACCAACCACGCTCACAACAGCGGCCCTGAGCCCCAGAGCAACACCACTGCACTGCTTTGGTCTCACCCACCACCAACAGCATCGGCCACGGGGCAGGAAGGCAATTACTGGCGATGATGCGAGAGGCCACCAACACCTCGTTCGAATCAGATCCTCAAATCATGTGCAAAAGTGGTTATTAAAAAGGTCAAACTTTATTGTGAAAACCAGTAGTCTTCCAGGACCACCCCTCCACCCGTATCCATCAGTCCACTTTAAAACTAGATTGTATCGAAATCCAGAAAACAATCTTCAGGTAATTTTAAAGCTAAGCTGATCTGGGGACAGCGCAGCATTGAAAATAAACAGAGAACAACGTTATTTCATCGAATCTGCTCTACAATAACCTAATTATATTCCAGTACTAGGGCAAAAAAAAAAAAAAAAAAACAACGAAAAAAAGAAGAAAAAAAAGGAAAAAAAAAAAGCACAATCACAACTGGCTTGTGGTGGGCGGGTGTGTTGAAGGCACGAGAACACAGCACGTTCAGCTACATTGCAGAGGAGTTGTGTATCGGGCCAAAAGAGGCTCCCTGGAGAGTCTGAGACAACTCAGGAGGCGCTTCTACAATTTGGTGAGGTCGTCACAGGATGTTGCTAATAATTCAAAAAATCAACAAGAAAAAAAAACAAAAAAGACATGGAGACATTTACACTCACCTCTGGAAATGGAGTCCAGCAGCTCGCCGCTCAGGTCTTTCACTCGCCTCTACCTTGCTGGACAACAACCTGCTGCCTCAGCTTGCAGAGCTGCACAGCTCCAGCACGTCAGCCCTACGCACACTGAACTGGGCACTGTGCACCCGTCCCTCCCTCACAGGGCTCTCCAGTATTTTGCTTCTCATGTTCTTTACTGCTTTTCTGGTTTTTTTTTTTTGGCCTTGGTTGAGCAGGAAGGTGGAAAAAAAAAATACTTGGGGCGAATAAGAGAGGGAAACCTGCGTAACTGCAGCGTGCAAGAAGCCTACCTGGGTGCCACGTTCTAACACCCAGCACTTTCCTCCTCCCATCCTCACCCCAGGCCCCACTTCACCTCCCCCGACAGCCCTCAGATGTCTCAGCTCCTCCTGGTCACAGCTGAGCCACAGGCACTCGTATGGCAGCGGGACTTTGCCAACCAGGCGCACGGCATTCGAGATATTTACCTGTGCTTTCCTCCTGATGCACTGTAGGGGTTTTTCTCAGCCCCCGCTGCTCGCTGCTCTTCTCCCCATTGCTTTCCTCCAGGGTTAGGACAGGCTCCTGGCTCTTCATCAGCTGACTGAGCAGAACGGCCAGCACGTTCTGCATGTCTCCCTGAGCACCGGCTGCTTCTGGAGTCACCTGCTCCTCCGGTGGCTGGGCCTCCGTGGGTGGCTCTTCTATGGCTTCCTCTGCTGCTGCTGCTGCCTGAGACTCCTGCTGCTGAGTTGTGGCTTCTGTCAGAGCGTTGATGGACTGGTTGAGAGCCTCCAGCTGCTGCTGCATCTCTGGGTTAGAGTGTACGTTTAACAGCTGGGCCATCTGTGGGACGCTCAGATCAGTCTGGCTCTGCAGCAAGTTCAGTAAAACAGCCAGTTCACTCTGATTCAGCTGCTGGGTGATTTCTCCAAGGCCTGCTGGAAACACAAGAAACATCACGGAAAGGTCAGAGAATGCTGCATCTGACTGGTTTGTAATCATGACACCAGCAAACCCCTCTTCTCCGCGGGCCTGGGGAAGGCATGCAGGCTGCAGAAGGATTCCAAGACAGTCTGCTCAGCTTCCCACCATCAGCTTGCCCCCTCCAGCCTGCCATCAGATCTGAGCAGCGCTGCAGCAGCACCCCGTGGTACTGCTCACACACTGCACTCACCCAAGGCTACAGTTCAGCACTGCTCTGCCAGCAGCAGAGGGAAGCTTTGTCACTGCCCCCAACAGAACCACACACAGCTGCTTGTTCAGGCCAGCACAGCTGAACCAAACCTTCCCCTAACCGAGGGCAGCCCAAGGATCACAGTGCTGAGCAGCCACACCAGTCAGGGCAGCAGGCTCAGGGACGAGACTGAAAGCCCTCAGCTCACCTCACAGCAATCAAAGCAGCACCCCTTCCTGCACTAGAAAGGGATCCCAGGATAGAGGTGGTTTGGGATGGAAGAAGGGGGTTTTCCACCAGTGCAACAAAAAAACAAAAAATAGGTCATGCAGAAGGCAGCTCCTCTCTGAAAGCTGGCCTGGGAGCAAAGGCTCTGTCCTGACCTTCATGCAGCCAGGTCAGCCTAAAACACAATCTCTACATGGTGACACCTCCCCTCTGCATCATGCTGGACCAGCTGACAAGGATGACCCTTTATACTGACCCTGCAAGTCAGATTCCTTAGCAAGCAAGGTGCACAAGTTTGGCTTTAGAAGCTTCCAATTAAGCCCCCTCTTACTGGTAGAGAACTAATGCTGCTCCTCTGACTGCCTGTTAATCCAGCCACAGCCTTTTGTCCATCTGCCATGTTTCACTGAACACATGGACTGCACATTCCCCGGAGCAAGAACTGTCTTCTCCGCTACTCGTCTGTAGAACATTTGACACAAAGGAATCTTCAGCCCTATCTGGAATTGTGCAAGGCTTCTAGAGACCAATCAGCACAGTCTGGGGGAGCTCTGGCTATCTCCACATTCCCAAGAATCAAAATACCTCCCCTCCAACTATTTTTGGGACATCAGAATGTTGAATGTGGTTTTGGCAGCAGTGCACAAGCAAGTCCCTGTGATCAACTGATCTCTTCAGTAAGGAACAGTGCAGTAACATCCATTTTTGCCATCAGTCACTAGTCTTTTTTCCTCATCTTTACATATTTGATCAACAGGATCAAATTTCAGCTCAGCTGCACATTGGAGAGATGGTTCCCACCAGCCTGTTATCTATTACCTCACTGGTCAGAGACTCAGGGATTCCTTGAATTATTCTCTAAGAAAGCAGGCTTGTGAACCAATAACAACTCCTGAAGAGCAGACAGAGCGCTCTGCAGCCAGCAAAAAAAGTCAGACCAGAAAGATTCTGCCCTTCCTGTACAAGTCAGATCATCAGACTGCCTTGAAAGAGATGTGAGCTCCCACACCCACCACAAACTGGAGACAGCACGAAGGTAACATCACGAGGAGCCTTTTGCAGGCCAGACAAGGCACTGACCTACTGCATCTCCAGCACCAGCCTCTGTTTTGAGCTGGGCAGGCTGTGGGTGCACAGGACTGCTGTTGTTTTTGACAGTATCTGTGCTTGTAACAGAGGTAGTTTCTTTCCGAGAAACTTTTGATAACGGTGGCTCCTCCACTGCAATCCCACTCTGCCGCTGCCGTCGTCGTTTCTTGCTCCACAGCTCGTGGCAATCCTGCCAGTGGGGAAGGCTGAAAGAGAGCAAGACTTCACAGGTGAAAAAAACAAAACACAGCACCAAAAACAGCTTTGAAGACAAGTGCAAATTCTTAGTGCTGTATGAGGAGTGCAGCTGCTCCTCTAAATGCAGCCGTACTACAAAACCTAGAAGGGGCGAAGGGAAGGCGGCCCAACTGCACGTGAATCACACAACCTGCACTGGAGTCTCGCCCCTGAATGACTGCATTTGCTGCCATCCACCTCCTCCCATCCCCAAGCAAACGCACATTCATCTTCGAGAGTATGGTGGCTTGAGGAAAGCAGCTGCCTTTAATAACCCCGAAGGAAATGGGAATCTCAAAAGCTGCTATCCTTGCATGCAAATAAGCTAGGAGCAGAGTTTTATAGCCTGACTGAGGTGGGAGAAAAGAGCTGCCAGTAGTGGCTCTTGAGCAGCGTTGCACTCTTCTAGCCAATTAACAAACAAAGTCATCAACAAGGCTGCTCATCCTCCATGGCACAGAGGACAGGGATCTGCTGCCTGCTATTCCCACATCTTCCAACACTCTTGGAGCACCTTACAAGCATGAAGCCGAGCTTTATAAAACCAGGGCAAAATGAAAGAAATCCAGAAGTCGTAACTTAATTCCAACCAAGAAGGCAAAACAAGGCCAGTGGCTCCTTCCTCAAGTTCATTAGCAGTGCCCACCACAGCGAATGACGGCAGCAGGAACTTACTCTGGAGGTGCCATCTTGCTGAGGTCAACGTCCTTAAGGAAGTCACTCTGCAGGGCCTGCTCTGCTGTGCAGCGCTTGCCAGGGTCCAACGTCAGCATGTGGTCCAGCAGGTCGAGAGCAGATGAAGGAATGCTGTGTGGGGAGTGGAAAACACGGCTGAGCAAAGGGGCTGTTCTGAAGAGAGCAGCAACAGGCTTTCAGAGATGCTCAAGAGCAATAAACTTGGGCTGCACAGATATCTAAGTGATGCACAGCCCACAGACATCATCAGAACAAGCCACAGATACGCAGTATTTCTCGTCTAATCTTTCCTCGTTTACAAAGAGCAACTTTGCTACGAATCCCACAGGACAGCCACACAATTAGGCTCCCCCCAGAAAGCACATCTCTGAAGTGAGACAGCCTCAGCACCGTGAGAACGCCACGCTGCCAAGTGTGCTCTCCAGGTGCAGACTGCCAAGGCCAGACCCGCACAAGGAGCGTTCCCACGTGTGCAGAGGCAGGGAATCCCTGCAGAGGCACCTCAGGCAGTCAATGCACGGCCCAGCCTTCCACAAATGGAACAAACCCCTCACAGCGAGGGCTGCCCCAGGGCAGAAGATAAGGATGGGAAGCATTGCTTCATTCTGCCAGGCAGCCCGGAGCCAAAGCACGGATCTGCCACACGCTGCAGCAGGAGGCCACAACCCCACACAGCTGCTCGTCCTCTCTACTATGGAAACTCACAAGGAGAACTCCTCACGCAGGCGCCTTCGGTATTGCTTCTTGGGTTTCATGGTGTTGAAGTAGGGCAACTTGATGACATCGGGCCACACCGCTGGACAGGGGCTCCCACAGAGCCGGCTGAGAAGCAGAAAAGCAGGGTTTGATCAGCAGGTGAAACAGTGAGAAGGGTCACGGGCTGAAGTGAAGACGCTGCCTTTCTGAGCAACCTACAGCAGCCTGGGTGTGGGCATGCTTATAAGACGTATCAAATAAACCCCAAGTTAAAAAGGAAGAGGAAAAATGCTCACTTAAGCTTACAAGCTACCCATCAAACTGAATTTTCAGTGTGAGATATAATTTAGGGTCACGATTTCTGCGTTCAGCTAGCTGCAGATGCACTTACTGCAGGTGCACGCTTAGCAGCCACACACGTGGGTGGCGCAGACACCTAAGATGCCCAGCTGTTTACAGGTGCAATATTTACAATATTTACTGGTCCTATTTTGCAGGCAGATTAGAGAAAGAGGGCTTTTATAATACAGCAACTACGTGCACGAGCAGTTACTGCAGTACCTCTTTCTCATAGGCATGCATGTGCAATGCTTTACCTGATTAATTCAAGCTGAGCCAGTTCCAGATTGGCTTGAAAAATAGGCTTCTTTGTAAACAGTTCCCCGAGGATACAGCTGGAAAGAGGAAAAGCAAGAGGTCACGACAGAAAACCCTTGGGATGATCGTTTGAACACTGCAGCATTTCTGTTCGGAAGCGGATCTGCCCAAGGAGAGTTATTTGCATCAGGGCTTGTAGTTGAGAACTGACAAACTAACCTATGTGTACAGGCACCAGTTCCACGCAGCTGGGAAATAACACCAGTCTGGTTAATGTGTCACAGGCTTCACACTTTAACTCTTTGCAGGGGAAGCAGGATGCATTAACACCACGATAAAAAAACAGGCAGGCGTCTCCTTTTCTTCCCACTTATCTTTCCAACTTTACTGTCAAAATTTGGGGGACATTTGCTGGCCCAAATGTCCTCAGCTGTCAGCAGTGTGCTGCTGCTCACTGCCAAACCCAGCACATGGCCTTGCAAATTGTAAGGGAAAGAGAACGAGACAGGGGACAGCTCTGACTCCTTAACATCCACCCTCAGGCCTCCTGGCAGGAAGGACAAGCGGTGCCAAAGATAGCTGCAGTCTGATACAGACACCTGTCTGCTGGAGCTGGCCTAACCCCACTCATTTGGCACAGGACACCAAATAGCAGCTGGACTTCACAGCCAAAATTTCCCGCAGTAATTGGGAGGGCCTGACTTTCACTTCTTTGTTGTTTGTGTCCCAAACCCCAGGAGAGGTTTGTCACCCCTCCTGATCTCAGTGGCACACGAGCAGCAAAGGTCAGCTGGCTGTTTTTAAAGAGGGAGAACAGACACTTTTATCTTCCCTTTTGTATTGACCTCTATGACAACACAAAAAATACCCTTATTCCAGGACCTTTCACTAGTAGCTTCAGCTAGGTGCCAGTCACTGCTGCCTTGTAGCATGGGAACACCCTGAAAGTGTCTAGCTGCAACAGACAGAGATCCACACAAGTCCAAAGCTACCTCCCCTTGCAAGCACTGTGTGCACGAGGTTCCCAGCCCTGCTGTGACAGAAGATGGAAGCCAGGCACTCACCCACAGCTCCACACATCTATGGCTGGCGTGTAACGCTCCTCGCCTAGCAGCAATTCTGGAGGTCGATACCATAAAGTAATGACTTTATTTGTGTACGGACGGCTGCAAGGGAACATGCAAGTGTAAATTGGCATCAAGAGGCACAAAACCCCCACAAAAAGCCACCCCTCCGCTCCCCATGCCTCACCTCTCCTCCGAGCTGTAGAGTCGGGCAAGTCCAAAATCTGCAAGTTTGATTTGCCCACTGAAAGACAAAAACAATCACTGGTTGGAACCGCAGCTGGCTCGCATTCTGCAGGCAGTAAAAGGTAAGGAAATCCCCCGGTGCAACAGAAAGGCCTAAAGGAGCAGCAGTGACTTTTGGCTACATCAGATCCCATGCAGTGCTTCAAAGAAATGAAGTGCGATGCTTCAGCCTCATCTCTATCACAGTCCTCTCAACAGACCAATGTCCCAGAGAAATGTTTTCAGAAGGACAACCAGACACCTGGGTGCAATTACATGCAGTATTATTCTCACAAGCTTTGCTTAGGGTTATCGAGATAGCATCCTGATAATTAACAGAAATTAATAATTGTAAAGCACTCTGATGAACCGTGTTACTGCCAAGCACTGCTATCTAAACAAGAGAGAACTCGTGGAGATGTGCTGCTCTCAACCCTAGCCCCCAATGGCTTCCAATGAGCAGAATTTTTGCCAGGATGCCATGGAGAGAAAGGACACAAAGAGACCCGTTTGATTTCAGCGGACACAAAAGCTGTCAGTCTCCTGTGGGCAGACTGCTACCACCAGCAAGCGCCACAGAAGGCAGTCAGGTGCCAAGAGCCGCGCTCCCAGCCAACGACAGCACCCAGGAAACCAAGCACTTCATGATCTGCCACACCACTGCTGGAAACACACTGGGCTGTGTTCTGTGGTGTACGGGCAGCTCTTGTTACTGAGCATAACTCCGGGTGAAGACAACAACTGGGTTCTTTCAGCTGAACACGAGGCAGCACAGGGGAAAGAGGCAGGAGGGGACTCCATCCCTGCCAGGTTACCTGTTGTTCAGTAAGATGTTGGAGCACTTAATATCCCGATGAAGGAAATTCTTTTTGTGACAGTAATCCAGACCTTCCATTAACTGTTTCATGAAAGACTTGATGTGGTCCTCTGAGAAATGTACCAAGCCAGATTCTAGCAGCCCCATTAGGTCGTGGTCCATGTACTCAAATACAAGGTAAAAGGCACCTGGAATGATACAGAAAGAAATAATTAAGATGAGAAAGGAGAGATCAAGGAAAAGAGGAATGAAAGGACATGCAGTTTGTTGTGTGTGCTGTTCAACGTGCTCTGTTCATGTATTTATTTTTTTATGCACATACACAGGGGTTACAATGCATCCTATATATATATATACATTGATATATATTGATATATATATATATATATCAATGCAACTGCTATTCTGACTCTACAGGAAGAAATGCAATGCGCCCCTTTAAACCTGCTTCCACCTCTGCATGGTGAAAACTCACACTAACCTCAGCCCTAACCAAGCCTAACCTCAGCCCTAACCAAGCCTAACCTCAGCCCTAACCAAGCCTAACCTTTGCTGGGAGGTCAAATCCAGAGGCCAAACGTGCTGGAGCCACACATCAAGGAGGAATACAACAACAAATCTACACGCACAGGAAGATTTCTAGTTTTACATTCGCAACCAAATGAAGTTGCATCACCTTTTTGCCTAATTGAAACCACACCCTGCAGCAAATACCTTTGTCCTTTTTGAAATCCAGTGCATCTTGTTTGTCCGTGACGATTTCCTTCATGTTCACAACGCTACGATGGATCAGCTGCCGAAGGATTTTGATCTCGCGGATGGCCGTGATGGGGAAGCCCTCCTTCTCATTGTCCAGCCGCACCTTCTTGAGAGCTACCAGTTCACCTGCAGGACAAAGCAGCCTCAGAGCCTCTGCATGCATCACTGCCAGCAGCTCTGAGGGCTCCCAGCAGGAAGTAACTATGGACACAGTCAACATCCACTGAGAAACAAAAGAGCTGCTTCAGTTGCCACTCAGCTACTTTGTGTTAACAGCGCTCTGACTGCAGTCACCACGCCAGCAACTCGAGGCAGGTGACACCGGAGCTCCTCCTAGTTTGCTTCAGTGGAAAATCAGACGGGTGAACTGAAATTACCCCACACAGCTCCGGCCCTTTTTACAGGCTCTGCTACAATAAAACTCAACAAGAACACATTTAAACAGCAGGGCCTCAGTTGGCACCTGTGGCTGCAGCCAAGCCGTGCAGGTTGGGTACACAGCTTCACAAACACAGAGGGCAGCTGGATGCTCAGTTAGCAGCCATGTCAGAGCCTCTATTCTTTCACCCCTTTTCAAAACACACTTTGTAAATAACCGTTCAAGCCCTACAGCCATTCACCATTCCCTGGCACCATCACCAACACGGAGTGTTCTATGCACACCCATGGTAAGGAGGCCTTGGAGCAGTGGGGCCAACCTGAAGCCACGTGGCACCTTTACCTGTGTCCTTGTCCTTGGCTTTGTACACCTGCCCATACGTCCCTTCTCCAATAATCCCGATGATATCAAACTTGTCCACACAGCGCTTCCCCCAGTCGCTTTCTGTCTGCCTCCTTTCCCCATACCGAGGACAACAGATTCTGAAAGAAGCCAGAGGGGGCTGTTAGACACCCACCTGAAGGCTGCTGCACAGCCACGTGCTCCACCTCTCCCACAGCCCCTCATAATCCTCCATCTGATGGTTCTGGGAAGTATCCCCAAAAACAAATGCAGAATTTGCCCTCGCACCCATGCAGGTAACTGCACACATTTCTACAGAGACCTCATTATGCACCTTAGGTCTATTATTCTAAGTAAGAAAACCCTCTATTCTTCTATTGTGATCAACCTCCTCCTAGAAGCACCGAGAGCTTTATGCAGGGATGCTCAGCAGGAAGTTTCTCTGGTGTAAAGCTACAGTTAGGTCAGAAGACTGGGACAGCTTCCAGGGTAGATGTGGCTGAGCATCAGAACACGGCACGCTCCAGCTGTCTCCAGCACTGGGGGAAGGACAACAGGCTGCCACAGCTTCAGTACACAGCCTGAACTGCCACCTCTACTTGGTGAATGACAGACAGCACCCCTTCTTACCTGACAGGTGTGCTGTGCATTCTAAAATAGATGGCAAGCAGCCTCCAGCTGCGAGTGGGCCAATACAAAACCACCCACAGGAAATAAGAACACATACAAAAACAGGAATATGAACTGCATTTTTCCACGCTGCATTTCCCCCAATGGAGACAGCACCCCTTGGACCGAGGACAGAAGAACTGCAATAAGAGGGAACTAAGCCTGGCTGAAGATTCATAAGCACACATTAAGTGCTCTTTCCATCCAACAAACAGTGGGGAAAGCTGGCAAAGCAGCTGCCAGATTCAATTTCAGAAGCGACTGCGCTTTCGAGAGCACCATCTCCACACGGAGCACGGGCTGCACAGGACAGCAGTCAGCTCTCCTGGAGCCACAGCCTGGACCACAGCTCTACCTTGAAGCTTTAGAGCCCTCACTGACAGCTGTGTGAAGAAACAAAACCCAACAACCCGGAAAAGGTGAAGAAAGAAAGTCAGCCTTACTTTGGTCTCTTTTTGAAGGGTTGCTGAGGTGGTGTGGCTGCCTTTGGTTCCGGGGAGTCAGGAGGAGATGGATCCCCTCCAGGGAGCTCTGGAGGGAGCGGGAGGTCCGTGAGTAAATGCCGTGGTCTCTGCTCTCTATCTTTCTTCACAGGTTTTGGAGGAAGAATCTCTTTTGGACTAAACTCCGAAAAGTCGATACAATACAGAAATCAGACTTCAGTGGTAACAAGCAAACAAAAATCCTATGGTAGGACAAAAGCTCTCTATCTGAGAGCATAAACTTAGGAAAATTAGCATAGCAAAGTGTAAAATGAGAGAGCAGCCTTACATTGTACAATAATCAGTCAGGAAAGCGTTGCATTTGGATGCACCATCTTCAAACAGAACGCGCTGCCCTCTGCAAACAGCACTTGCTCAAGCTGCACAACCACAACTGAACCTCTCTGCAAGTCACTTCTTAGCAAGGACTGAAACAGAGCTCTAACTTGTGCATATCATTGAGACAGCAGACCTTTTTTTAATTAAATTATGGATGGCAGAGAAGGTTGGTTTAGACTGGCACGAGGCTCAACAGCAAAGCCTAATTTCTCTCTCATGTTTGTTTGCAGCAGGAAGAATTCCTAGGTCTGAGCAGCCAGGAATTCTCCTATATGTAAATCCCAGCACAGAAAAACGAAGCAATACAAACAATTGCAGGGCTTGTTTTCTGGACAGCCAGCAGGAGGTTTGCTGTGTGTCAGCAGCAGCATCTAATGCTCATCAGCACTGAGATCTCCACATAAATAAGATCTGGAAGCAGGTCGTTCTTCTGATTCTCCTAGCAGGCACTGCCAAATTTACCCAAAAATCTCTTGTGAAATACAGTTAAGATGCAAGCAAGACAAAGCAAGATACAGGCTGGGCACTGAGCTCTGATATCTGAGAAAGAACAGCGGGTCATCTTATCCTGCTGCTGCAGAACTCAGCGCTCAGCTGTGCAGCCCAACAAGGGGCTCAACTCACTCAGCCCCCTGGAGGAAAACCCTCACTGTGAATGCTGCTCTGGGCAGAGCACTGGGAGCAGCAGGAGAGCTGCGTGCCCTGACCTCAGCCCCCACTGCCTGGGAGCTCCGTGTGCAGAATGGCACTGCAGGGAGCTGCACCAAACCTGAGAAATCCCTTCAGAGGAGCCCTGGGAAGTCAAACTGTGTTCAAACAGAGCTTTCCTCACTGATTTCATACACGTATTTGAAACACCAAGGTGATGCCCGGCTCTTAACAGACCGTAGGCTCACAGTAACTAACAAGCAGCTACCTGGCTTCACGTTTGATCCCCTTTTACTTGGGACAGCGTTTGCTTCTGATACCACACAAATATCTTATAACATGTGCTACACTCGAGCCCTTTGACCCCAACAACAAAAACAAAAGCTGCAGTCTTTCCCCAATGCACATCAAATATGAATTCATTCAGAGGACTTCCCTGGGAAGGGCACAGATGTGCTGTGGCACTGACACCCACACTGCCTGGGTCCCCTTCTCCCCTCTGACCAACACCCAGCACACCTCGTGGACACACTGCTCCCTTTCAGCACTTTCCAGCCACTTCCTTATCTTCTATTAGCACTGTTAGCTGGTCGCTATAGCTTTAATTACTGCCAGAACATTTGGGCTTCTCACCAGGATTTCTTCACAGTGAAGAAGCCAAACAGACACTTCAGAGCTGCCCAGGCTTTAGGATGATAAACCTGAACGCCAGCAGCCTGACACAGACACACAGACCCTGCCCCCTGTCCTCCATGCTCCAGAACACCAAGAACACAATCAGGCTGTATTTTCAACTTCACAGAGCACTGTGAAGGCAGCCAGGTGTTCCTAAAAAACTTATGCAAGCAAATGGATTTTTTGGTGCAACATTAAACAAGCACGTGTGACACTGACACCAGCTGGTTCTGCTTCCTCCTGCTGCCTTCCTGCAAGTGGGAGCAGCCCATGGCACAGCTCAGCTGATCCGCACAGGCAGATCGTTCCTGGGAGCCTGGCAGGCATCAGGAAAGGGTTGAAGAGTCCCTAAGTGAAGAAGGTTTGCTTGTGCTTCAGAGCCCGTTCCCAAATCTTACACTTTGCATGGATATAGTGTCTGCCCAGGCTGAGCGTGTAAAACAGTCTATTTGTAAGATCTGCTCATGAGTACAAAGTCAGTGATTACGAGTGAGTTCTTTCACTGCCACACAGCTACCACTCAGCAGGCAAGGTGGGAATCCCCATCCTGCCAGGGGGAAAAACTCACTGCGTCCACTCCCTGCGTTTAACAGCCAGTGGTGCATCATCAATTCAAAAAGCAGAGCAAGTTTCTCCAGACAAGTTCGCATTAGAAGCTACAGCCAGCCAAAATCCAGAGCAGCAAGATATACAATTGCAGGACAGGATCAAGTCTGCATGCTCTGATTAGAAGTGATAGGAGAAAGGGTTTCCTTCCACTTCAAGCTTACACTGCAATGCCACTACGCATGCAGGACGCAACAGGGACGGAGGGCACATTGCATGGCAGGGAGGGATGGGCATCAGTTACAGATGGAAGCATCACAGCCATGTCTGCTCACCTCCTGAGATCAGCTCTTGGACACATATGTTGACAGACAAAAAAGCTGAAGCTGGTGCAGTTTTACTCCATTTGCAAACAAAAAAATACCTGCTTCTTAATCGTTAATAAAATACTCATTCCTTAAGTAATCAAAACTTAAGCTGAACTAATGCCTTTTATTCTTTAACATGCGGGCACGGCCTGCACACTCCATGAGTTTGGACCAGAAATAGCTCTACACTGCATTCCTGTGTTGGAATTGTTAAGGTCTTTTCTGTTCCTTTTAAGTACAGGTTTGGGGCAAATTAAATAAAAAAGCATTTTGTGTAAATGGCTGCAACACCAAGGGGTCCTTCAATCGGGATCCTTCATTGCTATGGTAAATAAAACCAAAGCAATGTGAAATTTTTACCAGCTAGCATTAAGAGCAGCCAACCCTCCCTTCCTCAGTGAGAAAGCAGTAACTGCCCACACAGGGTGACAGAAGTCTCCACAAAGAGCCGACAAGGCACACACAGGAGCAGCCATGCAACGGGACGGTCTTCAAAGCAAGACAAGCCAGCAACCTCCAAACCAACCACCAGAACCTGCCTGCTTGCAACTCCGTGCCTGGAAACACAGACAGGACCCTCTGTGTGACCTTACCTATCCAAGTCATCTTCCCCAACTAAAATAGGGGGGAGCGGAAGCGGAGGCAACGTTGAAGTTTTCAGGTGTGGGATAGCAGCCGTCACAGACGCTTGTGTTTTTGTAGCCACTTGCACAGAGGACTGGGAGTTCACCTGAGAGGATAAAGTAGACGTCCTTGGGTGGGAAGTTGATGACAAAGACGTTGGGACCGAAGGAGGAGCCTGAACGGGAGTCTGCTGGGATGGAGGCAAAGGTGGGACAGCAGGTGATGGAGGCAGAGGCGGCAGCGGAGGAGTCGGGGGCGGCGGCGTGGTGGTCGGCAGAGGAGGAGGAGGTGATTTGATGGAGGGCAGCGGGGGTGGAATCTCCTTCTCTGCTGGCTCTGTTTCCTTCGGAGATCGAAGGTCCTCTGTCGCTGCTGCAGGCTTCGAGTCTTTTGTTCCCGGCGGTTTCGAATCTCTCACTGGAACGGGATGTTTCCTTTCCGAGTTCTCCTCTGCCTTGGCTTTCGTTGTCTCTGCAGGTGCTTTAGTCTCTGCATTTGAACACAGCAAATTAACTAACTCTGTATCCGACGACGACTTTTCAGATCGAACGCTTTTGACGACCTTTTTAGATTCTGCTCCAGATTCCTTCAGTTCAGCTAAGCTGTTCTCCTTTTTCGACAGGAAAACAGGGGAGCCCTTCACCTCCTTCCCATCCACCTTCGCAGCCGCTGCCGCCGCCGCCGCTCGCTCCTTTTTCTTCCTGCTGAGCTCTGCCCCCAGGCTGGAGTTCAGGGGCAGCCTTGTGGGCGATATACTGGAATGGCGACTGCGGGACCCAGACCTCTGCTTTTTGCTGTGAGATGATGAGTGCCTCGAATATCCCGGGCTTCTGCTTCGGGACTTCACAGACTTCCTGCGAGCAGAAGAAGAGAAATGAAACAGAACATCTCGCCAACTCTGAGCTGCTCCACAGCCTCAGCAGCTCTCTATGAAACACCTCAGCTCCGTTCAGCCAGGCTGTCACACCTACCAGAGGGAATAAAGACAGCAGAACCACACTGCTGGGCAGAGCAGCGTGAGCTCCAGGTCAGCACCCAGCCCCCTACAGCCCCGCTGCTAAGGCAAACCAGGGAAGACAAGTCTCCAGGTGGAGATGAGATCACAGCTGCACCAAACAGAAGACTTCAGTCGAGATTACGAGCTGGCAGTTTACAAATCCTTCATAGTCATTATGTACAGCTTTAGAGGAAACAACAGATAAAATATGGTTGCCCCCACGGGAACGCAGCCTCAGGAAACGTCTCACTTCAAGCTCATCCTTCCCCTGCTTCTTTTACTTACCATCATCAGAACTCACATTTGCATGTTGTGATTCAGGAAGGAAAAAAGAACACTAAAAAAAGACTTTTAGTTCTGTTTGAGGTGTGTTCAGAGGGTCTCTGTCTTCACCTCCAACAGAAGGGCTCTACATATCTGCACACAGAGAGAATCCTGCTGTGCTGTGAGCAGGTTTTCAGCAGCAAGCAGGGAACACAGCGCTGGGGGACGTGCAGTGCAGTGGGGGCTGATGGAGGAACAGCATTAAAACCACAACAGAACTGGAAACTGGTAGTTCCAGTGCATGCCCTCAGTTACCATGAGACAGGGCTGCCTGCTCTGCTTAGGGAGGAACCGGAGGAGTCGTGTCAGCTGACAAGAAAGTGAGAGAAGAGCTCTGAGGTGACTTTTATTCCACGATGAATTACAGGGAGCACATCCAGCTTTGAAAATGCAGGAGTTATAAAGCCCTCGCTGCCCTAACAGCAGGCATTTTGTCCCTACCATGAAGTACCAGCCCAAGTCTCAAGTCGCTGTGCTCACAGAACGGCCCTGTGGGCAGCCCTTGCTCTGTGGTGCTGCCTCAGGATCGTGGCTTTTTCCAAGGTTTCTGCTTGATGAATTAACATCTCGGGCACAGCTGGCTGCCCAGACTGCAGCTCACCAGCAAAGTTGCCAGGAGCTGAAAATGCGTTTCCACTATGCCCAGAGACGTTTGCAGGCTAAGGAAGACATCCCTAATGGATCCTGTAAGGACGTAGTTTACTACAACCACAAACAGGTTGGGGATTAGCATTCCCTACTGCAGTTCTTTCGGATTCGCTATTTAAGGCTCTCCAACACTCACTTTCCCGTGCCTCCTCCCCCACCAGTTACACCAATTTACCTGCCTGCAGAGCCACATTCTGTTTCAGCACACAGAGGAAGTTTTTGCATCAGCACTCCACTATTATTTTTATTTTTTTAACCTTATCTGTCACACTGTTGGGTAGGAGCAGAGCCACTGCAGGGCCACCAGGAGGAAGGGTGAAGCCAGCAGCGCTGTGCACAGCCCCACTGCTCCACCTGCAGCCTGCCCCCCTCTCACCCTAACAGCCTCCACTTGCAGCCACCACTCGCCCTGCTTCTCCTCCACCAAACACGCAGATCTCCATCGGGATAAAGGTGCTCTGGAATTAAAGAGAGCACCTCGCTGTCTCGTGAGCGCTGGAAATCAGAGACACAAGAAACTAACCACCATGACTGTGAATAAGCACAAAGCTGTGAATGAATGTGATGTGTGATGAAATGTGATGAAATGTGATGAAAAATCCTTTAGAAATGTGATATAACCAAAAAGTTATATAAAGTATAACTTTATATATATATATATAAAGGCTTTGGAGGGGGGCACACTGGAAACCCCAGATGCACCTCACAAGAAAGACCACAGTTAGCAGCTATCAGAGCTGAAGCACTGGGCCGCAGTCCCCAAATCCACGTGCTCCCAAACCCTGCTGTGCAAACGCCCAGAACACCTGGAGACAGCAGTGCTGTGAGGCAGAAGAGCAGAGGGCAGCAGAAGCCAGGAAGTCCGAGTGCACAGCCCACAGTTGAACTGCTCAAGGAAGAAGCCCAACCAAAGGCTGTTATTCCTGCATGCCCAACAACCCCGAGCCACGCAGAGGCTGCTGCCCACAAACCCCTGCCTGCAGCTCATGTGCACACAGCCCACCTTCAGCAAGCTGAACCACTTTGGAATTTTTTCTTCTATCCTTTGCTGCAACAACAAGGAGGAATGGCAAACCACATCTGTTATTTTCCCTGCTGACCAAATCATCCCTATTTTCTCCTCAATTGAAAGCAAGTTGTTTTGCATAGCCATTTGAAATGCAAACATTCTGTATTCTTTCCAACCAGCACAGCACTTTGATTCAGTTCCCTAACACTGTAGATTGGACACGGAGATTAAAGAAAACACTGAATGCGCTAAGACAAACTAAAACAACTCGTATTTTCAGCCAGCAGAAATAATGCAGCGGCCCAGAAAAGCCTGTGTTACCTCCTTTGAAGGACTTCAGCCACAGTCAGGTGTTCACTGCACAAACGTGCCAATTTGAGACGCTTCCCCTCCCAAACCACTCCTGTTCCTCCGCAGGATCAGCAGTCAGCACCGGCTGCTGGGGCACTCGGCTGCCTCTGTCCACTCCTCTGCAGCAGCCAACCAAAGCCAGCCTCAGAAGTGCTGGAAAGGCAGCTGATCTCTGCCTGCAGGTGAGCTCCTGAGCAGCCCTGAGGGGTGGCAGCAGGCAGCTGGGAGCATCTGTGACTTCTGGCACAGACGTCTGACCATAAACTTCCACCAACTGCTTCAGCACGCGGGCTGTGAGCTCAACGAAGCAAAACCAACGCGTGAATTACAACTTACAATTTGCCTAACATATGGAAAACACCTGAAATTCCCTCTGTCCTTTACCAGGGATTCACTTCAGAGGAGTATTTTCTGAAGGTGTGACACATCAGTTTTTATTCTGCTGCACAAGGATGCATCACGCAGAGAGGCACCAGCTCAGGAAAGGGAGAAGAGCAGGAGGCTACGAACTGAAGCCAGAGACCCAAAGAACTCGAAACAAACCAAGCGTAAACAGCAAGCAACCTTTGGAATCTGTGGTGCTTGGGGGTTCAAGCATTTCGTCAGAGAATCAAAGATACCCTGGAAAAGTTTCTTGTACCACGCTACAGAGGAGCAGCACAGAGCGCCTCAAAGTTGTTCCCATAATTAAGGTCAGGAAAAGATAACAGCTTGATTTCTCAACACAGATGCAACCAGCCATTTACAGAAGGAGCAAGCTCTGGGTTGGGAAATGCTACAGAACAATACGAGGGGGCAGAACCTCTCATACACTTCAGCTTCCAGGTGGTTTCCTCCTGCACGGGGCTGAGGGGGGACATTTAACACACACCACAGCACACGGCCGCACCATGAAGGATACCTGCTGGTTTTACCCCTCCAAAAGCATTAGCAAAGAGCCTCCGAGAGCTGGGCCACCACAGCAGAAAGGACTGAGGGGAGGGAAAAGAGACGTCGAGGACTATCCCTCATTACCTCTGGGATTTAAGAGAGGGCCAGGATCACCTCTGCTTCCAAAAAAATAATCATAGGAGAAGAGGTAGATTTTACTTAACAGCTTCCAGGCCACTAGAACCAGTACATCTCCCACAGCCAGGACAAAGGCTGTAATTCCACTGCCCCATGGACAACAAAATTCCTCACAAAGAGCTTTAAGAGTAAAGGCTCAACTCAAGAAACCCCAAGCAGTTGAAACCCACTGCTCACAAGCACATCCTGGAGCAGCCTGCTCAGGCACAGCTCATATTTGGAGCAGAGGATGCAGCACAGTGCAGAGCAGTTCTATAGTTATTACATTCCAGGTCACATCTTAATTGCCATGGAGCCACAACCAAAGCTCCACAGCAGCCACGGTGACAACAGGAAACTCACTTAACAGAATCTGAAGCTAGAAAGAAAAAACAACATTAGACCACGTATTTGTGTACAGAACAGGAAGATTAATGAACACCTGAAATAAAAGAGAGTTAACACCGCCTTCAAATAAAAGTTTCCCTCTAAACTCTAAAGAAAGACAAAATGCAGATGTTTTCTACCTGCCTTTCCAGAATGCCCCAATTTCAGAAGGGAAAGTGGTAACTCTAGTACTGAGAAAAGAAAGTTTAGGCTGAAAAGATGGAGCTTACGTGTGGTCATCTAATTCAAGAAGAGAGGAAAAAAAAAGTCAGTTCAGAAAGAGCAAAACACACAAAACACAGACAACCCTCCTGAAGAGCGTGATCAGATTTCCACACGCAGCAAACAGATAAGGGGTTCCAGCAGAGGTGAACACATTCCTCCCACTGAGCTGCACAGCAGCGAGGAGCATCCGGGCTCCGTGCTGCACACAGCTCAGCTCCCCCCTGCCAGGGGGCCACCTCCAGAGGTGAGCGTAACTCAATCCCCGGGGCTCGCTGCTTCCCCAGCCACTGCTGTGAGCCAACATGGATGCTGCTCAGTGCCAGCCAGGAGGTGTTTCCTCAAGTGTGAACACCACTCTGCAGGAAACAGCAAGGAACCACAGCAATCGCACACCGAGCGCCGTGCCGTCAAATCGCGGCGCTGCTCCAGAGCAGGCCAAGTCCGGACACAGAGGGGGGTTAACACCCAGCCACCCCAAGGCATCCTCTCCCCCCGCTCCCTCCCCCATTCCCCAGGAGGAAGAAGTCACCGTGCAGAGCACACACCTGGCTATAGGGCTTCGGCTCATGGAGCGCTTGGCAGCAAAGGGGCTGCTGGAGCGCCTTCGGCCGTAGGGGCTCGGCGAGCGCCCGCTGTACGATCCGCTCCCCCTCTCGTAGCTCGAGGAGCGCCTCCTGTTATAGGGGCTTATGGACCTCTGCCTCCGGCTGTAGGGACTGGGAGACCGTGTGTTGGACTGGTAGGCCACAGGTTCCTTGTAGGGCGGGCTGATGGACTGCCGGCGCGACGAGCCGCCGGGGCTCTTCCTGTAGGGATCGTAGTTACTGGACGTATGCGAGCGGGGCGGGCTGAGGTCGTACTCCTGGATGTAGGAGGCTCCAGAAGGGCTGTCGTCCAATTTCGGGCTGTCCAACCATTTTCTGTGGGGACTCCTGGATTTCCGTTTCGGACTGTCGACGGTTTTATAACTTTTGGGAGCTTCCCTTTTGCGATGGCTTTTACTGCGCTCTTTGTGGCTGGACTTGAGCTCCCGATCCTTCCTGGACTTCTCCTTGTGCGCTTTGGCTGAGCGGGACTCCTTGTTGCTACTCTTTGAGGACAGCGCCTTCGGGTGCTCCCCGCTTTCAAGCAGTCTCTTGGAGGACCCCGATACCCTGTCCTTGGTAGACCCGGACCTGCTGGAGGCCTCCAGGCTCTTTTCCAACTTCCTGTCTTTCTCTGCCTGTTTGCTCTTCATCAGCTCACGGATGCGTTTGTGCTGGTGGTGCCGGTGCTTCTGCGTCCTTTCGCTCCTATCCGCTTTCCTCTCCTCGTTCTCCCTCCTGTCCAATTTGAGGGCCACATCATCCGAGAAGGTGTCCGAATCCGAACTGATGTCATCGTACTCCACCAGCGGTTTGATCACAGCTCCCAGAGGTGCCGCCGTCTCCTGGGCGGCCAACGGTGACTCCTTGGAGTGCCGCGATTTGTGCCTCTTGTGCCTGGAAGCCACCCGGTGCCTCTCCTTGCTGTTGGAGCTGCCCGGCGCGTGCTGCGAGGCCCCCCCGCCGCCCCCATCCTTCTTGCCCCCATGTCTCTCCGGGTTTGGCATTCCTCCTCCACTGTGCTCGGACAGGGGGAGGGGGGGGCGCTCCTCCGAAACCCCCGAACTTCAAACTCCCTCAGCGCCCTCCGTTCGCACCATTCACCGCCCCCCTGCCGCCGGCACCCCCTGCCGCATGGGGAGCGGGGCGGAGAGCGCGGGGCGGAAGGGAAGAACGGGGAAGGGGGGGGGGAGCGGAACCGGGAGGGGCGGGGAAGGGCACCGGGCCTCAGCGCCTCATTCGAGGGGCCCAGGCCCGGAGGGCAGCGCCGCCGCGGGGGGAGCCCCGGGAAGGCGGGACCTGGGCCCACGATCCCTCCCCTCCCGTCCTGTCCTGTCCCCGCCCGCCCTGTCCCCACCCTCAGCACCGGGCCTCACCGCGCGGCCCTTCGGCCCCGCCGCCCCGGCCCGGCCCGGCCCCAGCGCCCCCCGCTCACTTCCCAAAGCGAAACGGCTCCGCGGCCAAGGGGGGCACCCGCCAAGTCTCGCGAGATGACGGCCGTTTCTCGCGAGAATCAACCTGAGCCCTCCCCCGCGAGATTTCAAGCGGTGAGAAGAGGAAAGGCGGAGGGTAGTGCGCGCGCGCACTGTCGTCTCGCGAGAGCTGCGAGAGAACTTTGCTCTGGCACGGGGAGTGGACGAAGCCCCGCCTCTTCCGTCCAGGCGGCTCTTTATCGAGGCACGCGCGCTCCGCCCCTCCCCGCCAATCGGCTTTCGGAAGGCGGTTCGGAGCGGGGGGGCGGGGCCTGAACGGAACGCTCCGCCTCTCCACCGCGACTCCCTTCCTCTCGCGAGACTCAGAAGTTCTCGCGAGAAGTGGGATCGTCGCGCGCTCGGAGCAGCCGCGGCCGGAGAGAGATGGCGGCTGGCGCCGCCGCCTGAGGCCGGAGCGGAGCGGCCCGGCCGCGGCTTTCCCGTTCCCTTTCCGTTTCTCCAGGCGATCCCGGCGCTGCGGCTCGGCCGCCGGCCGCCCCTCCCCTCCCCGCAGCATGAAGGCCGTGCCGGGAGGCGCTGAGGGTGAGTGCCGCCTAGCGGGGCGCGGCCGCTGTGTGGAGGCGCAGGGCGGGCCCGGCCCGGCAGGGGGGTTTCCTCCCGTCACGGTGTGCGAGGCTCTGCAGGGAGCGCTGAGCTGTGCGATGTCGCCGTGCCGGGACAGCCGGAGCTCACCGCACCAAACCGCCGCCGCCGTCGGTTGTGCCGGGCGCCCCGTCCTGCCGGCTGGGCCCGAAGCGACCTCCCACGGCCTCGTTTTGTGCCGGAGCTGAGAGAAGTGTCCAAAAGCGTTTAATAAACCTTTGGTTGTTTCTTGCTTGGATTTGATGAGGTCGGCATTAAGGCCGTGATATCTGTGTGTCAGTAAGCAAACCCTTCAGGTTCTGCAGATGAGGGCTTGCAGGGCCATTTGCTGTGGCAGTTCTGATGCTGCAGGCTCGTGTTTGTCTTGGAGCCAGAAATACCTGCGACAGTTTGTGCTGGTGGTGCTGTCTGCTGTTTGCAGTTTGGTCAAATGCAACTATAGAAAAAATCCTTGGCAAAAAGGGGGGAAAAGCATTGAATTGTAATGCTACTGAAATTCACGTTCCCTTGTGTACGCATTGCCAGAAAAATGAACTCTTTCCCTACGGGACTTTTGTATTTGATCCATCCAACACCAGAGTTTTACCCTGTGTCCCCTTTCATCACCTTCCATAACAGTGGAACTTTCTAAAGTATACCAGAATGAGTTTGTAGAGCCCCACGCCGTGTAGATGGGAATCTGTGGGGCATGGCAAACATTTGTAAAGGCTGAGTGGGTCCCGGGTTGGTAGGGCTGTGCTGTCAGCTCACATTCTCTTTTTTCTGTGTTTTCCTTGCGGTTTGTCTGACAGAGGCAGAGAAGCTGAATAAGATGAGCACTCTCTTAGAAAGACTTCATGCAAAGTACAACCAGAACAGGCCTTGGACAGAAACCATGAAGCTGGTCCGTCAAGTCATGGTGAGAAGCGCTGGGCTCTGAGCAGGAGGGCTCTGCAGTTTCCTTTTCAGTGATGTTCAGAACTCAGTGTTAGCTCAGTCAGGTGTGGCTTTGAAATACTGGCCGTGGTGAGGGTAGAAAAGAGCGGGAGGCAGGGCAGAGCATCATCAAAGGCTGCTGTGCGTACTGTGGTGTTAAAAGTTAACCTCTATTTCTCTGGCTGCTCTCATACAACTCCTAGCTTGTACTGATGAAGTTGTTATGGTCTGGTCTTTCACGTGAGCAAGTTGCTTTAAAAAAAAAAATCAATTCCAGACCTGCTTTTGTTACCCGCTGCCAATGTGGAGATGATTCTGGTAGAGGAATCAAAATGAGGATGTAATTTGGGGATCTAATCCGCCTTTAATTACCTGAATGAATCTCACTCGGCTGAAGGAAAATTGCGGCAATTTTCTCTCGTGGAGTGAAACTTTGAAAGACTGTTTTTTTCTTTCTGATGTAGGAAAAGCGAGTTGTGATGAACTCTGGGGGGCACCAACACCTGGTGAGCTGTTTGGAGACCTTGCAAAAAGCACTGAAAGGTTGGTACGTCCTGTGCCTGCGCTTAGGAAATGCTTCACAGTGATACTCAGTGAAATGCTCTACCTTAGAGCAACCTGCAAGGTTGCTGCTGGCACAGCTCGCTGTGCTCGTGGTGCTCACAGTTACAGAGCCTGCTTGTCTCTTGTGTGTCGTTACCAGTGAGGTTTGCCTGTGTTGTTGTCATTCTTATTGCCCATGCCTGAATTCCACTTGTAGATGAAAACCCGCTGTCTCTCATTTCTTCTGAGAATGTTTGTTTTTCTCTATGCGAAATGATTCTGCTTGTTTTCTGAGTGTGGAGTGGGCATGAGTAAGGAGTGGAGATTGCTTTTGATGCTGATACATCACTGCTGGAGAGCTGTTCAGTCTCAGTAAGGCTCATTTTTGCTTTCTTTGTCCAGTGTCTTCTCTGCCTGCCATGACAGATCGCTTGGAGTCCATAGCCAGACAAAACGGGTAAGGCTTCTCCTTTGTTGTACAGCAGAGGCCTCTCCTATCTGTACATCATAACCTCACTGCTGGTTTGGCTGTTTCTCGTGTGCATCTCATGGCAATTTTTGTTTTGTTTTGTATGTAAGCCTCGGATCTCACCTCAGTGCAAATGGCACTGAATGTTACATCACTTCAGACATGTTCTATGTGGAAGTCCAGTTAGATCCTACAGGGCTGCTGTGTGATGTCAAGGTGGCTCACCATGGAGAAAACCCTGTGGTACGTATTACTGAGAGAGACAAGAAAAACGCCTCTGTTTTTGGAACTGCTTCCTTTTTGCTTCCCTTTAGCTTGAGCAGAGAAAATGGATGATACTGAACATTCCACCAAACCTGATGTTGTACCTTTGCTGCTTGTTCTGCTGGAAGATCAGAGCTCCCATGGAGCGATCTGTTCCTGCGGTTTAATGTTTATTTGTGCAAGGACAGTTGTACTGATGGTCTTCTCTTTTTCTTTGAATAGCTTTACAACTGAAAAAATCCCTTGAGGAAGTTACAGGCGTGATTCTGAAAGTGTCATTTCTGGGGGAAGAATAGGGAAATTAATCTTACAAAGCTTAGAATGGAAAGTACTGAGGTGTGAATGTTGTGTTTAAGAAAATGTCTGTAAGAAAATGGCTTTACTTCCTTCCTCCATAGGGAGTTTGAGTTTGCAGTTTTCATTGATGTAGCTGCTCTTCTGAAATTGGACTGCTTGTAAAGTCTCTGTTATAAAATCATGGGCTTTCAGCCTTAGGCATCACAGCCCTCAAAAGTTTATTCCAAATTAGTGGTTTAAGAAGAAATAGCATTGCTGTCATCCTGCAGAACTAGAAACACAGCAGTGTAGTTGTGAACGTTTGGTTGCTTCTCATCACAAGCTGGTGCTCACAGATTTCCCTGTCCTGATATTTTACGGCTACTGTGCTGCACAAAGACTTAAACTGATGCATTTGACGTTGATATTGCTGTGTGTTCTTTCCTTTTCAGAGCTGTCCAGAACTGGTGCAACATCTGAGGTGAGCAACAAGAGCTGTTGCGTGTTCTGATTTTGATCTGATGCTGTTTTGTGCTTGCAAACACAAAACATTTCCTAACTGTTCTTTCCCCACAAAGTCTCTCCCCTTCTCCAGGAGGACTCCTGGCTTTGGTTCAGATGTTTCTCATCCTGGCTGCTGTGCATGATATCTTGCAGGTCACAGCACAGCATTCATCAGTCGTTAAAGCTGGATCATTTAAAGGACGCCACGCTTAGTTTTCACGTGGCAAGAATCTCTTCTGAAGTGACCTGCTGTTTGTGCTGATGTAACTTGTACAAACACAGCCTTACCTGCAACACATCTGAATAAATGTTACTTTTCTCCCTTTTCTTTTCAGGGAGAAAAATTTTGATGAATTTTCTAAGCATCTGAGGGGGCTTGTGAACCTGTATAAGTTGCCAGGAGACAAGTAAGTCTGGAACATGCAGTGCATTTCTTTACATCCACATGTGTAACAGTGAGCAAGCCTTCAAGCTTGTAGTTCTGTGTGTAACTTTTCACTGCTCCTGCTGTTCCTTCATGGTGCTGACTTCATCCCTGTGTCTTGCATGGGGCACAGTGCATGAGGAGTACTGAACTCACAGTGGGAATGCAAACTGAAAAGTTAACACTTCAGAATGCTTCACCTGGGCAAAGTGCTGCAGCTTCTCAGCCAGCACTCCTGCCAGTTCCATTTTTTTGTACAGTTCCTTTTAATTTTTGTGACTGTTTCTCCTTTTCCCTTATTTTATTCCCAGCAAACTCAAAACTAAAATGTACTTGGCTCTTCAGTCCTTGGAGCTAGATCTCTCCAAAATGGCAGGGATGTATTGGTAAGCACATTGCTACAACTTGCTGCTTGTTTGGTGGTGGTATTGCTGCGTCAGGGGGACTGGTAGTTAATCATGCTAGGCACTGTGTATCCATGTATCCACTACCAATGCCTATGTATTGTGACACTACTGCTAACAAGCACAGCACTGAAGTTTAAAAAGGCTGTGCTAGCAGAGGAGAGTGGTAAAGAGAGACTGAAACTATTGCTCATAGCTTTCTGGAATTTACCAGTATCCTTTTAACTACAGAATTCAACTGAAAAAAGTCTAGAAGACCAAAAAAATAGTTGTAGCTAGATGGATTAGTGATAATGATGTTTCACAGTCAAAAATGGAGCTGCATTTCCTCATCTTTTACTGCTGTGGAATCAGGAGATAAAGCATCTGTACTGTAGCAATAAGAAGTGGCTTCTGCTTTGCCTGTAGCTGTGTGAAGTTTGAGATAAGCAGCTGAGCAGTGTATATATTGAGTTAAGATCTTCAGGCTTCCATCAGCACGAGTTGTGGCTTCAGGTGTGGTTTTGGCTCACTACAAACTGGTGATGGCCTCTCTTGCAGGCAAGCCACCAACGCAAACCCACTGGACAAGATTCTCCATGGCAGTGTTGGCTATCTCACCCCGAGGAGCGGAGGTATCTTTGATTAACCTTAAAGAAGAAAGGAAAGGATGATTTTGTCCAGGGTTCCCTTTATTATCATCAATTCATGTTAATGATGAAAAATGCAACTCAGAGAGGGACGAGGTGGTGAAATATCTGTATGTCCCACGTGATCCAGAGTGCTGTTTCTCCTTTACCAAGCCATGCGTCGCAGCACTGTGGCAGTTGGCTGTGTTTGGTCTTTGGCAGCTCTTTCAAGGTGCTTTAGGAGCTCTGTGCAGCACGTGCTGAGTCACAGTGCTGTGTTATGTGCTTGCAGGGGTTAACAATGATTGGGTTCAGTTACATCATCCAGATGCTTTTTCATAAGCCTCTCTCCTTCAGGTCTCCTTATGAATCTCAAGTATTATGTCTCGCCCTATGATTTATTTGAAGATGGCACTGGAGCCCCTGTTATTTTGCATGAGAGCAATGGTAGGTCACTCGTCAAAGCCGCTGCAGGCTGCTCTGCCACGTGGAGAAAGTGATGCATTTCCACTTGGGATAATTCATAAAGCTTGCTTTGTTTTTTTCATCAGCTTCCTTTGTTCTTTGTCTCTTGCCTCGTCTCACAGTTCCTCGATCTTTGGGGATGAACGTGTCGGTGACAGTTGAGGGAACCATGGCGATGTACAAACTTCCCATTGCGCCGCTGATCATGGGTTCTCATCCAGTGGACAGCAAAGGGTGAGCAAAGGGCCTGGCCCCAGGCCTGTCTCAGTAGTCTTGTTCAGATGCGAATCCAACCTTCAGCCTTCTTTTGAAGTTAGGATGGGGAGATGAGTGCACGTAGCGTTTTTTGAAGCTGAGAGGTGTGTGTGTTTGGCACCTGGTGTACTTCTAAGGAGCGCCTTTTACTTTTTAAGGCAGTGTAACAGTCTGCTTGTGTTTGAGAAAAGAATGAATTGTGAGTCTGGCACTCGTAGCAGGAGCCAGAGTCATGCCCTGCATCTAATAAGACCTTGTGTTAACTCAATATTCCAGAACTCCATCTTTCTCATCAATCACCAGTGCCAACAGCGTGGATTTACCAGCTTGCTTCTTCTTGAAATTCCCACGTCCCATTCCGGTGTCCCGAGCTTTCATTCAGAAACTTCAGAGCTGCACAGGTGAGCTGCAGATCTGGGAGACAGATCCTGCCTGGGTTTTCATTAATAAATTGCTGCTGTTCTTTAAAGTGTGCCATAAAAGTTACTTAAGGTTTTGGGCTCTGTTTGCGGTAAGAACCCACTGGGCTTCCTTTCCTAGACAGCAGCTCCCCTTCACCTCTTTCCAGCTCCCAGGTGCTATTGTTCTTTGCCATTTTTTTCCAGGCATTCCGTTGTTTGACACAGCACCAACGTTTGTACCCCTGTATGAGCTGATCACACAGTTTGAGTTATCCAAGGAGGCCGATCCCATCCCTTTGAACCACAATATGCGCTTCTACGCAGTAAGTACGTTGTTACAGTCAGGGTGCTGTGCTTGTAGGTGAGCAGTGTGGGGGCTTTTGTTTGTTTCAGGTGTTCTTCAAGCAGGGTAAAGGAAGCTGGTACAGCGTTTATTCATAGTTAAAGGCTGTGCTGTTCAGTCATTAGAATTCTGGTACATTTTCTGCCAGAAAGGTGGTTTGGCATCACTTGATTCTGGAGACTGCACTTTCCTTCCTAGCTGTTTTATTGCCTTGCACTCAGTACTAGCTGGAATAAAGCACAAATTGTTTATCAGGCTCTTCCAGGACAGCAGCACTGTTACTTTCTGAACAAGGATGCTCCTCTCCCAGATGGAAGAAGCCTTCAAGGAACGTTGATCAGCAAAATCGCCTTCCAGCACCCCGGCCGGGTTCCTCTGATCCTCAATTTGATCAGACACCAAGTGGCATACAACACACTGATTGGCAGCTGTGTCAAGCGAACAGTTTTAAAGGAAGGTGGGTACAGCAACAAGTGGGATATACTGTGCAAAAAATAAAGAACCCTGGGCTTTTCCATTTCTTTTTCCCCTTTTTTGCTGAAGTGTAGTGAGCCAGCACTTCTGGTTAATCTCCTGTGTTCTCTGATTTAATAGTTCCTATGTCTTTCAGATTCTCCTGGGATCCTGCAGTTTGAAGTTTGTCCTCTCTCAGACTCCTGTTTTAGTGTATCTTTTCAGCATCCTGTGAATGACTCTCTGGTGTGTGGTAAGAGCATAATGTATTCCAGGGGAGGATGTCAGCCTTTTCTTCCACTGTAACCAGAGTTTTCATTTCTTCTAAATGCCTTCTCTCTTTCAGTGGTAATGGATGTGCAAGACTCTACTCATGTGAACTGTAAGCTATACAAAGGGCTATCTGATGCTCTGATCTGCACAGATGATTTCATTGCCAAAGTTGTTCAAAGGTAAGCTGGATATTTTTGTTCCGTCATTTGGTGTTGCTTTGGGTGCTGTCTGTAAGCCAACATACAGTAACTAGCAAATAGAGTTATATGTAAGTGTCTTTGATGGCATCACACCCAGTTTTTCATACTACAGAAAGCTCAACTTTGAGGGGCAGAACTGGCAGTGCAAAAACAGTCTCCAAAAGAAACCTAGCAGCAGCTAGAATCAGTGGCTGGTCAGCTAAAAATGAATAGTTTCCCAGTATTCCTATGTAGTGATCAGGACAATTGGTCTCTATCTGGAGCATTTTCCATAAGAGTGTCATTACATCCCCACCTCAGAGCAGTGAGATGTGGGATCGGAGGCTGGACCTGCTGCTCTCTTGTGCCCAAGAGCCTTATTGCTTGCCTTACGTGTGATGAAGTGGTTGAAACGAGCTCAGGAAGCATTGCTGTGAGGCAGCAGGGTAGATGCTGAGCCCTTTGTTTGTGTCCTGCAGATGTATGTCCATTCCTGTCACCATGAGAGCAATTCGTAGGAAAGCAGAAACGATTCAAGCAGATACGCCGGCCTTGTCCCTCATTGCAGAGACAGTAGAAGATATGGTGAAGAAAAACCTTCCCCCAGCCAGCAGCCCAGGGTATGGCATGACCACAGGCAGCAACCCAATGAGTGGTACCACCACCCCAACCAACACTTTTCCTGGGGGGCCCATCACCACTTTGTTTAACATGAGCATAAGCATGAAAGAGAGGCATGACTCGGTGGGCCACGGGGAGGACTTCAGCAAGGTGTCTCAGAACCCAATTCTCACTAGTTTGTTACAGATCACAGGGAATGTGGGGTCTGCCATTGGCTCGAGTCCTACCCCTCCCCATCACACACCACCACCGTTATCCTCACCAGCAGGCAACACCAAGAACCACCCCATGCTCATGAACCTCCTTAAAGAGAATCCTCCCCAGGATTTCTCCACTCTGTATGGGAGCAGCCCTCTTGAAAGGCAGAACTCTTCCTCTGGCTCTCCCAGAATGGAAGTGGGCCCTGGGGGGAGTAAGCAAAAGAAAAAAAAATCCCGCATGCCTGCCGACAAGCCCAAGCATCAGACTGAGGATGATTTCCAGAGGGAGCTTTTTTCAATGGACGTTGACTCCCAGAATCCCATTTTTGATGTCAACATGACTGCAGACACCCTGGACACCCCTCATATTACTCCAGCACCCAGTCAGTGCAGCACTCCTCCTACTACATACTCCCAGCCCATACCTCACTCGCAGCCCAGTATTCAGAGAATGGTTCGACTTTCTAGTTCAGACAGCATTGGAGCTGACGTTACTGATATCCTTTCGGACATAGCAGAGGAGGCTTCCAAGCTGCCCGCCACTAACGAGGACTGTCCAGCCATCGGTACTCCCGTGAGAGACTCCTCCAGTTCGGGGCATTCACAAAGTGCCCTCTTTGACCCAGATGTTTTTCAGACAAATAATAGCGAGAACCCCTACACGGATCCAGCAGACCTGATAGCAGATGCTGCTGTGAGCCCCAACAGTGATTCTTCAAACCATTTTTTTCCAGATGGGGTAGATTTCAATCCTGACTTGCTAAACAGTCAGAGCCAGAGTGGCTTTGCGGAGGAGTACTTTGACGAGAGCAGTCAGAGTGGGGACACGGATGATTTCAAGGGCTATGCGTCTCAGGCTCTGAGTACTTTGGGAGTACAAGTGTTGGGGGGCGACGGGGGGGATAATAAATTTAAGGGGAGCAACCCATCTGATACAGTAGATTTTAGCATCATAGCAGCTGCAAGCAAAGCGCTGGGGTCCTCTGACATCATGGAGCATCACAGCGGAGGTCAGAGCCCCTTACTGAACACAGGGGATTTAGGGAAAGAAAAGTCTCAGAAACGGGTAAAAGAAGGCAATGGTGCAGGAGGTAACATGGCAGGTTCTGGAATAGATGGGAAGCCGGGGAAGCGCAGCCGGACGCCCTCCAGTGACGGCAAAAGTAAAGAGAAACTTCCAAAGCGGAAGAAGCAGGAGACGGATGGGAAGTCTCCGTCCCACAGTTCGTCCAACAGGCCTTTCACACCGCCAGCAAGCACTGGTGGGTCCAAATCTCCTGGGAGTTCAGGCAGATCTCAGACTCCTCCCGGTGTTGCTACTCCTCCTATTCCAAAAATCACAATCCAGATCCCAAAAGGAACCGTGACTGTTGGCAAACCGTCTTCTCATGGCCAGTATACGAGTAGCGGCTCTGTCACCTCCTCCAGCAGCAAAAGCCATCATAGCCATTCCTCCTCCTCTTCCTCTTCTTCCTCTTCTTCAACCTCAGGCAAAATTAAAAGCAGTAAATCAGAAGGGTCTTCTGGCTCAAAGATGAGCAGCAGCCTCTACTCAAGCCAGGGTGGCTCCAGTTCAGGTCCGTCCAAGAGCTCAGTTCAGTCCGTGGGAAAACCCGGATCCTCCCCCATCACCAAACACGGCCTCAGCAGCGGCTCTGGAAGTACCAAGATGAAGCCTCAAGGAAAGCCATCATCACTTATGAACCCTTCCATGAGTAAACCAAACATCTCTCCATCTCATTCTAGACCCTCAGGAGGTTCTGACAAGCTCGCTTCTCCCATGAAGCCTGTTCCAGGCACTCCCCCGTCATCGAAAGCAAAGTCACCTATCAGTTCAGGTTCTGGAGGCTCTCATATGTCTGGGACCGGGTCGAGCTCGAGTATGAAATCGTCTTCAGGAATGGGATCCTCTGGGTCTATGTCACAGAAGCCGCCTCCGTCATCAAATTCTTCCACGGCATCTTCATCTTCCTTTTCATCCAGTGGGTCTTCTATGTCTTCATCTCAAAACCAGCATGGAAGTTCCAAAGGCAAGTCTCCTAGCAGAAATAAGAAGCCATCTCTGACTGCAGTCATAGACAAACTGAAACATGGGGTCGTCACTAGCGGGCCTGGTGGGGATGACCCAATGGATGGACAAATGGGGCCGAGTTCCAATCCCTCGAGCCATGCTATGTCCTCCAAACACAACATGTCTGGGGGCGAGTTCCAGGGCAAGCGAGAGAAGAGCGACAAAGAAAAATCTAAAGTCTCTGTTTCTGGAGGATCCGTTGACTCTTCCAAGAAGGCTTCAGATTCCAAAAATGTTGGAAGCACTGGAGTGGCCAAAATCATCATCAGCAAGCACGATGGTGGTTCTCCTAGTATTAAAGCCAAAGTAACTTTGCAGAAACCTGGGGAAGGAGGCGGGGATGGCTTGCGGCCTCAGATGGCTTCTTCCAAAAGCTACGGATCCCCTTTAATCAGTGGATCCACTCCAAAACACGAACGCTGCTCTCCCAGCCACAGTAAGTCACCAGCATACACTCCCCAAAACATAGACAGCGAGAGCGAGTCGGGCTCTTCCATAGCAGAGAAGTCCTATCAGAACAGCCCCAGCTCTGACGATGGCATCAGGCCGTTGCCTGAATACAGCTCAGAAAAGCATAAGAAGCACAAAAAAGAGAAGAAAAAAGTGAAAGACAAGGACCGGGACAGAGATCGGGATCGGGATAAAGACAGAGACAAGAAGAAATCTCACGGCATGAAGCCGGAGAGCTGGTCGAAGTCCCCCATCTCAGCCGACCAGCCCCTCTCCATGGCCAGCAGCGCCATCCTGTCGGCAGAGCGGCCGTCCCGGCCCAGCCCTGAGTTTCTGATTGGGGAAGAAGATGACGATCTGATGGATGTGGCTCTAATTGGCAATTAATCTTCTCAGTATCTTTGGAAGATGAGCTGCACGCGGGACCTGCAGGTTCTAGGGATGGAAGGGAAGGAACTGCTGGCTGCAAACCTGGCACGCTGACCTTTATGAGGTGTGCTAAGAGGAGAAAAGGTGTTTGCGAGGATCTCCAAAGACTACACAGAAAATGTGTGAGTGCCAGCAGCTCGTCCTGCGAGCCAGGTTCCTGGCTGTGGCCTTCATCCTATGGACACTTACACTCATCCTTAATTTATAAGTATTAATAGGCCCATCAGACTTAATGGGCGTGAAGCTAAGTGTGTGTGTAAGTGCGGGAGCAGACCTCAAAGTGGTGCAGCAGAGGCAGGCTGTTCTGGGGGGATCTGAGTTCCTCTGCCCCTCTTCCCACTCAAAGTTGCTTTTGCTTTTAGGAAGTTTTAAGCAAATTATTTTAGGGTACGTTTTCGGGCTGGGTTTTATTCCTTTTAAAAGGGTGGTTGGCAGGAAAAGAAGAAGTGCTTTTTAATTATTTCTCTGGCATTTCTTCACGCAGTGCCTGAACTTCATCTTCCTCTGGTGTGCGCCGCAGGATCAGGCTGTGTTCAGATGGACATCAGCGTTTTTATTCCAGGTCAAAGCGATGAAAGGTTGCTGTATGATTTGTCACCTCCCTTTCAATTTTAGCTGTTTATGTCCGTAGCTGAACGCACTGTGCTGCTCGTCTTCATGCGATCTTTGTTTTAATGGCATGACACAGAATCCAGAGTAGCTTGGATTTGGGTAGAGCCCATGGATTTGGAAAGCTCTGCACAGTGCAGCTTTGGTGATGGTGAAATTCTGGCGTGCGTTGGAACAAATCTGAGTTTATGAGGAGCTCCGCTGTCTTAATTGCAGTTTTGTCTCCTCGTAAACCAAGCAAACAGAATTTCCCCAGAACCCACTGAGCCGTGTTGGTAACGAGGGAGGCTGGGAGCCACGCGCATCTCAGCCCTGCAGCCGCTTCCGAGCTGTGCTTTATCTGCACCCAGTGCTTCCCTTCATGTTGGTGGAACGGCGGCTGTGTGTTCATGGCTAACAGGGGGTCTCAACCTCGGATGCTGAAGCGCTCAAGGTTCTCTGGCAGTGCACACATGCGCTCCCTCCTCTCTCTGGGAGGCGTTCGCCCAGCGCTGTGAGTCACTCACGCCTCGTGGTTGCATTTACATTGCTGGAAGAACAGACCCTAGCTGCTTCATCTGGGTGATGACTGCAGCAGGAGCAGCGGGTTCCCTAAATGATGGATTTTCCCCTTTTGGCTGGAATTAAGAGCGTGACTCAGGCATCCTCTGTGGTCTTCTCTTCTGGTCCCTAAAGGAAAAGAGACACAGGAGAGGGTTTTATTTTTAAAAGCAGTGAAATCGAATATGCTGAAGAAGAAACCAAGTGTTACGTGAACGCATCTTTTGAATTCTGTGCTGGACAGAATCGTGCTCCCATTGCATTTTGCCTGTGATTCCTGGAGGCCAGGATTCCACCCGTGGGAATGAGATCACGCTTCACCTTTGGGGATGGCATGTCAAGGATCTGCATTTCTCACAAACCACGGAGCTTTGCAGCTCTGCTGGCACCCTGACCCCAGCGATGTTCCAGGCAAGCAGTTTCTTTTTCTGGCTCATCCAAAGCCATAGCGAGGCAGATGCCTTTCAGTAGGGTGGCAATTGCTCAGTTGATTGTAGGGGTTTCCCACCTGTTCCTTCTGCCTTCAGCTTCATTCCCAGGCTCCTGTAGGATGCAGGAACCAAGAATTTCTCCGCTCCCAAACTGGAGAGCTGTCCCTGGTATTTTCCAACCACAGCTCCCCCCTCCCACCTTCCTGTGCTGAGATAAAAAGAAAGCAGTAATTAAACGTGGAGCCAATGACGTTGTCTTACACAGCGTCAGATTGGTGTGACTGAGGGCTGCCCTGAAGAGGATGTAAGGAATGCAGCACCAGGTGACTCTCTGGAGCCCCTGCTGCAGCCGCCGCCTCTGGAAGCGATGCCTTGAGTTCTGCCCCTCCATCTTTAAATCGTTCTGTTTTTAAAGCCCTTTGGTCCCTCCTGGGCTGCGTGGAGGTACAAGAAACGCTCTGAAAAGTCCAATCAGGGCTGGGGGTTCCACAGGACGGTTTGCTGGACTTGTTTGGAGTCATCGTTTACCACCCCGAAAAAGTTGAAAGCAAACAGCCTTCAGCTGCATCATCCCTGCAGCAATGCGTGTGAAAACAACGAGCTGAACGCCTTTCCTTCTCCGTTTGCCCAAGACCAAAGTTCAACGTTCAGAATTCATCTCCTGCGTCAGGTGGGCGCTGCGACACCCGCACAGACGCGGGGGGCAAAGCTCTGCCCTCGGCCCTGCTGCACTCAGTGACCCCCGGCTGTGGGCGAGGGAGGGGGGGAGCGGCGGGACCCGCGGCGCCGTGCGCAGTGCCGGGGGAGGGGAGCCGGGGAGAGGCGAGGGCGCCGTGGCTGCTCCGCAGCCAGCAGGGCGCTGTGCGAACGCTTGCTCTCTTACAAATGCTTTATTTTTTAACTATTTTTGCTTATTCTCGATGATCCGTCTTTCAGTATTGGAAAGATCAGCGTGTACACAGAATAAAAGCCAAACCTTTTAACCTCGAGGGGAGGAGCGTAGGCTGAGATTAAAAGAAAAACGGTTCTTTTCTACGTGTTCGTTCCGTAAATCCGCGCCTGGGGGTGGAATCGCGCTCGCGGTTCGCACGCGTCCCCGGGCGGCGGCGCTGCCGGCAGGGGGCGCTTTCCGCCATGCTCGATTTTCCCGCGCGAATGACGTCACCGTGACGTCGCGCCAACTCGGCGCGCCATTGGTCGTTTCCCGCGCCCCGTCTGCTCCTCCCGGAAGGGAACCGCGGGGCGGGGGGCTCAACCCCCGGGAACCCCCCCCACCGCCCCCCCCTCATCGCAGCCCCCCGGTGCGGCGGTGCAGCGCTCCCCCGGGGGTGTCTGTCTGTCTGTGTGGGGGGGGGGGGCACCCCGCGGACCCCGGTACCGGGAAGGGGTGGGGACCCCCCAAAGCCCCCCTGCGGCACCTGGGCGCGATGGGCGCGGCGGCGCTCTGCGGGGTAGGTGGGCACCGGGTGAGGCGGGGGGTTGTGGGGGGGGGGGGGGGGCGATGAGAACCGCGCACTCTCCTCCGTTCGCACCCCCCTCCCCCCCCCCGCGCCGCAGCACCAGCCGTGCCCCGGCGCCGACCAATGAGCGCGCGCGTTGTTGGCAGGTGCCCCGTGTTTTTGTTTGGGGTTGAAGTTGAGGCCGTAGGAGCTCGGCTCACACCGGGCCCCGGCCGGGCCCCCTCTCCAGCCCCCTCCCTTCCCCCGCACACCCCTCGCCATGCGTAGGGAGATGAACGGCGTCACCAAGAGCCGCTTCGAGGTGAGGCCGCGGCCTCGGCCCGGGGGGCTGCGGGGCCCGGGGGGGGGGGGCGGGAGACGGCGCGGGCCGGGGGGAGCGGAGCTGCCTGGGGAGGGGGGAGGGGTCCGGTGGTGAGGGGGGGCAGGGGGTTCCGTTCCCTCCCCCGCAGCCCCGAAGGGACCCGGCGGGCTGCAGCCCGGTGCGGCCTTCCGTGGTGCGGTGTGACGGCTGCGGGGGGGGCGGTGCGGGGCTGCGCTGCGGGGACGGATCCCGTCCGCTGCGGTGGGAGCGCTGTGGGTTTATTTGATTTCTGTTGTTATTCTGGTTTTAATTTTGGTTGGGGGTGGCTGTGGGCCGGAGCTGCGTTGTCCCCTTCCTTTGGTCACAAACGCTCATAAAATAAGAGGCGTTGTTTACCCAGCGCCCCTCCCGCACGGCTCGCTAAGCGAGATGCTCGGATGGTGATGGGGGGGTTGGGGAGGGGCTGTGCTGACAGCCGTCACCCAAAAGCTGCCCGCGGGCCTTGCCCATCTCAGCTGTGTTGAGAGCAGTGAGGTTTGTGTGCACTGACAGCCCTGACCCCCCCCCCCCCAACCCCCACGTGTCCAAATCTGCCCTGGGGAGAGCTGAGAGCTCCTCACCTTTAAACGAATCCTTTGTGCTGCGGATGTTTGGGGCCGAAGGGCTGAAACGTTCCCCCCTTTGGTCAGAAGGGTGCACAGCTGGAGTTGGTGGCACCTTCCAGACAACAACGCCGTGCTGCTTCCAGAGCTCTGTTTGTTGACAAAGAGCCGCTGTTTCATGTGATGTGGGGACAGTGAGGGACAATGGAGCAGAAATCTGCTGAGCGAGGCGCTGCTGGGGGGGGGGGGGGCCCTAATCGGTTCTTATTGGAGTCACAGAGGGGGTGGTGGGCGATGGGCTGAGCGCCTTTTGCTGCGAGGTGTGCGTGGATTCTGTGTGCCCAACTCGAGTGGGGGGGTGGTATTAAAGGAGAGCAGGAGCTGTGAAGTGCCCAGCACAGCCTGTCCTGAACCCGTGGACAACAAAGAGAAAATAATCCAACAAAGCAAACAAAAAGGCGAGCTTCGCCCAGGTTGACTCCTAATTTTCAGTGGCATTGGTTTAATCTGGAGCAGATCGTGATCTGGATTTCACGTGGGGTTTTCTGTGCTTCCCAAAGCACAACAGATGAGAGGGGAGAGGACAGAAGGGGAGCTGCTTTGAGCTGCTCCAGCCCCATCGCTTCTTGCACCTGTTCTGACCGCACACACCTGCCTGGGATGCACAGAACTCAGGCACTCAGACCTTCCCCTCCCCTCCAGTGCTCAGCCCCCCCCCAGTGCTGTTTTCAGAGCAGAGCAGCTGTTTCCCACTGCTGTCATGGCCCAGACCCAGGAGCAGTGCTGGGTACCAGGCCCGGGGCTGGCAGTGTGAGCAGCGCTGCCCTGCGATGCGCTGAGCCACGTCGTCAACCCGGAGTAATTACAGCTGTTTTATTTCCAGGCTGTGAGCAATACGTGTAAGTCTCCACTACATCCTCAAACAAAAGCAAAACAAAACACACGCACACAAAAAAAAACCCAGCAGCAGCCGTCCTGGCTTCCTGCGGGAGCCTTCGAAACCTCCAATTAACTGCAGCCGAATTGGGCTGCGGAGCATTTATGGGGCAGTTTGTGCCGTGGAAAAAAGAAAAGCTGTGGGAGGGAGTGAGAGCCGTGCAGATTCCATCCTTGGGACAGATGCATCCTCAGCTGGGATTCAGGATGCTGACTTTGGGAGGACTCTGACCGGGCTGGCGCAGCTCCTGGGGCTCGATTGACTTCAGGGCTGCCGTGGGACGAGGTAAGCTGTGAGCAGGATGGGAAGCTCAAAATGCTCCAGAACCGAATTGCCTCTTGGTAATGAGTCCTGTCTGCATTCAGGGTGATGTCAGTTTTCCTAATCCCGTTCTGGAGTGCAGGGCTCCCATCTCCACGTGCTTCCCGTGTTTCCGTTTTGGGGCTCTTTGTTTGCTGTGCTCCAGGCTGGGCTTTGTGGCAGCGCTGGGGCTGTGTGAGCAGAGGGGCGCAGCAGGAGCAGGGTTTGTAACTGGGCATCGCGCAGCCTCTGCTTGCTGGGAGGGAGGGAATGGATCAGAACCCATCGTGTCTGATATGTGGCAGAAGAGAAGAGAAAGCCCTGCTGAGTGAAGGCAGTGTGGGGCTCGGGGGTCAGAGCAGCTTTCCTACAGCAGGGAGGGGGCGGTGGGGAGGGCGGTCGGTGCCCAACGTTGGGGTGGAGGTGTGGAAGCTGAGCGTTTCCCTGCTCTCCTGTTTGCTGTCCCCATTGTGTTTGGTGTTGCCTCGTGCCCCCACTCCTGAAGGCAGCAGAGAAGTAAGCAGAGTTCCTGCAGATCCATCTGCAGAGCGGTGGTTGAACAGTGGAGATGAGGAGCGGTTGAACATAACTTGTGTTACGTTGTGGCACTAGTTGGGCAGCTGAGCTGCAAACACCCGGGGAGGGCTGGGGGGGTCTGGGGGCTGCAGGAGGGTCGGGTGCAGCTCAGCTGCTCGGTGCTTCCCTCTGCGCTATGGGGCTGGTGATGTTTGGGGAGCAGCGCGTTGAGAAACGAGCTGCCTTCTCTTTATCAGCAGGGAAACCAACCTGGGCTGCTTTTCATTTGCATCCTTTTGTTCAGTGGGGTTGGGGCGGGTTTCGGCCTCCCGGTGCTTTGTGCCCTGCCGTAATTAGGGAGAGCTTTACGAGCCGTGTGGATTAAATGAGCGCTGCTCGACCTCGCCGTGTCACCTGCAGGAGCTGCCTGTGTCGCAAGTGCGGGCTGTTTGTTCCCAGCTGGGATCGTTGGGCAAGAGAGGGGGGAGAATCACAGAGTCATTAAGGTCAGAAAAAACCCCTCAGACCCCCCGGCCAACCCTGGTCCGTCCCACTGTGCCCAAGCGCCACGTCCCCACGTGCTGGGACACCTCTGGGCACGGTGACTCCCCACCACGCTGCTCTTAGGATGCTCAGCCTGACCTCCCAGCGCAGCCTTGTGCCGCAGTTGGCTTTGGTTGTGCCTTGCAGCCTGCCTAACAGGCACAGGGCCAGCCTGCGTGTCGCCATGCCTTGTGCTGCTTTAGATACCAGTCTTAATTGGGGCCCGGGCTGTAATGCCTAATTACTGTTTTCACTGCCGGATCGCCTTGCCCGGGATTGCACCTGAGTCACTGCGTTGGGAAAGCCGATGCGACGCGCAGCAGGGCCGGTCCCAGCTGGGCCACCCCGCACCCATTGCAGTGGGTGAGGACGTATCCGTGGGGTCTGTGCCCATAGCACTGTCACCATCATCGCGGTGGCACTCGGAGCTGGATGTGAAGCTGGCACAGCAGTGCTCACACACAACTGGAGGCCGTGGGAAGAGGCAGCAGTGCTTCAATCAGATCTGTGTGATAGGCAGCGAAACGCCCTGCGGCCCAAATGCTGGGGGCTTTTAATGGAGCTCTGAAACAGCACCAAAACACTGGGTTGAATAAAAAGCACAACGTAACGGGTGCTCAGAATTGCATTTGGTGGCAGCACGGATGGCCCCTGTGGTTCCCATTGGGTTCCCTGTGTGGTTTGTGTGAGGCACTGCGTGCCTCTGCAGGGCATGGGGGAGAGCTGTGCCGTTCTGGGCTGCTCCATCTCAGTGCCCCGTGATCCCACTGCTGGCCTGGCTCCTTCTGACTTTGCTATGGATGCAGCCCGTGATTGGGCTGAAGGAAGGGAGCTCCTCACCCCATCCCTCCATACAGAGCTGCTCCAAGGCAGACGAAGCAGGGATCTGATGGTGTACGTTGGGCACATCACACACACAGCTATTTTTAGGGATATTAAGCCCATAATCAGCCTGGCCGGTCAGGAGCTGATTCTCTTCTCCTCTCCCTGCTTAGTCACACCGGGGTCAGTGGTGCCACAGAGATGCACGCAGCAGCAGTGGGGCTCGGTGGCATCCCTGCACAGCCCTCACTTATGGCTGCAGGGAGCCCCTGTGTGCACAGACAGCTGCTGCTCTGCGGGGACGTTCCCTGCTCCCACCGTGGCTCTGTGCATCTCTGCTGGGAGCAGAGCTGAGCCCGTGCCCAAAACGCACTGGGGTGCAGCGCAGCCAGGGCTGAATCCACGCTGATGTTTCTGATTCTTCCGTTTCAGGGCGGCAAAAGGTTCCATCTGAGCTGGGGAGGTGGATCTGTGACACATCTCCATGAGGGCTGGGTGGGGATGTAAGAGGCAAAGCATGCAGCTGTGCTTGTAATCCCTAATTTATAATGGCAACTGTCGGCCCTCCACCTTTCCTTGCTTAAAAACAAATTCCAGAATGTGTTATTTACCCTCTAATGACTGCAGCCCACTTTTTGATTACTCAGTTTCCCGTGGCTGGAAGCAGTTGCACAGGGTTGGGACAGGGGGTGCCGAGCATCTCAGCTGCCTACTACACATCTCCCCTTCAACTTCCCCCACAGAGGGTCTGCGTTGGGTGCAGTGTTCCGTGCAGTGCTGGTCCCTCCTGGGAGCCTGATGACGTGCACAGGGTTTCCCTTGAGCACTCTGGTTGGGCTGTCCCAGCAGCTCCCTCCCTGCAGCGGGTTTTGTTGCCATAAGGAAAACGTATGGCCAACCTGCTGTTGTTCTTTCTCGTTACAGATGTTCTCAAACAATGATGAAGCTGTGATCAACAAGAAGCTTCCCAAAGAGCTGCTGCTGCGGTAAGAGCCTCCCTGGATCAGTGCTCTGTGCTGTCAGTGGGAGGCACCAGCCGGGCTGAGGTCCTGGCAGAGCTGCAAGCAAAGAGAAGCAAAGAGAGCACGGTGTGCTCCAGCACTTCATGCTGAGTGTTGATTTGCTGGGTGCCTGTTCTGTGGATGGGAGAGGCGTAGGGCTGAACAGGTTCCTTAATGAAAGTGGAGGGAGAGAGCAGCGTGGCACTCGGACCCAGCAGGGAGGGAGGGGAGTGGGATGGGGAGCAGATGTGGTTGGGATGGGGACAGAAGAGCAGCGTCACGGGGAGCACTGGGAGTCAGTGGGGTGAGGAGGTGGGGGCCTGGGGGTGGTTTGGTGTCCCCGTGTCACTGCTGTGCCACAGGTGGCACCTGGGCAGTAGGAGGAGGTGGAGTTCATAAACGTTAAGGTTCATACGTGATGGTTTTGAGAGCTGGAATCCACTGTTAGCATACTGTGCAAATTAATCAGCGTGGATTGACAGTGCGGCCTTTGAAAGAGAAACTTGGATGCGTTTATCTGCAGGAATCTCCTGTAAATGTGTCACTGTCTGTGAGACAAAGACGTGTGTGTCTGAGCAGCACTACAGCGTGGTGCCTTGTTCCCCAATTTGTTCATTCTGCAGATGGCATCGACGCCTCGTGTATGTGGTTGCAAAGGAAGAAAGCTGTGCTTGAGCAAAATAAAGAGGGGGTGGATGTGAAAGAGGGGAACAGTGGCCTTTGTCCCAGCCTGAGCTCCAGAAATGTGTGGCTCCAGCAGTGGCTCCCTGCCTGGGAGCTGGGCTGGCTGTGGGAGGGCTGTGGGGGGCTGCAGGACCTCGCCAGCCCCTCCCTGGACCCCTCAGGTCCTGCCTGGGTTGAGGTTGGGGTAGGAGCTCCTGCTCCCGGCTGGGGTCTCTCCCAGCTCCCTGCTGCTAGAGAGTTGCTGACCCTCAGCTGGCTGCAGTGGGAAAGTGAGGAGTGCCAGGCAATCCCCGATGGATGAAGGGGCTGAAAGTGTTCTGACTGCATCGCGCTGTGGATGTGCTGCCAGAGCCAGGCTGGGAGGCGTAGCCCCATCCTCACCGTGCTGAGCTGCCTCACCATGAAATACTTCACCTGATCGGCACCAGAGCTGTCTGAGCCCCAGCTGGGAGCACTCAGCGCTCCCCTCCCCTCCCCATCCGATGCTGGAGCTGCCTTGGGATGATCCAGGAGGAATTCTGCTGTCCCTCTCACTGAGAGCACCCAGAGCTGCTCAGCAGAGTGCCGTTCAGGCTCCCTTCCACCCCCAGAGCCGCTCACCAGCTTGGCTTTTCTTGAGCTGAGCTCAGGTGAACACAAAGGTTCCCTTTGCTCTGTTGCACCCCATGCAGGTCGCTCATCCCACGCCGTGTGAAGGAGGGCTGCAGTTCAGCGGCTGCCGAGCCCCACGGCAGCTCCTTGGTGGGCTTTGGGGTTTTGCCCAGCTGCGTCCCTGCTGCGCTCCCAGGAGCTCGGCGCTGTGCTGCGGGACGGAGCCGTGCTGCTGCTCTCCTGGGGCTCTGCCAATGGCTGAGGCTGGACTGACCAAAGTGCAGAGCGGAGCCACGGCCGCTGCTGAGAGCAGTGTGTGAGGCTGGGTGTGCTGAGTCACTGCTCCGCTCGTGAGCCAACGTCAGAGCAGTGCAGAAAACACAGAGGAATGCTCCGTGAGCTTTGGGAGGCAGAAGTCCCCAGGCTCTGTCCGTGAGCACAAGGCTCGGAGGGGAAGGGGGGCGAGCAGGAGGGCAGAGGGGTGCGAATCCCTGAGATGAGGAGCAGGCAGAAAGGTTTGGCTCCCCAAAAGGAGCCCCGGGCCCTGGTGGAGCTCCCAGGTGTTGCACTGGGAAGCCGTGCGGTGCTGTGCTGGCATCCCCTGTGCTGGGCGTAGGCTGGGAAGGGAGGAGCAGGAAGCAGGAAGGAGTTGGGCCAGGACCCAAAGCGCTGACAGGAGGATGAGGGGGTTATTAATAGCCTGGGATTTCCGTGGAGAAAGTGATTTTTATGGAAGTGCAGAAATGGAGCCCCGTTGTTGGCTTAGCTGCTGGTCCCGTGGACTTGGGGTGGCTCTTTGTGTTCCTCTGGTGGGAATCTGGGGTAAAAGTAGGAATTTTCCCTCGCTTCTCTCATTTCCCTCAGCTTTCCTTGTATTGTTGTGCACTGACGTTGTGCTGAATGCACCCCCAGTGGGCACACAAATAGCATTTGATCCAAGGGAGGGCTGGGTGAGCAGTCCAGGTTTTTGGGGCGGCGGGGCATTGCTCGTTCTCAGAGCTGCCCTTGGATGCTGTGTTATCAGGCAATTCCTGCTCGCTCCAACCCCTTTTATGTTGTTTTTTTCTCACACGTTCTGCCTCGTAAATGCAGGTAACACAAAGATCTCTTTTCCATTGCAGGATTTTCTCTTTCCTGGATGTGGTCACTCTGTGTCGCTGTGCTCAGGTCTCCCGGGTAAGAACCTCCTGCTGCAGGGCCCCCCCAGCACCACACAGGGCTTTGTGGGGAGCTTTGCACACTGACTGCTCCAACTGCTGCCTTGTAAAGTGGTGCAGAGCTGCAGCACCGTCACGCAGTGAGATGCATTGCAATTTGCACCCACTGATAAGTGCCCTTTCCTCTGGAGCTGCTGGGCTTCCTTTTGGCAATAACCAGACCTTAAAACAAACACAGGTTTATAATGCAGGGAGTCCATGGGCTCTCACAGTTCTCTCTGGCTTGCACAAGAGCTGCTGTTGTGCTGGAGGTGCAGCCCGGCGCTCACAGTGGGTGTGCTGTAAAAATACGCCTATGCACAAACATTGCTGCACTCTTTCTTAATGCTGGCCGTGATGAGATTCAGCTGTTTGCTTTGCTGATGTAATTGCAACTTTGAACGTGGCACCGTGCTGAAAACCTTGGTTGATAAAGAGTAAAATAACTGATTGCTGGTAGTGGGCAGGATGGAGGGGGGGGGGGGGCCACCCTGGAGCTGTGGGTGCCTGAGGCCTGGGCACCTGGCCTGGTGGAGGCAGTCAGCCCATGGCAGGATGGGGGGCTTCAACCCAACCCAGCTGGTGGTTCCGTGAGCTCTGAGATCCCATCCAATTCCCTGGGCTGTGAGGTCCCACACACCGTGCTCACAGTGAGCACGGACCGAGCTGTTCTCATTGGCTCTAATTGTTGTGTTGCCATCTGAGGCAGAACGGTTGTTTCTGAAAGGAACAAGCTGTAACTGGGTCCCCCCTGTCGGGTTGTTGGTATTTTTCATATTAACCAGACATTTACATTTTTTCCTCCAATAAAGGCATGGAATGTTCTGGCCCTGGATGGCAGTAACTGGCAGCGAATTGACCTGTTTGATTTCCAGAGGGATATTGAGGTATAATTAAGTGACATACAAACCCATTTTTCTTGTTGAAATGTAATTACAGCCTAGCACGGATTAATGCTCCCAGCACAGCCCTTCCTGCCTTCCCCGGAGACAGAAATCATTAATTTCAGTTCGTGGCCCCAGGGAGTCGTTATGGGCTCACAACCCATTCAGCTTTTGAAAATGGATGGGATTCCATATCTGTATCAAAGCATAAAGGATGGCAATAGGAGGGACGTTGTGAAGGCAGAGGTGGAGCAGCTGGGAGAGCTGTGCTGCTCCTGGAGCATGGCCTGCACATCTTCCCTGTCTCCAGTACCCAAACCTGCAGTCCTGGGGGGGCTGCCTGGGCTCAGAGCCCTTCCCCATCGATGCAGCATTAGGAATCCTCCTTGCTGCTGTTCTGATCTGTTGGATGTGGTCTCGTTGGCACCGACAGGATGAGGTGCTGAGGAGCAGTGGGTGCTGTTGTCACGTTGTTTAAACGGTGAAGTTGCATTTATAGGGATAAAAGACCCCAACACAGCACCAAAACCCCTCAATTCTTCCTGGAACGTTTCTGTTCCCTTGAAAACCTTTTAGAGAAGGGAGGTAAGGAGTGTCTCGTTCTGACTCTGTGCAGAGTGGTGTCAGGTGGATGGGAACAGCAGTGTGGGGGAGCGGGGAGGTGCAGATGGTGTTTGTGGAGGAAGGAGTTAAAGCAGTCTGTGCAGGGCTGGGCTCAGCCCCTCAGTGCTGCAGGAAGCACACGCTGTGATTGCTGCTCCTGATAACTGATCCTCCTCTCCCAAGTGCCCTGCGCCTTCTGCCCTATGGAAGCGCTGCATCCCACAGCCAGAGCTGCCCTCTCCAGGGGGCAGAGGGGGAGTGCTCACCTTCTGGGAGCTGTGAACGTCTCCACCACCACCCTGTGTCAGATGTGTTCCTCCACGAGCACCAAATTCCCCTTTTAAGACAAAGCACTGCCATGCGTGGCACGGAACCTCGAGGCACCTGCTGGGCTTAATGGTGGCCTAAATTATGTTTGCTCTGAAGCTGTGTCACTCCGACCTCTGGCACAAACTCCACCTGTAGTCAGACTTACTCAGATCCTCCTGTTGAAGGGTAGGAACTCATAGGCTTGCTAGGGGAGCTGCTCGTCCTGTTTCAGTCCTTCCCAGAGCCATAGGGCAGACTCAGCCCCACGCCGCCCCAGCTGTGCCCCAGCTGTTCCCAGAGCCCCAGATGTTCCCCAGCTGTGCCCCCAGCTGTTGCACATCCCATAGAGGTGGGCACCAGCTGTTCTGACACACAGCTGCAGCGGAGCTGCTGTCCCACTTCCGGCTGTGCACGTTGGGCCTGGTGGTGGATTATTGATTGATTGCCTGGTTGGAAAAAGATTTTAGGAAAACATCTTCAGTGCTGCAGGGCTCCTCGGTGCCTCCCAGCGCTTGGGGAATGGAGAGGGGGGTCCTGCTGCGTGGGGAGCAGCCGCAGGATAAAGCAGGGGACAGCAGCTGGGATTGCTGCACGCTGTGCCAATGTTCTCTCAGGCTTTCCCTGCTCAGCCCACCTGCGGCCTGCCTGCAGGTTGTCCCCATGGAGCTTTGTTCTCCAAGTGCCATTTTAGCCAGAATAACAAACTGCTGAGCGCACACAGCTCTCCATTGGTGCTGCAGGTCTTTGGGACGTTAACGTGGCTCCTTCTGTCCTCACCAGGGCCGAGTGGTGGAGAACATCTCGAAGAGGTGCGGGGGGTTCCTGAGGAAGCTGAGCCTGCGTGGCTGCCAGGGAGTCGGGGACAACGCACTGAGGTAGAGCCATGGCACAGAGGGGCCCTGCAGCCCATGGGGGTGGGTTTGGGGGGCAGCAGAGCAAGGATCCTCAGCTCTGTGTCCGACATAAAGCAGCTCAAAGCAGCGATGTCTGCATTTCTCAGCGATCATCTCACCTTTGCACTGTGATGTTGCCCTCAGGGCCGAATGACAAAGAGTGGGAGATCCCAGGGCGAGTGATGGCCAACACAAATGATCTATTTCATTCTGTCTTTATTTCTTTTACTTGAGCCCATCCGGTTGAGTTGTAGCTGCTGCACTCACGAAACGCAGCAGAACACTGGGAAACCCATTGGCTGACAAGAGCTGTGTTTTGCCTTTCCTTTCCTAAAGGACCTTTGCACAAAACTGCAGGAATATCGAAGTGCTGAACCTGAACGGCTGCACCAAAATCACAGATGCGTGAGTGCCAGCTCCTCTCTATTCCTCCCTTCTCCCTTTCCATGCTGTGCGTCACAAGGAGAGTGCGGGGCTCGGGGTAAACCCAGCACGCTGCTGTTCTCTCTTCTCCTCCAGCACGTGCACCAGCCTCAGTAAGTTCTGCTCCAAACTCCGGCACCTGGACCTGGCGTCCTGCACCTCCATCACCAACCTGTCCCTGAAGGCACTCAGGTAGGAGGACACGGCCGACCTGACCCGAAAGTGCTGGGATGGGAGGGCAGAGGGGACTGATGGTGGCACTGCGTGGTGCTGCAGAGGAGCTGGGAGCTGAGTTCAGAGTTCAGATCCCTGCAGGGCTTTGGGGATTCCAGCTGGCCCTATGGGTCCTGGTGGTCGTTAGCAGAAGCATTACGTTGCATTCAGGACGTGGAGGTGAACCCAAAAAGTCACCCTGCCTTTCTTAAAAGCTCCTCCTGTGTTTCCAGCTGGCTCCTGCTCTGTCAGGGTGCTGCTGAGTGTTTACATAGCTGGGAGGTGAACGTGTGACTGTTTGTCTTTCTGAACTGCTTAGGAGACACAGCACTGCCCAATCTGCTGCGTGGCGTGGCCGAGTGGTCTGGGAAAGGAAGGGAAAGGCAGACATTGGTGGGAGGTGTTGGGAGGCACAAAACTCCCAAAGGGAACAACGGGGGCTGAGGTGTCACCAGAAGAGTTTCAACTGATATCCCAGCAATCAAACACAAGAAAACAGCATTACAGGGGACATAATCTGAGGATTAGTCTGGACACCAAAAGGAAAGGCAGATTTGAAAGGATAACTGAACAGTTAAATTATCTTTGTAGCTGCATGAAAATACTTGGAACCTCCCTTGGGGGTCTTCATTTGCATCCCTAATTTCACGTGGGCAGGTTTGTGCTGCAGAAGTCCACCTGGATGGGAGCTGCTGGTGGAAATCAGCCCAGCGTTGGGTTTTGGCTGAGGGTGTGTTGAGGTGCAGGATGCACCCGGGCTGTGCTGTCCTTGTGCAGGAACCAGGAGGTGTCTGAATGGGGGGCAGCATTCAGGGCTGGCCCTGCTGCTCCCTGCTCAGAGCTCCTGCTGCTGCCCCTGTGGGCTCTGACCGTTGATAGAGGGGCCCCATTGCTGTGGGGTGCAGGTGCCACTCAGAAATGGGGTTTTCCTGGATTCCTGACTTGAAGGATTTCCTTCTAACACAAAGCCAAAAGCTTCCAGCCTTCTCCTCTCACCTCTCCAGCGAGGGCTGCCCGTTGCTGGAGCAGCTCAACATCTCCTGGTGTGACCAAGTGACCAAGGATGGCGTCCAGGCATTGGTGAGGGGCTGCGGGGGCCTCAAAGCGCTGTCCCTGAAGGGCTGCACACAGGTATGGGGCAATGGGACCAGGGATGACGGCTGGCTGGTCCCTGCTGGGCTGGCTGTGGGTGGCAGGGGTGGCTGCTGCTCCCTTGGGGTGCCTGAGCGCCCTGCCAGCGCCTGCAGCTGCCTCTTGGTTTGCTCTGTGTCACATCTCAAATCTCAGCCTTGGGAAGGGAGAGCAGCAGTGACCACAGCTGAAAGCTGTCCCAGAGCTGCGGGCAGCTGGGGCTGGGGTTACCTGCTGGGTAGACCTGGCAGCCAAACTGCTCCTGGTGCCCAGGCTCTGTGTTTTGCATTTATTTTTCTCTTGGGGTGTGCATTCCTCAAGTGTGAGTCACTGCCATTTCCATCTGCTGCCTATAGATAAACTGCTGTAGGTACAAAAAGCGCATTTCTCCATGCAAGGACGCCGAGTCCTGAAGGGTGGCCATGATAAGGGCAGCACTGACACGTGGTGTGTGCAGGGAGACACTCGTGTGTCACACAAATGGCCGTGAGGACTGGAGCTGGTGGCATCCCAGCCTGTTTGGAGGGCTGAGGTCGGAGGAACAGCTTGAGTTTCTCATCATTTACAGAGCCACGAGTAATATTGATGGCAATACATCCTCGCAATCAATTGCTTTGCCATCTGTTCTTATGGATTTAAGAATAGCAAGCTTTTTTTTTTTTTTTTTTTAATCATCCTAAGGAACCCTGGGTGTGTTTGTGCTCCTCAAACTGAAATAATGCTCTCTATCTTTCTGAGAGCTCCCCTGTTGCCATATAGAGGTGGTGTCACTTGTGGCCTCGGTTGGCAGAGCGCAGCCCTCATTCCTGGGGCTGGTTTGTGACCCCACTGCTGGCTTTGTTCCTGCCATGTGTGTGCCTGGGTCTGCCTCCCCCTCAGGCTGGGCTGTGGGTCTTTGCACTCCATTCCTGCAGCAGTGGAAGCGGCGCTGTGCTCCTCCCATGCAGTGCACTGCCCTCCTCCCACACAGCCACCCCATCCCCGCGTTTCCTTGTCCCCAAATCTTTCTTTGGAGCACTGCTTCAAGCATTGCAGCGTTGCTTCACTCTCTGATTTTTCTCCCCAGCTCGAGGACGAAGCCCTCAAATACATCGGTGCAAACTGTCCTGAGTTGGTGACGTTAAACCTCCAGACGTGCTTAGTAAGTACCACACCGTGCTCCCAGCACGTGGCCGTGGTGCACACAGCTGTGCACTGCCAGGCCTTTTAAAAAGAGCTGATTTGAAACAGCTTTTCTGGGAGTGCTCCTCAGCCCCAGGTGCAGCGCTGGGTTTGGTGGAAGCGTTGTTCTCCTTGCCCTGCCTGCAGGGCTGCTGAGCTCCTGTGCTGCAAGCATTCTTTCCACGGGGTTGGAATGCTGGCGGTGCTCAGCCAGTCGTGCACTGCTCCAAGAGCAGCAGTTCCCCTGCAGGATTCCAGAGCAAATGTCTGTTTGCACCCAAAAGGTGTTTGGGGTGGGCTGTGTGCACGCTGTGTGCCTGCTGCAGGCAGAGCAGGGCAGCAGCCCCGGGCTGCAGGGCTGACTGCAGTTTGAGAAGCACAGCGTGGCATCAGTTACTTTCCTGGTTGGAAACCCAAGAGGGAAACACGCAGCGCGGCGCAGCTCCACTCCTCTGTTATTCCTTGTGATGGTGTTGTTGTTTTTCTTGTAGCAAATAACAGATGATGGTCTCATTACAATATGCAGAGGATGCCACAAGCTGCAATCGCTGTGCGCCTCGGGCTGCTGCAACATTACAGATGCCATCCTGAACGCCCTGGGACAGAACTGCCCGAGGCTCAGGTAAGGCCTTGGTGCAGAGCTGAGGGCTGCGTGGGGCTGCTCAGAGCTGGGGCTGCTGCTGGAGCTGCTCCTGGTTGCACCAAGCTCTGCTTTCTCAATCAGAGCAGTGGGAGGAGAGCTCCGTGCCGTGGTGGTGCGCTGCAGCAGTCTCTCTTTAAACCTTTGCATGTCTGCTCTGTAATATATTTTTTTTAATGCAAAACAGTTGAGGTCAGGTCAGTTCTGTGCTGAGAACACATTGAAACACCACTGTTTCCTCCTGGTGTGATGATGGCAGGCTTCTCACTCTTCTCACTGGGACTTTCTGGCAGATGGAGTTGGCGCTGAAGGAGCTCCCAGCTCCGCAGCCTCTTGCTTTCTGCTAAAACCTTTTTATCAGGGCAGGTTCCTCCTGGAGGACTTTGCTGTAATTCGGTTCTGTTCCTCCACGCCCCTGTTTCTGTATGTGGGGGTATTTCTGTGCATTCAGGTGCTGTGGGTGGGTGCTCTGAAGGCAGATCTCCTCCACACTCACTCTCCATTCATTCTGTGCAGAATATTAGAAGTCGCCAGGTGCTCCCAGCTGACAGACGTGGGCTTCACGACTCTGGCCAGGGTGAGTGCTCCTTCATGGGGGTGAAAGCTTTGCTTCCTATGTGACCCCCTCTCTGAACCCAGCTTTGTGTGGTGTGGGTGGGAGGCAGCATCCTGTGGGGTGTCCCACACACCTCACAGCCACCGAAGGGCAACGTTGGATGCATCACCATGACCAAATGTTCGTTGTTCAGGGTTGAACTGTGTGCTCCACGTGACCAACCCTGCGTTTCACCTCCTTTTCTTTCTATGAATTAACAAAAACTCATTGAAATGAGTGACATCTGTTGGATTTCTTCTCATGGCGTTCATTGAGAAGCAGCAAACTTTCTTTTCTCTCCTGCTATTCCGTGGGGAAGAACCTCTGTTCCTGCTGAGGGCTTTCTGTGCTGCAGGTGTTTGGTTTTGCTGCCTGAACTTTGCACTCACTCGCTGTGTTTGCTCCTCTGTTTGTTCCCAGAACTGCCACGAGCTTGAAAAAATGGACCTGGAGGAGTGTGTCCAGGTAGGAGCTGCTGCTCTGCGGTCACACTGCTGCTTCCTCACTTATTGCACAATGGCAGCAGTGCAGAAAGGTGGTGAAAAAGCAGCAGGTTGTGTCCAGATGAAGCTTCCCTTTGAATCCTGGGCAAAAAGATGGTACAGAATCTGGATGAGGAAACGCTGCCTTTGTAGTTGAGTTCTTTGTATTTCGTATGACTTAATGCTGCCGTGCCCCTCCTGGTGGAAGGGATCTGAACACCTCCTGCACCCAGACACAGACATTTCAGACACTATGGAGGGGTTTGGGGGCTGCAAACTGGGCACCTGTTTGCCATTGTTCCTTGGTAGGGATGGGCAAAAGGTCCTCGTGCAAAGCACACAGCACGAAGAGGCCCTGTTCTTTTTGCAGATAACAGACAGCACGTTAATCCAGCTCTCCATACATTGTCCACGGCTCCAGGTTCTGGTGAGTAGAGTGACACTCGTAGTGTTTTCTTCCTCCAAATGAGGGATTTCATGCACTGCCTGTGGGAATTTGTCTCTTTGACTTCGTGGACACGTCATGAAGAACTCAGCTGAGCATCTGACCCTTAGGAACCCGTTGTCCCTCTGCTGCTGCTGGCAGTAGTTGGCCTCCAGGCACCCACAGCTGCCAGGCAGCGAGTCCTGGGATGCTGGGTGCTCCTGGTAGGGTTTTCCCCACCTGTTCAATAGGAGCTGTCCCTAAGATGGCTCTCAGTCCGTCTGGAGGAACAGAGCCCTTCTCACCTCGAACACAGCTGGGCACCTGAGGGCTGCAGAGCTCACGGGCTCCGGAGAGCAGTGCTGCTTCTCTTGGGCTGTGTTTCTGGGAGTTGAGTCTGTCTCCATCTCCGTTCCCCCCCCCTCCATGAGCTTTGCCTCCTTGCCATCGTGGAGGAGGGCGCAGGGTGCAGTCTGTGGGCTCTCCCCCTCAGCTGTGCCCCCGCAGAGCTCCGGGCTGATGCCATTTCCAGCTCAAGCCCTGCTTCCTTTCCCAGCACCTTTAGGACGCAGCCCCCAGAAGTGCACAAAGCAGGTGACGTTCTATTTCTGCAGGTGTTTAGAGCCCTGGCTATGATGTGCAAGGCCACAGAGGTTTTACAAAGCTGGTTTCTTTGATAGCAGAGGTATTTATCCCATTCCTTGCAGTAAGTGCCTGCCGCCCTCTCTCCTGGGTCTCTCCTCTCACCGCCTCTCCGCTCCCTCCAGCCACACGAATTCCCCCTCGCAGGCGCTGCTGCGGCTCCTGGAGCTTTGCTGCGGCTCCGGCGCACAGAACGAGCCCAGATCTGTGCCAAACACCCACGTGTGCCTACAGAGCACCGGCCGGCTTCTCTCTCATCCCCAGTGCCCCCAGCAGAGCGTTGGCCGCCCCTTGCCGGGGGCTCACAGCCTCTGTTTGGGTGCAGAGTTTGTCCCACTGCGAGCTGATCACGGACGACGGCATTCGCCACCTGGGGAACGGCGCCTGCGCCCACGACCGCCTGGAGGTGATCGAGTTGGACAACTGCCCCCTGATCACCGACGCTTCCCTGGAGCACCTGAAGAGCTGCCACAGCCTGGAGAGGATAGAGCTGTACGACTGCCAGCAGATCACGCGGGCGGGGATCAAGAGACTCAGGGTAAGAGCGCGAGGCTGGAGCTGGGAGGCTTCTGGGGGGAAGAGAAGGGCTGTGGCAGCGGATTCGCGTTCAGAGCTCCCCGTTCCTGGGGCGGAATGCAGGGGCGGTGCTGGTTCTGTAAAGTATCCTGAGAGCCATCGCCTGTAAAATGCATGGCAGTCCTGTGTTCAGAACGTGGGATGAGCCCTAACTCTTCAGGAAGCGTGATTGGAGAAAGAAATCACTGGGTCGTTAAGGTTGGAAAAGATCCCTGAGACCCCCACGTCCAACCCACCCCCTCCGTGCCACGAACCGCAGCCCTCAGAGCCACATCCCCACGGTGCTGGAGCTCCCCCTGGGACAGTGACCCCCCTAATACTCCCCAGGCAGTCTGTGCTGGTGTCTGACTGCTCTTTGGGGAAGAAATCGTTCCTAAAGTCCAACCTGACCCTCCCTGGTGCAACGTGAGGCCATCTGCTCTCATTCTACACCTCTTGCTCTGCCCACTCAGTGGTAGCAGGAGGCAGAGGGGACTCAGTGCGCAGTGTCATTCCGTGAGCTCACCCTGGCACTGCTTCTGCACACCAGGGCTGTGTGTCAGCAGCCAGCAGCGCAGCGCAGCAGCCCTCCATGCTCCGTGCTGTGACCCTCAGACAGCAGCGATGAACCGAAACCACCCAGCTCTGCTGTGCAGGAGGTCACCTGCTGCTGCTGCCGCCCTGCTGCTGCCCCTCCACGTGCTGTGCTTCTCTTCCAGACCCATTTACCCAACATCAAAGTCCACGCTTACTTCGCGCCGGTGACACCGCCTCCATCGGTCGGGGGCAGCCGACAGCGCTTCTGCAGATGTTGCATCATCCTATGACACTGGAAGCAGCCATCCCTGCAAACTGAGTATTTAATTACACCTCTGGAGCGACGGTGGACAGCTGTACCTTCGAGGAGGGCGATGCGGCGTCGTTTGCAAGGGGCAGCCAGCGGGCAGCGGCGCCGGCCCCTGGAGCCACCCATACACATCCATATTCACACCCCACCTGTTCCAGCAGACGGATGAACTCTGCGGTCTGGGGCTGGAGCTCTTGGCTTTTCTGTAGGTGGATTGGTATAATTCTGAACCATTCCTGCTGGGCATGCTCAGACGAAGTCATTGCGGTGAGGAGGGGAGATGTTTGCAAACCCAAAACGACTGTTGCTGCTGTAGAGGTTAGAAAGTAATGGCGACCCTTGGAAACAGGGAGAGAAAGGGACGTGCTTTATCCCTGCATCCGTTGTCCAGGTGGAAAAAAAAAAAGCAAAGGAACAAACTGAACAAACTGACAGCCCCACGTTGTGTGTCTGCTTCTGAGCGAGGGGTGGAGGAGCAGCAGTGAGAGATGGGAGCCCTGCTGCTGCCATCCCTGCTGACCCCCTGGGCCCCCCATCGCAGGTTCGTCTGCTGCTCCTGCGTCCCGTGGCTCAGAGGCTCCGGAGGTGTTGTGCTGTAGCTCTGGATCTGCACCGTCAGGCTCTGGTTTTGCCCTTCCCGCGCCCCACTTTTTGGTTTTTGGTTGGTTTTTGTTGTTGTTGTTTCTTCCCGTTTGTCACTTGGTAACTTTGAGATTTACCAAATCAAAAGAAGTTTAGGGAAAGCCATTTAAATTTAAAGAAAATCCTCATTTTTTTTTTTAAACCGCTGGCAGCCTGAGCCTGCAATGAGCTGATGGAAAAAGTGATTGGAATCCCAGGTTTTCTCCCGGTGATGAGGCCGTAACTCTTTGCTATAGGGGACAAGCTATAGCCTCTGCTCCAGCGCTGCTTCTGCTGTCCTTTCCCTCCGCTCCCTCATCCCCTTCCCACGAGGAAAATAAACACGGAACCTTTTTGCTGATTGTCCTGGTCCAGAGCTCCTGCCTCCCTGTGTCCGTGGAGCAGGAGCAGCAGCAGGGCCGGCCACAGCTTGTCGCCCATCGCCGTCCCGTTGTGCAGCAGCGCTGGGCAGTTGTGCTGCGTTGCCCACAGGTAAGTGCTGCCCTGGAAGAACCAGCTGGAGGCAGAGAGGCTGCGCTGCGCTCCAGCAGCAGTGGGGGTCGTGCTGGGAGCAGCGGTGGCGCCGGTGCTTGGGGTGAGGGGCAGAACGCAGGGGTGCCGTGGGGCAGAGCACGGCCAGAGCAGAGCGGGGTGGTGGGGATGAGCTGAGCGGTCCGGCACGGCGCTGTTCCCGCTGCCTGCGCCCCGGGTTGGAAGGGAGAGGGCGCATTTATGTGATGGATCCCAGCTGAGAGGAGCGGGTCCGGTAAGCAGCTGAGCTGCCCGCAGCCCTGGGAGCGGTGCTTCACCTCCCTGCTGCCTGTGCGGCCCCAGGGATTGCAGCTTTTGGCCGCGGTTTGCCCTGAGGACGGAGCCACCCCAAGGGCTGCACAGCAGCTGTGTCCCCTTCCCCTCCAACTCGGATTCCCCGACCCGTCGGTGTAGTTTAACGTCTCTCAGATGCGCTGACTGGTGGGAGGAAATCACACGTTCGCTGTGTTTAAAAGGATACTGTCAATTCCTTTCCTCTAGATGGCTTTTAATGCATTCTATTTATTCAAATCCGTGGATTCTCTCTCCTCGGTGAGCATGCTCCTGTACTTCACCTGCACAACTCCTTTCTCCAGTTTTCAGGGTGGCAGATGACGGCTGAGGGGTCCCACCAGCGATGGGTGCTGGTTTGCACAGCTCTGGCAGAGCACTCGGCTCATGCTGAGGCATAAGAGAGCCAAAACTGATCTGTGAGCCAGGGCGTAGCTGACAGACTGATTTCTTTTGACAGGTTTGAGTTTAAGAGAGAACTCAGAGCATAGAACCCAAAGCTTTGTTTGTTTTCAAACAGGGTAACAGCGTAAGGTAGCTCAAACTACTTGACAGTGTCCTTTTAAGTCAATTATCCGTCTCTAAATGGACTCTTCCTTATGTTTGTATTTATAAATAAATACCAATAAAGACCATTTTCCAAGCCTTGTCTTACTAGAGGAACATCCTTACAAAGCAGAAAAGCCTGCGTGCAGTGGCAGCTTGCCCTCAGATCTGCAGCGAGCTGAGGGGTGGAACTGGAGCCCAGCTTTGAGGGAACAGCTCTCACTGTTCTGAAAGGTCTGCGTTTTGTTCTCAGCTCTTCTCTGCCATCTCCCCCCTGCTTCCCAGCCCCATCTCACAGGGCAGACCCAGCCCAGAGCTGGGGATCCGCAGTTCATCCCCAGTCCGTCCCCAGCTTCAGAAACCCCAGAGAAGAGAACAAACAGGTGGGAGTTATTTCTGGATGTGCTTTATTGAGTCCTTGTGGATGGAAAGCACTCTGTACACAAGGCGCCCACTGTTCACTTCTTGGTCTCTTCTTCCTTGGAGAGGGTCTTGATGATTTCCTCCTTCTTGGCTTGCAGGCGTTCCTCGCGGCGCTTCCGAGCCTCCTTGGTTTTGGACCTGCGAGCCTCAGCCTGGTCACTGCAAGAAGAGTTTGTGAATGCCTGGGGATCGTTGCAGACAGCCAAGAGAAAGCCTTCCCTGCTGGCCCTGCTCTCCTTGCCCCACTGTTCTGCCCTGCCAGCTGCTGAGCCGAGCAGGCCGTGCTCCACGTGCAGCTCCCTGCTCTGCTGGGTGCAGCACAAAGCTGCTCCTGCCCCGCAGCACTGGGAGCCTTGAGAACCAATGACTCACGCCTCTCCTTATCAATCATTTACTATGGCTGCACCACTGGGTCAGTTTATAGCAGGATGAGCAATTCTGCTCTGCCATGCACGCAGCTCTGCCAGGATTACGTACGTCTCTGCTTCCAGCCAGCCCTACCCAGCTTTGTTTTGATTCCAGGGCTCTGGGTAGAGCCACCCCAAATATCTGTGTGCGCTTCCCTAAAAACAACTGCTTCCCCAGCCTGCAAAATGGAAGTGTGACAGTGAGGCAACACTTACGCCAAGAGCTTCTTGCGAGCTTTGTCTGCCTTGAGCTTGTGGATGTGCTCCATCAGGATCCGCTTGTTCTTGAACACGTTACCCTTGACCTTCAGGTACAGGCTGTGGTACCTTAAGGAAGAGAATGGATCGTGAGTGCTGTGACAGCAGCTCACCCCAAAGCTCTGAAGCTGCTGCAGTGGCGCAGAGCAATGGGACTCTTTGTAGAAGTACAGGGGCTGCTCTGTGCTTTCTGGAGAGGATTTGTTCCCATCCCCAAGCTCTACACCAAGGAGCTGGCTGGGAAGCTGCACACAGCAAGAGACAGATGAGCACATGCACACATTGCCCACTGCCTGGCAGACTCACATATGGCGGTCGATCTTCTTGGACTCCCTGTATCTGCGGAGCAGGCGCCTGAGAATTCGCATCCTCCTCATCCAGGTCACCTTCTCTGGCATACGAGCGTTGGCTGTACCCTTTCTCTTACCTAGGATGAGAGAAAACATGGTAAGAAGGCAGCTTGGCTTCTGCTCACGTTCGATCCTTCTCGGATTGTTCCTACTTCAGGAACAGAATGATTGGAACTCTGGCACACATCTCCGTCCAGCACAAGGCTGTGGGTGCACAGCACGCAGGCGCTGCCTTCAGCGCTCACCGATGCCCATGTGCCTGCCCTTCCGACGGGCCAAGGTGTTCTTCCTGCATCGTGCCCGAGAGTGAACGGTCACAGGTTTGCGGATGATCAGACCATCCTTAATTAACTTCCTGATCTGCTGACCTGGAAGAAAAAAGCAAAACATACTCAGTATTTCATGTGAACGAGCAAAGAGAGACCGCGTTAAGCCAAGTGCGGGCTGTAACCTGGTTTGTGTAAGAAGGAAAACCCCCAGCCCCCCTCCTGCTGCTGCTGCTCTTTCCCCATCATCCCATATTTTCCTTACTAGTCACCCAGGAAAGCACCACACACTGACCCACATTGACCCACATGGCGATGGCATGGAGAACCCCAGAAGCGCTGGAGATGAACTCCAATCAGCTCCAAAACACAACGAACCACAGAATTAAAGGGGTCGGAGAGGACCTCCAGAAATCATCGAGTCCAACCCCTGCAAAGCAGCCCCATAACAGCACCGGTGGGTCTGCAATACCTCCAGAGGAGCAGAACCCACAGCGTCCCTGGGCAGCCGTCAAACAGCAGCTGCACCTCAGCCAACAACGATGCAAAACAAGCACAGAATCCCCTCCTCGCGGCCCCGTCCGCGCACACTCACGCGAGTTGGCGTTGGCGATCTCGTTGGTCTCGTTGGGATCCAGCCACACCTTCTTCTTCCCGCAGCACAGCACGCTGGAGGCCAGGCGCTTCTGCAGCCGTAGCATACTGCGGGCAGCGGGCGGGAGGCTCAGCGCAGCCCCGGCTCGGCCCCGCGTTGCCTCCCGTTGCGATGCAGCCGCCCCATTTCCCGTCCCCCGCCGCCATTTCGCCCCCCTTCCTCCTCCTCCTCCTCCTTCTCACCGCCATTTTCCCCCTTATCCCCGCGACGTGCGAAAGATGGGGCAGCACCGGGCGCACCCCGCACCTTGAGGCCGCCGAGCCCCGGCCCGTTCCCGCCCCCGTCCCCTCTCGCCGTTCCCGGCGGCGCACATCGCTCACCTCATGGCGGCGGCTGCGGCCGAGCCGGGCGGAAAGGACTGCGCACGTGGCCGCGCCCACCGCCAGCGCCGCGGGGAGAGGAACGTACCACTGCCCTACCGCCCCGAGCCAACGCGGTTCCGCAGCCTCACGGCGGATCGAAACGCGCCGAGAGAAACGCCGAGCTCCGGTCACGGGTGGGGATGGGGAAGGGAGCGCCGAGGCCGCGCTCGAGGCGTTGGGGAGGCGGACGCGCGTCACCCCGCACCCCCCCCCTCTGAGCTGAGTGGTACGGTCTGAACTGCGCATGTGCGGTGAGCCAGGCAGGGACGGCTGAGCGCATGCGCAGTGGGAATGGCCTGGGCGCATGCGCAGTGGCACGGCGTGGGCAGCACGAATGCGGAGTGGGCATGGCGGCTGCGGGGGGGCGGTGTCTGCATGAGGGGGGGAGGGGGTCTGGTGCGGGGCTGCGGCTGCGGGGCGGTGGCGGCGTTAGAAGGCTCGGGGGTCCCCTGAGGGCGGGGCGATATGAGGCCTGCTCTGATGCGAGACCCGTGGGAGGCCTGGGGTCACCGCGAGCCTGCGGCCAATGCGAGGCCTGGGGTCACCGTAAGGCCTGGCGTGGCTGCGAGGCCCGCGGACGGCCGGGCACCGGCTGCGTGCTGTGAGGAGCCGCCCAGCGCCGGGCGGCGCGTCCCCCTGCGGCCTCAAACACCCGAGGAGAGGCCTCCTGTTTCAGGGCTCCCCCGGCAGCGCGCTGCGCCTCCCTGCTTGGCTGCAGTTCCGCCCGGCGCAATCCTGCCTTACGCCAAACCCGCCCTCCTGCTGCAGCCCCTTCCCTCGCGGCTGCCGTTCCGCGCTCAGTCTGCGCTGCTGCCACGCGTGGCTCTGGCGGCCGAATGCAGGCGGCATATGGTGTGTGACAGGGAGCTGGTGGCGGCAGATTTTGGGTTCGTTTTGAGAGACAAACACGGATAAACACAGGCTTTTGCTGTTTAAAAACTGACTCATCATTTTCCGACAACAAAACCGTCAAAATCTGGAGGCTCCTGAGGCAGGAGAGCGGCTGCTGTTTCTTTACCTGCCCTGGAGCGGCGCCGGGATTTTGTCCATCTGTGCTTCTGTGAAGCCTGCAGCTGCAAATCAGTGCCCTGTAACGCTTTGGGGCCCTCGTTTGGGGTGGAGATGGTGAGGAGGCTTCAACCCCCATGGATCGTGTATCTCTGTAGAGCCTACACCTCTATGGATCCCATACCAACGGAGCCTATGCCTCTGTCACTCCCACCTCCCACCTGGGGGTGCATCCCTGAGCCCCACACAGCATCGTGGCTCTGAGGGCTCAGCTCTCACCCCACGCTTGGACCATTGCAGCACAGTGCTGGGGCCAGGCAGCTCCCGTTCCCATCTTCCCTCGCTGCAGCTCCAGCAGTGACACCGCGTTTGCATTTTGCTCCCACGCAGCTCTGGGATGAACGCAGCACTCATCCTCTGCCCCCACCACCTCCACGCCGTCCCCAGCACAGCCACCTCCAGCTCTCAGCTGATCCATTTCCCCCCCCCCACCAGGCGCTTCACCCCCGGCTCGAGGGGCTGCAGATGGGCCCCTGTTTGCGTTCAGGGCTGTGCCACCCATCCGGCTGCACAGGTGCCGTCGTCGGCACCTTACGGTGATGGATGGGGGTCTAAGAATGGAAAACGTGGCGTCAGCTGTTCCGGGCGCATTGTCTGGGAGCGCAGAGGGTGGGGGGCACCCCCAGGAATTCGGAACTTTCCAACAGCTGGTGGCTGCTGTGTGATCAGAAGGGGAGGTGTGGGAGCCACAGGGGGGACCCCACAGCGGGTGGGCTCTGGGAGGGGGGGGGGGGGGGCATGGATGGTTCAGCAGCCCCCCCACCCCCCTCTCCAGGGATGGTTTGGAAGCCGGGTTTGGCCCCAGACTTTGGGGAAGGAGCTGTGCCCCCCCCCGTCCCCCCCCCCGTGTTGTTTTTATTTTAGGGGAGCTCCCCGCAGCGAGGTGCGGGCTGTGTGCCGATCATTGCTGCCCCCCCTCCCACTGTATTTATATTTATATATATATAAGTTATTTATTTTGGGGGTGGAGGCAGAAATCCTTCATCTCTCCCCCTCTTGGGGACCGCTTTGGGGGTGCCCTCTCCTAAAGGAGGGAGGGAAGGAAGGAAAGAAGGAGGGGAGTGAAGGGGAGGGAAGCAAAGCATCCCGCATCCCTCCCGGCGGCGCGGTGGGAGCGGCCGGGGCGGAGGCAGCGGCCGCCCCCCCCCCTCCTTCCTCCTCCTCCTCCTCCTCCTCCCCCTCCTCCCCTCTCCGCACGCCGGGGCCGCCCGCCCGTCGCCGCGGGGGTCGGTGCGGCGGAGGCCGATCTCGGGCCCCGCGCTGCCCCGAAAGCTCCATGGTGCGGGAGGGGGGCATGGCGCGCCCGCCCTACAGCTCAGCTCAGGACATCCAGATGGACGTCTTCGACAACGCAGCGCTCCAGGTGACACCACCGGGGGGGTGGGGGGGTGGAGAAGGGGTCAGTGAAAGCCCTGGGGGGAGGGGGCTGCATGGACCCCCCCCCCTCCATCCCCTCCCCACGTCCTACCAGTAAAGGTTCCACCTCCTGTAGCTCGGTTCCCCCCCACACCCCGTAGCCACGCTGCTCCCCCAAATCAAAGCAGACAGCGAGAAGTGGGGGCGCAGCCCCCAAGTTTGGAGGGGGGGGGGGAAGCGCGCCCCTTTACTGCATCACCTCCCCACGGCTGTGTCCCCCCCCCCCCCGCAGCACCCTGAGTCCAGGGGTGGGCGCACAGCGCAGGGGGGGCACAGGGAAACTTTTGGGGATGGGGCAAACTGTGCAGAGTCAGTGTGCAGTGGGAACCCCCCCCAAAAAAAGAATCTCCATCTGCTGGGTGTGGGGTGGGGGGATGCGTCCTCTGGGGTGGGGGCATCTCGTGTCCCCCCCCGTGGTTGGTGGTGACAGCATGGGTGGGGGCACAGCCAGGCCCTGGGGGTGGCGGGGGGCAGTGAAGGCTTTGCCCATCACTGTGGGGGGGTTCCGTGGTGCTGCCCCACCCGGGGGCCTTCATCTCCTCCAGCACAGAGGGATGGAGGTGGGGGGGGGGGGGGGCAAGGACCTAAAAATACCGGGTACCACCGGTGGCAGCTGGGCCCAGCTGTCCTTTCTGGGGGGGTCACAGCCCAGCCACTCACACCCAGCACCCCCCGCCCCCCCGGTTTGCTCCAGTGTTTCCTCCCCCACCGTATCCCACAGCCCTTATGGGGGCACTGTCAGCCCCCTTGGGTGCAGTGTGTGGGGGGGGGGCTCATTCTTGCTGAGGGAGCTTGTATGTGCGTGGGGCTGGAGCATGTGACAGCGAGGGGGTGGCATGGGGAAGATGGGGGGGGGTGGCTGCTGCTGCTGCTGCTGCTGTGGGCCTGGCCCCCCCCAGAGCATCCTGCTCCCCCACCCAGGTGCGTGGGGGTCTGGGGGTGCTGGGCGGTGGCTGCAGGAGGGGTGGATCTCAGCAGCTCCCAGTGCTCAGTTCTGATGCTGCTGGGGATGGTGGGGGGGGGTGATGCCTGTAATTCCCTCCCTGCCCCCCCCAACCTGTCACCCCTCTCCGCAGGGCAAATACAGCAAGCGCAAGAGCCGCTTCAAGCGCTCTGATGGCAGCACCTCATCTGACACCACCTCCAACAGCTTCGTCCGGCAGGTGAGGATGGGGCTCGGCGAGGGGGGGCACGGACCCCCCGTCTGGCTCCTCCCCACCCCCCGGAGCAGCTATCTGCTGAGGCTGAATGGGGACAGCCTCTTTGGTGGCCTTTGACCCCCAGGGAGCCATGTGGGGGGGTCCTGGTTTGCAGCTGAGTGTTAGGGGAGTAGTGGACCCAGCTGTTGCAATATCTGAGCCACATCCATCTGTGCCCCCCCAAATCGAAGCAGAGACCAGGGGTCACCAGCCAAGGCTGCGCCTGCTGTCCCTCCTCTCTCCTGCACAAGAGTGGGGCTGGGGGGGGGGCGTCCACCCCCTCATATCAGTAACCTTTGGGGTGCTGGGGGCATCTCCTGCCCCTTTGGATGCTGGGCGGGGGGGGGAAGGGGGGCACGCAGCCCACCTGGCATCACCCCCGCCCTCTCCAGCCCCATCCACCCACCGCTGGCTTGGCACTGTCCCCCCCCCCCCCCCCCCGCCCCAGGCTAAATATACCCCAGCAGGCTGTGGGTGTCTGAAACCCGACCCGCGGGCGCCCCAGCACGCAACGCCCGGCCCCCCCTCCCCCCCCGGCCCACTTGCCCCCAGCCCTGCCACCATGGAGATGACCGGCAAAGACCACCTCGCCGCCCCGGTGAGCATCCCACCCCCCCCCCCCCCCCCCCACTGCTGCCTCCCCTTTCTGCCCTTCCTCCCTGTCCCAAGGTTTGGGGTCCCCTTTGACCTAGAGGGGCTGCAGGGTGAGCACCCCAAAGCAGCCCCTCCACCCCGGTGTGCCCACTGCTGCCCCACAGTCCCCGCTCCTCTGCCCCCCCCCCTCGACCCCAGGCTGTGACGTTCCTGTGAGAAATGGCTCAGAGAGGGGCTGACTGATTGCTGCCCCTGTGGATTTTTTGGGGGGGGGAGGGTTTCCTGGAGGGCTGCTGCCCCATGGACGGTGGTAATGGCTGTGCAAAGGTGTTTGGGAAGGGGCTGCCCTGCTCTGTGGGAAGGGTGGGGGCTGCCTCAATGTGGGGGTTACAGAGGAGCCGGGTGGGGAGCAGCACCCTGCAGGGTTGGTGCCTCTGCTGTTCCTATGGGGGTCACAGCCCTGGGGGTCTCCTCACCACCCCCTCTGTGGCTCTAACTGCAGCACGGGGTGAAGTGAGGGGCCGTGGGGTGTGAGCAGAGGCCCCAGCTGCAGCCTTGTCCTGGGGTGACCCCCAGCCCCCCGTTGCCGTGCAGCCCCATTGCTGCAGGACCCCTGGGCGGCTGGAGCAGAGCTGTCACTATTGCACTTCCCCCAGCTTGGTGCTGAGCGGGGGGACGGCCGGGGCGCTGCCGGCTCTGGGGGGGTCCTCATCTCCCTCAGTTTAACGAGAGGCCTGGAGCCGGCTGACAGCAGGACGGCAGCGGGGTGTCACGTTCCGTGCCGGAGCAATGGGAACAGCTGTGCCGGCGCTCGGCCTGCCGTAACCCCGGCACGGCCCCCCTGGCTCAGGGGAAACTGAGGCACAGGCTGGGGGCAACGCATGGGGTCCTCTGGGAACTCAGCCATAGGGCTGTCCTTTGGGTGGGCACCACCGTGCGGGATTTTGGGGATGCCTCTGTGCTGCGGGGATGGCTGCCTGCCGGGGCTGGGGCTGCTCAGCGTGGGGCTGGGGCTGAGCATCCTCCCCACCGTCGCAGGGCTCAGCTGAGTCCTACACCAGCCGCCCCTCGGACTCGGATGTGTCCCTGGAGGAGGACCGCGAGGCGCTGCGCAAAGAGGCTGAGCGCCAGGCGCTGGCACAGCTGGAGAAAGCCAAGGTGGGATTAGGGGGAATTGGGACCCTCGTCACTGGGAGCCTTCCGTGGGGCATTGGCTCTCGCTGTGGGGTTGGAGGGGGGATGCTGCCCCCCACTCATCCCTTCCCATCTGCAGACGAAGCCGGTGGCGTTTGCTGTCCGGACAAATGTTGGCTACAACCCATCGGCCAATGATGATGTGCCTGTGCAGGGCATGGCCATCTGCTTCGAGCCCAAAGACTTCTTACACATCAAGGAGGTGAGGGTCTGGAGTTGTGGAGGGGAGCAGAGCAGGAGGGGAGGGCGCGAGTGGCAGGGCCTTGGGGATGGGGGTCGGCAGGGCACGGGGCTGAGGGTGGCAGCGTGTGGGACTGCTGTGCGCCGTCCATTTGCAGGCTTTGAGGTGTTTTCTGTGTTCATCCCCCGGTGCAGAAGTACAACAATGACTGGTGGATTGGGCGGCTGGTGAAGGAAGGCTGCGAGGTCGGCTTCATCCCCAGCCCTGTCAAACTGGAGAACATGCGGCTGCTGCAGGAGCAGAAGATGAGGCAGAACCGACTGAGCTCCAGGTTCTTCCTACCCTCTCCAGCCCCTGGAACCTTCACACAGCCCCATGCTTACCCCTCTCTGCTTCTTCTTTCCCAGCAAATCAGGTGACAACTCCAGCTCCAGCCTTGGTGACGTGGTGACGGGGACACGCAGGCCCACCCCTCCGGCCAGTGGTAAGGATGTCTGGGTTCCCCATGGGGAGCAGGGCCGGCCCAGCCTATGGAGGGGGGCCTTGTCCTGCTGGGGACTGGACGCCCCTCCCAATGCCCCTCCTGCAGCTGGGTCCTCCCCTCTACCTTCCCAGCACCGGGAGGGACATGCAGCCCCCTTGGTCCCCTTGTGGGACCAAAGTAGCAGCCCCACATTGCACACTCATGCTTACATCCAAATCAGAGTGCACGGGGTGCCCTCCCAGCCCTGGGTCCCTGCACTCTTCGCCCCCCCTGCTCCCATCCATTCCCCCCTTTCACCACCGTTATCACTGTTCTTCTCTCCCCTCCGGCCCCGGCGCGTCCCCAGGTGCCCTGGACACACATAGCTTTGCCTTTGAGCCCGATGAGTTAGAGGAGGAGGAGGCTGCGGAGACCCACTGCTCCCCTAAGAGTAGTGTGAGCAGTGTCACCACCCCCCCCGCCCACTCCAAGCGCATCCCCTTCTTTAGGAAGGTAACAGAGCCCAATCTGGCCCACGCCTGCCTGCTGCACCCTGCCTGCCCTAACACTGCCGGGGGCTGCGGGGGCACCGTGGGGTGGATCGGTCCATAGCTGCTCCCCCCTGTGATCCAGAGGATGGATCATTCCATGGATGTATCCCTCTGTCATCCATGGGATGGATCGTTCCGTTGGCTGTATCCCCCCCATGGTCTGTGGATGGATCGTTCCGTGGCTGCATCCCCCCGCGGTCCATGGGGTGGCTCAGTCCATGGCTGTGTGCCCCCTGATCCATGGGATGGATCGGCCCCTCTCCCCCCCCCCCCCCCCAGGGCCCCCTGTGTGCGCATGGTGTGTGGCACAGCTGTGTTTGTCTCCCCCGCAAATGAGAGTGGAACATTCCTCCCCCCCCCAAACTGGGCACGGTGCTGGGGGGCTCGGGTGCAACCACGGCGTGGGTAGGGGGGTGCTGAGGTGCTGTTCCCCACCCAAAGCCTCGCGGAGCCCCTGCTCACACCCCAACGCTAATCAAGAGTAGGGCAGCATTCATACAGAATGAGCTCCACCGGCACAATCTCCCTTTGCTATTGGAGCTGTGCCCCCCCTGGGCTTCCTGTTAACCCCCCAGCCCAGTTTGGGGCCTGAATCCCCCTCCCACAGTAACACGCATGCCTTGTTTGTCTCCCCCTGCCCGCCCCGGCGCCTCGGGACGTAGCGAAGCAGAAGCAGAAATCGGTGAGTAGCGTCAGGACCCCTGGGTTTGGGGCAGGGGAGGAGGGGGGAATAGGTTTTGCTGCCATTTCTGGGGCCTCCCCGTCCCTTGGCATCACCCTGGGCTCCTGCTGTGCCCCCCGGCCCAGCGTGAGCCCCCTGACCCCCGATGCTGCCCTGCAGGCTGAGCACGTGCCGCCCTACGATGTGGTTCCCTCCATGCGGCCCATCATTCTGGTGGGGCCATCATTGAAGGGCTACGAGGTGAGGAGCGGGGCTGGGAGGGGACCCCAGGGTGGGGGGGGCACACAGAAGACCCCATGCCCTCCTCCTCCCCTCCCGCAGGTGACAGATATGATGCAGAAAGCACTGTTTGATTTCTTGAAGCATCGCTTTGATGGCAGGTGAGGCAGGGGGCGGCGGGGCCTTGCGCCCCTTGGCGAGGGGCACTCAACCCCTTGGGGGGCCCTTAAGCCACGGAGGAACCCTCAAGCACGTGGGAGGCCTTTAATCTCACAAGAGGGCCCCTTACCCCACAGGGGACCTCTAAGTCCCACGAAGGACTCTTAGCTCTATGGAGACGCCCTGGTTTGAGTGGGATCTGCCCTCAAGGAGAAAGAGGCTCCACTTCAGCCTGATGCTTTTGGGGTGGGAGGAGGGGAGCAGGTGTTTGATGGGGGGTGTTTGGAGCCCCGCCAGCCTGTGTCCTTCTCGCAGGATCTCCATCACGCGGGTGACGGCCGACATCTCCCTCGCCAAGCGCTCTGTGCTGAACAACCCCAGCAAACACACCATCATCGAGCGCTCCAGCACACGCTCCAGCCTGGGTAAGGCGGGTGCAGCGCCTCGGCCACCCCAAGCTCCCATCTGTATCAGCCCAGCAGCCTCCTGCTCCTGTCCCCTCCCTCCTGGGATGCTCAGCGTGTCCCTCCTTCCTGCACAGCCCCATCCGCTCTGTGGGGCGATGAGTGCATGGGACGAAGGGCACCTGGGACCCGTGCTCCCACTGTCGGTTTGACTCAGTCTCTCTTCCCCTCCTCCCTTTTACCTTCTCTCTCTCTCTCTCTTTTTTTTTATTATTTTTTTCTTCTTTTTTTTCTCCTTTCCCATTTGGGGTTCCTTCCCTCTGCACCGCTTCCTTCCTCCCCTGCTCCTGATACAGATATCTTGGGTATGTAGCCTGTTCTCCTCGGGTAGCGCGGGGTGGGAGACAGCAGGGGATGCAGCCCCAAGGTTCCCTGTGCCCCCAACTGTGCTCGACTGCGGGGTCTGAGTGCAGCCTCTGCAGGCACCCACCCAATGCATGTGTCTGGGGGTCTCAGCCCTTCCTCCCCCAGCACTGGGAGCCCAGTGCCTCCCATCCGTGGTTCTGGGGTGCTGCTGGTGTGGCTGAGCCTCTTCTGGCCCCATCCCGCTCCCCACGTCCCATTTCCAGCAGCCGTCCCTGCAGCCCCCCTTTGCTGTCTCCGTGCCCTTGTGACTCCCTCTGTCCCCCCACTCTGGCAGCTGAGGTGCAGAGTGAGACGGAGCGCATCTTTGAGCTGGCCCGGACCCTGCAGCTGGTGGCCTTGGATGCTGACACCATCAACCACCCGGCCCAGCTGGCCAAGACCTCCCTGGCACCCATCATCGTCTACATCAAAATCGCCTCCCCAAAGGTGAGTGGGGGCCGTGGGGCGGGCAGGTGGCAGCGATGGGGCCGAGGTTCTTGTGCCCCCCACCCCACACCGCCCTCTCTCCTGCTCCAGGTGCTGCAGCGGTTGGTGAAGTCTCGGGGCAAGTCCCAGGCCAAGCACCTCAACGTGCAGATGGTGGCCTCCGACAAGCTGGCGCAGTGCCCGCCTGTGAGTGTCCCCAGCCCAACCCCTGCCACCACCCTGAGGCCTTTGGCTCCGCCCCTTCCGGCAGAAGCCCCTCCCACCACCGCCTCCTTGCATAGATTCCACCTGTCCTGACCCCAGGCTCTGCCCACCACCATATTAGGTGATGTAGGCTCCTCCCACCGAGTGATGGAGGCTCCGCCCACCAGCATATTGGGTTAGGTAGGCTCCTCCCACCGAGTGATGGAGGCTCCGCCCACCACCATATTGAGTTAGGTAGGCTCCTCCCACCGAATGATAGGGGCTCCGCCCACCACCATATTTGGTTACATCGGCTCCACCCCCGCGTGTCATAGCCTCTGCCCAGCACCTTATTTGGGTACGCCGACCCCACCCATTACCTTATATGGATACACAGGATGCGCCTCTGCATGCTGCAGACTCCGCCCACCACCTTATTTGGTACACATGCCCCACCCACAACCTTATATGGGTATGAGGGCTCCTCCCCACATGCCATAGGCTCTGTCCACTACCCTATATGGGCACATAGGTCCCAGCCCCATGTGTGCAAGCTCCGCCCTTCTCCTTATTTGCATCCATAGGCTCCACCCCCCACCCCATTAACGCCAGCAGTCCGCCCTCCCGCCATCCTGGCCCCTGGGCTCCGTGTCCATAAGCTCCACCCCACCGCAGTTTCCTCCCCCCAGGAGATGTTTGACATCGTGCTGGACGAGAACCAGCTGGAGGAGGCCTGCGAGCACCTGGCCGAGTACCTGGAGGCCTACTGGAAGGCGACGCACCCCCCCAGCAGCAACCCCCCCAACCCGCTGCTCAACCGCACCATGGCCACGGCCGCTCTGGCCGCCAGCCCCGCGCCCGTCTCCAACCTGCAGGTACAGGTGCTCACCTCCCTGCGCAGGAACCTGGGCTTCTGGGGCCGCGGGGGCGCCGACGCCACCCCCAGCCCCCAGGAGGAGCACGCGCTGTGAGATGGCGGCGGGGCGCCCGTGGGACCTCCCCCCGGGGATCGGGGACACCCCCAAGGATCAGGGACAGCCTTGGGTTCTGGGGACGCCCCGGGGAACAGCCGCCTCCCTGGGGTTGCCCCCTCCTCTGGGGATGCGCTCCCTGCTCCGTGGTTGATGCCATCCCCGTGCCCCTGAAGTCAATCCCCCCCCCTCCACCCCAGGATCTGCTCCCCACCCCGGGTTTGGGGCCATCCCGCTGCGGTGAGGTTCTGCTCTCCCTGGATCAGGGCCCCCCTTTGGGATCTGCCCCCTGGGGTTGGGGTCTCTCAGCCCTGCAGAGCTCTCCTGGGTTACAACGAGGACTTATGGGAGTTCCTGGGGGGGGGCTGAGCCCCCCGGACACCCCTGACCCCCCTGGGTCCAGCAGTAGAGGCTGTGTCCAAGCCGAGGGGGGCCCACAGCCCTCCCAGGGCATCAGGCAGAGGAAGGACGCTTGTCCTGTGTTGTCTGTCGCTAATTCCTTCAGCAATCAGGGCGCTGCTCTGCACCAACCCTGACCCCACCGCCTCCCTGCTCCGTTCCCCTCCATGCCCTCCCACTGCTCTGGACCTGCCCTGGTGCCCCCCCACCTCCCCTCCCCGCCCCGGTGCTGGATGAGACCCACATCTGGACTGCATGGCACGAAGTGTGCAGGCTGGGCTGGGGCGGGAGCGCATGCGCCCCCCCTACTCACCAGGCCCCGCGGTGTGCAGCTAACACCCCTCCCCCCCCCCCAACTAACCCGTCCATCTGTCCTTGCACGGTGTGGTTGCTTCTCCCAACCAGGCTCCATACCTGGTGCACGGGGAGCCGCCGGGCGAGGGGAACGTCCGGGAGGGGGGGCCCATCCCACCGCCTGCCCGCTCGGCCCCCCCCCCGCCGCCTGTCCCGCCAGGACACCTTCGACTCGGAGACCCCCGGCAGCCGGGATTCAGCCTGCACAGAACCCGGCAACTCTTGCATGGACGTCGAGACCGATCCCGGTGAGGAGGACCCCCGGCCCCCCCCGGGTCCCCGCGGTGCGTGGGATGAGGAGCGGGGCCGGGGACCACGGGGACGTGCCAAGGGCCACGACCGCTACTGCCCAGAGCCGCCGGAGCCTTTGGGTCTGGACCAGAGTGACACAGAGGGCTGGGGACAGGAGGTTTACATCCGCTAGGGTGAGGGGGGGTGTAGGCAGGGATGGCCCCCCCCCAACCCTCCTTTTCCCCAGCCCCAGTGCTGGCTTTGGGGCCAGGGGTTGCACTCAGCTGGGTGTCTTTGTAGGCCACGTGCCCAAAGCCTGTTCAGCTGTGCCATGGGGTGTCCCCCACCCCACTCTTGGTGTTAAGGGGGGGGCCTCCCTCCCACCGCAGCCCTCCCAGCATCCTGCGGTGCCTCGGGCCTTTTCTGTCCCACAGGGAGAGCGAGTGACCAAAGGGGACGTGCCAGTGGCTGGCGTATCCCCATCCCCTATGGCACAGGGAGGGGGGCTTGCGCTCTCCCCAATACCCAGCCCTTGCCTGCTGCCTGCAGCCCCCTCCCCAGGGTGCACCCGCTTCTCCATGGTGCTTTTTACCACCCTGCTGCAGGGGGACCCCTGAGCTGGTGGTGGAGGGGTTCCCTGCCAGCTGTCCCCTCCCCAGCTAGTGCCTGCCCCACAGCTGTGGGAGGGGTGCATGCGTGTGCTGTGTGTGCAGGGTTTTGGGGTGCCCACTGGGTGCTGCCTGCCTGGGGAGGGGGGGGGGGCATGGTTTTTGCATGTGTTTGCATTGGAGTGGGGGAGGATTTTGCCTGTTTTTGGTGGTGGGGGGGGAAATCTGAGCCAACTGGGGGGAGGGTGTCTAACATGTGCTAACAGCTGCCCCAGTCCTGGCCTGCCACAGTGCCCAGCAGGTCCCGGGGGGGCCCTGTGCTACCCTCACCCCCCCCCCCCCCCCCTTTCCCTGGGACCATGGGAACACACCGAGCAGCACCAGGCCCTGGCCCCTGCCAAACCCCTCTGTGCCACCCCCTCTCTGTCTGCTCTTTCCCCATCCAGCTGTGTCTGTCCGTCTGTGTGCCTGTCTGTCTGTCCCCCACCCCAGCTCCCCAGGGCACTGCCTTCACCTGTGCCCACCCTGGGGTGTCCCTTATCCCTGTGCCCCCATGAAGGTCGCAGCACTGGGGTGGGAACACCCCATGGCCGACCCTCGCAGTGGGGCTGGGCTCACCTCTCGCCCCCCACCTTGGGGCGATGCTGGGGTGGCCCTGGGGTCGCTGCCTTACCCACACCACCAGCCTTGCCAGCCTGGGCTGGGGGGGGCTCCGGGGTGCTCAGCTCTGCCGCTGCCAAAACGCCTCCACCCGTTGTGTGCCTCAGTTTCCCCTTTTTTGCTGGGGGGAACTCGGTGTCACTGCCTGCCAAGTGCTTTGAGACCCACCTGCCCCGGTGCTTGCCCCCACCGGGGCCAGGCAGCTGGGCCCCCCCCGCCCCAGCCCTCCTAAAGGGCAGGGGGACGTCCCATATTTATGTCATCCCACAAACTTTATTTAAAGACCCTGACAAAGTGTATTTTATTTATTTATTCTCCTTGGTGTGTGGGGGGACTCGCCCCGCTCGCTTGGTTCTTTGTAATAAACATTTCGGTGAGATCTCCCCGCGGCTGCGCCTGGTGGGGGTGCACAAGGAGGGTGGGGGGCTGCCACCAAGCACGGCTCTGCTCTGCAGTGACTGCAGCATCTCCTGGAGGGGGTTGGGAGCAGCCAGGACCTGCCTGGCTTTTGGGGAGGGACGCGTCCTGCAATGGGGCTGTACATGCTATTTACAGGGAATAAATACAGCACTGCTGGCTCAGGGCTGCCGGCACCTCCACTCGCTCTTCTCTGGCCAATACTCAAATGCTTTCCTGCAGGGAGACACGGGGACATCAGTCCCTGCTCTGAGCCCCCCCTCCCCAGGCCGTGGGGCCATCAGTCCCTTCCCCACAGGGCTGCTGAGGGCCCGTACTCACTCTCGTGGTGGAGGCGATGCTCGGCACACCAACCCAGCCTGGCAGGGGCACACCTGGTTGATGCTGAAGGCCAGACCCCCGGGGGGCACATGGCAGCTCTGCCCCAGCTCCAGCCGTTGCTGGCACAGCATCTCGCCGTGCCGCCGCGCACAGCAGCCACCCGGCCCGCAGTCCTCATCCTGCTGGCACCGTGCTCCTTTGTGGGGGGAGGGAACAACAAAGAGAGGGGTTAAATGTTGAAATCCCCCAGCCCCATGCAGGTGCAATGGGCCCAAAGTCGCTCAGCCTCATGCGTGTTGCAGCAGGGGTTGCGATGAGTCCCACTCCCAACCCGACCTCCATCACATCCCTCTGCTCCCGGGGTTGTGGTTATGGGGCTGCCCACCCCCGTCTGCTGCTCACCCTCCTGCCCGTCGGGCACGGGCTGCTGGCACTTCCCAAAGGTGCAGAGGAGGCCGTGGGCGCAGTGGGTGTCACGGCGGCAGTACTGCCCAGCAGGCCGTGTGGGCAGGCACAGCCCGAAGTGTTCGTCACAGAAGTGTCCGTGGGCACAGGGGCTGGTGGGGCCGCACGGCGTCACCTGCATTGGAAGAAGAGCAGTGGGGTCAGGGGGGCCCGGATCCATCCCCACCTCTGGGATGGGTCAGAAATGGGAGGGCAGCACGGGGTGGGATTGGGTTTGGGTTCCGTGTGCCTGTCTGTCCGTCCCCCACCCCAGTTCCCCAGGCAATGGAGCCGGGGCTGTTCAGGATGGGAGCCTCGAGTGTCAGGGGGCTTCAAGGGGCTGCTGGCTCACAGGGACTCATCCCTGGAAGAAGGGCACTGCCGCTCGATGCAGTTTTCTCGCAGGAAAAGAAAACCCCGAGCGTAAGGCCCGCCGCACAGCTGATGGTTGTTTGGGGCCCGGCGTCACTCAGGCAGCCCTCAGGCAGCCCGTAAAATTCCTGCTCCAGGTGAGGCTCGAACTCACAACCTCGGCATTGCTCCGCGTACTGCCCTATAAGTACCGCGCGCTGACCGATTGCGCCACTGGAGCGCCCGCTGCCGCCCGCCGCGCCCGCGCCCCCTCCCGCCCCGACCCCGCATCCCCCCCAGATCCAGCCCCCCTCATCCCTCTCCCCCCCTCCATCCTTCCCGCATCCCTCCATCCTTCCTGCGTTGCTTCTGCGTTTCCCCTTCATCCCTCCCCGCTCACCTCCTCCGCGCTGCCCCCCGGCCCGGCGCTTCTGCCCAGCGCTGCTCTGTCGGGCGGGTGTTGGGGCAGAGCGTACATCCATGCCCAGAGGTGCGCGGCGGCTGCGGGCAGAAGCGCGGCGAGGAGGCAGAGGAGCGCCGGGAACGGCTGCATGGCGCTGACGGCGATGGCACTGAGGGGCTCCCGGTGGGCGCTGCCTATTTGTAGCCCGCGGACCCCGCTGCCCCCCGCTGCTCCGTGTGTTTGCACGCCTAATGGGGAAGGAGGAGGCAATCAGGGTTTAAGGGATTAACGTAATTGCAGCCTTCCCCTCGCCGGGTGCCAAAGCCCCAAAGCAAACCGCCCCCTCGGAGCAGTCTGGCTCCGGCGCCGCGCTGCTCCCCGCGCTCGGTGCAGCCCCCCCAGCGCCCACGGGGGTGACGAGCTTTGCACCTTCCCTAACAGCTCTGCTAACGAGGTGTCCGCTGCCCGGCTCTCATTTCACCAGCAAACACCAGACGGGCTCCGCTGGTGCTGCAGGCAGTGCCGGGCCGTATTGCCGGGATGCCGCGGGCTGCTCTGCCCCCGACCCGCTCCATCGGACTCGTGGACACGTCGGGTCGCCCGTCCTCCTCGTGGTCCCCTTCTCTCTACCCGGGGCCTCAGTTCCCCAAACCCCACACACAACAGACGCTGACGGCTGACGCCATCGGGGTACCCCGAGCCGCTACGCTCACAGCTGATCCCACCTGCAGCTTCGCCCGGGGCTCAGCCGGACCCCCCCCCATCCCGCCCCAGCGTGTTTGCACAGCGGCTCAGGTTGCAAATATTGACCCGTCATCCTCATGTCCGTACTCCCCCATCTGCCCCCCGCTGGCTCCTGTTAATCCCCCCCAACAGTCCCGGGGGGGGAGGAAGGTCCGGCGCCCCCCCGGCCGCGCACGGCTCCACCACGGCTCCGGGATTCGGCTCCGCTTCGCTGCTGCCTCGAAATTGCACCCGCTGCGCTCCCACTGAAAGTTGGGGACGGGTCCCCATCTGCAGTGAGGGCAGCACTGCTGGAGCCGTGCAGAAAAGAGGGCATGCGTGCGTGTGCAAAGGTGTGCAAGGGTGTGCAAGAATGTGCAAGGGTGTGTAAGGATGCGTGCAAACCCGCACCCGCATCGCGCCCTGCCGCCGGCGCAGCGCAGCCCGCGCTCATCCCTGAGCGCCTCAACGCCGTTTCCCAGCAGAGGGGGTATAGCTCAGTGGTAGAGCATTTGACTGCAGATCAAGAGGTCCCCGGTTCAAATCCGGGTGCCCCCTCATTTTCTTTTCTTCTCTCCTTTTTTTTTTTTTTTTTTTTTTTTTTTTTTTTTTTTATGTGAGGATTTCTTCTTTTTTGGACCTCTTTTATCTCCCTTCTTCCCCCCCCCATCAGCAGTAGTTGAGCGGTGGTCGCGCAGTGCCCGCTCTCATCCCGCTGTCCCTGCACAGAAATGCCTCCGGGAGAGGGCAGCTGGCACCGGGACGGGCGGCACGCGTTCGACTCATCAGTTAATTGCAGCATCGGTGCCGTTCATCACCTTCATGAGTCTCACCACGGCGGTGGGGATGAGATGCGGGGCTCTGCCGCTGCCCCCGCCCCTCGGCCAGGACCCCAAAGCCGCCCCCGGAGGGTCTCAGGCTGTGGGTTGCGCGTTTTTGGGGTGAAGACCCGCTGCTCTTCCCGGGGGTCCGGGCTGCACCGCACAGCCGTGCCGGCCCGGGGGGGTCTGCGGGAGCCCGGGGCTGCGGTGAGCAGCCTTGGAGCAACGGGATGCCGGTGAGGAGGAACCGCCCGTGGGGCGAAGGGTGACTGCGGGCGGGATGAGGGATCGCTGCACGTGAGATGAGAGGATGCCGTTCGAGGGATGAGGGCACAGCGCCGGCAGAACCGGGCCCAGCACCCCCCGGCTCGGGCTCTGCCTCCGGCCCCATCCCCACCCCCGGCACCACCCCTCGGCTCCACCCCCGGCTCCGCTCCAGCTCCGGTGGCGGAGCCCCGTGCCCGGCGGGGGCTCGGCGGGTGCCGGCCGCGGGGGGGACCGCGATGCGCGGTGGGGGTCTCATCCTGCTCGGCCTCATCGCGCTGTGCGGGCGGCGCGGTGCGCGGGGCGCAGGTAGGGGCTGGCGCGGGGGGGGCGGGGGGTGAGGTCGGGGGTTGCGGGAACCGGGGGGCTGCGTGGCCGTGGGCAGAGAGCGGCTCCGGCCGTGCCTATCCCGGGGCTGAGGTCGGGTCCGCGTGGCCCACGGTGCGTGGGATGCCCGCAGCCGATGAACCCGCCCGAGGCGTGGGGCTCCCGCACCCAAAGGGAGCTCGACTCGGAGCCGCAGAAGTCGTTCCCTGTCCGTCCGGGGGATCCCCGCTCCCCCGTGCTTCAGTTTCCCCTCCCAGAGGCGCTGGGAGCGGAAACCCAAAACCTCGGGGAGCTGCGTTTTCGGCCCCAACCCCATCCTCACCCCTGGTGCTCCGTCCCAGGGCAGGTATGGGGAAGGCGCCGCTGGAGCGGGTGCCCCGAGTGGAGGGGGATCCCACGGTTAGGGATGTTCCCAGCTCGGATCACCCCCCGCTCGTCCAGGGACGCTGCTGTGCCGCTGCCCCACTGCTGAAGCCCTGCGGCTGCTGTCATTCCCAAGGCTTCGTGCTCCTCTTTGCACACTGCTGTGGGGCTCTGGGCTGCTCTGGGCGCGGATCGGGGGCGTTTTGCCTCCATTCTGACACAGCTGTCCCCCTGCCCAGGGCTGTCCCCGTGCCTTTGGCCACCTCACATCCCTTCCCTGTACCCCATCATAGCGCTGCTCGCTGGGGTTGGGACACTCGTGTCACCAAGTGCGTCACTGCTGGGGTCACATCCCACTGTGGGCTCCGTCCCTCTGACACTGCCTCGCTCCCCCCAGGACCCCCGGAGGGGCAGCGTGGAGCCGGGCAGCCCCAGGGGACTCACATCAGCCAGGACCTGGTGGGACGCAGTCTGGTCATCGACACACTGCTGGACAACGAGACTCGCATTGTGGTGAGCTGGGTGGGGGGGGGTCCAACCCTGCACAAACCAGAGCTATTTCCATTCTGGTGGAGCCTCTGGCTCTGGTTTACTGTGTGGGGCCGGATCCTGGCAGCACAGGGGGTAATTACAGCCTGGGCAGAGGCGGCCGTGCCCAGGGGCACCTGGGGGTCAGCACCGGGGATGCTTTGCCACGTTGCTGTGCTGAGGGCTCTGGGGGTCTCTATGGGGAAGACTCCGTCGTGTTACCGAGTGGCAGCGGTGTCACCTCTGGGTGTAGCACTCGGTTCTCACCTCCTGGATGCACCTGACTGCTGCCCGCAGTGCACTCACTGCTGTCTGTGGGGGGCAGGGGGTGTGGGGCGCATTCCCTGCCATGAGGGTTCCTCAACTCTGTTGAGCTGTGATTCTGGTGTTTTTGTGGCAGCTGAGTGTGGATTCGGGGGGATTAATTCTCACCGTGCAAGGAGTTGCTCTGGGGAAAGGGACCCCAGGGGGAGCTCTGCAGGGTCCCACCGACCCCTGCTGGGGCTGCAGCTCTGTGCTCTGGGACAGAGGGAATGGAAGTGTTTAAAAAAATAGGGGGAAAATAAAAAAGCAAACCACCAAATCCTGACCAGGGAGGGTGAGATTGTTTGCGTGGCTCTGGAGAGGGCATTTCCTGGGGCTGTATGGGTTTGGGGTCACTGCACCTCACCCCAAGCAATGCAGGCTCCGGGTGCAGCAGCTCCGTGAGTTTCCATGCGGTTGAGCATCCAAACTCCCTCCTAATTGCTGCTGTGACCAAAGCAAGGTGGTGGACTTGGGCATCCTGGTGACTCAGTGATGAGCTCAGGAACTCGGCAGCCAAATGCTCTGTGCTGCCCCAGCTCCTCCGCTCCATCCCAGCTCCTTCCAGTAACCCCCCAGGGCTACTGGGAATGCACTGAAATCCGCCGGCTGTGGGGCTCTGTGTGGGGGTTCAACCCCTGGACACCCCACATCCTGGGGTCCCAAAAGCCACACGTCCCATGCACTGGGACACAGTGCTTCCAGCACAGCCACCCCCTTGCCTGTTTTCCATCCCTGAGCTGCCTGGCACCAGGATTGGCTGTTGGAGACTTCTGGAGACTTTGGTGCCTTTATTTGCTCCGCTTCTTGCAGTCACTGCAGCCATAGCTCCCAGCCCCTGGCTCCAAAGCAGTTATTCCTTCCCAGGAAAGCTGCATCTGCTGTGCTGAAGTCCCTCATGAGTCACATCTCCCTCCTGCCAGCGCTGCTTCGGACTCGTGGTTCCTCCACTCCTCTCCAACTGCTCAGCCCCTGCGCTGCTTCGCACGGGGCGTTTCTGTTCCACTTCCATTGCTCTGCACTGAGGTGGTGCCCGTGTGCTTTGCACCCCTGCGGAGATGCATCCCACGGTGCTGATTCTGTCCCTGTCCCCACTGCAGGAGGACAACCACAGCTACTACGTGTCCCGCACCTATGGGCCAGGGGCTGCACGCCGCCAGGGGCTGTGGGTGGACATGGCAGCAGCTGATAGCAGCCACGTGAAGGTCCACGGGATCCTCTCCAACACCCACCGGCAGGCCTCGGTGAGCCCAGGGGGTCCCAGCTGCCATCCATCCTTCCCATGGCGGCATTGGCTGCCCTGTAGCCTTGGGGGAGGCATTTGGTTCTCCCCAGCCCCATCGCTGTGGGGCAGAAGGGGATGAGCCGTGGGGGCGGGGTGCTCCCTCCCAGCCCTCCATCTGCCAGCCTCGGGGGTTGCTCTGAGCTGGGGGTGCCCAGCATCGCCATCAGCTTTCCCACTTTCCGGCTGCTGTCTTCACTCCGTCTCCCTCCTGCAGAGGATCGTCCTCTCCTTCGATTTCCCCTTCTACGGGCATCTCCTGCGGCAGGTGACCATAGCAACTGGAGGTGAGTGGGGCTGGGGAGCCGGGGTTGGGCACGGGCACTGAGCTGAGCCCTCTGCTCTGCTGGCTCAGGTTTCATCTTCATGGGGGACGTCATCCACCGCATGCTGACGGCCACGCAGTACATCGCGCCGCTCATGGCCAACTTCAACCCCAGCTACTCCCGCAACTCCACCGTGCAATACCTGGATAATGGTGAGCCAAGAGAGGGGTGAGGGTGTGGGGAAAGGGCCTGGGGATCAACGCAGGGTGAGGAGAGGTGAGAGGAGTGATCCACTGTGGTGTCCCCCCAGGCACGGTCTTTGTGGTACAGTGGGACAAGGTCTACCTCCAAGGGAAGGAGGACGTGGGCAGCTTCACCTTCCAGGCTGCCCTGCACAGCAGCGGCAGGATCGTCTTCGGGTACAAGGAGGTGAGGGAGAGGGTCTGGGGACCGAGGTGCTGTGGGGCTCAGTGGGGCCGTCTCCATCTCACCCTCACCCTGTGCAGATCCCGGTGCCCGTCCTGCAGATCAGCGCTGCGCAGCACCCCGTCAAGGCCGGGCTGTCTGATGCCTTCATGGTCCTCAACCCATCCCCCGAGGTGCCGGGTGAGTGCCATCCCCTGCCCCGTGTCCCACATCCCTGGGGGGGCAGCTCCTGTGGGTTGAGTGCGTTGTGCTCCTCCCCAGCCTGCAGCCCTGGCCCAGGGGTGCTGCGCTCCGCAGGCCCTGCACTGCTTGCATGTTAACTGCAGCCACCCTGTGAGCATCCAGCTGTGAGACTGGGGCAGAGCAGCACCCATAGGAGAGCAGAGGGATGAGATGAGCAGCTCGGGGTGCTGCCCTCCCCACCCAGAGCACAGCACACGCTGGGCAATGCGCGGCGCATGCCAGCAGGATGCAGCGCATGCATGTGTGTGCACACTTGTTGCACGTGATGTGAGCTCCAGTGCCAGCAGGACGCAGCACACACGTGTCTGCACACGTGTCCCACACGTGACACACGCTCCAGGCACGGGGCGAGCCGGATGGAAGGGCTGCTGCAGCCTCTCCCTTCCCCTCCTGTACACCAACCACGCTCCTCGTGCTGCGCCCCGCGCCACACTTTGCTCGTTATTTCTGGAGCCAACCATCTGGCCCTCGTTTATTACCCATTCACAGCAGTTTGCACGGAAACCTCAGGGGCTGCTGCCCCCCTCCCCATGGGCTCCTAGGGAGCAGCGAGGGATGAGGGAGGGAATGGAGCTGGAAGGGAGGCAGGGATGGGGATGGGCTGAGCGGGGCTGGACCGCGTCCGCCTTGGAGTCCTCTGGGGAGAGGGAGCAGAGAGCTCCCAGCTGCTCATAGAGAAGTGAGGAAGGGGATTTCCGTGCCCTGAACCCCCAGTGTTGCTGCTTGGCTTCCCCTGCTGGGAAGAACCCCAGTGGCAGGGGGTGACCGAGGGGGGCTCACATCTAAAGCAAAGCTCCCGCTGCAGAGTCGCGCCGCCGGACCATCTATGAGTACCACCGTGTGGAGCTGGACACCAGCAAGATCACCAACATGTCTGCTGTGGAGTTCACCCCGCTGCCCAGTAAGCCATGGGGACAGGGTGGCACTGGGGCTGTCCCACGGGGCGCTTCGTGGGCACCGTGTGGCTCCAGCATCCTGCTGAGCAGCCATGCTGTGAGTGCTCACATCTACATGCATGGGGGAGAGCAGGCCATGGATATGGAGAGGGAAATACATCTGTCCTGGGCTCACCACGGAGAGCAGGATGCTTACTGCTGGGCTGGGAGCAGCCTGGTCCCACCACGTGCTGCGGGCACCTCCAGCCTATTGCTGTGCTCTCTCTGCAGCTTGTCTCCAGCACCGGAGCTGTGAGGTGTGTGTGAGCTCCACGCTGACCTTCAACTGCAGCTGGTGCCACGTCCTGCAGAGGTACTGGGATGGGTCACTTCTGCCTTTCCTCTTGCTGGAGATGTTCCTGTAGCCAGGACAGCACTCTGCACCACAGGGCCGATCTCTGCTGTTGCTGAGGGGTTTTTAGTGGTTTTCCTTTTTTTGTGTGATGCTGGCAGTGGCTCACGGTCGGTGGTTTGGTGGTGGCCTGACCTCAGGGCACAAGTTGGAGGAGCCGCTTCCCGAGGGTGGAGCTCAGTCCCAGGGCGGTGGTGCGGAGCTGGGACAGCAGTGGGATGGATGGATGCTGATGTCAGCGGGATTTGGGTGGGATCCACTCCATGCTGGGGCTGGGATTTGGACCAGATTGAGTTGAGGTCCCAGACATCGAGGGACTGCGATGCCCCCGGCCACGGGGACAGCCCCTGACCCAGGGATGCTGCTCTGCCCTCCTTCCGCCACAGCAGGAGAGCCACAGTTGAGGCTGTGCAGCACCGGAATGTAGAGCTGGCAGCAGGGGAGGGGACCCACTAACACAGATCCTCGTGCACCGTGCAGGGGCTGCTTCACCCAGCTCTGCTCAGGCTGCATCCTGGCTGTGCGCCCATCACATGTGCAGCGACTCCATGAGGCCTCAGCAGGGACAGGGGAGGGCTGGGGGCACCTCGTGCTGTTTGCTGGCTCTGCTCTTATCACCCCTGGGACGCTGAAACCTCGCCGCCCGGGGGCTCCCAAAGGCCACAGAGCTGCCTGGGTCCCTGTTTCTGTGGCTGGTGCTTCCCCGACATCATTTATAATTTCTTTAATGTGCTTTTCCTGCCCAGATGTTTCTGGGGAAAGGAAAAAAAAAATCCACAAACAAACCCTTCTGGAGCTCACGGCCTTGGCGCAGAGCGCAGGGAATGGAAACTCACGCTGTCTCTGTATCTTTTTCCTATCTCTCTGCTTCTCTGTTTTCCTTGGAGAAGCAGCGCTGACCATTTTCCACCTCCGTCAAGAGGAACCTTTGGGTCCTTCCAACACAGCTGCACTGGAATCCCCACAGCTTGCATGTAACCCTTCCACCGCGCCGTTCCTCTCACTGCCTCTGCAGCATTGCTGGGCATCTCAGGGGCTGCACCGGAGCAGCAGACGTGCACTGCTGCTCACTCCATTGCTGCTCTGCATCCCAACCTGCTGGGTTTAATGTCCCCTTTCACTGCAGGTGCTCCAGTGGCTTCGACCGGCACCGCGAGGAGTGGCTGTCCTATGGCTGCGCCCAGCAGGTAGGGCTGGGGCTCGGTGCTGGGAGTGGGGCTGGGTGACAGCAGGCACATCCCAATGCCAAACCCCACTCTGAGCTCTGCTCGGCCGCAGGATGCGCACAGTGTCCCTCCAGGTTGCCCTGCTCTGCTACAGGACGTCCATGCATAGCAGACATCCCCCCTTCTTCCATGGGGAGAGCCCAGAGATGCCCCAGCTGTGCCCAGCCCTCGGAGCACACAGGGCTGTTGGCTCCTCTCCTCCCTCCATGTGACTCCGATCCCCTCTAAGAAAGAAGGAGTCGGCCTTTAGGATTTGATGTAATTTTTTTTTATGTCCTTGTCAGCACATCTCCACGTTGTCCAAAGTTGTTTCTTTGTCTTGGAAAGATCCGACCAAACATCTGTTTCTGCTTTGGTGTTTTGTTGTTTTGGCGATTTTATTTTTTTAACAATATATATTTTTTTCCATTTTTCCTCGCTGAACACTCATCCTCGTTCTCTGTTTACCAAGAGAGAGGGAAAAGGAGGTCACGGGACCGACGCTGAGGGCCTGTGATGCAAGCAGGGCAGGCTGTCACCAAACCTCCACCACCTCCCCCAACCCACCACCCCCAAATCTCTCCCACATCACCCCCCACCCCAATTTCTGCCCCTTCTGGGCTGTATCCCTCCTCCCAATCCTTCTCCAGCCCCACGGCGATGCCTCCAGCCCCGCTGTGTCCCCCCAGGCAGCTGCCAAGAGCTGTGAGGACTTAGCAGAGGACGACCGCTACTCGCCGCCCCCCGACGGCTCCTCCTCGCCGCTGGATGAGGACATCACCACCCCCACGGCCTCGCTCTTCATCGACAGCCTCACTACAGAAGGTGGGACGCTGTGGGAGCGACGATGCTCTGAGGGTCGGGGCTGGCAGTGGTGCAGCAGAGCTGTGTGATTGCTTGGGAGCACGGAAAGCTCCAAATAAAGGCCCCCGTTTCCCCCGAGACGCCCCAGTGCTAAAGCTTGATAATCCCATTAACGCAGGGCTCGCTCCTCGGCAGGTATCGCTTCAATTTTGCTGCTTAATAGTCCCTAACGCAAACTGCTAATTAGAATAAATAGAAAGGAACATTAGTAATTGTCCTTCGGCGATGGGAAGGAGCTGGGGGGGAATGGAGCACGGGGCTGACGGAGCCGACTTTGAGAGGAGCGAAGGGAGGAGGGGGGAAGGCGACACCACCACTGAGATTATTTTCCAACTCCACGCCGATTCTTGGAGAAAAGAACAAGAGCCTTTCTGTGACACGGTCAAGCGTGAAGTTAATTTGTAATCTTGGAAGCAAACAAACAGCCAGCTGCACCGGGCAGCAAATTCGACGGGAGCGGAGCAGCGGAGGGACGATGAGGATGGGTCCCCACTCCTCTGCGTCTCCCACTCTGCGTCCTTTGGAGAGTCCCACATCTGCAGTGCTGGCCCAGAGCTGTGGCCCACAGGGGGCTGAGCCCCGTCCTCATGCAGCCTGGTGGCTCTTGAATGAGAGGGAAAATGGGACCGGGCGTCGGACCCCCATGAGGAACATCTGTGGAGCAACAGAGCCCCCCAGGTCGGGTGGGGAGTGCCGGCAGCGCAGCCAAGTCAGCCCAGTTCCCCTCGTTGCTCTGCCTTGCTGAGTTCCAGGGCTGCTCCCCAGGTGTCTGTGCTGCAGGCGGCACCTCTGCGAAGGAGGGGACGCCAAGCAGTGTGTGCTTATGGTGGTGTTTTATTGCTTGGGGGGGGGTCCTTCTCTCCCTGCATTTGGAAATGCTGGGGGTGGGTGCTGGCAGTTCCCGAGTACGGAGAGGAGCACAGAAAGCATCTCAGCAGGCTGTTTACTATTTTTGCCCCTCGTTTCTTCTTTCAGACGACACGAAGCTCAACCAGCACGCAGGCAGTGAAGGTAAGGCCCCGCCGCGTCTCTGCCTGGAGAGCTGTGATCAGTCAGCAGGGTGAAATGGGGACTTGAAAGATGCAATCAAGATAAGAATCTGACTGTCCTTCCTCTGATGAATACTGCTTCAGGTTGTGTAACGTGAGAGCTGGGGCTGATCTGTTTTACCCTGATGCCTTTGTCTGCACTTCCCACTTTTCTTGGTGAAGGAGGACTGTGAGCTTTCTCTTTCTACGCAACTCCCTTTCCTTGCTTTTATACCAGGTCCTTTTCCTTCTGAATTTCCCCAGCTGTGCCAAATGGCGCCGTCAAGTTCAAATGTAAGCTGTCCTTGCCGTGAGCCCAGCTCTGCCTCTTTCATCTCTGTGCCCCTCAATTGCAGCAGCTGAATTTTCAGCCCGGTGCAAAGCAGAGCCCAGCCCTCTTCATTGCAAGCAGCTCCTGGAAGTTAAATTGGCTAAAAAGTGGGTGCAGCATCAGTGCCAGTGCAGGCACGGGGCCTTTGAAACACATGAGCTTCCCAGGCTCAGCCAAATTGCTCCCCGAATGGCCGGTAATGTCACTGCTGATCTATGCCACATACAGGCTCTGGAGCTCTGTGCAATGGAGTATCCATAGCCGAGGGCAGGGGTGAGCTGCAGGGCTGTGGGTAAGGGGCTGAGCAGCCCCCTGCATATGGCTAATGGCTTTCTGTCTGAGCGAGCAGCCAATGTACGAGGAATAGGGATTGGATGGAGGGGTGAAATATTACACGGTCATCATTTAATCCTCTTTCTTTGCCAGCTGTTGGTATCATCTAGGAGGGATGCTGGGGCTCAGCCCCCAGCTCTCCATGCATCTCTTGTTGAGCCAGGCTGGGTGCTCAGCCCCAGTGCAGGTCTCCAAGCATCCTGCCTTGCTTTTCCTGAGCCCTCAGCCCACTTCCGAGCCCAGCTGAACCCTTTTTGCAGGTGTGGGAAGCGACCTTCCTTCCGATGAAGTGGGTGCCCCGATTCACACCGGGACGATCGTGGGCATCGTGCTGGCTGTGCTGCTCATTGCAGCCATCATCCTCGCTGGGATCTACATCAACAGCCACCCCACCTCCAACGCCGCCCTGTTCTTCATAGAGGTGAGTGGGGAACTTTCTCTGGTCCCATCCCAACCCTCCAGAGCAGAGCACAGAGGAGAGGATGTGGGTAGATTGCACACCTGAGGCTCTTAGCATCGTCCTGCAGTCACAGCCAAGTCCCAAGCGCTTTAAACTTAGGCTCATTCCCACCCACGCTGCTTTATTTTGCGCTCTCTCAGGTGCTTCCATTCACACCTTGCCTTTTCTCCCCATTCAATCTCAGCCTCTCCTGCCTGGGATTGCTGCCTTTTCAGTTGCCCAGCTGGATTTTGTCAACTAAAATTGTCAGGCTTTGCTGATAGATGTCATGCCATCAGCTGCTGTGGCAGTGGTGGTGCGAACGCTCGAAATGGCAGATTTTAATTCTCAGGAAGATGGGGGGTCTGACAATCTCCATCTGCTGCTAAAAGCCCGAGGAGTGCAGGGCAGCAGCAGGCTGAGTCCTGGCACAGGAGCCGTGATGCAGAGCCCTCACCTCTCCTTGTCACCCACTGCCTTTTTCCTCAAGCACTCATCTCTCCTCCATCTGTCCCAGCTGCAGAGGATCGATCTGTGGCCTTTATCAGTTCATCACCTGACGATGTTTGGTGCATTTATCCTTGCAGCACCCAACCGGGATGCAGTGCAGCCGTCCCTGCGCTGCAGATGGCAGAGAGGTGCAGGGGTGACCCTCCGTGGCCGCCCCATCCGTTCCCCTTAACAGCACGCCCTTGTTCTGGCACTGATGTGGGATCTCCCTTCCAGTTTCCTTCTGTTCTGCTCCCTCTGTTCCCCCTATCGGGGAGATGCTCAGTGAGACTGATGCATTGTAACAAACTCCTTCGAGCATAAATCATTCTTTCCTTTTCCAAACTCTCACAAAGATAGCATTGTTTCGGGGCTGAGCTTTGAGTTTCCGGCAGGCTTGGCTTGAAATGCTGCTCACAGCTTCTGATGGCTTTTTGTTCCTGTCCACAGCGAAGGCCCCATCGTTGGCCTGCCATGAAATTCCGCAATCACCCCAACCGCGCCACGTACTCCGAGGTGGAGGCAGGCAGCCATGAGAAGGAGGGCTTCGTGGAAGCAGAGCAGTGCTGAGCACTTCTCTCCCTGCACCTCTGACCTGCCACGTCTCAAGTGTTGGAGTCTCCTGTTACCCTATTGCAAAATCTTTCCCCTGGTGGAAAAGAAACAGCAAGTCGAGGAAAAAGACCCAACGGAGCATTGAAGAGAAGGAGTCGGGGCTCTTTCCTCTCCCAACCAAGCACCAGCTTCTCTTCTCTGCTCTGGAAGAAAGGAAAACCTGTTTTGTTTTAAGAGCAAAACCCTTCCAAGGATTCACCTTCAGAACGTTTGTGAGCCGTTGGCTCTGAGGCACTTTCTGCCATCCAGTTAGTTTACTCAGTTACAAGCTGTGACTCTTACCCGAAAGGAACCAGAGGCTGAAGGGAAAAATCACCATCTTGGGTTCCTTCAAAACATCTTCGTGGCCACACATCAGCAGGAGCAGGGGAGGTTTTGCAGGCAGAGGATGGGGACGGAGCTCGGCCATGGTGACACCTGGAGGTCGATCCACGCTCACTCATGGGAGCTTCCCATAATAAGCAGTGAAGGCAAACGTGCCTCGATATCAGTGCAAATCTGAACAACGCTTCGTTAACAGCCTCGGATTTGCAGCCTGCTGAAGTCAGTGGATTTCCTATGGCTTCTTTTTGCTGTGTCAGTGATGGGCCCTTGGTCTGCACCCACGCTGACACCGTGGGTCCAGAATCCGACCCTCTCTGAGGGGCTCAGCTCTGCACCTCCAGGGCAGCTCTGCCCTCTGTGCCACCCGGCTCATGACAAGCTGCAGCAATGCTCAGCCTGCTTCCATCAGTGCAGTCCTGGGTCCCAAACTGGGGAGAGGTGGCACGAAAATGAGAGAGAAGGCCAAAGTCCAACGTCAGGTACAGTTTTCTTCCTCCTACCAAAAAAAAGAGCATTGGTTATATGGCTTTTTTGGTTTTTTTTTCTCCTTATCTTTTGATCCTCTGTTATTTATTCTGATATCATCTTTGAAACATATTTTATCCACTGGCTGGTTCGGCTGTCACCGGTGGCGATGGCTGCCAAAGGCAGGGTCTGTCTAATTAATGTTTTCCTTCTCATCTGCTGAATTTATATAGCCATTAAAGATAAATATGGATGCTCTGTGGCATTTAGACCCTAGATTATACTTCCTCATACGTAGCCACGAGGGAGACTTTTGCTGCATCTTATTATGGCATAAAGGCACCAAATGCTTTCACAGGGAAAGCCAGGCTGGGTCGTGCCGAGTTGTTACGACCCAGGCAGTCTCTCTTCAGATGTATTTTGAAGACAAACCTTATTTCCAAACAAAGCTTTCGATGGGAAGGTGGTTTGTTCCCCTGTTTCCCTGAAGTAGAAAGAATTCAGAGGAACGCTGTCATTTCGTTTTTGCCCCGGATGGTTATGAGCTGGTAAGGAATTTTCCCTGGATTTCCACCTCTTCAAATAATGGCCCTATTGGTAGTGATTTCCTTAGTATGCACACACAAGGTTTGTAGGTATTCCTCTTTAGGTCTTTTATGCACAACAAGGTTTTTAGGTATTCCTCTTCCCCCACAGCCCCTAAGATGCTAGGTAACAGCCAACACATCTGAAATGCTGCACGTTTAAAAGAAAAGAGACTTTAAATGGAGTGCGATGGAGCTGTATAAATCACTGCAGCCAGAACCTTAAAAGGGTTCCAAAGAGGATCAGATACTCAGGTGGAGAAAAACAACATCCGAGTGCCATAGCACGGAAGTGACTGAGATACGTGGAGCGCGCTGCAGGACTGATGTCGAGTTCTGAGTGCCTGCAGTCAGAAAGGCTTCATTTTTTTGTTGTTTCTTTTCTTTTCTTTCTTTTTTTTTTTTTTGTCCCCTCCTTAAAGCAAAGCAGCCAAACCAAAGCAGGCTGTGCTGCGTGCTGTCAGGTGTGTGCTATCAGCTCGACCCGGGGCACAGCAGTGAGGCTCTGCCTGCAGCCATGCCCTGTGCTGGGGTCCTGGCAGGCAGCGCACAGCTCAGCAGCTCAGCAGGCCGTGCTGTGCCACCCATCCAACCTTCCAGGAGCTCTGGGTGCTCGGAGCTCACACCTGGGAAGCCCACGAGCCAGCAGGCACCAACCTGCATTTCCTTTGCACATGGCACAGAAGAGGTCGTCTGTTAAAACCCAGCTGTCACGTTGCTGTTGCCTAGAAGAAAGAGAGCGATGTCTCTACCAGCACTGCTCTCCTGCTGGCCCTGTGTGTCCCATCACCAGCCTGGGACAGGGGCTCATCCTGCCCTCGGATGCTGAAGAACACGATGAGGACAACCAGGACATGAAAAGCAAACCCAGAACCTTTCCATCACGGCTTCTCTCAAGAACTGAAGGCCTACCTTCCACATACTTGAATTTACAGCACAGTCGGACTCTTTAGGGGGACTAAAGGCACTTTAACTGTCTTTCAATGCAATGTATTTACTGTGGATTATCTGCATGGAATATAGTCTTAATATTAAAAAAAAAAAATCTTCCTTTTTGGACTGCTTTGTTTTCAAATTAAGGATTATTAGTTATGCTTATGCAGGCTTGGAAGCACAGCCTGAATTATTCTCATCCTGTGTGCTTTTAAAGGCCTCTGTAAGAACACAAAGACCTTTTCTAAAGGCATTTGGGTTTCAGTAATAACACATCTTATCAGGAGGTGTTCCCAGGACGTATCAAGGATAAAAGGGCTGTAATTGAGGTTTGCACCAAGGCTGTAATTTTCTTCTAATTTTATCTGCTCAACTTGTTGAGGATTTTAGAAGCCTTTTCAGCTCAAACAATGAGATTTGCCTGTTCCATCCGACTTCCTCTAGTCAGGTTTAGTGTTTTGATCCCTGCCCTTGCACCAAAGGATTCCATAAATGCAAATCACCTTCAAAATCCCTGATCTGAGAGCTCTGGTTCCCACCTCCAGCTCTGGGTTCTCTTCACGGCTGCAGGAGAACAAATCAACACCATGGATTAACAGAAGGGTTATGAACCAACCTTCCTGTGCCCCCCATCCCGTTCATCCCCCTCCCCGGGTGCCTTTTCCAGCATTGGGAGAACAGTGCTCACACGATACAGCCATAAGGGAATTGAAATGTGAGCAAAGATCTCCACCAGTGCCACGTTCTGGTTATTTTTATGAGCAGAGAAGTAGCAGATTTATAATTGGAACACAGACAGCGAGCAAAAGCTTTATATAATGCAAATAAGGGGGGAAAAAATGTAAAAATCAGCTCTCCTAAACAGCTTTCACACCAAGCATCACCCCCAAAGCAGGGAAAAAAAACACTGCAGCCATCCCACAAACAAAGGGTTCATGTCTTGGAAACGCAAATGCAAGCTCAGATACTGAGCAGGCTGAGCCATAGTGAATGGCTGTGGAAGCAAACAGGGAGCAGCCTGCTGCAAAAGGGCCCTTGGGTGGGGGAATGGAACCCTGAATGGAGGCACAGCTCTGGAGCTGCACTGTGCGAGAGCCACAGAATGAAGCTCTGGTTACAGCTGGGAACACTGGGGCTCCTGAGGTCCTTGCTTCGTGTTCAACGCCTGTGACTTGGGTTTCCTTGTCTAGAAAGCAGGAATGGGAATGATTTCCTTTCTCACAAATTGTGAATTTGCTAGCAGTAATACTAAAACAAAAGCAAAGTACTTACAGATGCTCAGGAGTGGTTTTCAAGGGGAAAAGCATTACTTGCTTAGGTGGCAGCACAGCATCACTCGTGTGCCCATCTCAGGAGGTGGCTGCTTCCATAACCCCCAAAAATCCATTGGGAATTCACCTTTTTCTACAGCCCCACAAAAGAGAATCAACAGATTGAACAGGGATGAAGACGTGTGCACTGGTAGGGGCTTGGTAATGAAGAACATCACTGCAGAGGCTGACTTCTCACACACCTACCTCACACGCTTCCCCCTCTGCTGCAAAAATCACTCCCACCACTGCTGTTACATTTCTGCTGCACGCTTCACCCAGAAAGATGCCAGGTTCCCGCATCAGCAATGCTTGTAGCACATCTCCCTGCTGCTGGGGGAACTGCACTGGGCTCTGAGCACAGCAGCACTGACTGTGCAGAGACACGAGGCAGCAATGCAGCGCGGCAGCAGAGGTGGCTCAGAAGGGAAGAACAGATCGAGGCGCGTCGGAGGTGATCATCCAGACTGAGGTGTACCTTGAGATGGAACCTTGCTCGTGGAACCTTGAGATTCACCACCTCCTGCTGGCTCAGCAGAACACTTCTCTCTTCTCTTTAACAGGAAATGGGTTCTGTTTCTCATTTCCAGAGGGAGGACAAGAACCTCCCAGCGCTGCGCTGCCAGAATGGAGCATTTCCACCCAATGCCACCCAAATACCCATGGAAGATCAATTTCCTGCATCATCAATGCACCCCCCCTATGGAAACAAGGATGTTCTTGGTGCTTCTTCAAAGGAATAATGGAACTCACCAACATGCTCTGTCCAAAAAAGCTGCTAAGATGATAAAGCAGGGCTGCACTGGCTGCAGTAACTTCCTCTCAGCCATGAAGCTTCCCATGGCTCCAACGGATAATTATCTCCGTGTTGTGCTGACAGGTTCCCATCTGTTTAGGGCTGAATGCTGCATCTTAAAAAGAAACAGAAAGGAAGAGCCCCAGTCGCACGCTGACAGGTTTGCTCAGCTCTTCAGAAAACCCAAGGAACACAATTGGGGATGCTAATTAATTCCTGGTAATCCACTTCTCTTCTTGTGTGTGTCCGTATCCATTTCTCTGCAAACGGGGAAGATGCAGAAAAGCCAAAGATGGGAATAACATAAAGATCATTTCTAGGGAAGGAGCAGACAGGAAGGCTTAGAGATCAGCTCAGGGAATGCTGAGGTGTGAGGCGAATCCCAAATATCCAACCAAGGATGAGCAACGTGCACAAGGGACAAACCTGAGCCCTTCTGCATCCACCTCGTGCTCCCTCAGCCCGTTTCCTCTATCTGAACACTCGGCTCAGGGCTGCCATGCTGTTTCCAAGTGACCCCGAGGAAGCCCTCAGCCCTCCTGCTCCACTTGGGTGAGGGCAGCCCTCCTCCACAGGGCTCCTCGAGCAGCTTTAAGGCACACAGAGCAGTTGGAGACCCTTGGCAGAAAGGCAGTGTAGGGGGACAGAGCATTATTAACTCCTCTCAGCTGCAACCACTGCCCCAAAGCGAGGTAGAAGAGAAGGAGAAAATGGCAAGTCCTAGCATTCAACCCATTCCTGCCCTCCTTCCTCACAAGCTCCAGACTACGGCACTTAAAACCCAGCGACGAACAAGGACAGATGGAAACTCCAGGCAGTGTGAAGGCTCTGTTATGCTTTCCTGTAGCCCTAAGCGTCAGCAGGATGCCACTCTGTTCTGATACTGCAGCGAGGACGCGGACGATGCAGCACCACCAGCCAGGATCAGAGCACCAGGCCAGGTGTCATCTCGACCACTCAGTGCATGGAATGCATTAAGTAAATACTCGTAATTTGTTCTCTGTTTGCCTATTTGGTCGTGTTTTCGATTCTCTTTGTTTCTTTAAATTCCTGCACAAATCCCATCCATATTGCCGTGTTCTGTAAGCAAGATAACATGAAAACAGGACACTGCATTATCAGAATTCATCTTCTCAGCAGATCCAACAGCTCCAGAGGTCTGGGCCAGGACCCTGGGATATGCACACAGCACTGCCTCTCAGACCTATGCCATTTGTCAGCCTTCAAAGAGAACTGCAGACCCAAGAGGAGACGATAATGTGAATTAATTGAAGGGATTGTACAAAACAGGGCCTCCATCCCCTCCTCACCCTTGCACACCGCACAGAAGAGCTGGATGAACCAACCGCCCCCTGCTAATTGCACGCTTCTATCATCCCACCCTGAAGCACCAACACTTTTCTGCTCAGGGATCCCCAGCCAACCAGATGATTTGCACCTGGTTACGTCTTTAAATACTGATATTATCACAGGGTTCTGCAGCGTTTGCCTTGACTGTGTAATGATGGAGAACTGCGCTGCTCTCCTGGGGCCAAAAATTCAGATCATAGATGAAGGAATTTAACAGCACGCTTGAACACTGCATTCCCATCCACCTCGCAGCTTCCCGTGACTGCAGCAGCACCATTACCCTCCTTTCTAAAGCTCAATTGTACTTTTTCCTTATTAGCTTTCATCCCGTCAGCCCAAAGCAGCTTACAAACATCAGCTGGGATTGCAGAACCTCAAATAACAAGGCAAACCAACAACGCCGTGACTCACTCAACCAGCGTAAAACAAACACAAGATAACGCCGTCACCACACAACGCGACTTCATTTCCAAACCTGGTGCCACCGTTGCTATCATTAATTATGCCAGTCATTAAGTAGCTGGACATAGGAAGCCCTTAAGCCATTGCCAGGCTCCAGAAAGACACCGCAGGAGGAGGGCACTCCATATCCACCCCGAGCAGCATTGGTGCAAATGGACGCACGGGACAAGCTGATGGCCTGGCACCCCTCAAAAGCAGCTCTGTTACTGTTTGAACCTTTCAGTTCTCTTTATCTCACAGTCAGGAGCCGCTCAGCTCCACCATTTTAGAACTGCTCGGAGGTGAGGCTCACGGGCACTGCGCTGAGGGGCTGGTGGGTGATCTCAGAGCTCTTTTCTAACCCTTATGATTCAAATAAAGTTCTAGAGGAAAAGAAACATCAACAAACCAACACCCTCCCCCCCCCTCCCCCCTCAAAAAACCCCACACATCACCGTGTCAGCAGAAAAACACGTTGGGAGAAGAGCACAAAAGCAGCTGCAGCCCTCTGCTGCCATCGTATGGGAAGGAGCAGCACCAAGGCCTCTCCCCAGGGCTCCAGCTGCCCTTCCCCAGAGAGACGCGGGTTTCCAGACAGCCCTGAGAAGAAATAATATTAAGAATCAGTTTGTTGGCGAGCACGGCTTGCTGCTTCAACAAAACAGCGTCTCATGTGGTTTCCCGTCCGCGCAGCAGCACCGTGCCCCGTGCCATGCAACAGGGCAGTTTGTAACCCCTGCAGCAAGGAAGGTTGTTAGCAGGGGCAGACGGTGCCACGTGGCTGCTATAGGCAAACCCAGCAGCCTCCCGCGAGGGACGCACGTGGAACACACCGTGCGTTTGGGGGATGCAACCGGGTGAACTCGGGGCCTCGCAGCAGCCACCCACTGCAATTTGGGGCCGAGACGAGGACAGCACGCATCTACAGCCACCAGAAAGCCGTGGCAGGGCTCCTCAGCCCGCTGCAGGAGCCGGGAACCGCACGGACCGAGCCGCCTTATGGCGCTGAGCTCTGAAATGGAGGCTCAACGGCAGTCTTGCGTTAATTATTCATAAGGGGGCGCGGCCACGAGAGAGACGTTGCTGTACAATATGTTAATTAATGATGATGGAGGCGTGGCCACGCGAGAGGACGTTGTGTTGCACCTATTGATTATTCATGAGGGGGCGTGACCACGCGAGGACGTTGCTGGAAGGGGCGTGGCCTCGAATCAAACAGAAGGCGGGGCCCAAAGGGCGGGAAGGACTCCGGAGGGGTCTGGGCTGCTGAGGGGAAAAGGCGGGAAAGTAATCCCCGCCTGTAATTAGGAGGGGAAGATTATGGCCAACGCTTCCGAAGAGCTGGAATAAAACGCTTCAGCGCCCTCTGAAACGCCTGGTGTTACAAGGCTGGCCTTACAGAGAACCGGCGCCCTGAAAAGGGAAGTGTTTGAGCTGGGCCTCCACATACACCGAATACACGTTTGGGTTTAACGAATAAAAAGACGCTGAAGCGCACAAACACAGCCTGCCCCACACTGAGCCCGGCAGGCGCTGAGGGGCTCAAAGAGGGCAGCGAGGCCCCGCAGAATCGCCACAGAACGCATTTAGATGCGCGAATGAAGCGGGTTCGTTTCCCCTCCAGGTGTGTGGGGCGGCTCGGCGCTGTGGGAGCCCTGTGTGCTGCCCTGCGGCCTGGCGCTGCGCCTCGGCCTCAGGGCCCTGAGGAGCACCAATGAAAGGCCCAGCACCACGAATAGACAGAAATTCATCACAACAACGACAATACTAATGATAACAATGAGAGAAGCGGGTGTTTTCTTGCTCCTGCAGAGATTCCTGTGCTGTCGCTCCACTGCCGCCCTCAGACCGTCCCCATCACAGCTGTTCACTAATTGGGGTTTTTACTGCACTGCTTTGCGCCACCAAAGAGCAGCAATAAAAACACCCTTCCCGTCAGTCTGGGCCGCTGGGTAACAGCACTGACATCCAGGGCAGTTTTTTTGCCGTCCCTCACTTGAATTCATGCACTTCCCTGAGGAGGAAAAGCAGTAAATTCCTGCTAATATTTGAGGCGATTGGTTTTATGTCACTGGCTGTGAGTGAGGGGAATGGAGAGGATCCAAACCAATCCCCAAAGCAAACAAGCTTTTGTAACAAGTGTTTGCCAAAGGCTAACAGGGGGCTGGGGAAAATATCCGTGGGGCTGAAGGGCGTCCATTAGCAGGAATTTAGCGACTGCTTGAGGACGGGGAAGGTTGTATAGGAGATAGGAAGTTGATGCTTTCGGCCTTGTAAACAAATTAGGTTATAGCAACAAATAAGATGAACCTTCCTGGACAGTGCTATGGGTTGAGCTTGTTAAATATTTACCGTTTACCTTTCGATTTCCAGTCTCCATTAAGCAGTTCTCTAAACAAGCGGAGTCCCAGCAGCAGATGGAGGTACACAGAGCATTGCACCGCTCTGGCTGAATTCCCTAAGAAATAAAAAACAAGCCAGAGAGGAAGCAAGGAGGAGCTTTTCTGTTTATCTGGGGGTGATTTCTTGAAGGTTCTTACAGGCTTCTTGGAAATTGCATCCATTTTCTATCTTTCGCTTAAGCAAAGCCTAGTGAAACATTCATTCTGGTGCAGATACATTTGCTTCTGGTGCTTGCGGAGCTACAAAATATAAGCTGTCTGTGCTAAGATTGTAACATAGCTACACTAAAAATGTTTCCAGCAAAGCAGGACTCCCTCTCATGGTCGATGCCGACCCCGTTGCCCTCAGCAGAGCCCAGCTGTAACACTTCCACTGGAATGCCCCGCGTCCTTTCTGTTGTCAGTACAGACAGAGCTTCCATTGTGGACGTGGTGTATCACAGAGGCCCGGCCTGCGTGCTTCAGCAATAAATACGAGGGATGTTTGGAACTTGTTTTCTGTAATTTTGGTAAATTTTTGATCTTTCAAACAACGGAGTCTATTCTCTGAGCACATTTCCCACTGATAGTAACTGGGATGTTGCAGTGCAGCTTGGACAGACTCCAGTTGTGTTGCTACCAGCGCTGCCAGCTCCTCTAGTCACACAGCAGCGCTCATTCATTTGTCAGTTTCCCTGAATCCTCATCTGTCAGAAACACCAAGAAATGGTGTTAAAAACCCCCCCACACACAAAAGTTAAACGTTAAGATGCAGTGAATCACTGAACCTTGCTGCTGGGCAGTGTGAGGTGCGCCTACCCCAGAGACTCAGAGCAGAAGGCAGATCAAAAGCTCAGTTCTTTCTCAAAGCTCGCTGCTTTTTAGACCTTCGTTTGGGGAAAACCTGTGTCACCGAATCAGGCAATACTGTGCGGTTTCTTTGTACAGCACACGTAGTCATTGCATTGAATTAAGCCACCTGTCAGTTTAAATGCTACTGGAGATAGATGGTTTGCAGCTTTGTACCTGTAGTATTCTGGTTTGGTCGGATGTCAGCACGCATGTGTGGAATTATCACTCTAAAGCAATCAAGAATACTTCTGGTAACATCAATAACATCACTACCTCTGTTTTATTACTATTTATCCTGTTGAATGATCTGTGTGATCAGGTAAGGGAATGTTGTTGATGACTGCAACCTGTCTATTTTCCAACATTTATGCGGTGCACCCAACCAGGATTTTCACGCTCTGCTGCTGTGCCAACAGCCATTTCCTCTTCTTACCTTTGGAGAGAATTTCCCCATCTGAAAATACAACTCTCCTGTTTTCTCCCCAGGATAAATGTGTGAGAGCAGCAGAACGATGGCCTCCATTGCAAGGACCAGCTGCACCTCCGCCCCAAACCAGAAGCACAGAGGCAGTAACCAACGCTGCAGGCGGAGCTGCAGCACTGTGGATGCAGATCCCCAATCTCTGTCTACACTGGGATACTTTAAGACACTGCCATTAGAGATCTTCCAAATGCTGCTGAGCTATCTCTCAGGTGAGGCTCTGACAAAAGAGGTTTTTGTTTGCAATATCTGAGCATCACCACTTCAAAAGCCAGTACTGTTTAAAATGTTTTCCCTTTCGGTGAGTTGAGGACATTTCATGTCACTCCTTGTCTGAATTTTCTGCTTTTAGGTCTGCGAGGAACCACGTTTCTAAAAGTCAAACATAATTGCAGACCGTTGGAAACACTTTTTGCCTATTGTGTGACAAGTATTCCTTAGATCAATACACTGCTAATTAATCCCAGTCTGTTGGGAAATGAGTTAAGCGGAAATTAATTAATTAATTACAAACTTTGTTTCTTGACCTGCTTTTGGAGTTATTGGCTGCTGATCAGCGCTTTTCTTGCAGCAAAGACTTACGCCTGGTTTTGCTCTTTCAGTGAAGGACATCAGTGTGCTGAGCATGGTGTCAAAAGCCATCAGCAACCGCCTCGTTAATTACATCTCAACCCCATCAGGAAACCGAAGGCTGTTACTGCAAGACTTCCATGACATCAAGCTGCCTGGCAAGAGGGATGGATCCTGCATAATAGAGCACTACAAATCTCTAGGTGATCCTTCGGAGCCAGTGGTAACGATTAGAGGGGACCCAAACTTGGTTGAAAGGGTTCTGCTCTGCCCGTTGCTCAGCAGGGCACCGAGGGCGCAGCCCCAAACGTTTCACAGCTCCCTGTGGAAGAGAAGTTCCTCACTGTGCCAAACGGCCCACATTGATACCATGAACTGGGGGGGGGTTGCTTGAAATGATGCCAGAACCTCCTGGTGCTGCATAAATGCTGTGCATTCGGCCTCCTCCACCGCGTTTATCTTTATTTTTTTTCATATGAAATGGAAAGCAGAGGGGCTGGCTCTGTTCTCAATGGCAGGTTTTTCCAAATTTAGTTTATTTGGACACCGCAACTGGAAACTGCAGCAGAAAGCTGCAGGGCTCCCAGGCTCACAGGAGGAATGTGGCTGTTCAGACCGCCTGCCTGTGTCAGTTTGGAGTAGATTGCATTCCTCAGCCTGGGAAAATGCTGCTGCTGTGCTTAAATGCAGCCTGGTTCCAAAGCCACTGCCACCAGAGGGGCTGACAGCCTGCAGGAGATGCAGTGCAGAGCACATCCCACCTCCTGGAAGAGAAGTGTCCTCCCCACGAAAGCGTGGCCACAGCTGTCACTGCTGAGCATTTCTCTTTGGCAGCCTTGTCACAGAGTTCAAAGGCCGAAATGGGCACCAAGAGCTCCTCCTGAGCCCCAGTTAAGGGCAGTGCCTGCACTGTGGCTGTCCTGGCACACAGTGTGTGAACCAAAGCTGGGTGGAAAGGCCCATTAATTCTTTATTCAGCCCTCTTTTAGCACAGCCTTGTAGAAACTAAGATCCAAACGGAGTTGCTGGTGGTGGGGAGCACTGTGCATCCTTGTGTTAGAATTTGCTTTCTCACTTTTTCTGCTGGTTGTTTAAAGCGTTTATTCCAACTCACTCAGCCCACCACTGAGAGATGGAACATTTTCCATGTATGTAAAGCAGCCAAAAACTTCTTCACCCATCCACCATAAGCATTAATCCATCAGACAGATTAGATTGGAACTTCATTTGACCCGTATTAACGGAGCTGATTGAAAAAAGTTGTTGCTCATTTGACAGAGAAATCAAATGACATGATGGCTAGATGCAGCATTACAGCTCTACGTTTGGAGGCACACACAGGGCAAAAGAATGCAGCTTAGATCAAAGACATCTCATTGTAGGCAAGCCACGTAGACTGTAAGGTATCTTAAAATAATTTCAGTGCTTGACTCGTTTCTAAAATGAGGCTGATACCCTGAAGTTGTTGTTCTGTTGTTGTTGTTAACTAAAATTGGCTCAGGCATCGTAGCAACCACACATGAAGTGACAACTTGCTTGAATAGGGCTGTGAGCCCCACGTCAGCAACAAAAAAATACGTCTCCTGTATCCACAGATGATCAGCAGGAGGCTCAAGAGAACGTTTTGGTTAAGGGGTCAGGTACAAAATCAGTGCTTGCTTTACAGCAATTTGGCTCAGAGGGAAAAACCATCCCTGTCCAGAGGGCTGCAGGCTGCCTGTGCTGCACGACTCCCTTCAATTTCGGGGTCTGACAGCAGGACCTCAATGCTTCCAAGGAAAGAGCCCACGAAATGCAAAAAGCACTGTCTGACATTGGGGAAGTTTGTGGGAGATGGCAGCCCAGCACAAAGCACGAGCTTCTCTGCAGATTTCTTCATTTCTTCATTAACTGTGCCTGCCTTATTCTGGCTTAAAGGTCTTTCCCAACCAAATTCTGACCTTATTCTGACTTTAAGGTCTTTCCCAACCTCAATAACTCTACCACTCTATGTATTACTCCAATAGCAGCTTCTGAAGAGCAAGCTGTCAAAAAATGCTTCTGAACAACCAGCTCAGGCAATGCAGTAACGATGTGCCGGTGAGGAACTCACAGCTGTGTTTATTTCCTTTGCAGGGCTGTTGCTTAAGAGATGCACCCTTCTGTTGCCTACCAAAGACAGGCTGAAGTATGTGCACAAGGTTCTCTCTGAAGTAAGCCCACCTGCTCTGAATCCTTGAGTTCCTTTACAGTGATTTGTGGTGGAGTGGCCTCTTACTGTCCCTGTGCTGGAGGCCATTCCCACAGCACCCTGAGTTTGAGTCCTGCACCCCTCTGATCCCTACACAAGGAATCGTGAGCATTTTCAACCGCAGGAACCCGCCTATGTTAATTACTGTTAATGACTGCTGTTCTGTGCTTACAGGTTTCCTGCTTTAAACTCAACGGCTGTCCGAGTCCCCTGCACTGTGTAGGATTGCAATGCTATGGGGTATTTTTGCAGGTATGGCATCTTCCTGGAGAGAAGGCGAGTATCACCCAAAAGAATTTGTTCTACCAATTCATCTGTGCTTTTGCAATATGCTGAGAAGCTTAAGAGTGCTTTAAGCTGGGTGGGAAGGGACAGCTTGCATTTATCTCACATGAGAAGTTACATTTTTACCTAAACCTGCAGCTCAATCCATCTATTTCCCCCCCGTTTTCTTTTTTGTGGTCTCCAGATCCTAATAGCAGGCTGGGATGAGTTGGAGTGTCACCGGGTCTTCAACTTCCTCTGTGAGCTCAGCAATTTGCCCCGTAAAGTGCAGGCAGTCGTCAGCTGCAAGCCAGGTAAGCAGCAGAGCAGCTCCAACCAAATCAAAGCACACCATGGAGAAGCCCCAAAATGGATCCTGATGGCTGCGATTCATCAGGACTGAGAGCAGTTCAACCCCGCCGAGCCTCGAGGCGCTGATCCTGATCCCGACTCAGTTTGTTAGCAGCCCTGCTGTCACATGCAGAGCAGGAATCCTAAAGCAAAAACTTGGCCTTCGTACGGATTCTTTTTTTTTCCCCACCAAAACCGAAGGTCGGGTGAGATTTCATGAGAGCCACCCCTTTTTAAAGCTGATTTTCCCATTGCATTCTCAAAGCGGTGCGGTGTTACACACACACACAGCTCCAAACATGGGCTTGGTGTCTCCTGCAGAGCACTGCCAAGGGAAACTGATGAGAAAGCAGCCAGCAGAGAAGCGATGCAGCGCCAATTAGATCTGCTATTTCTGAAGTCCACTTTGCAGCTCTCCTGTTGGCCAGCACTGCCCTGGCTGTTCCTGTGGAACACTTTACACACGATTCCTCCTGTTTCCACTTACTGATTCCATCAGAGGGAAAAGATCAGAGGAATCAACCAGCAGAGCTGAACGCACGCTTGCAGAGGGCTACCAGAGGGGGCACTGAATTACTGCAAGTTATCCAGAGGAGCCAAACTCAGCAAGAAACGGCTGAGAATCAGCGCCCCCTGCTTCAGAAATCCCTTCTCCCTCGGCCTGGCAGATGATCCCTGTGCTGTGGGAGGGACGGCGGGTTGATGCCTGTGTTTGTTCCCCCAGGAAGCGCCAGGAAGCTGGAGCTGAGGATCAGGCTGTACTGCAGGAGCGTCCTGCTGACCCACTGGGCTCATCGTGCTGATTCTGCCTTCTGGTTGACTCGCATTTTAAAGCCGTGGCCAATGGTCAACCAAGCTCGCCTGCTGTACATCATCTTTGGGCCAGTGTCCCCCCTTGATGGCAAGTAGTTTGGGGGGGGTCACTGTTCAAAATGTCTCCCTTGAGAGCGAGGTTTCCTGCAGGGTGCAGCGATGCCCATCCCAGCTTTATGCCAATCCAATGTAATCGTATCACCTGGAGACAAATCTGCAGCTGCACGTGACCAACGTAGATGTTGAGTTACAGTTAAAGCGAGGGAGCTGCAGTCTGAGCAGAGCAGAGTCAGGCTGCACACACCTCAAAGAAGCACCTTGCTTCCCTCAAGAAAAATGCTTTTTCACTGCTATTCAACCAGACTTTCTTTAAGTCACCCCATCGACTGCTGCTGCAACCCCTGCAAAGTGATGGAAGACAAATCTCTCCATCACCAAGGCTGAATTACATTACCTGAACTCCCTTCCTCTGACTCTGCTCTAAGGCCCATTTCCATTGGTTAAAAAAATTGCTTTGTGATTAATATTGCTCAGGACACGTGGTTTGGCAGAAGATGATAGAAGGACCAACAGATGAGACCAGTCTGAAAGGTTTAGCAGATGCCATTAAGCTCCTGTACGATGCAGAAGCAAGAGAGTGGACAGCAGACGATGTTATCAGCCTTGTGGATGAGCTGTCAGGTGTGTTTGTAGCTTTCTCATTAATCCACAGCATTGCATGCTCACAGCTTCCAGCATTAATTGCATTCCAGACACTCAGCGCCTTGGGAAACCGACTGCAATATTCCTTGCAGTAGCTGAGGGGTGACTGGAAAAGCCATTAGGTTTGGAAGCTGAGGAAGAGAGAAGCCCAGCTTATAAACCCAGGCTGTCTTTCCCCATTGTGAAGCAGTTTAAGAATCTGTGAAGACCTTTAAAATCCAAGCCCTGTCTGACTGTAGTTCTGAGGGCAGCCCCCCCCCGATTCTCCTTAACCACCAAAGCCAGCGGTTTATAAATTCAGCCCTTCCTCAGCAGCCCATAAAGGCTCTCCTCTTTGTTTGGGGCTCACTAAGGCTGTCCCAATTTCATTACAAAGTGGTTCCCCGCGAGTGGCTGCTGGAGAACAACGCTCGGCTCCTCATCCTGAGTGGAAACAACATTTGCTTCACTTTCATGGCCAGCAAAGCAGTGAATGGAAGAGCTGTGGAGTTGGCCAGACTCGTGGTCTTCCTGGCCTTGGTGAGTGCTGCTGAGCAGCCCCTCCTGTCTCTCTGCTCCCAGATTTGCTTTCTTAGGCTTGAAATCTGTTTCCCCATCTACTCCTACGATCTGTGAGTAGTCCAGCAGGAGACTTGGTGCTCTGTCACTGCCTGGTCCCTGTGCAACACATCCAGCAACACAACCTCTGCAAGGCAGCAAGCCTGCAAGCCTGCTCCTGAGGAGAGGGACCTCAGGCAAAAGGCAGAGGAGATTCCCTGGCACCGATGCCCCCACAGTTAGAATCACAGAATCATAGAATCACCAAGGTTGGAAAAGACCTAAAAGATCACCCAGTCCAACCGTTCCCCCATTCCCAACAGCTCCCACTAAACCACGTCCCTCAACACAACATCCAGCCTTTCCTTGAACACCCCCAGGCTCGGTGATTCCACCACCTCCCTGGGCATCCATTCCAGAAGCTCTGGTTGCAACCAATGCAGCCATTATTAGAGTCTGTAATTAGAGCTAAGATTTCACCTTGCCTTTTTAGTGTCAGACCTGTCACAAAAAAACCCCACGTTTCTGATATCTCGTGTGCACGTCAGGTGTGTGAGAAGGACCTGTACTGCATGGACTGGGCGGTAAAAATGATGCAGAAGGTCTGCAAAGTTTTCAGCACCCCGGGAGAGAGAAACATCTTCCTGCAGAGCGTGGAGAACGCCTTTGCTCACATGGTCATGGACACGCTGCAGGCAGTGCTGGCCGGTAAGCCTGCAGGCTGAGCTCCTGCAGCTCTGTGTGCCACAGCAGGCTGTGCACGTCTCAGCCCCACAGGAGCTCAGCTGTGGCTCTGGCAGCGAGCAGCACGGCTCGCTTAGGGCAGGTTTTCATCCTAGCACACAACTGTTCCTGTGTTCACCACCTTTGGGTGAGCCAGCAAAGGAATTTCGGAGGGCGTCTCGCGTGTCATTTCACAGCTGTCCTACCATCAGGTGCAGCACAGCTGATGCCTCATAAATCTAAGTGGAAACTGCTGATTTGGCCTCTGCGATAAACGCAGAGTGAGGTTTCAGAGTCACTGAGTTGGTTCTTCCTTCGTGTTGACAGGGAATCGTGACCAAGAGGACGTCAGCTTTCTGAACCTGTTCCACCTCGTAAACGCACAAGCCAACTTCCACAAGGAAATTCTCTACCTGGCCATGAGAAGCGGCAGCAGCTCCATTTGATGCTGTGCAGCAGCACCACCGCTCTGCTCCTCTGCAGCTCTGCCCCTCGCACTCAGCAGCACTGAGGAAGCAGGTCAGGGCCCTTTGCCTTGGGAACACAGACCGCATTCCTTTCCCACTGAGGATGTTTGCACACGCAGTAAAAAGCGGAGCCTTTTTCACACGTGATGCAGGCGCACGGAGCAAAGCGCCTCAGCTCAGCTCAGAACCAAAACCGTTTTGATCTTTTCGTTGTGTTTTCTCTTGGGAATCCGTCGAGAAAAAATAAAAAAGACAGAATTAGAGAAGCACAGCCACGGTTTTCCAGTCTGCCATCGTCCCTCGTGGTGCAACAGAAGAGCTGCACGTGCAGTTGTGGCAGAAAGAGGTGATTCCCAAAAGAAGCCAAACTGCTTTGACGACGTGAGGCCTTTTCCTTGTTCTCTTCCCCAAAACTGAGGGTGCCTTCAGGTTCTTTCCCTGCCTGCGTGGTCACAGAGCTGTTAAGGTGTTTGTAACCATAACGGAGCTAACAGCGCGTTGAACGCACCTGGGCTGAGATCCCTGTTTCATTTCAGCACGTAAACGTTTGCTGCTTACAAAAACCTTTGCTTTTCTGCTCTGTTGCCTTCAAACCAAAGGTGTGTAACACAAAATAAAGAGCACTTTGCTGTGAGCTGCTTACAACGCCGTTATTTGTGTGATTACAGATCCCTCTGCTCCACCCCGATCACTTCTCACACGTTCCTACTCTCCTTTAGCACAGGCTTCTGCTGCAGGCTGAGCTTCGGAAAGCCGACCTTCAGCCGACGGTGCAGCCGCAGCGATCCCGGTTTATCTCAGCAGAGCTCCTCGTCTGACCAGAGCCCTGCGGCGGTTTTCTGGGAGGTTAAAGATTCCCAAGGCGTTTTTCCATCGTGCGGCTCCGGACAGGAGCGGATCTGCGCTGCGTGCCGGTAGATGGCAGAGGTGAAAGCTTTCCCTGCGAGCAGCAGCTCCTGCTGGATCCCAGCATCTTCCTCGCGTCCGTTCGAAGGCTTAACGTCAAAGCGCGCCGCATCCCGCCGCGGTGCTGCGGCCGATTGCTGTACGCGAAGGGGAGAGGTGCGGGATTCGCCGCCTGAAGCCCCTCCGGCTGCACAAAGCGCGATCCACGGCCGCCCTTTGGCTCGCAGGCAGCCGTTGACAAAGCTGAAATGTCCGAGCTGCCAGCGCCAGCCCTGCCTCGCTGCAGACCCTCCAGGAATGCACAAATGCGGATGATTTACAGCATCACAACCAGCAGCTTCTTTCCCTTTCTCTCACAACGGCTCAGCGTTCGGGCTGCTTTGGGATTTCTGCGCTGCTCAGAGCTGCGCCGGCGCTTCCAGCAGATGGAGCCTTTCTTGCCCAAAGCCCACAGGTTTTAATTGAGGGGGTCGATGGGAGCCTGCTAGGATGAGACGCACAACCCTCCGGTGCCACTGCCGCCCTTTTGCAGACCGGGACTGAGCCCAGAGCTGCAGGCCCGGCTCTGAGCTCCCAAAGGGCAGCAGCACACAGCTATCCGTGTCTGTTTGTCTGTCTGCAGACACCCCTCTGCTGCTCCCAGCCCTTCCCCCCCGCTGCCCCTCACCCTGCAGAGCAGTGCCACGTCCCACTGAGCTGCTGTGGAGCAGAGCTGGCGGCTGAGAGCTCAGGGGAAGAGAAAAGGATTGTTCCTGGTTTCACACTCAGCTGAGTTTCCATTCCATTCCTCCTTACTCACTCGCTCTTAATCACTGCAGATGTTGACATCAGATCCAGACTCACCAAGCGGAGGTTATTGAGAACATGACTTATGTGTGAAGAAATTCCTCCCGGAATATTTCACATTTTCGACTATATTTGGTGTGGAGCGAGAAGAATGCTCTGCCTGGGGCCTCAGACCCAGCACTGATTTGGAGTTTCTCTCCAGGATTTTACAGCAGGAACCCCTCAGCATCCTGCTGGCAGCATCACAGCATCCCCGAGCCCCACATCCCCTCCCCTTTCCTCAGGTTCCCCCCAAAGCCCAGCCCACCCCCCCCCAGCGTCCCCTCCCTGGCTCCCTTGTCCCCCCATCCACATAAGGGGCAGTGGGTGACTGATGGGGCACAGCAGCTCTCCTGCTCTGACACGTTTCCCTCTGCCCCAAAGATCTCCCCAGACCTCTCCACCCTGGGGGGAAAAAAGGCACAGAGACGTTCTTCCATCCCACAATCATTTCCATTGCATTAAAAACGTCCCTTGTCTGCACGGATTGCGCCGGGATCCCCTGGGGAGGCTCCCGTCGCTCCCATCCCCCCGTAGGAAAGCAGCATCGCTCCGTCCTTGTGCAATCTCCCCTCCTCCTCCTGGCCGTTTTATTTCATTGCATTGAGCATTTTTCACACGCACACGCTGAAATACTAAGAATTGGGAGTGCTTTCTAAACTGAAACCCGAAGGGCCGATCCCGACGCGCTCATTCCATGCACGGGGGGAGAGTTGGGAGGGGGGGTTGGGTGAGGAGGACCCCACCGCGCTCCTTCATCCCCTCGGCCCCTCGCTCCGTCCTTCGGCTCCGGGCGGGAGCAAAGCTGTTCCAGAAGGATCTGCGGGAGAGAAGGGAGATGCTGGTGAGCAGCGGTGGGGGCGGGGGGGTTCGCAGCTTCTTTACGAGGGAGGCAGAGGCACCAGGATTCCCCTTCACCGCCTTTTAAACGATGCAGCCGCCGTCCCTCCTCTGTCCCCCTCCCCTCCCAAGGAACCGAAGCAGAGCACCGGGAGGAGCTACACCCGGGGGAGGGGGGTCGGGGGCTTCCACGGCGCGATCCGCTCGGAACAACGGCCGTCTGTGCGTTCCTTCCATCCCCGCACAGAAAACATCGATAAATACAACCCCCCCCCGGTCCTCCGCACGGTCCTGCCCAGTAACCAGCGCTCGGCTCACCTGCGCCGGGCTCTGCTCGGAGCCTCATCCCCCGCAGCGTCCCCTACAGCATGTAGATGATGTAGGACAGGATGACCAGGCCGATGATGGCGAAAAACATCAGGATGAAAATATCCAGCATGGCGAGGATCGAGCGGCCGCCGGGGCTCAGCCGCGTCCCCAGCGCCGTCCCCGACGTCCCCTCCGCGCGTCCCGCAGCCCTACAGCCCTACAGCCCCGCAGCTCGGGTTGGCGATGCTGACCCCCGCAGCTCGGAGAGGCGACGCCGATCTCCGCAGCCGACTGGGAGATAAAAGGGTGGGCGCACGCGTGCAGCCCGGCTGCGGCCCCGCACGGCGCTCCCGGAGGCTCCGGGTTGAGCTCCGTCAGCCCGAGATGCTCCCGTGGCTCCGGGGACCCCATGTCCGCCTGGAAAGGGCTTCACTCCACACGGGGAGCTGCTCCCAGCAGAGCCCCGCAGCCAAGCGGGATCCTTTGCAGCGCCCTTTGCCTTTGGGTTCTCGCTCCTTTTCAGTCCGTCCCAAAGCAATCCGTGAGCGGCAGCGGCGGCCACGCAGCCGGGTTTGTTTTTCTTTTGTGGGTGCGGATGACATCCAGCACAGCTCAGCCCGGGATTTTTGGGGCAGCAAACCCCAAAAAGCAGCAGGAGCCGCTCCCGGAGCTGCACAGCACCACTCAGAATCGCAGGAAAGGATTTCCTAAGGAAGAGTTCCTAAAAAATAAGGGTTTCTTGAGTTTTTAACTGCAAGCTTTCTTCTGGTTTGCATCACCAAAGGGAGCAGAGATGGAAAGGGAGCAGCAAACGGAGCTGGGAGAGGAACGGGGCCAGCAGAGCCACCTCTGAGCCTCACTCCCTGCTCAGGGCTGGATGCAGATGCTGAACACCCCTGGGCTGCACCCAGGGACAAAGATCTGCAGGGTCCCCACGTCCCTTTGTGTCCCCGGGGCACGAGGGAACAGCGCCACGACAGCAGCACCGCGGGCAGGTAGAAACCGTGCTTTTATTGTGGAGGAAACCGAGGATCGATCGGTCTGCTCCATTCGAGGGTTGGCTTAAAAAGGCTGGATTGTCGGTGGGTGCTCAGCCCCACGGGAAGGAAAACATGAGGACAAACCCCAACCAAGTGATGGATCCGAAGGAAAAACCTTCTAAGCACTGAGAGCTGACCGGGCAGCCGAGAAGGGCGAAGTTTATTTTACATTGGACGAGAAGCGATTCAGCTTTTCCATTTTTTTTTCTTTCTTTCTTTCCTTTTTTTTTTTTTTAATGTTTTTTTATTCACTTATTTATTTTAAATACAGGTTTAGGTGCTTTTCAGCTATGAAAAAAGGCAAAAAAGTGCATAAGTCGAGAGAAAAGGCAGAAATGAAGCAGTAAGAGGTTTGTTTCCCACGGTGGGGGAGAAAGGGGCGCGGAGACTCAGGACAATGGTTCCAAGGTAGCATTAAAAAAAGGTCTGTATACCAAAACGTGATCACCTGTGTGATTTGGTCCATTAAAAAACGGTTTATTCACATTGACGCTCCCCCCCTCCCCCACTATTTCCCAGACGAGGATGATGAAGGACAGGGGGACGGGGAGGGATGTGGACTCTCTGCCCCCTTTCCCTCCTCCTGCGCTGCCTGTGTAGCACCGAGCGGACCTCCAGCCCATGCAGCCCACCCTGGTGGGATGGAGGCAGGAGGGGGGTGGGATGCTCCCAGCGGGGTCCTCCCCCGTCCCATGGGATTGTCCCCAGGCAGAGCTGAGGGCTGTCTGAACTCGGTCACTTTGGTCCTTTGGGACATGAGCACCTGGCTGCAGGCTTCCAGTTTTACCTTCAGCTCTGGGACCTTCCCAGCCTGAACGGGAAGGGGTCAGAGATGTGCTTTGAAATCTTGGTCCGTGACGCGATCCAACATCAGCGGCCACCACCGCTGGGGACCAAGGGGTGAGAGGTGGGGGACGGCACAGGGCTCGGGGTGCTCAGCCCCCCCTCCCCGCTTCTGCTGCCAGCAGGGACAGCCCCCAGCGCAGTCCCAGTGCGGTGACAGAGCGGGGAGACGCGTCACACTCGGCCCAAAGAGGCACAGGGATGGGGACCCAAAAAGGGAGAAGCGGAGCTGCGGGGGGACACGAGGTCAGGGCAGCAGGTGCTCCTGCACAGTGGCACCACTCAGCCTGGGATGCAGAAATGAGGCAGCCGGACCCCAAAAAAGCAGCAGGAGCTGCTCCCAGGGCTGCCCGGAACCATTCTGAATCCCAAGAAAAGATTATTCTTTTTTTTTTAAAAAAGATTTTAACCACAAATATTTTTCTGGTTTGCAACGCTGAGGACTGAGGGAGTGCAGTCAGAATAGGAACTGCAGACAGAGAGTCAGGAGAAGCAATGGGACGAGGCAGAGCCAGAGCAGCGCAGGGCAGGTGCTGCCAGCTGGTCCCCCCAGCATCCACAGAGTTGGGATGTTTGGTCCTAAGGAAATGATTCTGCTCCTCCCTCCCCATGCATTCCCAGCACAGCGGGGGGGGCCCAGCCTGGTGTGTGCGCCCCATCCCCTGCGGAAGAGAGGAGGAAGGCAGAGGGAGAAACGTTTGGTCCCAGAGCCCCCGCCATCCCTCGCAGACAGACCCTCAGTCCCGACAGAGCGAGAACAAAGCTACATTGGCGAGAGAAACCAGAGGCGGCTGCAGAAACACAAAGAAACCGAGACGTCGGGACGCGGCTCCGGCAGAGGGAAGGGATGCTGGGGGAGAGAGACGCGCGCGCACCGGGGCCACGGGGTGGGGAGGTTTGGCTCCAACCCCCTCAGATTGCTTCCACGTAGTTGGCGGGCAGCATGCCCGTGTCGCCCGTGCGTTCCACCGTGCCGTACATCCAACCGTCGTCGATCTGCTGCACGTTAATGATGGTGTCACCATCCTGGAAGGAGACCTCGTCTTCATCGGCCGCGTTGTAATCATAGACGGCACGGAAACGCTTCTGTGGGGAGAGAGAGGTCAGCGGGCAGGGAGCCCACCATGGGGAACATGGGGCTGTGCCAGCAATGGCCATGGGATCAAAGAATCACGGGATCGCCACGTGGTTTGGGTTGGAAAGGACCTCAAAGAATGCAGAACCATAGAGTGGTTGGGTTGGAAGGGACCTTGAAGATCATTGAGCCATAGAGTGGTTGGGTTGGAAGGGACCTTGAAGATCATTGAGCCATAGAGTGGTTGGGTTGGAAGGGACCTCAAAGAATGCAGCACCATAGAATGGTTGGGTTGGAAGGGACCTCGAAGATCACTGAGCCATAGAGTGGTTGGGGTTGGAAGGGACCTCGAAGATCATTGAGCCATAGAGTGGTTGGGTTGGAAGGGACCTCAAAGAATGCAGAACCATAGAGTGGTTGGGGTTGGAAGGGACCTCGAAGACCGCAGGATCAATGAATGGTTTGGGTTGGAAGGGATCTCGAAGATCATTGAAAAATGGGATGGTGGTGGGTTGAAAGCGACCTTAAAGATCATAGAATCAATGAATGGTTTGGGTTGGAAGGGACCTCAAAGACCACAGGATCACTGAACAGTGTGGGCTGGAAGGGACCCTGAAGACCCCTCACTCACCCCCGCTGCGGACGGTGCGCTGCGCTGCGTGGAGGCGGGCGCTGCAGGCTCCTTGTAGCAATAGGACTGCGAGGCTGGTGGCTGCTGCTGGTAAACTGGGCAGGAAGAATACACCATTAGCACCAGGATCTGCTGCCACGCGAAGCCCCCAGGTGCTGGGACGGCCCTTACCCGGGTTGCTGGGCTGGACGTGGTGCTGTGGTTGGTGCTGCTCCGGCCGTCGGTAATTGGCGCTTTCCTGGGAGTTCCTGCGCTCCATCTCCGCGCCCTCGCTGGGGCTGGGGCCCATCCTGCTCCTCTCAAACTCTTCATGGTATTTGATCTAAGGAGGAGGGTGAGAGGTCAGAGTGCAGCCCGGGCAGCTCTGCAGGCCCCAGCCCCCCAGCAGCATCCTTTGGTCCCAGCCTGCTGCTTTTCACAAGGGCAGCAGGGCAGGAAGCACAGTGGCTGCTTCGAGATGGGAGTGGGCATAGGAAGGGGAAGGAGGGAAACCTATATAATCCTATATAATAGAGCAGCGGTGCCCCAAATGAGGAAAGGTTCAGCATTCAGGTGTGTGCAGAGTGAACAAGAAGCTCCCAGAGCCTGGAGAAGGGGCAGAGAATCACTGTGGTCAGGATGCACAGTAAGGTACATGGGGAGGACCAGGCAGCCCAAAATGGGTGACTCTCCCTCGTAGCAAGGAGAAGGAGGACTTCAGGGTCCTGGGGTGGGATCTGTGAGGTTTCCAGGCATGGGTGAGGCTCAGGAGCAGCCTCCCAACCCCCCGCACCGCAGGAGCACAGAGCAGAAGCACCTTTAGCGATGCCACCCTGCACACACTGCAGCAAAGGGTTAACCCAACCCTGGGCACGGTGTAAAAATTAATAGCTGCTCCTGTTAATGAATACCCTGCCATTGGGAAGCACCTGGAGCCCATTTGTCTGCTGGTTAAACAGTGCTGTACTGAAGGGCACTCCAGAGGGCTCCCTACAGGCGGGAGGCAAAGCCCGGAGCAGAGCTGCAGGGACGGGGATGCTGCTGCAGAACTGACTGCAATTTCCCTGTGCTCAGAGGCACAGCGTTGGGCTCTGCACAGCTCCGTTCCTAAGAGGGTTTCCTGCTGTGCAGGGCTGCATTTGCACCTTTTGCACCTCGTGCTTTGGGGCAGTGCTGCAGCTCGGCCTGCAGCCCCTGTGCTGCTCATCCCCCCGCGGCGCAGAGCCCTGTTGGCACAGCAGGCTGCACGCAGGGGCTGCTAAGTGGGTCACGGCCATGCCAAGCTGGCAGACAGATGCCTGCGGGGCTCTGAACGCCTCCTATGCAGGAAAATCCACCCAGCAGCTCCCAACTTAAGCAGAGCCTTCAGGTCTGGATGTGCAGGTAACTCCCTGCGGACCCCACATGCTGCCCAGAGCTGCAAATGGGATCAAAAAGAGAGGGAACAAACAGCCGCCTCCAGCCCCATGGGGTGTGCTGTGTTTGTGTGTGTGTCTATGAGCTCCTTCATGTGGGCTCCCTCTCCTTGCACAGGCATGGCAGCTTTCTGAAACCCAAAGCATTTTGCATGCAAAGCTGCAGCTCTCAGGGCAGGCCCAGGGCTCGGCGAGGAACCTCCTGCCTTGCTGCTGGGCCAGGTTTTGCAACAGCTTGGGCTGTTAGATAAGGGCTGCGCACATGACTTTTACCAGCAGCTAAAGGTTAATTAACCCTCTGCGTGCTGCTGGAGGGATGCAGTGCTGCAGGCAGCCGTGTCACTGTGCCCCAGGTCGGCTGCACCCCATGCAGCAGCTCTGTGTGTGTGTGTGTGCATCCTCCTCCTTCGCCATGGAAACAGCCATCCACATCCTGCACACAGCACCCGGACAGGGATGGGGAGAGCAGGATGCAGCCAACCCAGACGTGGGCTTCTTGTTTTTAGAAAGGCAGAGCTGGGTCTCTTTTAGACACAGCCCAGAGCTCCACGCGGTGCTGCGTGCTCAGTGGGCCGTGCTGACAGCCCGGGTGACAACGAGGTACGGTGACAGCTCAGGTGATGCTGTGTGCCCCCCTCCCCCCCTCCCAGCACACAGCTCCGCAGCAGAGGAGCGCAGCAGCATCAGACACAGCGATCAGAAGGCACTCACGTTGCTGATCTGATCCTGAGTCTTTTTGATTCGCTGCAGCTCCGGGGTGTCAGCCACCACGCTGAAGCCTTTCCCCTTGTTCTTCTCAAACTCCTCCTTGTAGCGAATCTGGGTGGGATCAAGAACAAACACAGTGAGCTGCGGGGGAATGCAGTGCGTGGAGCTGCTCTGCTCACCCAGACGGACCTCGCTGTCCCCACAGCAGCTCTGTCTGAGTCCTGGCTTCGTGCAGGAGCCCCCATAATGTATCTGCTAACAGCAAAACGAGGCACTGCCAAGAGCTGAAACACAACAGCTTCCTGTGCTCTGCTCATCCTGTTGCTCTCTCAGCAGGGCTGGGGTCACTTGGATTCACTTTGCATTTCCTGCAGGCTGCCACTGCAGGTCAGCTCAGCCGCAGCTCTCTGTCCATATGTGAGTCCTGAGGGCTCCATGAGCTGCTCCACCAGGGGACATTGAGGGACAGAAAAGGCCCAGGACGGCCATCACAGAGCAGGCTGTGGGGCTGGAGGCCAGTAGAACTGAGCAACCCTATTTGTTTGCCAAACTGCCACCAGCATCGCTTCCAGCAGAGCCGTGCTCTATTTCACTCGTCCCCTTGCATGCTTTTCAGTAGCTCTGTGCAGCGTCCAGACCACGTTTCCAGCACACAGCCCTGAGCTGCACCTTGCAAACACATTGCTCCTGCCCTGCACAGAAGCAGAAATGCAAGCTATGGAAGCCATGGAGCCTCCACCCCTTCCCCACAGCCACAGCACACATGGCACAGTCCACAACTGGTAACTCTGATGTGACTCAGAAAGGAAAGGTTTAATGAACCGGGCTGCAGAATCCTCCCTTGCAGGGTAACAACGAGACCGAGATGCCAAAGCACATCAAGGAGGAACCGATTTCAGAGCAGAAGCCTCTGTTTGCCCACGGCAATGAGGGAGAGAGCTGGAGCTGGTTGGGGTAAGGGACACAAACAGTGCCATTAGGAGGGAGCAACCTCAGGGTGTTACGCATTGGGCTGCAAACGCACAGCTCAACAAGCATGAGAAGGAAAGGTAGAGCATCCTCCAGCAAGAAGCTCATCACAGGGCTAAGCAGTTCCCTTGACATTCTGTACATTTACCCTCCTGAGTCTCACCCCTCTCTTCTTCTCCCTGTAACACCCAGGTCAGAGCAACGCAGCCCAAAAGGATCCCCTTTGAGGCTGCCCTGAATGCAGGGGGGGACGATGGCAGGATGTGGGGCACAGTGCGTGCTGCAGGGGAGGTTCTGCCCCATGGCAATCAGAGCAGGACAGGGGCACTGGGGTGATGTTGGGAGGGAAAACACGGAGCAGGGGGACACTGCAGTGCTGCAGCCATCGCAGTGGCCAGGACAGACAGCAGAAAAAGGGAGGAAGTGCTCAGAATGGGCAATTTTCTGCTTCTCCCTGCCCTTACGAGGCAGCCAGTGCCTGCTGGTGCTGTGGGTACCTGCAGCGCTCAGGCAGGGCGGCTGCTCCCAAAATGCCCATTTTTAGCATTCAGGAGTAACCACAGAAGGGGAACCCTGCGATTTGCTCGCCGCACGTGGGCTGCAAGAAGAGGCTGCAGGCGTAAAAGCTGTCGCTTTGCAGACACTTTTAACTACACAGGCTGTTATTATCCAGCGTCTACAGTGACCGGAACAGCAGACGCCCTTTCCACAAACACAAATAGAGGAGGAAGGTGGTGGATCTGCATGCAGCCCCGTTACCGGTGCACAACCGGCTCTGCCGGTCCTGCTGGGGTGTGGGTTTGGCAGATCGCCCCTATTGGGGTCACCCACAAACACAGCTGTGAAGGGAAGCACAGAGCTGCAGAGCTCCAGCTGGCAGCAGCCCCACGGAGGACCACAGACCTTCTGACTGCCCCTTCCCTCACACAGCTGCCAACCATCAGCTCCATTTACAGCCCAAGCCCGGCTCCTGCTTCAGAAGGGCTCTCTGAAGGGTCTGCTCAGCTCCTGCTGTCCCTATGAGGCTGCCCACAAAGCACAGCAGTGGCAGCCTTAGCTGGAGCACTTGGAGAAATACAAAACGGGAGAGTCCCTGTGTGGGCAGAACAAAGGCACCAAGATCCTATCTGTAGCACTTTCAGGGTCTGCCCTCCATGGGGGGCTCTGGGCAGCTCCCACCCGCTTCAGCTGCTCTGTGTCCCACTGTTATCCATCCCTTCTGCTCCCTCCTGCTCTTAGAGCCATGCCCTCAGCCCGTCCCAGCACCAAGATGTGGGTGCCACTGTCCCACAGACTGGAAGCCCCTGGCTGCACCCCAGCCCCTCTCATGCCACATTCACACACAGCCAGCCCTGCAACGTGCTGCTCGCATTGCCAGTGCCCACAGTGCAGTGACAGGGGCTTTGCTTCACCTCCCACAACATACAGCAGTAGCTGAGCATTTGGGAATGTTAAGACAACACAGCATGTCTGTTCCAGTCCCTTCCTTTCAGAAGGGTCCACGCACACTGCAGTGGTGGAGGAGCAGTGCAGGAATGGGATGCAGCCCCCAGCACCTCCCAGGGCACTGTACCTGCTCCAGGCACAGCAGATCTCCAGGTCTGAGCACGGCTCTCCAGTGCAGAGGGAAATGGGATGGACGGCACCCCGCACCGACCTCACGCAGAGGATGGAACCTACTTTCATTTCCAGCCACATCCAGCACAGCACACAGCAAGGGGAGCCGAGCGTCCCAGCGAGCAGCAGAAAAGCCCAGGCAGTGCCAGCATCCCCTCCCTGGGGTCTACTTTAATAAGCAAGAGATAATGAAGAGCTGAGCTCATTGGAAAAGCAGCACCGGGGGCTGCAGAGCAGACGGTTCTCCGGATTATTACTGAGGAAGAGCAACCGTGTCCCCTTTGTGGCTCCCTGGAGCACAGAGTGAACTTGGGCTGAGCTCCATCCAGGTGCACAGGGTGCTGCTGGGCCGGCCTTGCAAAGCACAGCTCTATCTGTCACCAGGTGAGGTTCTGACCCCACTGTTTGCTTTCCAGCTCCTGGCGGCTCCAGGCTCACGGGGAGAGGAGGAGGAGGAGGGCAGCATCTCCTCCAGGCACGTGGAGGGGAACACGCTGACCCCAAAGGATGACTGCTCACCTCACACCAACCCTGGGCAAACCCCAACCCTGTTCTGCCCTCCCGCTGCCAGCACTGCGCTGAGCCAATGCTGACAGCTCTGGGTGGACTCTCTGCCCTTTCCTCTTTGCCCCTTTGCATTGAAGGAAATAAAAAAGAAAAAAAAAGAAGTAAAAGAGATTCCCAGAACAGTGGCCACATCCTGTGTCCTCCCCAGAGACGGTGGCTCAAGCCAGAACTGCCCCTGGATACGTTCTCTCCCACTGCAGCTCTGCCTGCTGCCCACCCAAAGCAATCCCAACACCCCCAGGAGGAGCAGTGCCCAGAGCTCTGCATCACAGCTGGGCACTTCTGGGACCCCCTATGGCACAGAATGGGGCACGTCTGCTCAGCTCCCTCCTCCCACAGCCTCCCCTCTTCCCACTTTATCCACACCCCCTGGTATCTGTTCCATCTGCTCATTTTTGCCTGCCAGAGCTTCCAATCCCTCCAACCTTTGGGTTTACCCAAAACCGGCGCCCGCAGAGCTCACGCCCCTCCTTTCCAATTCACCCCGCTGCAATGCTGGGTGCCAGCAGGGAAAATCCCACTGCGGGGTTGGGGGTGCCTGGGGGAGGCAGCTCACAGCCACCTCAAATGAGTGGAACAGCAAACAGCAAAACAGCCCCACGCACAGCTCTCCTGCTGCGCGCCGGAGCAGAGAACGCAGCACAACGAGGCACAAAGCACAGAGCACAGTGCAGCTCTCACCTGGCTCTGCAGCACACAATGTACGCTTACCTGGCTCTGCAGCTCGCTCTGCTGCTTTAGGCGCAGGTTCTCAGGAGTGTCTGCCACCATGGTGAAGGACTGCTTCGGGTAGTGTCTGCAGGGGGGAAAGGACAGCGTCAGCACCGGGTGCCCAGCCCTCTCCATAGCACCGTGCTGGAGGTGTCTCATGGAGCAGCCACCCCTCTGCACTCTGCTGCTTTCATGGGGAAAAGCAGATAAAGGAGGGTTTGGCTTTTTTTTTTATGTCATTATTTTTTTCCCAGAGGAAAATGTCTTTGTAGGTTTGTGCCTGAGTTCTGGATGGACCCCGAGACACCTTCACCAGGACCTTCAGTTACCGTCATTGGTAACATCAATCCAAGTAAACATTTTGGTTTACACCGCTCTGCCTCTGCTCCACCGCTCCCAGCAGGATGGCTCAGAGGAGCCCAGAGCTCTCCTTGCTCATTCTGCTGCAGTTTCAGCCACAGACCTCACATTGAGGATATCACCACCCAGCAGGAGCTCTGTCAGCAGAATGGTGTCTGACCCGGGGCGCTTCTCACCTACACCCATCCCACACGTGGGGTGGTTGCTTAGCATGTGTCCAACACGGGGCTGTAAAGCAGGAGAGCCACGGCCGGGCTGCATTCCTGCAGTGCCACACGCAGCCTCTGCGATCAGCACAGATGTGCAGTGGGGTGAACTCATGCGTGGCAGGAGGTGAACATCTGACACAAACGCTGTGAGCTCCCCCTGAGATGGGAACACTTCACCCAGCCCTTCCCCTGCTCAGGAAGGTGGAAAAGCAGAGGCAAAGCTGCTGGAACGTGGGGGGTTTCATGAGCAAATCCATTGCCAGGCACCACCACATGCAATGGCAACTGCCCCCAGATGCAGCACTTTGGGTCTGGGGGGCACAGAGCAGCAGCACCCCAACTCACATTCACTTCCCTTTGCTTGAACAAACCCTCCTGAAAGCCCCGACAAGGCAGCTCTCCTCCTCCACGGTGGCTCCGAAAGGAGGTGAGCAGGGCTGAAAACAAACCTGCAAACCCTGCAGATGCATCTGCTGCCCATGCACACAGCTCTGACCCCATCCCTGTCCCGTTGCTGTCCCTGCACCAGGCGGCCCACAGCTCCCACGCTGGCAGACAAGGCGAGCCCTGAATTGATGGAGCTGCAGCCCCATCCCTACCTGCACCACGTGGGAGCCCTTGTGGGTCTGACAGCCCCAGGCTGCGCCCTGAGAGCCACCACAGGGAACTGACTGCACACAGTGTGAGCAGAGCTCTGCCCACGGCTGTCCACACTGCGGTCAGCGCAGCAGGAAACCATCTGCACCACGACACTGAGACACGGACCTGAGAGCAGCACATACCTCATGCAGCAACGCAGGAAGTGAGACAACAAAAATAGACTCCAGAGCCACGCTGAGAAAACAGAGAAACCCCCCCACGCACACCCAGAAAGCAGACAAAGCAGATGTGGTTTGCAGAAAGGGGAAAGGAAGCTCAGCAGCAGTTGAGAGGGACAAGGAGCAGCGCTGGATGAGAGCAGATCACAGACCGCCCCTAGGATATGGTTTAATCTCTGTTTAGATTAATCTGACGGGGGGAGATACAACACTGTGTGCTCAGGCTCTGCTCCCACCACGGCTGGGCATGGCGTTGGGGCACAGAATCCACCCAGCTGGGGCTGCTGGGCTCTGCACTGCCTCCTCCACGCTGACCAAACCCAACACAGCAGCACCGGGCTGGCTTTGCCAACAGCCAAAGAGCTGGGGTGAAAGCAGAGCTCTCAATGGTTGGTTCTCCCAGAAGCTAAAGCTGTAGGGATGGCCGGATGATCTCCAGACCCCTCCAACCACTGGGAATCATAGCAGCAGCTCCACAGCAGAGCCTCTGCCCGAGTGATGTTCTAGAGGCAGCAACCAGCAGCGCAGCCATGGCACACAGCCCACTGCTGCCCGCTGCAAAAGGAGCAGGGCTGTAGTCAGAAAGGTGCTCCTGAATGCTGCACGTGCATTACAGCCATGGTATCTGCGCTGCAGAGCCAGCAGTGCATGCACTGAGTGTCCAAACCTGGCTGCAGGAAACGTGTGCTTGCATCCCAACGCCGTGCCAGGAGGCGGCTGCTCAGGGCGCTGGGGCTCTGATGCAGCAGCATTCATGCACTCCATGCATCACTGCAGCTCAGCAGCACTGGAGGACAGCTCAGCACAGAGCCTCTTCCTGAGCTTCTTGGAAGCCACTGCTTAACTCACACTGAGGTCAAAGAGAACAAAACCACTTTTCAAGCACAAAAGCAACACAATCCAAACCCCTTTGCTGGCTGTGGTGCTGTGCTCAGCCCAGGTCCGGGGGGCAGCAGCCATGCAGAGCAGCAGAGCACAGTGTGACACTGGGCAGCTCCTGCAAAGGGCAAAGGCAATCACAGTGGTGTAGCACTGAGCTGCAGCCTCATCTCTGTCACAGCTCTGTGCTCTCTGAGTCTAAATCATCCCATTTCCATGGCAACAGCATCCAATGCTCCGGGCATGCTAATAGCACGGAGAAGGGTCCGAGCATGGAGTGTGGGGAGGAGGAAGCCCACAGTGCTGCAGGACTGCAAAGCAATGCCACAAATCATCCCTGCCAAGTTGGGGGAAACCACACAGCTGTGGCTGTAGGGCAAAATCATCATCATCATCTTCTGGAAGACGCTGATGCCATTCACAGCGTGAGCAGGGGCCGGGGAGGGATGAAGGAGAGGGGCACAGAACAGCATTGGGTTTCTTCTTTGGTCAATGAGATTTTGCAGGAGCCTCCCCAAGGGCTGCAGCCCTGAGCCCCACATCTGCTGCTGGGGGCAGCGATCCTCCTGCAGCAGGGAATGGGAGGAAATGCACCAAGTGAACCACATCCCCCGTGGACGGGCATCAGCTCCGTGCAGAGCTGTGGGATCCGCCTGCTCCAAAGGCTGGGAACGAAGGAGTGGGGACACTCAGCTCAAACCACAGATGTCCACCTCCCTGCAACGGGGAAACCATCTCGTATGCATGAGAATCAGCCACAGCGCTCACAGCAGTAAATTAAATCTTAATGAGGAAGCACCGACGGATTGTGTCGGGTTGGGGGAGCGTGCAGGAAGCAGAATTGCACCAGGGATGGGCAGGGAGCGTCCTTCCCCATGGAGGCTGCTCTTGTGCTCTCCACCCCACAGTCAGACCCATAACTGGTGCAGGTAAGGAAGGTGTTCAGCACCCGACCTGCCTCCTCCAGAAGCATGAGCAGCACACAGCAAAACCACCCTTGCAATTAGTGAGCAACAGCCTTTGGTACCCAGCACAAAAAGGATCCGTGCCCACCGCGGTCCTGGCACTGCACCATGGCCCCGTGGTGCTGAGCCAAACACCTCAGAGGAAACAGCTCTGCATAGGATTGGGAAGTAAGAGCTTGGGAGGAAGCAAGAGCCAGTTGCAGGCCTTTCCCAATGGGCCCCCTGCACCTAATTAGTGCCTAATGAATGGGGCACTCGGGATCCAATGGGGCTGCTGATGGGCAAGACAGAGCAGCATGCAGGGACACAGAGCAGGGTGATACGGGATGCACATCCCTGCTTGGGGCCTCTCCCTCATTCACTTTCTGCTGGCACCATCCATGGAGCTGCTCAAGACACCCCTCAGAAGGCAATGCATGCTGTCCCATCCCCAGAAACAGGAGCAAACCCCAACGCAGCCCCAGACACCTCGTGCTGTGCTGCTAAACCAGGTCAGGGCAGTCTTTGCAGGGTGGACAGAGCCTGTCTGGCTGCTGCATTAGGGGCAGTTTGGGGCCGTCAGCCCCACAGCACCTGGAGGCAGCTGAGGATTACCGGGGATCAGGGTCTGTCTGCTCTGCACCCCCAGCTGACTCCCTGCTGCCTCTATGGGGGTGGGAGCTCTTCTGAAGAGCTGCCACAAAGAGCAGCTCCTCCCATACACCCCATAATAGCCCCACCACAGAGCTGAGGGGCTGCACTTGGAGATGGAGCTACGCTTCTCCTGTAAGGTCAGCAGTGGGATGCTTCTGCAAGACAACAGGAACAAGAGGAGCCACTTTCGGCATGACTCCAAGGCACCTCTGTTTCCTTGCATGGCCACCATGTGCTGCATTTTGGCAGCAATCAGTGCTTGGTGCATCGCTTGCCCTCACACACAGGCTCCAAGCGAGTGCTTTGGGCAGATGTGCAGCACAACCCCACACCTCCAGGAGGTGAGCATCACCCCCACGACTGCACAGCAGCTTTGGGAACAAAGAGTTATGCAGCAGGAGCAATAGGCTGAGTGCTGCCAGCAGGCTGCACGGTCACATCCTGCCCATCATGGAGCTGCTGGCTCACAGGGACACACTTAAACAATAATAAACTGTTGTTCTTTCTTAAGTGAAAACAGCACCCTGCTACTTTGCAGAGAGCTTGCAAACATCCCACCCTAAAGGAACAGGCTGCAGAGTGGGATCTCAGTTCCTCCCAGTGTTTTCAGGCTGCCAAAATGGCTGGGCCAGCCCTCTGTGTGTGCAGCTGCTGCTTTTCCCAGCATCTGTTCCCAGCCCATACTGAGCACAGCACAGCTCTGCAGGATGAGCTCCTCACCAAGGCTGCCCCAGCGCCCTCCCCATGCTGGAGGCAGAAGGGGACCCACAGGCACAGCTCCAGCACGAGGAACCCAGTGCTGAGCAGGGACACTGCACTGCCTTCCTGGGGCTTTGCTCAGCTCCCCCCTCTTTCCCAGAGGCTGTGCCAGCACTTCCAGAGGGTGTTGCAGTGCAAGCAGCCTGCTCCAAGAACCTGCTTTCATCCACAGTGGAAAGATTTCAAGCAAAAGCAGAGCAGGGTGTTGCCAAGCTGTGAAGTCAGCAGCAGCAGCTCCTGGAAGCAGTAATGCTCATCCCACAGCCACCCTGTCCCCCCCCACCCCCAAACAGAGCACTGCCTGTCCACCCCCCCCCACCTCAGAGTGTTGTTTATGGGAGCAGAGCCGGCATCGCAGCACTACTGGTTTTTTCCACAAGGTCTCTGGCCCCAGGCACGGATAAGCAAGGTTGGGAACACAACAGCCACCAGCAGCCCGGCCCCAGGGGCTCTGCAACTGAACCTCCCCCCCCCCCTTCCCTCACGCAGGGCTGGGGGTTTTGCTGCAGTGAAGACCCCCACCCTGATGACAGGATTGCGTTTCTCAGCAATCACGCTCACTCACCATCTGCTTTGTGAGCAGAGCTCAACAATAGGGCAGTGTCTGCACAGGCACCCAATACCTGCACCAGGAGAGCACTGCCCCTCCTCCAAACCCCACAGCTGGGGGGGGCATGAAAGCTTCCACACGACCCCCACCTCTCCGTGCAGAAGAGGGATGGGGAGGCCTTTCCCTAGATACTCCACTGCCTGCTCCCACCTACCCACAGCACAGAGGCATTCCTTCCACCCAGAGCCCCAACCCAGTGCCACTTGAACACCCAGACACCCCCCTGGCACACAGTTGTTCCTCTTTTCCTTCCTGCCCCCCTCCCCTCCCTGGTCTGAGGGCTCACTGTACGAACAGAGGCAGCTGCTACCAGATGGGGCACTGCACAGAGCCAAGAACGCATTGCTGGGGCTCCTCTCTTCCCAAGAGCCCTGGGGGGTGTGGGACAGCACAGCGTGGAACGCAGAGATGGGGCTACAGGGAGTCCTTGGGGTCAGCAATGGGAAGGAAGGTGATGGGGCTGCTAGAGGACAGCACTCCCACACTGCACCCACAGGGCAGCATAGCTGGGTGCAGCTGTGGTCACACAGCAGATGGAGGGAGCAGGGACTGGCACACTTACACCACGTACTATTGGCACAGACCAGAGCCCCTCAGCAAAGGGAAAAATGCAGTTTCCCCTCCCCTCGCCAGCACAGGAGGTGCAGGGGTGAGCCAGCAGCAGTGCCTCATGCAAACCCAACAAGGGGGGGGCTGAGCAAGCAGCCAAGGAACAAACCCAGCAGCACAGGGGGTGCTGGAGCAGGGCTGTCTGAGCTGAACACGTTCAGCACAGCAATTGTTTTGAGATCAGCAGGAATTCAAGCAAGCCCACAGCAATATGATGAAGCCTGGCCTTGTCTGGAGGTGCTCTCGAGGGAGATGAACAGAACGATCACGTAACTGGGACAGGGCAGAGAAACACTTCTGCCTCTCCAGCAGCCTCTGACTCTTGCAGCTCAGCTCTCCTCCATCCCTGATCTGCATACAGCCCTTCCCCTGCCTCTGCTTCCACCTCCTGGAGCTCGAGGTGCTCCCATGGGATGAACCCAGCCCCAAACGCTGCCAGCAGCACCCAGCTGCATCACAGCACCAAAGCCACAAGGAGCCCAGAGCTGCAGCCACCCAAAGGCTGCGCCTGGATTTATTGCAGGGCAATGGCAGAGCAGGAGGAAGCCCGGCCCTCTTCCTTCTGCTCTCTTGAAGAAAGAAACTTCGGAATTTGGCAGAAGGCCACGGCTCAAACAGAGCAGACCCTGTGCTCAGCACAGCAGCCGCTCCCCTGCCAGAGTAAACGTTGCTGTTCCCCAGCTCCTGCAGGCACCGGCAGCATCAGGATCCACCGTGCTGCACCACATCCCCCTGTCCCTCCTGGGGCAGCACGAAGCCCTGTGCTCTGCCCCACAGCATTGGGCAGCACAACCTCACCCTGCTTGCCAGCAGCTCCCAGTTCCCTGTGCATTAAGGCACGGCCGCACGGAGCAGGAAGGGCACAATGTGATGTGGGTCTTTGTGAGACCAGCCCAGGCTTCCTGAGCGGCTGTGAAAGAGTTAAGGCCACAGCCAGCATCAAAGGCAGCTCTGGAGCAGAGGGGGTTGAGAAAGTGAGATGGGTCGGGGTTGCGCAGACTCCTTGGAATCTCAGGAATTTCCCATTATTATCCCACTTCCCTTACAGCAGCAGAGGGAAGGAGCAGAACGGGACCCCGAGTCTGCGGTATGAACGGGGATGGGCACATCCCAGCCCATGGGGCCCAGAGGGGAGGGGGCTCTGGCTGCAAGAAGGGCTGCTGAGGGCTCTCGCACCCTGCAGGACGCAGCCACCCCCAAGGGGACACACAGGACACCGTCTCAGCCCTGCAGGACTCTCAGGGTTGTGTCACCTCCACCACTGTCGCTCCCAGCAATAGCAGAGCTACACAAGAGAGTTTTGCTGCAGCGCTGCTGACTGACAGCCCTATTGCTTCTCCATTCTATTCTTAGGCATTAATATGGTTAATACCCATCTTACAAGGATGTTGTCAGGATTAGAGTTTTTAGAGCACTCTGTGAATGGAGCTCGCTACACAAGTGCTAAGCAGCAGCACATCATCTCATTTTCCTCCTAAGACCCGTCGATGTATAAGAAACAGCTACAAAAGATCTCATTGCAAAGCTGCTTTATAGACATTAAGAAACACACACAGCAGAATCTCATTCACCTGCAGACTGAGCAGGGCTGGATCCCAGGGCACAGCCAGAACCCGTTTCCCCATCCCCAAATGCTGCAGAGCAATGGAGAACCATCCCATGGAACCACACCAGGGCTCCAGGACCCCATATGGTGGGACATAAGAAAATCAACCACTGAGAGGGAGGAGAATCCCACGGCCCCCCCAGCACCCACAGCCCCAACCCCCCGTGGCAGCACTCACGCGTTGCAGTAGGGCTTCTTCTCGTAGCCCTTGTAGTTCTTCATGTTGAGGGTCATCTTGCAGGTCTCGCAGTGGAAGCATGCTTTGTGCCAGAACTGCAAACAGAGGAGAGGAGCGTCAGCGCGAGGCTCCGTTCTGATGGGACACGGCCCTGCTCTGCAAAACTCAGCCCAGAGATACCAGTGCTGACACCCACAGCCCCTGCAGGGCCTCCCACCAGCACAGGACTCTCTCCCAATGCATCTCACCCCAACACAGCAGCAGCATTTATGACTTCGCCTTACAGCAGCGTGCTGCTTTATCTCCACATCAGGAATCCACAGGGCTAGGCCGAGGAGGGGAGTGAAAGCTCCTCCTCACGCACGCACTCAGCAGAGCCAGCAGCTGTGGTTTGCAGCTTCAAAGGTACAGCTGTGGGTTTTTCTGCCCAGAGCTGGGCAGGAGAGAGGGTCAGGTGGGGCTGCAGAGACACCCAGCCCAGGGAGCGAGATAGAGATAGAAAAGAAGAGGCCCCCCCCCCCATGAGCAGCACTCGGTCCAACACAGGTGTCCAAAGGGTCCCCCCCCACCTTCACTGCACTCCCCAAACCTCATGGATCGTCCTATGCACACTTCAAGGCCCTCTCCCCCACTGCTGGAAGACACAGCAGCACCTTATCAGGGCAGGGCTGGAGTGATAAGGATGAGCAGCCTGATGCTGGGGAGGGGGTGTTGGCATCCTCCCCCAGCCCTGCACACCCCAGTTGAATGCCAGGCACAGACTCACAGCAGCACAGCTCTTCCTCCAGCTCACACTCAAGGTTAAAGACTCAAAATTCAGATCACAACCCGACATTATTGGCCGCAGCATCTAATGAGCTCTAAAGACACATTTGGAGCGTTTAGGGCCCTTCTGACCCAGGGGCTGGAAGGAGCCCTGTGAGAGCAGCTCAGAGCAGCTGTGTGACCCCTCAGGATGCTTGGCCCCAGCCGTGTTCTGCTGTGACCTCGTGCCCAGGGTCCCAGGAAGGGCTGGGAGCTTGGAGCGACGCCTGGGGAGCAGAGCTGAGTGGGAGAATCGAAGAAGGAAAGCACCACCCCAGTGGCTCTTCCTCCATCAGCAGACATACTTTTCACGCGAGGTGCCCACAGCCGCTCCACAAAAACACAGAAGGAACAAGCAGAGCCAAGCCAGCAGCTCAGCACCCAGAGCTGCGAGTCAGGCGATGCAGTGAGCGAACACAGGGAGAACAGCTGCTGCTGGTGCTACAGTTTCCACCCGTAATGTTTTTTCCACCTTAGAGCTTCTAAGCATCTGTTTCCACTGCTGGCGCCGTGCTCTGCTCCGTGCTCTCATCCTGCAGGAGCAGCAGCAGCCCTGTGCCACCCACCCCCAGCGCCACACCCCGAGCACAAACACAGCCCTGGGCGCTGTGACTCAGCGGAGCAGGACAACTCACCGCCTCTCAGTTGCTCAGAGCAACGTATTTGTGCTTTTCCTCCTGCGAGTTCCTCCTGAGAGTTCCTCCTCGGCTTCCTGCTAACGGTGGCCGAGCGGAGGGGCATCGCACTGCACTGCCCTGTGCCGTCGCCCAGCTCCTTTCCTGCCCACTTTTCCCCTCTCCCCCATGCTTTCAGATGAGACAGACGGACCAACAACCCTCAGAGCATCCCATAAGTTACATGCAGCCTTCCAGCCATCCACAGCTTCATAACAACATGAATACCCAGAGATGAGCTGCCTGCAGCCCTCAGCACTGCCACCTCTGAACATCACCTTACCCCAACACAGCCCCGTCTGCACGAACCCACACCAACACCACAAAGGAGCAGCACAACAAGCACAGGAACAGCAGCTCTTCATACTGCCCATCCTGCTGCCCCTCACCCTCCAGCAGAGAAAGGAGGCCAGGCTCCAAATAGCTTCTTTTCAGGAGAGCTGATGGCTCTGCTTTTCAGTTCCCAGGTTGAGGCGCTCAGAGCTCCTGGAGCAGAGCTCAGGCACAGCTGCACAGCGCTGCACCCCCACAGCCCGGAGCTGCTCTGCTGGGCATGCAGTGCACGGAGCACCATTCCCACCTGCGTGCAGCAGAACGGGGATGGAGCTCACAGCTGTGTGCACCCACAGCTCATCCTTTGCTGCTGCTGCTGCGCCATTCAGGACTCAAAGGATGAAGACGGCACAGGGAGAGCCCCGCTGGGTTTGTGGCCACTTTAAGGAACTAACAGCAAATCCCACCTTGGTTTCACAGTCACAGCACCACAACAGGAGCCCCGTTTCGCTCCCCCAGCGGAAGCATCGCAGCCCTCAGCCTTGGGCAAGGGAACCCCCCCCCCCCCCTCCCCGTTGCCAAATGGAGCCGTCGTTCCGTGCAAAGCAGCGGCGCTGAGATCCCAACCAAACGGCTCAGCCCCCGTCCGACTCAGCCGAGGACCTCGGATCAGTCGCTGCCGATATCAGCGCTTCGCTCCGGGAAAAGGCAAACCCGTCACCCTGAGCTCCGCACCGCTCCCCCCGCGGCGGCCACCCGGTGCGGTGCGAGCAAATCCGCCCTTCAGACTTTGCACGGAGCTGACGCGGACGTTGTAAAAGCAGAGATCGGGTCGTGCTTTCCGGGAGGCGGGGGGGCTCGTGCAGCCGCAGGAAGGATTAACGGGGGGCTGCAGAGAGCGAAGCCCCCACAGCCCTGAGCTGTTCCCGCAGCCCCGCACGCACAGCGGGCGGTGAGAGCAGCGCGGGGCTGCGCGCATAGGAGGAAGCGCATCCCCCCCCCCCCATCCCCCAATGAACCCCCGCCAGGACACCCGCGGGGGGTGCTGTGCAGACAGAGCCACTTCTCAGCTTGAAACAGACGGGAGGGTCTCTGGGACACAGCGCTGATGGATCGGCGTCGGCCGATTCCCAGCGTCAGGAAAAAACCTCATCCGTGAAAAATGCGGCCCCGGGGTCTGCGCGGCTCAGGAATGTCGCTGCGCGGATCGGCGCATTCCGCGAGTTACTTATTTTAGAACCTGCGGGAGCGCCCCGGAGCGGGGGGGGGGTGGAGGGGAGGGGGCGGCTCCGGGGGTCCCGCGGGGGCAACAGCGAGAGATCGCTGCACCCCTCCCCCCCATCACCCCCTCCTCAAGATCGGAATGCCGGTGGCAGAAAAGCTTTATTTTTAACAGGGAAAGAAACGCTCCGAAGCGATACTGAAAGCAGCGAGAGAAAGCAACGCGAACCGCAGAGTTCCGGGAAAGGGGACGCGCCCGATGGAACCGGAGCTTAAAAAGAAACCCCCACTGTTAATGGGATCCAGATGGGTTCCGCCTCACGGCGCTGCGGGATCCGGAGCCTTTCTCCCCCCCCCCCCGACAGCTCCGACTGCTCCGCACAGTGCGGGCAGAACGCGGTGGCGGGGATTGGGTCGAGAAGGAGAAGGGTTGCGGGATGCTGCTCCCCGCTCTCACCTTATCCAGGCAGTTCACCTTCTCGGTAGGATACACGATCTTCCCGCAACGCGCGCAGTTGGGGTTCATGGCCGCCCCGCTCCCCCCGCAGCAGCCGCCGCGTCCGCCTCTGGGCCGCCGCCCGCGCGCCGCGCCCCTAAATAAGGGGGGGGGGGAGGGAGGAGGGGCGGCGGGGGCGCGCGGGGCGGGGCGGCAGCGCGCGCCCACCCACGCGCATCGCCCCGCCGCCCTCACGCGCGCTCCCGCACTCCTTTGCACGCGCAAATCGCTGCTCCCTACACAACCCAAACCCCACCCCGCGGGTGCGCGGCCTCGTTGCGCGACACGACACTCCTCGCGGGCACGCGCACGCGCTTCGCTCCTCGAGCGGCTCCACGTGTCGCATCCCCCCTTCAACCCCCCCCCCCGCACGGCGCGGTCCCGCACAGGAACGCGGCGCGGGGCAAGGAGCGGCAGCCGGGGGTATAGCTCAGTGGTAGAGCATTTGACTGCAGATCAAGAGGTCCCTGGTTCAAATCCGGGTGCCCCCTCGTTGGGATTTCATATTTTTCTCCCCTCCTCCCCTTCCCCCCTTCTCCCCCTCCCGCCCCATCGCGGCTTCAGACGCGTCGCGCTGCTCCGTGGGCGGTTTCTCCTCGTTTGGCTCAGGAAGTGCTGCGGGGAACCGAGCCGCTCCGCACCCAAAAGCTCCGCAGGGACGGCTCCCACCCCTGCACACAGCAGAGATCCCCGGGCTCCCAAGGCAGCTCCTCCATCTCCCCGAACTGCACCGGCAGGAGCTCACCCAGAGCTGTGAGTTATCATGCTTTGCTTTCTGCACCGAACAGAGCCCAGTCCCACCCCCGTGCCCTCACCCTTTGGACATCGATCAGCACCGATGCCCCTCATCTGCACTGTCTCACAGTCAACCTTCAGCCAACCGTTGGCCAACCAGGTTCCCACGGGCCTTCCTAGCCACCAGGGCTGGGCTTGTGGTCACCTTGTGGTCCTTCTCTGTAGAGCTCCTTTCCAGCAGCACAGCCCCCATTCCGTACCGATACATGTAGTTACTTCCCTCCGGGTGTCAGACCCCCCCGTGTGTGTCAGACTCCATTGGGTTGCTGTCTGAGCAGCTCTCAACCTCTCCCATCGACTGGCAGCGCATCCTTCTGCTGTCAGCCGCCCCCCTGGCTCTGTGCCATCAGCCAACGTGCTGCGTGTGCTCTGCATCCCTTCACCCAGGTCACAGCACCTCATGTACTGCAATGATTCAGTATGAATTCCTACTCTTTGCTTGCAGGCTGTGAGGCTCCCAGCTCCGTGCTTCCCTCCTGAGCACATCAGGACAATCTGGAGGAAATCAGGCGTGCGCTGCCGCGGAGCAAAGCCCTTTTTCGCGAAAGGCTGGCGTGGAGCTGCGGTCTGCAAGGCCGCTGGGGGTAGAAAACGTTGTGAGCAGAGAAACCGATGGCAGCTTTTGTAGCATGCAGCGCAAAATAGCACGGGCCGCGGGGGTATAGCTCAGTGGTAGAGCATTTGACTGCAGATCAAGAGGTCCCCGGTTCAAATCCGGGTGCCCCCTCATTTTCTTTTTCTTTTTCTTATTTCCACTCTCCTGCTTTCTGCCTTTTAGAAGAAAGAAGGATTTCTCACCCAAATTTTCTCTGATTGCTCGGCAGCCGTTCCCGGTGCCCGCGGCGCACTCTGGGCTACGGGCGCAGCCCGCGGAGAGCGCGGAGAAACGCCTGCAGGGGGCGACGGCTCCTCGCCGTCCCTCGTCACGTGATATTTACCACGTGATCCTCCACCGTCACGTGACGCAGGCCGGCTTCGCCACGTGACGTCCGCCGGGGAGGTTCCATTTCCCAGCGTGCCTCGCGCGCCTCCGTCTCTTCCGGCGCCAAGATGTCGAAGCGAGGTGAGGCGGGGCGCTGGGCCTGGCCGGGATCCGGTTCCATCCGCCGCTCTGCGTGTGCGGGCGCCGCGGCGAGGGGCGTGGAGGATGCTGGGGGTCCGGAGCACTGCGTGGGCCCGGGCTCGGCCGGCAGCGGTGTCAGGCCCGCCCAGCAGCGCGGGCCGCACCCGGTGTCCCGTAGCCCATCCAGGCGCTCAGCTCTGCCGGCTCCCCCCCGCCCCGCAGCACCTCCGCGCCGCCCGGTGGTGACCTCACGGCTCTCCTCTGCCCGCAGGACGCGGAGGTTCCTCTGGAGCGAAGTTCCGCATCTCCCTCGGTCTCCCCGTGGGAGCCGTGATTAACTGCGCTGATAACACCGGTGGGTGCCCCGCTGCGAGTGGGTCTGGGGGGACCCTGCGGGGGTGTGGGGTGAGCTGTAAGGCAGGGAGCTGGGGGTGCGTCTGGAGATGGTCCTTTTCCAGCTGAAAATCGTTCACCAGGGCTGTGCTGTACAGGCATCACTATGGGATGAAGTGGCAACCTGTGCTGTTTGCCTCATGGGGTGATGGGGTGGTTGGAGTCCCTGCAGGCGCGGCATCTCGGCACAGATCCGGAGCTCTTCTCTCCACAGGTGCCAAGAATCTGTACATCATCTCTGTGAAGGGGATCAAGGGCCGCCTGAACAGACTGCCAGCAGCCGGCGTGGGTGACATGGTGATGGCGACTGTCAAGAAGGGCAAACCGGAGCTGAGGAAGAAGGGTGAGCGTGGGCAGGAGCAGCCGGGCCTGCAGTGCCTGCGTGGCGCTCCTCAACCCACACTTGATTGTAGCAACAGGCAGCTCCTGCTGAGTCTGGGAGCGCTGCAGTGTCCTCCCAGGGGGCAGAGGAGCAGGTCTTGCATTATATCTGCCTAGGAAGGCATCAGAAGGCAGATGTCTGCCCGCTTGCAGGAGCGTTTGCTCCGCCCTTCTCAAAAGCACTTGTTGGGTCTGTGCGCCGTGGCTCAGTGAGTTGTCGTGGAAGGGCAGAGAAAAGCATCGCTTTTGGGTGAAGTGGCAGCTTGTGCTGTTCGTTTCAATCAGTGATGTGACACGGCCTTGGGAATTGGGTTCCTTACCCCCTCCTCCTGCTTGCTGAGTGCTGTCTCTGAGCTGACACACTTAGAAGCACAGTTGAGAAACTGGAAGAGCGTTGTCTTCTCCAAGTCTGGATTTAGTTGTCAGTTTGGAAGTGCCTTATTGCCTTCAGAATTCGTCCCTGGACCCCACAGGCATCAGCTCTGCTCTGTCAGTGTGATGCCAGCAAGGCTGATGTGAGTTATGAGCTGTATGCCCAGATGTAACCAAGGAAGTTTAATACATCCTGCGAGAGGAATGCTGAAAAGCTGGGAATAGAGCGACTGAGGAGTCAGCCTTGCTGATCCTATCCCTGCATTGGGGCTGTGAACCCAGGGTGTAACTCAGCTTCCTAGAGAAGCACTGCGAAGGGGAGCTCGGTGTTGGGATGAGCTGCTGACTGCTGGGAGCGATGCTGATGAACGCTGACCTGCTGTGTCTCTTGGCAGTGCACCCAGCGGTGGTGATTCGGCAGCGGAAATCGTACAGAAGAAAAGATGGGGTGTTCTTGTATTTTGAAGACAACGCGGGAGTAATAGTGAACAATAAAGGTGAAATGAAAGGTATGGGCAAGCAGAATGCTGCTCCGGGCCAAAGAGAAACGTTGGCTGTGATGGCTGGGGTTGGTGCGCTCGGTTAAAGGGCTCTGCTCACCTGCACCAAGGACCCGGGAGAACACAACTGTGCCGACTGAGCTCTGATGTCCTGCTTTGTTCTTCTCTCCTCCAGGTTCAGCCATCACAGGCCCTGTGGCCAAGGAGTGTGCAGATCTGTGGCCCAGGATAGCCTCCAATGCAGGAAGCATTGCGTGAACGCGCTCATCTTTGTGGAGATGAAATAAAAGTACTTGTACCAGAAAATGGTGTCTGCCTTGTTAAGAGTCAGGCGTGCTCCTCTGCCAAGCACGACAGCGTTGAGGGAATTATTTCAGGTTTGGGAAATCCTCCATGAAACCCCAAATGAGGGTGGGCACAGCGGGAGGAAATTGGCTGTGGAGGTTAAGATCTGGTGATTAGTCTTAATGAGGCAGAGCCCTCAGCACCTGGAGGGTGCTGTACTGTGACAGATCCTGTGATGACTGAATTGATCCAACTTCTGTGTGCAGTGATGAAAGCTGGGAGATCTGAAAGCCCTTCTACAAAACCTGTCTGTGCCTCTCTTGTGATGAAACCCCCCCACGCAGTTTGTGTGGCAAACTGAAACGATTTCTTTGGTCCTTGCTGAGGACGATGCGAGGACACATGAAGCCCACTGCTGTTAGCTGAGGTGGGGGCTGCAGCACGTGCCTCAAAGCCTCAATCAGCAGTGAAACAAATGATCGGGTCTCTGGCTAACGGCAGGTTGGGGGATGATGTGATTTTTCCAGGTCATCTGAAAGGCTTTGCAAGAGATTTGTGGAGACAAAAGCTTTGCCTGAAAAAATGGCGTGGATGTTTCTGAACAGCTTTTCTCCTGCTTGGTGGGAAAACGTGATAAAAATGTGGCCTACAGCCCCTGGATCACCATAAGCTGCACAGTGAGTGGGGAGGGGACTTGGGTACGGTGAGCCCAGCTCCTGCTCCAGGTTTCCATGGGGCAGCTGAGGAGTTGCTGCCTCTTCCTAGCAGACCTGATGCCCTGTGAGCATCCAGCAGCTGCTGCAGGCAATGCTGCATTGCTCCTTGAGGAGTGACTTTTGCAGTCAGCAGACACCTGCTTACAAGTAAGGAACAAGCCCTAAAATGTGCCCTCACTAATGTCTGCTCACAGCTGCTGTGTTTAATTCTTTTTTTTTCCCCTAGACAGGACATGGCACAAATTAGCTGTAAGACATTGGATGTTTGCTTCCTTTTTCCCCAGGCTGTAGGCAGACAGCAGGGGAGGCGGGGAGGCTGTGGACAGTGCAGGAGGCGTGGAGTGAGGCAGCAGCTGTGGGAGATTTGTGTGCTGAGAGCAAACAGAAGCAAAGGTGGGCGCCTCCACAGCTGTCCTGAGGCGGCTGGTGCCACGTGTTGTTGTTTGTGCGTTGAGACAAAGCAAGCAGGGATGTCAGTGGTTTGTTCCTGCAAGGGTTTGCAAGCATAGGAAGCAGAGAGGAGGTGAAGGTTAAGGAAAGGGATGCTGTGTGGGAGGCGGGGCTGGGAGTGCAGGCAGTGGAATGCAGCAGCGCCTCTGTCAGCGTCCACAAAGGGCCTCACCTGGCAGGTGGTGCCCAGCGGGGGTATAGCTCAGGGGTAGAGCATTTGACTGCAGATCAAGAGGTCCCCGGTTCAAATCCGGGTGCCCCCTCCCCTTGGCCTCTTTTTTTCTGCCCCACAAGTTGCTTTTCAGCTTCTCAGCTGCCTCTTTCTCCCCTCAGCTGTCGGCCCTGCTGTCCCTTGGTGAGCGCAGCAGCGCCCAGGTGCCAAGAGGTGGATTGCCGTGGGAAGAGGACTGGCAGCGCTGTGTTGGTGAGCACAGACCTGAGATTGCCTTGAGCACTGCTTTCTGCACTGCAATAATTGGCACTGCATAATTGAATTGACTCCCGTTTGGAATGAGTCGGAAAATTGAGGCCGGGCAGGCAGGCAGCAGCAGGGGGTATAGCTCAGTGGTAGAGCATTTGACTGCAGATCAAGAGGTCCCCGGTTCAAATCCGGGTGCCCCCTTGGGCTGTTATTTTTCTCAGGATACTTAAAGGACTGGGAGTTGTGATAAGCACAGTTTGATCATTTTTACCTCCCTGTAAGGCCAATGAATATGGCTCTGTGTCTCCAGGAAGGGTTATTCTGTTCCTTTTTGGAAGGGCTGCATCTTTTTAAAGTGAGGCTTTTCTCTCCAGCCTTGTGGTGAGCTCAGCTCGATGCTGGTTTTCACATTACAGAACAGCACAGAAGTGATGGCCAAAATTGTTTCAAATAAATGTCCTCTGGGAGTCTGGTGACTCTTGGTAGCAGCTCTCTGTAGAAGGCAGTGTGAGTTTTTGGACACCCAGGGATGCATGAAGTGAAGGATTCTAAGCAGCTGGGATCAACTCTGAGCTCTGGGCATAGATTGCTTAAGAATCAGCTTGTGCAGGTGCTGCTTCAAGGGGGTGTAGCTCAGTGGCAGAGCATTTGACTGCAGATCAAGAGGTCCCTGGTTCAACTCCAGGTGCCCCCTTTGGATTGGGTGCTTTTTCTGAGATAAACACAGGCAGCATTCCTTGTTTTTAGACCCTGTCTGCCTGCACTTTGCACGGAGAGCCAGCCGCTCTGTCCACATCTGTGTTTTTGACGCTGATCAACTGAACACACACCAGTCAAAATGAATATTTGCATCAGTATTGCTTTTTTTGTTGTTAATGCAAATGCACAGTGCAATTCTCACCGTCTGTAATTGCTTATCATGTGAATTAGGAATCAAAGAAAGCTGATCTATAGGAACTGTAACAGCAGACATAAGTGGTCTCTGTGCGTGTTTTTAGTGCTCCTTGGCCAGGTGCTGCAGCAGGGGGTGTAGCTCAGTGGCAGAGCATTTGACTGCAGATCAAGAGGTCCCTGGTTCAACTCCAGGCGCCCCCTCTTTACCTTCCTTTTCCAACCTTCTTCCAAAATCCTTTGCAGACCAAACGTGGGAGTGCCCTTATTCCTCTGAGATCTTACAAATCTCTTGCCTCTTACCAGCTGCAGAGTCTCAGTTTTTCCTTTTTTTCCTGTGGTTTAGCTCAACAATTCATGTATATACAAACAACTCGATGCTAGTGGGAGGAGGAACATCTTGTTTTTCCTGTCTGAATAATTACCATTAATTATACAGGAAGCAATAAGCACAAGGCCGTTCAACGAAAAGGGACCTGAAGTGGTTTTTGGAGGCAGCTGGAGTGGGAGGGGCAGCGTTCAGCCCGGGCCGGGAGCCGCAGCCAAGCGCTGCCCTCCGTGCCCCGGAGGGGATCGAACCCGGATCCCCGCAGCCGCAGGCAGCCGCTCTGCCCCTGAGCCACGCCCCAGCGCCGGGCCGCCCCGGGCGCGCACTTTCGCGGGCTCACGTAGCCTAGGGGCAAAGCGCCGGGCTAGGAGCCGGGAGGTCACCGGTTCTAAACCCGCACCGAGCGGGAAGTTTTGCTCGGAGACACCGCGCTTCGTTACAGACCTCCGGGAAACGGGAGTGAGGACGGCAAAGCGAGCGGCCTGTAGCTCCGGTCATCGCTGCGACCGCGGCGCGTTGAACTCAGCACCATTAAACGTGTGCATTTACCTCGGATTTATCTCACGTCACTGCTTCATTTTTATTTTTCTTTTCCCGGTGAGAACCGGAACCGCAGCGAGGCGCCGGGGCCAGCAGGACTCCGGTTGTTTCTATCCCCGTCATCCTGCCGAAGTGACGCCTCCAAAGAGCGCCGCGCGGAACGGGCGGGATGGCGGCGCGTGTTGATGACGTCACGGCACTTCCGGTTCATGCCCTCGGGCTTCAGGCCGTCCTTAAGGGCCCTGCGGGGTCGATGCGGGGCTGCGGCTGCCGCCTCTGCGCGGTGCGGGGACGGTGTGGAAGCGTGAAGCCGGTGGGGAAAGTGGTGGAGCTGCGGTGGTTTGCGGGGGGAGAAGGCGCTGAGGGTGCGGGCGTTGCCAGGTGAGGGGCGATGGGCTCCCAGGGTGGACTCGGGGAGTTTGGGGGGAAACCTGCGGCCCTGTGGCGGCTGTAACGGCCTCGGTCTGCGGCGCAGGGATGCTTCCTCTTAATAAGCGCGGGCGCTGTGTCGGAGGAGGCTCGTGACTCATTTTTCCTGTTTTTAATTAAGTGCTGGCCGTGGTATTCCTTAGCTGTGATGCATTTGCTGCTGGCATAAAACGTGTGTATATTAACATAAAGTTCTGCCTTTTATGCTCAATGTTTGCACTTGCTCACCCATAGTGCCTTTAACTTTAGGACTCTGGCATAGAGGAAAAGAAAGTCAGCTGTGTGTACTAAAGCTTCTGAGGTGGGCTTAACTTGCGAGATTCCTGCGTGCTCCCCCCTCCAGTTACTCCTTTAAGTGCTGCTGAGGATCTCGTAGGAAAGCAGCATCCGCACTGCTGCACATTCAAACAGTAGATGACCTCTTTTCAGCCTTATTTCTCCATGTCACCCTGTTCCAAATTGCTGTAGGATGCAACGCTTTGAAATGGTTGGCAGAAATCTGCTTTTTTGCAAAAATTGGCTCTTTCCCTCAGGTTTATGCATAGTTAGCTCTCTGTCACTGAAGGCTTTCAAACCTCACCTTTTGTTCTTTCTCACATTGCCTGCAGCAAAATGCTCGGACATCCAGAGAGTGGTGGGCAGTGGATTAATTCTGTAACTAAGGGGCAGAACAGAGGCACTTTAACAGCAGACATCTGGGTGTTGCAGGTACGTGTCCACCTCGCACCTCTACAGAAGGGCTTACTTGGAGTCGAATGCTTTGCTTGAGGAAAAAGAAGTCATGTGAAAAACCTTTTTTTCCCTACACAGGGCATGGCACAGCAGTTAGCTGTAAGAGGTTGGGTGTTTGCTTCCCTTTAACCCGGGCTGAAGGCAGACAGCAGGGGAGGCTACAGGCAGTGAAGGAGCCGCAGTGTGAGGCAGCAGCTGTGGGAGATTTGTGTGCTGAGAGCAAACAGAAGCAAAGGTGGGTGCCTCCACAGCTGTCCTGAGGCGGCTGGTGCCACGTGTTGTTGTTTGTGCGTTGAGACAAAGTAAGCAGGGATGTCAGTGGTTTGTTCCTGCAAGGGTTTGCAAGCATAGGAAGCAGAGAGGAGGTGAAGGTTAAGGAAAGGGATGCTGTGTGGGAGGCGGGGCTGGGAGTGCAGGCAGTGGAATGCAGCAGCGCCTCTGTCAGCGTCCACAAAGGGCCTCACCTGGCAGGTGGTGCCCAGCGGGGGTATAGCTCAGGGGTAGAGCATTTGACTGCAGATCAAGAGGTCCCCGGTTCAAATCCGGGTGCCCCCTCCCCTTGGCCTCTCTTTTTCTGCCCCACAAGTTGCTTTTCAGCTTCTCAGCTGCTTCTTTCTCCCCTCAGCTGTCGGCCCTGCTGTCCCTCCGTGAGCACAGCAGCGCCCAGGTGCCAAGAGGTGGATTGTCATGGGAAGAGGACTGGCAGCGCTGTGTTGGTGAGCACAGACCTGAGATTGCCTTGAGCACTGCTTTCTGCACTGCAATAATTGGCACTGCATAATTGAATTGACTCCTGTTTGGAATGAGTCGGAAAATTGAGGCCGGGCAGGCAGGCAGCAGCAGGGGGTATAGCTCAGTGGTAGAGCATTTGACTGCAGATCAAGAGGTCCCTGGTTCAACTCCAGGTGCCCCCTTCATGTGGTGGACTTTTTTCTAGAGTAGAATCACGAGGAGCATTCCTTCTTTTGTCTGCTTGTGCATTTATTTCACAGTGCTGCTTTCCAAAATTCCATATTTGTGACACTGAGCGTCCATCTAAGGATATAGAGCCCAAATCAGCGTCTGTGTCAGTGTAAAGGCTACAGTGGTTGTTGGATCAGTGTGGAAGCTGGACAGGTCCTAACCTGTGTGATATCTGTTTGGTGTGGCTGTCTGTGATTCTGGTTGTCTGGGCTCTGTGAATTGGTTTCTTAATGCTCCTTGTTCAGTTCTTGAGCCAAGGGGGTGTAGCTCAGTGGCAGAGCATTTGACTGCAGATCAAGAGGTCCCTGGTTCAACTCCAGGTGCCCCCTCTTTATCTTCTTTTCCCAACTTCCTTTTGCCACAATTCATCACAGGGAGCAGATGCACACGTCCTCTTCAGTCTCGTGAGCTTGCGCTGTGTGTTGAAGTTGTGATATTCGAGATCCTGAGCAGCTGCCTGGCAGGGCTTCTGCACTGCGTGAGTACACTGCGTGCATTTGTCTGTTCTTGATCCCCTGTAATAACTCCCTCCTGTATTGTGGGATGTATGCAGGTAGGCCCAGGGGCTGTCGAGTAAGGGAATCTAAACAGTGGACATCAATCAACTCCAGGTGCTTTGAATAAACTTGTTTAAAAAATCACCTTGTGCAGGCGCTGCTGCGAGGGGGTGTAGCTCAGTGGCAGAGCATTTGACTGCAGATCAAGAGGTCCCTGGTTCAACTCCAGGTGCCCCCTTCAGTTTTTATTCAAAGATAAATATGCAGAGCATTCCTCTTTGCTTTTTTTCTTTTTCTTAGATCTGTTTGCCTGCTCTCTGCTCTGAGGGCTGGTCTCTCAACTTCCATCTTCATAACACTGAGAACTCATCTAAACATGCATGCTCAAATCAGTGTCATGCAAAAGAATCTGACCAGTGGACATCAAAACTAAGCTGTCTATAGGTTCCTTTTTTCCTCTGTGTCTTTTATAGTTCTTAAGCAAGGGGGTGTAGCTCAGTGGCAGAGCATTTGACTGCAGATCAAGAGGTCCCTGGTTCAACTCCAGGTGCCCCCTTTGGATTGGGTGCTTTTTGTTTGGTCGATTGTTCCTCCCCAGGGTAAATATGAAGAGTGATTCTCCTCGCTTTTAGGTCCTGTGTGCTTCTGTTTTGCTCACAGGCCTGATCCCTGAACGTCCCTGTTCAAGATGCTGAGCGCTCACCTGAGGAATTATGACCACACTTCTGCTTTGTCTACTTGTTTTTCATTGCTCTTTGTCTACTTGTTTAGCCAGGGGGGTGTAGCTCAGTGGCAGAGCATTTGACTGCAGATCAAGAGGTCCCTGGTTCAACTCCAGGCGCCCCCTCTTTACCTTCTTTTCCAACCTTTTTTCTTCCCAAGTCCTTCATAGACACGATCCTTATTCTTCAGAGGTCTTCAAGATCACTTGTACCAAACTTCTAACAAAAGAAAAGAAAAGCTTTCCAGTTTTCCCATGGTTCTGAGCAACACGCATACAGGCAAATAGCACAGTGCAGTAGAGACGATGCAGGTCTAGTTTTTCCTGCCTGAGCAATTGTTGCTAATTGAAGTAATTTCTAGAAAGCCGCATACTCCATGTATGACAGGTGTCTCTGCCCCCGCGGGGATCGAACCCGGCACCGCAGCAGCCGCAGGCAGCGGCGCTGCCCTTGAGCCACGCCCCCACCACTGAGCCGCCCCAAAGCCGCGTTTCGCGGGCTCACGTAGCTCAGGGGCAAAGCGCCGGGCTGGGAGCCGAAACGTCCCCGGTTCTAAGCCCGCACCGAACGGCGCGGAACCCCGCTCGCGTCCTCGAGTTTTCGCTCGGCGACGCCGCGGTTCGGTGCGAAGCCCTGGGGAACGGGGTGACAACGGCAAACAGCGGCCTGCAGCTCCGGTTATCGCTACAACACGCCGTAGCACTAGGCGCCGCCCGCCTCCTCCTATCCCTTCGGTAAGACCGTTAAGCGCCGCGCCGGAAGTGACGTATATCACACGCGACGAGTTGAGAGGAGACGGCGGCGCATGTTGATGACGCACAGCGGGCCCAGTAGCCGAGGAGAAGCCGAGCAGCCATGGGGGGAGGCGACTTGGTGAGATGGGGCCCGGGATGCGGGGGGGGACCGGGAGCTTCCTCCAGGCCGCTGGGATCCCGCTGACGGCTCCGAGGCCGGGGCCGTCCTTTGAGCTGTTCGCGGCGGGGCCGGGCCTGGCGCTGCGGCCCTGCTCGGTGAGAGAACGTCAGGGGCCTTCGGTAAGGGGCCCTGTGCCGCGTCCCGCGTTCCTTGCAGAACCTGAAGAAGAGCTGGCACCCCCAGACCCTGCGCAATGTGGAGAAAGTGTGGAAGGCCGAGCAGAAATATGAGGCCGAGAGGAAGAAAATCGAGGAGCTGCAGCGGGAGCTGCAGGAGGAAAGGGCCCGAGAGGAGATGCAGCGATATGCTGAGGATATGGGCACTGTGCGGTGAGCAGAGCCAGGGCCTGAGCGTGGGGCTGCCGGTCCGGGCAGGGGGAGGACCGGTGCTTCGTATTGAAGGGGGTCCATGTGCTTCTGGTATCTCTGAGAAACAGAAATTTGTACATCGAATTTATAATTTCACACTAGAAGCTTTCCACTTACTTCATAAGCTTTAAACTGCAGCTTAGCTTTATACCTCTGTGACAGAAAATATGATGACTTGTTTTGCAATAGGAAAAGAGAAGAAAAGTTGGAGTGGATGTACCAGGGTCCTGGGGGCATGGTGAACAGGGAGGAGTATCTCATGGGTCGCCCTGTGGACAAGTACGTCTTTGAGAAGACAGAGGACAAGGATGCTGGCTGCTCCAACGAGACAGGACTGCTCCCAGGCTCCATTTTTGCCAAGTCAGGTGCCAACTCTGTCCTGGACATGGCAAACAAAATCCGGGAGGATCCACTTTTCATGATCAGGTACTTAACGTGGAGCTGAATACTGGAATAAATCAGAATAAATCAGGCAATGCAGCAGTGATGGCAGCTTGATGAGAGCTGTTTTATTGGTGGGAAGTGTGCGTGCAAATGCAAAGGTTGTTTTTCTTTGTTATATATATACATATATACTCATATATAGGCTCATATATACAAACTTAGGTCACCCTTTTGTATGTGTGAGAATGCATCTGGTTGGCAGCATTGGAGCAAAATAGATGTTAACAGAACGAAAATTTGGCTTAATTTCCTCGTTGCACTCTTCAGTGGGGGGGAAAAGGACACAGTTTGCAGGAGTTGGACTCACGTTGCTGAATGAACAAAAGTTGGCTGTTAGAGCTTGTTTTAGTGTTGTATCTTTCATGAAAATGATGTTTAGAGTTGCTTGGAAATACTAATACTCTTCTTCCATCTGCTTTAGAAAGAGAGAGGAGGAGAAGAAGAGAGAGGTTCTGAATAATCCTGTAAAAATGAAGAAGATCAAGGAGTTGGTGGGTGACTCCATCGCGCTCTGTGGGTCTGTGCCGGGCCTTGCTGGGCTTTCTTTTGTCCCAGGAGAACTCCATTGCTTTGCCTTTTGATACTGACTGCCCAAGTGCAGGGACAGTAATTACTGCTAATCAATTGGTGCCTTTCTTTGTAGCTGCAAAACAGTTTAGATAAAAAGGAGAAAAAGAAGAAGAAAGAGAAGAAGAAGAAGCACAAGAAGCACCGGCGTCGCAGCTCCAGCAGTGAAAGTGCCAGCAGTGATGAGGAGCGAAGCAAAGCCAGGTAGGTTTTATTGTCTTTATTGTCTCGTTTGTTTTTCATCTGTTTCTGATCTTCTTTGAATCTCATCTTTCTAATTAATGCTCTTAATTTGCTTAAATATTACTGTATTGGTACTTTTGTTTTTTGCATCGGTGATTGATTTTTGTTGTTTTAATAAGCAAAGCATAGCATCGCTGAAGTTCATCTGCTTCAAAAGCACTGTTCTCTTTTTTGTTTAGGTCTCAGAAGAAATCTAGCAGCTCCTCCTGGAAACCCATTCCTTCTAAAGTGCCAGGATATGGCTTACAGGTAAGTCTGGCTGTTTTGCATGTCTCTTTCAGTAGCAAACTGAAAGACTTGTTGGTTAGAGAACAGCAAAAGATCGGCTTGTTGCAAGAGGCTGCTTCTCCCGTTAGAAGAGGGCTGTGAGGGATACATGATTTTACATGATTTAACATGGTTTAACAATGCTCCTTGGTGCCTCTGAGCCCTGACCTGAAACTCTTCAGGTCCCAGTAGGACTTCTGTCCTCTCTGAGTTCAGTTCAGTTTTAATTCCCTTCCCAGAGCCACACGCCTGTTTCAATGTTGCATCTGATTGCCATAGCGGTTGCTTTACTGAGCACCACCAAAATGATCTTTTTAGACAGAGGTGCTCATAGGAACCTGGGAAGTGAGACAAGTGAGTGCAGAGCAAAATGTTCACTGCCTGCAGCCCAGCCTGAGGCTTCTGCAGCCTCGCTGTGTTGTGATGCTCTCACAGGACGTCTCTCCTGAGGGGCACTTCTGGATTTCAGGTTAGAGACTCTGACAGGAACCACAGATCTCGGAGTTCTCCAGCTGCTGGGCAGGGCAGAGCCTCCCACAGGCACCGCGAGCGCTCCAGGTCCAGGAGCACATCCCACTCCCCACAGAGATGCACGAACAAGAAGAGCTCAGAGCAATTTGGATGCAGGGGGTCGAGATCTCCTTCCAGACACAGTAAACAGTGAGTGTGGCTCAGCTGGGTAACACGAACTGCAAGCTGCAGGGGGGAGGGGATGTTCAGATCAAAATCCCTGCTAAAAAATCCAGGTAAAGCTTAGGGATGTGATAATATGTGTATATCTCCTAAAAATAAGGGTGGTTTTGGGTTGCAGACATAGCAGTCGAGAGGAGAAAGGGAAAGCTGGAAGTCCTTCCCCCAAAAAGAGCTATCGGCGACAGCACCTTCCAGGTTACACCAGGTGAGCAAAATCTCTGCATGTTTTTGTGAAGCAGCTGCTGTCATCTGTGCACCAAATCTTGCTCTGTTGTCTGGAACGGGCTGTCAGGCATCCAGAAGGGCAGCGCACTGTTCTGAAGTGCTTGGTTTGATCCCAGCTCTTGAGCTCAGTTGTCAGCTAACAGCCTCCCAAACCTCGTGGAATGGTTGTGATTCCCTGCGTGCCTCACGGTGGGGTGAAATCAGGCTTTGTCTCCTGGGTTAATTAAAAGCCTGCTGTTTAACTGCCGGCAGGAAACTTTGGTCTTGACAGTATCATCAATTAAAACAGAAAAGCTGAAAAGGGGAAGCCAAGCTCTTGCTGGAGTTGTTTGGCTGTTTAGACTTGTACTAAAAAACTTTGGGTGCTGAAGGAAAAGCAAGTATTAAACAGCCCCAATTTTGGGGATAAATAGTCTTGAAGATTGGAAAGGAAGAGCTGGGTTGGGTGTAGCACGCTGCTGGTTTACAGCAGTGCTGTTTTCTGTACCTACAGAAAGATCTCTCCAGAGGAACTGGAGCGAAAACGGCAGGAAATGATGGAAAACGCCAAGTGGAGGGAAGAGGAGAGGGTGAACAACCTCAAGAAGCACCGGAAGGAGGAGGAACTGGAGAGAGAACTGGAGAAACTCGACTCTGGGGATGGAAAGTTCTTGCAGTGAGTGCCTTGGTGGGGTTCATTTTTTCACTGGTGGGAAGTGCAGGGCGCAGCTTCTCAGGAGTGTGTGATGGCATCGAGGTTTGAGATGAGAATACCGAGCACCCACCTGAAATACAGCATTGGATCTGTTAGAAGCCAAACTAAAGGCTGGTCGGTTCTTTGGGTGCAGACTTTGATATGGAATCATTTGCTGCTTTCCAGTTTAGAATCGCGTAGTTAATGGACTCGGGGATAACGAACCCTGCTGGAAACCATGTGATGTTTGGAAGAGATTGATTTCTTTCCTTTTGTTGTTTTTCCTGCAGTCACTTTAAGCTGGAAAGTGCTTCTACTTCCACTTTAGAAGATCGGGTGAAGCGGAACATCCACTCCCTTCAGAGAACTCCTGCTGCCTTGGAAAAGAACTTTATGCAGAGATGAAGCTTGTTCTCCCTCTGCTTCTGTGCAGGAGTAAATTGGACCCTTGTTCCCCAAGGTGAGAGGCCTCCAGCACACGCTCAGTTCTCTCTCCAGGAACCATCTCCCAAAGAGCTGCTGAATTTCTGTGCTGCAGCCCACAGCGTGGTCTGAACTTCTGGCACTGTCAATGTGTTTGTGATGAGGATGATCCCTCAGGCAGACCTCAGCTGGAGAGCTCGTGAGCCCTTGTATCCTGCAGCACGTTGCCAGATCTCTTCCTGTTCTCCACCCTGATTCGTACCGGTTTTGTATATTGTTGTTATTAGATGATGCTGGGTGATAATTGCTTCCTACACTGGGCAGGTTATCTGCACTCTTTATTTGTAAGAGCAAAAGACCTATTTTTGTTAGTCCTTAAAAACCAGAGCAGGACAAATTCACGTGAGGTGAGCGGATGTGATAAAGCTGTGTGATGGACTGATGCCGTTCTGCTTGACTGCCATCGTTCTGCTGTGGGTTTGGAGGGAGAGGTCAGACCAGTCTGTAAAATATCTTCTATAGCCATTATTTTATTCCTCTCACCTATCTCAATGATGTTTGGCCCGAGGGGAGCAGCTTCACAGGGAAAGGAAATGAGCAGAGCAGAACTGATGCAGCAAATATCTCTCTGGGATTTTGTAATGTAAGTAATGTGTATATGTACAGCGGTGAAGATTGTTTTGCCTTTTTTTTTTTTTTTTTTAAAGGAGAAACTTTACGATTTTCAAATGTTTTTTGGTGGCTTTGTGGGGGCGAAGGTGTCGGATTCGCTGCCACAGCGGCTGACGGACCGAGGGCTGCGTGCGGCCGCCGGCTCTGTGCGCGGAGCTGCGCGCTGCGGGCCCTTTAAGAGGCGGCAGTGACGTGCTCAGCGGCCCATTCATAATTCCAGGCGCCTCGTCGTTTATTGGCTCGCTCGGAAAGGGGCGTGGCCTGGGTTGCTACGTCACTCGGGGTGGGCGAAACCATCTCCGCACAGAGGGGGAGGGAGGTGCCTTTGTTTCCGCTTTCCCTCTCGTTCCGCCCGCCGCTCCAGCCGGTCGCCCTCGCAGCCTTGGCCGCGTTCCGTTTTTTCCCTCCCCTCCGCGCGCTGTGGCGGAGCGAACCGACGCTCGGCGCCGCGCTGCCCTGCCTGCATCCCTCGGCTCTCCCCCATGGGGCGCGGCCATGGTACCTCCCCGTCCCCTCCTCCTCCGCCTTCCGCCATCTTGGCGCCTCCTTAGAGCGGCGCCTGAGCGCTCGGCCGGCGGTGGAGCGAACCACCGCAGGGGCGGGGAAAGGGGGGGGAGGGAGGCGGGGACGGAACAACCGCCGCGGGGAGAGCGAGCTGGGAGCGGAGCGGCCGAGCCGGCCCTAGGGGTGACAGAGGCGGCCGGAACCGCTGAGAGCGGAGGGGCGTGCGCCGGGCCGGGCGGTGCCATGCGGAGGCGCTGGTAGGGGAGCGCCGGGGGAGGGGGGCTTTGCGGGGCCGTTCGGAGGCAGCCATGGCCTCGAATTGCGCGGGGGGATCGGCGGCGGGGAGCGGCGGAGCGGCTCTGGGTTCGGCACTCAGCGCCAGCAAAACCAAGACCAAGAAGAAACACTTCGTGTGCCAGAAGGTGAAGCTGTTCCGGGCTTCGGAGCCGCTGCTCAGCGTCCTCATGTGGGGGGCCAACCATACGGTGAGCAGCGGGCGGAACCCCCACCTCACCCCCCCTTTCCCTCCCGTCGGCGCAGAGCCTTCACCCCAGCGCCCTGCCTGCCGCAGGGGCTCGGAGGTGAATCCTCCTCGGCCCCGCTGCCCCTTTCTACCCCCGTCCCATTGCAGCCTTTCCCCCGGGCGCTGCCCCCCGGCACTCCTCTCCCCCGTTTCCCCGATGCCATTTGGGATAACGGCCCTTCCCGTAGGATGCTGTCTGTGGTCCAGGCGTGCATAGCTGGGAGCAGCCCCCCAGGGCAACCCTTATCACCAATCCCTGCTCTTCAATCCTAGGGCCAGATCTTAGTGAGGGGGCTGGGGGTGGGCCCTGGGGGAGCGATGTGTCCCACAGCTCCATCCTGTATCATTGGGCCCAATTTGCCCGGCCTTGAATCGCTTTGACTCCCATCTTTCTGCTGGCCGTGCCACATCTGTGTGTTCCTGAGCTGGTCTGTTTCCCCCCAAAGCCCCAGGATGGAGCGAGGAGCTGCTCTGTGGGAACGGCTCAGCACTGCAGCCCACCTCCATTGGAGCTTCCTAAAATCACCCTTCTCTCTTCCTCTGGAAACCTTTCTTTCCTCCATAGCGTAGGCTGGAAGGGCTGCCCTTCCTCTGCGCTCTCTTGGATGTGGGTAATGATGATGTTCAGGTGGTTAAAATTAAGCAACCTCATCCCTTCCTCAATTAACACACCTTCAGGCTCAAAGGCACTCATTTCTTGGCGGATGTCTCCTGGATCCCTTTCCTTCTCTGGGTTTAGCTTTTGCAGGAATAAACAACGCTTTGGGAAAACTAGGATTGTTTTCCTGGCTTTCCTGATGGCGGAGTGAATCTTTCCTGTGTAATTCAGCACTGTTGTCTCTCCGAGCCAAAGGATTTTCCCAGTTCTTGCTGCTCCTCGCCCAAGAAGCGGGGCAATGAGTTGAACTGGGCTTTGATCAGCGATGCCCTTAGGAGCCCTGAAGAAGCAGTGAAGCTGGTAGGGCTTTTCTCTTTCGTTTGTGGCCTCTTAGGGCTGCTGGCTGCCGGCTCGCCCTCTTCTGTGGCTGGTGGGGCAGCCTCAAGTCTTTTTTAGGCTCTGGATCAGGGCCTGCAACTTCAGGACTGTTTGGCTGTGAAATATTTCTGCAAGCTGATAGTTCTCCTTGGTAGCTGTGTCCATGCAGATGGTATCGGGTGCACGTTGTGAAGGAGCTGCTGCCAGAAACGAGGACCGTATCCTGGAGGAGCTGGAAAAGGGTGGAGAACATCTCAGCTGTGACCTCCTCCCCCCCGGTGCAGGCAGCAGGGATTCCCCAGCTCCCATTCCTGCAGCTCGGTTTGCAGTGGTGAGCAGCCGAGGGTTGGAGCAGGGCAGGCTGTGAGCCAAACTATTTGTGTTTGCTCAACACACGAGCAGCTGTTCATCCCGATCTGCTCCCAAGAGATGCTGCTGGTGCCCTGCTCCTATGGAAGGTGGGATTGCTTTTTGTTCTTCAAGCAAACTGCTCCGGGCAGCTGATGGGTGTTTTCAGGAGTGCCTTTGAACCTTGTCAGGAATCTGCTGGGGTTGTTTCACGTTTGGTTTCTGGTGCACAGCCTTCCAAAGAGAAGCAGACGCCGAGGCCGTGGGGAGCGCGCTGCTAACAGCACGATTCCGTCAGAAATGCTGGTGGCTGAGATGAACTTTTTCGTGGATAAATCAAACAAACAACCATTTTATGCAATCCACCATCTCTGCTGACTGAAGAAATTCCCCCGGGTCCATTAACAGAGTCTGGCAGCAGCACAGCCCTGCCTTGTGTTTAAACAAGCTTGCTAGCAGCTGGTGCGAGTACAGGCAGCGATGGTCTGGAGAGGATCAGAGCAGTGATGTTAGTGCAGAGCACAGGAACTGCTGTTGGAACACCCATTCGGAGCGTTTCTGTGTGAATTGTGAGTTGGCTCTCTGCTGTCCCAGCGCTCCAGAGCCAATGCTTGAGCTCAGAGCATCACAAGGGTGCGGCTGCGGCCGCTGAAACGCGGCGGGACGTGGGTGGTATCACAGCCAAACCTGGAGCCGGAAAGCCGTGCTTGGGGGAGAGGAGCTGGGAGAACTCGTGCAGATGGGATGGAGCGGAGTCACAAGGGCTCACCTTTGGTTGGCGATGTTTTCTTTGAGCTCCGAGCCCGCGATGTGGAACTCGGCGAGCTGGAGACGGCTCCTGGGGAAGCTTTGCCTTGTCTGCTGTTGTCATGGTGCTGGGAGAGGCGGCTCCGCGTGGAGCTCTGGTGGCAGAGGGAAGGTCGGGTGGTGCTGGGAGGGAGCAGCCATCTCGGAAGCACGGAGATGAAGGCAGCGCTGTTGTGAGATGCTCGGGAAACCATAGAAACGGTTGTAAGGCGCTGGCTGTGCGATGTGCTGGGGTGGAGAGGGCACTGTGCGATGAGCAGGCGGCTGTCTGCGGTGTGACGGTGCTGCTTTGGGGCTGCTGGTCCCGCCGTGCTCTGCGGATGTGCTGGGGATGGCCTTAAAGAAATCCAGTCCTGCTGAGAAGGGCAGAGCTCTGCTGGCGCTGTGGGTCTGCCCCCGGGGGCTCTGGTTGCTGCCGCAGCTCCTGCTGCTCTCCCAGGACCTGCCTGGTGCCAGGCAGCACAACGTGAAGCTCGTTAGTATTCAAAGGAAAGAGCAGCATTGGGATTTGCAGCACGCTTCTCCCTTCTCCTCAGCGTTGTTTTTGGTGTTGCCATGTTAAACTCTAGCCAGAGCAGCATCTGCCACATATCAAATGCTGAAGTGCTATAAATCAGTGCTGGAGCAGGGGATGCAGTCTGTGTTTGGCCTTTCCTGCACTCGCTGTCTGCCCTGGCTCTAATTGACCTCTGGAGAGCACAGCATATGGCAGTAATGGTGATGAGCACCGGTGCTAACGATGGAGCCTGCTGCCTCTGAGCTTCCACAGCCTGGGACCTTCTGTTAAAGCCCAACTCCAGGCTCCTTGTGGTGATGGGGATGTGCTGTGCCCCCTGTACCCACACTGTGCTGCTGCCCAGCAGGCTCCAACACACCTTGAAGAGGTGTTTGCTCTCAATCGGGGCTGCTTTTTTCCTCTTATTGCATGCTGGTCTTCCTAGAGCACCCAAAGAAGCTGTTGGCTGCAAGATTCACCCGTGCCCAGCATTGCGTGGAGGTTCTGTTAGCTCCCATACTGATTAATCATGCCCTACTTCATGGAAAATAGTGGCTTTTTTCCCCCCAGCTGTCCTGTGCTGCAAAGCTTTGCTGCAGGTGTGGCTTTGCTCTGTGCTGAAGTGATTTTTTTGCTGTATGTCTGTTGCCTGCTGCCCTGGGGCATTGTGAACTTCCACCATTCAGAACGCTCTGAGATGCACAGCTGGATGGCATCAAGAGGAGCAAAGTAATTTTACTGTAAAGAATCCTGGAGAGCAGATTCTCACGCTCAAACTAACGAGTTTGGATCTCGTTAGTAAACAAACTGCGTTTTCCCATCAATTTACTGGTGGCAGTTGCTACTTTGAGACTACGGTCAGGTTCTGAAACAAAATCACATTGCAGCAGCATCCCTGAGTGCGTGTGGTATTGAAGAAGGGATTGGCTTTGGTGGCACAGGGGCGTCATAGGCAGATCAACCCAGCACTGTGCAGGCCAGAGCTGAGGATGCCCATCGGTTTCTCTGAAATGTGTCGTGGTTTTAAGTCCTCTGAGCTCTGCTGGGAGCCTCTGTGTGTGAGTTGTGTGCGACGTGAGCCTGTCCAGCTTCTGCTTTTGCTCTGCCTTGCACAGATGGTCCTGTGCGCTGCTGCAGAATGCAGGTGGTGGTGGCACAGTTTGTTCCTTAGCGGTGCTTTCAGCTCAGGGCTGTCTGTGCTGGGGGAACTGAAGGCTCCTGGTGTCCCCAGGCTGCTTTGTAGTTTCTGTGCTCCTCACAGCAGCCTGCAGTGAGTTGATGCTGGTGGGGGTCCGGCTGCTGCTGTCTCTTCCAAGCAAAGAACCAGACCTGAGCTCTCTGCCCATCCTGAGGGCAGCATCAGCTCCAGAGGGGACCTGCACAGCTCCAGGTGTGGGCATTGTGCTCCAGCTGAGCAGCTTCTATGGGACGCAGGCAGTGCTGGGCACCTCTCTGCAGGGCACCTTGCTGTGACCTTGCCTCCTGTAGCATAAATACACACAGACACACTCTGCTATTTATAATCTGCCTCTGCCTGGGGAGAAGGTGAGAGAACCAACATGTGCCCGGTGTTGGTTGCTCTGCTCTCTGCTCAGGCTCCACCAGGAGAGGAACCCTATGGAGCACTGCTGTTCTCTGCTCTCATTTGGGAAAGCAACTCTTTGCATCTGCAGCACCAATCCCTTCCTTCCTCCCATCTCCACCAGCGCAGGAATCCCGAAGCATCCAGAAGGCTCCTCTGTCTGCAGCTGGAAGGGGGAGAGGCTTCTGCAGGGGGGATTTCTTTGGCTGTTGTACGTTGGGAAGCATGAGAGCAAGGAGACGAGGCAGGCTGGTGCTATTTCTGCCTGTCAGGAAGCTTGCAACAGGTACAACATTTGCTTTGAGGTTTCTGCTTTGGCAGAAACGAGGACACGAGGAGACGTCGTGACATCTCACTTTGCTGCCGTCTCCGTCTGAATTTCTGGCAGGGAGGAGAAAAATCTCCAAGCTGCTGTTCCCTCTCTGTCTCAGCACCCTTCCTCCACGCTGGAAGGAGCTGATAACAGCTTGATTGTGTCTTCCCAGTGCTGAGATGAGGGCTGAGAGCGTGCAGAGCTGTGCTGCCGGGCTTCCCCTGTTGTCTGACAGCAGTAATGGGTGGCTTGGTGCAGAATGAGCTGTTTTCTCTTTCTCCCTTCACCTGGCAGGAGGAGCTCAGCGTGGGGCTGGGGGCTGCCCCCATCACTCCCACTGCAGCTCCATGCAGCACTGAGCCTGTTGCAGAGCCAGATGCCAGCCTTCCTGCTCCACTCTGACTGCAAGCAAGGGGAGGCCTGTGGCATTATGTTTAATTTCTTTGTAATGCCTGTGGCATTATCCAGTGGTGTGGCATTCTCTGCACCCCAGAGCACTTTGTGGCAGTGCTTAATGCTCCTTGGTGCTGCTGCTGGGCAGGGCTCTGCTCTCAGCAGAACAGGGGCTGCTTTACTTTCCGCTTTATCTGTTGTGTGGGATGGCTGCCTCTGAAAATAGTCATCTTTTCTCTTTGCAGCGTGTGTCTGTGTGTGCCTTTCTGCCCAGTCTGACGTTTGTGAAATCTGCTCTGTTTTCCCATTGGTAACGATGGGGACAGGATGTGAAGAACACCCACCTGTGGAAGGCTCAGCCACGTACCAGACAGCTCACCGTGCATCTGCAGAGCCACGACCTCCCCAGCACCTGCACAGAGCAGTGTGTCACACAGCCTGGTTTCCTCATGCCTTCTTGCACCTCCCTGCTGGAAGTGAGGCAGCACCTTTGAGTGCATAAGCGTGCAAGAGGAGGGGAGGATCCCTGAAACAGAGCCCATTTCCTGGGACTGAGCACTGGGGTCCCGTCCCCTGGAGGCAGGAAAATGCCCTGTGCTTCCCAGGTGTGCTGGGAGCGCCCTGAGCTGCCTGGATTTGGGTGCTGGGGCACAATGCAAGCCTTGCTCCTAGCCAAGCCAAGCAGCTGGCGTGGTTGGCTGCATCCCTGCATCCCCAGACTGGATGTGGCTCTGGGCAGCCCAGTCTGGTGGCTGGTGACCCTGCACATAGCAGGGGGGGGTTGAAACTAAATGATGATTGTGGTCCTTTGCAACCCAGGCCATTCTGTGAGTCTGTGATCCGTCCAGCGTTACCTGCTTGGTGTGAATGTTGTTGTAACAGAATCACTTTGTAAAGGCAGCATGCAGGTCAGGTGGCACTGATCCCTCAGATATCCCTATGAATGAGTGGTGCTGAGGCTGTCCTCAGAAAAGGAATTTCAGACACGTGCTGCCCTGTACCTCCTGGCTGTGCTGTGTGGCCAGGGCAGCCCAGGCACGCGTTCCTCACTGCAGATGCTTCCATTGCTGCAGTGGGAGCTGATCTGTACAGCAGCAGCTGAACCAACATTCGTTCTCCTGTGTTTCTGCAGCCGCCACGCGTGACTGAGGAGCAAAAACAATCTCATGGAGTGACTCATCCCTTTGGGGAAGGTGGGATAAGAGCAGCAGGAGACAGCAAACAGAGGAGCAGTGTCTGCAGGGGAGCCGTGCTGTGCCCCCACGTCTGTGCTGGCTGATGCTGGGCAGCTCAGATGGGCATTGCTGAGAAGTTTGGCTGATGCAGCGTGGGTTTGTTTTAGACAAACCTACAGATGAAGCAATAGCAGCTTTTGTGTCTGTTCTGGGCTGCGTCCTGGGTGATGAGATGGGAGAGCTGGGGGTCCTGCTGTGTGCTGGGCTCAATGAGCTGCTTCTGTGGCTTCAAACCACAGCATTCGCCAGGTTCCTTCACAGCAAGGTGTTCTGAAAGCCTGCTGGGTTGTGTTGCTTCCAGAACAGATTCTGGGGCATTCAGAATCTCTGTAAACTGGTGGTAAATGCAGGGCTGTTTGGCCTTTGTGTCTCAGTTTCCTTTTTCTTGCAGATCAACGAACTCAGCAACGTTCCTGTCCCTGTCATGTTGATGCCCGATGATTTTAAAGCCTACAGTAAGATCAAGGTGGACAATCATCTGTTCAACAAGTAAGTGTGTGCCTCACAGCTTACCTGTAACTGTGCTTCTGTGGGTTGTAGGCAGCCAAAGCAGAAGGTGAATTCCTGGAGAGCCGTGCTGGGGGATCCTGCACTGTTAGCAGTGAGGTGTGGGAAGGACTTTGATTTCATCAGCTGATCATTGACAGGAATATTTCTCCTGCTTTGCTTTAGGGAAAACTTGCCCAGTCGCTTTAAATTTAAGGAGTATTGTCCTCTGGTGTTCCGAAACCTCCGGGAAAGGTTTGGGATTGATGACCAGGATTACCAGGTACCTTTTTTTTTTCTTTCCTTTCCCTGCTGTCCTGACTCGTTTCTCTGTGATAGAATAACCAGCGTGGGGGAGAAACTGCAACACTGGCAGTTTTTGGTGGTTTTTAAGGGCTTATGATCACGGTGTGGATGGGGTTCCCATCGTTGTGAGGGCTCCCAGCAGTGGGATGGATCTCTCTGGGCCAAGCAGTGGGCAATTGCAGGTGAAAAGGTAAGAGCTCAGTCTGGGTATGAGATAGGAGGCAGCAGACGACTGCAGGCAGGCAGGAACTGGAGGGTAACACTGATCTGGTCCTGCATAGCGTGAGGAGCAGCCGCCCAGCACCTGCATCCTTTCCTCCACCCCTTCTCCCCAGACCAAGGGGGTGAAGGATTGCTTCTCCCACCTTGAGCAGAGCGGTGTGACTGTTGGAAGTGCCAAGTTAGAGCAGAAAGCAGGAAACATTCAGGTGGGTAAAATGCGACGGCTGGAGCGGGAGCCGAGCCAGGATGCTGAACATAACACCCAGCACTGGAGGAGGTGGGGATGACAGGAAGGGAATTAAGTAAACCTGTGAGTTTGGTAACGTCCATATGTGGTCGCAGTTTCTGCTTCCCATCTCCGCTCCAAGAAATGCTCTGTGGTTTTGAGGTGAGGGGTGATTAAACCGTGCAGCGCAGGCTCGTTTGCAAATGGCAGCGAGCAGAGAGGTTTCTTTTGTTTGCTTTTATTTTCCTGATGGTTTCTAAAGCCGTTGGCAGGAGCAGAGTTGTTCCCTTGCTTCATTAAAGTTTTAAAGGCTTTAAATGCTTCCTTCTGAAAGGAAAGCTCTCTGTTTGCTCGCAGCACTGTGTGGTAAATCTCTCTTTGCAGCAGGCTGTGCTCGGCTGAGTGTGTCTGCAGCAGAGCAGGCTCCCTCTGGTGTCCACTGCTCAGAGAACCCAAGGGTGGGAGGAACAGAGCCACAGCCAGCTAGAAAACACATCACAGGATGCACTGCCCAGCTCTGGCACCCTGAAAAGGGCATCCACCTCGAGCTGAAGGCCGCTGTTAGATGTTGGTGCTGTTGTGTTTCAGAGCTCAGCTCCCCCCGTCTGCTTGCAAGCAGGACGCGGTTAGAGCCTGTACTGATGGGTGACAGAATGGCTTCTGGATGGGTGCAGGTGATGGAGGTGCTGGAGTTGGGAGCTTGGGATTTTGCAGTGGTGCTGTGGTTGGGATGAGAAGCTGCAGTGTTTTGTTGCTAAGGGTGGAGATGGGGATATAAAGGCGGTTGCTGCCGAGCAGTTCGTGGTCACTTCTCATCTGATTGGGCTGAGGGTGGCTTTTGTTTTTGGGATGTCCTGTGAAGAATTCCTAAACACAGGAAATGTTGCCAGTTTACGTGCATGACTGTTTTCACTCATTTTGTTCTGGTTTTATTTAACCCTTGGTCTTTGGGCTCTTGTGACAGAGCCGGGCTGTGGAGGTGCTCCTGAGCACCCACCTGCTTTCTGACACCGCTCTGCTTCCTTCCCCAGGGAGCTGGCAGCTCCTGCCTTCTCCTCCCCATGATTTTATTCTGTTTCCCTCAGAACTCGGTGACACGAAGTGCCCCAGTGAACAGCGACAGCCAGGGCCGATGTGGGGCCCGGTTCCTCACCACCTACGACAGGAGGTTTGTCATTAAGGCCGTGTCGAGTGAGGATGTGGCAGAGATGCACAACATCTTAAAGAAGTACCACCAGGTACGGTGAGTCTGCAGCCCTGCAGGGAGCTTTGGAGCACCCTGTGATGTGCTGGGGAGCTGTGGCAGAGCACGCAGATAGAAAGCAGTGTTCTGTAGCACCTGAGAGCCTATGAGGGCTCCTTCACAGTGCTGAGTCCTTCACTGCTCACCCTTACAGCAATGAATTATGGATTGCTGTTAACTGAGACCTGTGAACGCGATGCTAATTCAGTGCTTTGGATTAGACTTTGTGAAGGGACCAGGGGAAGGACAGAGCTGCTTGCAGCAAGGAAGAGGAGGCAGGTGACACAGCTGGAAGTGTTCTGCTGTTGTCTGTGGTATCTTCCAGTCCATCTGCACTGTACTTCCATGTAACCAAAGAGGGGATGTTAGATGCTGCCAGCAGCAGGCTCACACTTCTGTGACCAGGTGGTGGGAGGGCACGCTTGGCCTATCACAGCAGGCTGGGCCTGCACACAACGAGATGCTCTCTCTCAGCTGAGGGCTGTAAACATCTTACAGTGCCCCAGCTTGCTGTTCTGCAGCTGCAGAGAGCCATTTGCAAGCCTCCTTTCCTTTCTCATCAGTGTCAGACGGCTGGAACTGGAAGCTTCCCTATCGGCTTCATGCTGAGCTTGTGTTCCACCAGCGGTGGGTGTTGTGTGACAGTGCTGTCTTTCTCTGCCCTTCCCTTCCTGCTTCCCTGCAGTTCATAGTGGAGTGCCATGGGAACACCCTTCTGCCCCAGTTCCTCGGCATGTACCGGCTCACCGTGGATGGAGTGGAAACCTACATGGTGGTTACCAGAAACGTGTTCAGCCACAGGCTGACAGTGCACCGAAAATACGACCTGAAGGTGAGGCTGGGAGCAGAGTGCCCTGCAGGGTGAGGGCTGGTCTCTGTAACCCCTGTGTGAGAGGGTCCTGGGCTTTGCTCCTTTGTTCAGGGAGTTGGGTTTTGGGGGCTTTGTGTGGGACTTAAGGTTCAAATGTCGTCCTGTTCCTCTATCCCAAGTGGTCTGCACTGCACCAGGGAGGTCTGTGACTGTCTGAGGCATGAATTACATGGTTTCCATCAGTTCCTTGGGAATGCAGCAATGTTCTCTTCCTTCTTTTTGCTAGGGCTCAACAGTGTCCAGGGAAGCAAGCGATAAGGAGAAGGTATGGACCACCCCTTCCTCCTGCCTTTGGGGAGCAGATGGGATCCAGCTGACCTCCCTCTTCCAGAGGGGTTCAGAGCAGGGGAAACAAAGCAGGCCCTGCATGGTACACTGCTCCTATCCCACCCTTCAGGCTGCTCCCAGTAATGTACAGGAAGAGGTGGTGCTCTGAGACATTGACACTGCCAGGAGAGGGGGGAGAAACCTCTTGGGACACAAATCCACACGTAGCAAAGCCCACATTTGTGCAATGCTCTCCCAGCGTGTCAAACTGAGTCAGGTCAGCAGTTTGCTTTTGCAACAGCTGCTTCTATAAACCAGACCAACTCCTCTCGGATTCTTGGCACGTCTCAGCGTGTTTGTCAGTTTGGGTTCTGTTGCCACGAGGGGAGCTTAAAACTGGGAGTTCTGCCCCTGCAAAACCTCAGCTCTGACGTTGTCGTGAAAACTCCTGTTGAATTTGTACCTTTTTGCACGTGAGCTTTGCAGGCTTGAGGCTACAGAGTGAAGTTCCACAGCAGCTCACCCTGAAATTAATCCCTGGCACGAGCAAAGGAAGTTCCGTTTGCACCAAAAGCTCTGGCATTGAGGCACAGCTTCGTGGTGCCCAAACGTCCCTGGCTCGCTGCCTGTTTAGTCTCCAGCTTTTTCTGTGCATGCAGTTTGTCCCAGGCCATTCATATTAGATCTATATAAAGCCACCACGCTCATATATCATCCTAAGAGCGAAATAATTGAACTCCCAGTTGCACTGAAGGGTTGTGCATTCTCCCATATCCCTCAGGGCTCCGCTGCAGACAAATTCCTTCAAACAGCAGTTTTTTGGGTTTGGTTTTTTTTTTTTTCCTCGAGTCTTTTGGGAAAGAAGAGTTTTGTTTTCAATTCTCCCGACCCCAGGCAGAAACCAACAGGATGCATTTCTATTCTGGGAGCTGGTTGGGCCGGAGCCCAGCTGCCAAGCATTCAGCCTGCAGCACTTCTTCCCAGCAGTCCTTAAAGTTGAGCTGTTCTCAGGGTATGAAGGGAAGCACAGAGGTACACAGACTCATTGACAAACGTTGTGCTTTGCCTGCTGCCATTTCCTAATTAGTGGATGGGATGAGGCCTTATGAACAGGCAGGGGATTCCGGTGCTGCCCCGTGCTGAGCAATGGGTGCATTGCTGAAGGACCAGCGTGCAGCCTGGCCTCGAGGGGTCCAGGTTTGGGAATCTGACAGAGGATTTTTTGTTCCAGGCCAAGGATTTGCCGACGTTCAAGGACAACGACTTCTTGAATGAGGGACAGAAGCTGCATGTTGGGGAAGAGAGCAAAAAGAACTTCCTCGAGAAGCTGAAGCGGGACGTGGAGGTAGAGAACCCTGGGGGTGGCTTTTATTCTATCTGTGCCTCATAACTGAGTGCTCCCTGTGCACAGAGGTCAGCAGTGGCCAGAAGGCACATGGATGTGGTCAGGATTTTACCTTGGCTGAGGGCACAGCTCCCACATAGGTTCTGTGGGGACTAACATGGGTTTAAATGCCGTGTTCCCTTAGGGGGATACCAGGAGAGCAGGGCAGAATTTGTGATCTCGCACGGCTTCCATGACTCCCACTCATCTCTTCCTCCCAGTTCTTAGCTCAGCTGAAGATCATGGACTACAGCCTGCTGGTTGGGATCCACGATGTTGACCGAGCAGAGCAGGAAGAGATGGAAGTGGAGGATCGGGCAGAGGATGAGGAGTGTGAGAATGATGGCCTCGGAGGGAACCCCATCTCCTCGTATGGAACCCCCCCAGACAGCCCTGGCAATCTCCTCAATTACCCTCGCTTCTTTGGGCCTGGAGAGTTTGATCCCTCTGTTGATGTCTACGCCATGAAAAGCCACGACAGTGAGTGTTGTGGGATGCTGCCTTGAAGGTGTGGGGGGCAGAGGAGGCATCTTGTGGGCTGTGTGAGCTAAAGGGAGCGGAGGACTGTCCATAGAGAGAAAGAAACTCTCCCAAGTGTCTCTCCTGTGCTGTCCCTGTCTGCAGGTGGTGTGAGTTTGAATGTTGGAAGTGATGTTTTAGGAGCAGCGCAGCGTTCAGAGTGCGTGTGTGGATCTCTGGTGTGTGGTTTATTCCTCTCTGCCCTTCCAGAGCTCCCCCTGCCTTGCTTTCTCTGCTGTTTGCATTAAAGCAGATCTGTTGTTTCTCAAGGAAGGGATGTAACTGGGCTTTGCTGACAGCTCAGGGTGTGCTAGCAACTCTCTTGCCTTGCTAGGTGCCCCCAAGAAGGAAGTGTACTTCATGGCCATTATAGACATCCTTACACCATATGATGCAAAGAAGAAAGCTGCACACGCTGCCAAAACAGTGAAACATGGGGTAAGCAGCCTGATTCCTGCAGGGAGGATGGGCTTTGGGGCTTCTGCTTTGCCTGCATGCCTGTCTGTGTGCGTTTTGTGCCAGTCTGGACATCGTCCAGTGATCCCACATCAAGAGCAGCCCTTCCCTCACTCACCTGAGTTCCCTGCGTGGCAGCAGCAGCCTGGTGGGGCAGGAATGCTCGGGGTGCAGGCAGGCGTGATGCCTTCCTGCTGCCAGACCTGTTCCCAAACTTCTCTGAACTTCCCAAAAGAGCTCCAAAAAATCCCAATTCAATGGGACGTGGAGTTCCCGCTCTCTTTCCACATCTCTGACCCGTAAGAGAGCAGCTCCAAAGCTCTGACTCAGTAGCCTGCAGGAGAATGCAGCTGGAGCTAAAACCATTTTCCTGGGGGATCTTTCCAGCCCTCTGCAGCTGTTGGCTTTTCCTAGAACTTGCAGGTTCTGTTGTGGGTCTCTCCCAGCAGAACCAGCGGTGCTCCCTGCTGTCCTCCCTCCTCCTCCTGCTGTCCTCCCTCCTCCTCCTGCTGTGCACGGCTGTGAGCTCTGCATGCAGGGAGGCTGTTGCAGTTCATCTCTTGTCTCTGTTCCTTGCAGGCTGGGGCAGAGATCTCCACCGTGAACCCGGAGCAATACTCCAAACGCTTCAATGAGTTCATGTCCAATATCCTGACATAGTCATCTTCAGCCTTCAGAGGAACGCGAGGAGAAGAGGGGCTACTTCCCAGGGGAGAACGCAGCCTGTGACACTAAAACAGACTCTGTAGCAGCATGTGGGGTGTGTGAGTGAGTGAGTGAGTGAGTGAGTGAGTGAGTGAGTGAGTGAGTGGCACTGCGTGACTTCAGAGACAACGTATTTTCAGTGCACCCCTCCGACAGCCCACATCGGCCAGGTGGGAGAAAAGGGGGGGTAAAGGGGGGGGGGGGGGGGTTTGTTACAGAAGTGCCCAGACATCAATTCGAGGGCTTTTTAAAACAAGAAAAGTGCATTTGTTGCCAGCACTGCTCTTCCTGACGGTGTTTCCTCCTCTCTGACCAAGGGACTCCCAGGGATGTGACATGAGGCGCTGCGCCTGGGGGTCACTCGAGCTCAGCTTTACTTTGGAGTAAAGCAGTGCCTGATGCCACAAACTCCTTTTTTTAATTAATTAATTACCATCGAATTGTCTTTGCAAGAATGACCTCCAAGCCCTTTTACTTCCCTCGCTCTAAGAATTGGAAGGAAAATCGCTCGCCGTCTCGAGGATGGAAAATATGACACTGATAAGGAGGAGTCGCTGAACTTTAGGTGAATTCAGACTGGGACACTTTATATCTTTTGGTTAATTTAAGTAACAAAAATATGTTGGTTGTTGTTTTTTTTGTTTTTTTTTTTTTCTTTTGTATCTGCACTCGATTTACAAGAAAGATGAGGGAAATGAACATCTACCAAAGATGATCACTAAGAGAGGGCTTTGCTCCCGGAGCCTAAAAAAGCAATGTGAGGAGCACTAAGAGACGCTGAACGACATCGGATGGTGATGTGCTCAGACCCAGAGTGCTGCACCATCGGCCAGCTGTGAAGATGATGTGAAAGGACAAAAAAGCAAAGCTGTGTCCCTGTAGGTGTGGGACAACACCTGACTGCCTGGAACCTTTCCCCACGCACCGCAGTTGGGAGTTGCTGTGTCTCTTTGGTTCGTAGCTTCGTGTCTGCAGTTCAGTGTTAATCCAGCTAACGTTGTGTCTTCCTCATTCGCTCGGGCTGCAGCAGGCATGCTTGGATTTGCTTCCTGATGGAGGGTTGTGGGTTTGTTTTTTGCCATGGTGATGTGATTGTGCCCGGAGCTGTGGCTGTGTGCTCCTCTCTGAGCAGTATGGAAGGATGGGAATACATCCCCCACTCCCCCCCCTTTCCCCCCCCTAAACTCCAGCCAGGCTTTGAGGCTTCTTGTGGGCTCCATTCTCAGCACTGCACGACGCTGATGGACCTTTGGGTTCCTTCCTTCGTTTTCTTTCTCAGCAGGATTCGGCGTCTTGAACAAAACTCGCCGTCGCGACGCGTTGCTTATCTGCCTTGAACTGTTTTCACAAATGCCTTTGTTTTGGGATGAAGCTCTTTGGGCTGCCTGCCCCGTGCTGTAACGCCCTGCAGGGCTCTCACTCCTTTTGGGGGATCTCTGGTGCTCATTGCATCCCAGCTGTGTCCCCGTGGGCTCCTGGCTCTGCTGTGGGATGTGGGATCCGGGCAGTTCTTGTGATGCAGTCTGAGTGCCACCACTCTCAGCTTGGAAGGGGACACAAGGGCCTCGAGCTTCAGCCCATAGAGGCACGCTGTAAATAGGGCACTCACGGAGTGAGTCGGGGGTCGCAGAGGGACGCAGACCTTTGTGGCCATTTGTGGGTCGTTCCCAAGAGGTGGGGCAGCCTCAGAACGAGTGCAGCTGAGAGAACGCTTTCAAAAGGGAGGATGGGGGGCACGGCCGTGCTGTGGGCGTTCCGTTGGTTGCTGTGCTCTTTGCAAGCAAGAAAATAAGCACTTAACGTTTACTATCCCTTAAGAATTTGACACCCATTGCTTTTTGTTCTGGACGGTTTGAAGAATCTTGCATTGGAGCTGCAGCTTTGGCCCAGGGAGCGCTGCTGGGCCGCGAGCCGCCTCCTTTTCAACCGATCATCTTTAAATCGCTTATTTATAAAATAATAATAATAATAATAATATAAAAGGAGAGGAGAGGGTTGGGGGGGTGGGGAGGAAGAGGGGAGGGGGGGTCTGTGAGCTGCAGGCGCTGAGCTGTGCTGCTCCTCTCCAGCAAAACTCGTGCTGGGACTGAACTGGAGGGCTGTGGCTCAGCCCGCTTCCCCAGCTCTGCCCCTTGTCGAGTTGCCATGCTGTGTGTCCTGCAGTAAGGAAATGCCATTTTCTCCCTTAATGCTGTGTTACCCAGGTGTGTAACTTCGTTTAACGTGAGCGTTTTGTACATTGTTTACATTGGGGGAGGTAGCGTTGTGTTCAAGATGCTAATTTTCGTTTCCAGACAGTATTTTTCTTACCAGAACAAGAAGGTGATAAGCTGCAAATATTTTGTTTTTAAAAGGGACTTTGGGTTTTTGTTTGTTCTTTTTGTTTTTAAATCTTATTTTAGGTCACTGTTATTATTACTACTTTATTTTTTAACTCAAGTATTTAAGAAAGCCTAGCCCGTTCCATTCTGGTTTTACAGCTGCTCGTGCTCGTTTGTTGTCTGTTGCTGGTGTGAGTTTAGTTGTAGTGTGCTGGATGTAGGTAGCTGTGTCTGTAGATGTGCCCCACAGAGTGCAGGGGGGGCTGGGGGTGGTCCTGCAGGGTGGGCTCTCAGAGTGTGGCTCTGATGCTGTTGAAATGTGAGCACTGAAATCTGCTTTGGGTTGCCTGAAAGAGAAGCCCTGGGGCAAAAGGGAGAGGGGAGAGGGAAGGCAGAGCGCAGCAGTGCATGGCTGAGTGCTGTGCTGCCCGGTTGGTGCAATAGAAAATGCTCAAGAATAGGATGGGTCACCCAAAAGTGGGGGCTGGGGATGGGGGGGGGGGGAAGCAGGCAGCACCCACCTGTGGGTCTGCCCCAGGGATCAGCCTGCTGGTGGCAATGCAGGAGCCGTCGGTGGGAGCTCAGTTCTTGCTGCAGGGAGCAGAATGCTCCTCCCTTCTCGTCTCAGAGGACCCAGCGTTCCTTACAAAGGCCACCATTGTGAAGTTCCTCACGTGGAACTCGGCGTGGTTCTTCGCTTCTGCTTCCCTGCATTCCTGTGCTCCCCCCACGCTGGAGGATCCTGGCTTCCAGCTGCAGTGCCACGAGCAGCAGGAGCACTGAAGCACTCGAGTTGTACTTTGTGAGCTGGGAGAAGAGCCTGCATCCCCAGCTGTGAGCTCTGACGGTGGTTCAGTGGCTGCAGGCTGCGTTCAGTAGGGATTGTCTTCATCTCCGAGCAGCTGCCTCTGTCCTGTGACTGCCATGCAGTCTTTAGAGGCCTCCCTTCGAGCTGCAGAGCTCCCACCCCGAGGTGGCACAAACCCTTCAGCAGTGTGCAAAGCCTCGGTTTGTGACACCGCGCAACCGATCTGAGATGGATCGCTGCTACAGCAGCATCTCCTCCCCAGCACCGTTTCAGGTTCGCTGTCACCTTGCCCTACTCCTGCAGAGCTGCTCTCCACATCACTGCTGATTCTCCTTGCTCTTTTCCTGCGGGACAGCAATGGCAAAGCACAGGGAACCAACTTCTGCTGAGGGTGGTTTTGGTTTTCATCGCTCGCACCCTGCGCTGCTCCTCGCTCAGCTGCACGAAGCAAAGGGCAGCAGATCGAGTTGTGGCAAGGGGGTGCGAAACACAGGTCTGAGAGGGGGGGAGCAGGGCGAATCAGTGCAACCGAAATCAAATGTGAATAAATTAAGTTTGAAACTCAACAAAACAAACGAAAAATAATAATAAGGCGTTCTAGGGTTCTTTTTTTTTTCCCCACTGCTGTTTTTTAAATAGGAATTTGAAGTCCTCTGTGCTTGTCTGTTTGCTAGGAGCAGTTTGAGACACTGTTACTGTTTTGAAATGCATGCATGTTACGAGATGAGTCTCCAAGCAGAGAAAAATAAAATCAAAACTTTGTGTACGTGTTGTTCTTCCTTGCTGGCCTCTTCAGCACGTTCTCCTGCCCAGCTGGTGTTGCAGGGGATGTTTGGTCATCTTCAGTGCTGGATTAACCACAGCTGGAGCAGAGCTCTGTGCTCCCAAGGCCTGGTTCTGCCATGTGCTGCACGTGAGAACCACTCAGAGCTGGCAGGAGGAGATGCTGCTGATGCTCACATACAGGTGGATGATGAGCAGAGGTGGCTTAAAGATAAGCTCTGCTGGTGTGTGAAACCCGAGCTCCTTCTGCTAGCTTTACAGAGAAGAACTGAATCCCGCTGTTAGGGCTCAAGCAAAGGAAAGTTCACTACAATGGAGAGCTTTATTTTAAAAAATGTGCACATAATCTGAGCTGAGAGACACAGGAACAGCTGTGCTGGGTTAGTCCATGCGTGCCTTCAGAGTCCGGGTGGTGATCTTGTCTTTTTCACTAAAGAGGGAGACAGAGAAAACTATTAGCAAATCAGTGTTAAACACTGATCATCTTTTTCCTCACAAGGTGCAGTGTGCAATGCAGAATCATGAAAGGTGGCTGTCAGAGCTCAGCAACCCCCTTCCTCCTGCTTGCTGTGTCCCAGGGGAGCTGAGCAGGCTCAGTCAGCAGCAATGCTTGGGAACAGTGCTGGGCAGCAGCAGCACGAGCAAAATAAGCTGCATCTGATGAGAGTCTGACTGCAGTCAGAAAGCTGACCCTGCATCCTGCTGTGGCAAAGAGCGTTCTGTTGCTCAGGGCTGCTTCCAGTGAAGGGATCATGCTGCCAAACACTGATGGGAATGCTGTGAGAGAATCCACACAGTGAGAGTTGAACTCTAGAGTTAACTGCTGCAGTTGTAGCAACAGCAAGCATACATGGGAAATAACTACTTAATAACTACTGCTTTCTGCTCTAAGAGTAGAAAGGGAACAAGACTGGAGACAGCTGGGAAGCCAATCCCTCAACTGATTTTAGCCCCCCAGGCTGGGAAACTCTACCTGTATTCAGAAGGGAAAGAAAGCAGCACTCACATTATGTGCACTACTACCCCCATGCCAGACAGGGCATCTCTGTCCACTGCATTCAACATGGCCTGCGAGATCGTTTCAAAGAGGTGATCGGGTTCCTGAAGAAGAGAAGCTGTTTTAGTTGGTCCAAGAACTGGACGTCGAGTCACCAGATTTTGTCAACACCCCCAAAACACCATCGAGATGCCACAAGCATTTTCCTACAGGCTGCTGTGAGCCTTTATTCTCCCGACTCATCCAAGGACAGAGCTGCTCAGCCAACCTTCTCCCTGCTTCCCCAGCTAACAGCAGGAGGCAGAACCCCAGGATCCAGGCAGAACCTGCTTGCCTCACTCACCATATCGGGCTCCCAGAGGGACTCACACATGCCATACATCTGCTCTGAGCAGGTGCCGCTGACCACAAAGTCCTCAGTTATCATGGGGCAGCCAATCAGGTCCAGGGAGCAGATGAAAGGTTCGTGTGTTATGGGGTCCAGGCCAGCGATGACCGGTTCTGTGTAATAAGGTCCAAACCTGGGGAGAAAAACAGAGTTCAAAACAGTCCGACCACCTGGAAGAGGTTCCCATCACATGTGAATGTCCGTACAAGGAAAATATCCCACAGGCACTCCTGGTGGTGGACCTTTCGGATTGATCTAGAAGCATCCCCCAGCTGTTTTAACGTGGCAAAGTGAATAAAATTTTACTGCTAAGTGGAGTATTTTAACCAAATTCATTATTATCTGGCAAGGAATCTGAAAATAACATTGTCAATAAACGAACGTTTCCTTTTCCCACGTCAAAACAAGCCTTTATAAGGAGCCTTCCCCAGCCTCCCAGCTCTCTAGAATCAGACAAGCTACAACAGCTGCACCCTTTGCCAACACACAAACAGCACTCAGTAGTTTGAGTTACCGTCTCTCGTAGAGCAGATTGGAAACCATGCTCATAAAAGTCTGCGGTTTGATCTGCCTCCCTTCCTTCAGCTCATAGAGGTTCAGCCTGAACTTCAGCCTCTGGGCTCTGCAAGAAGAGAGGACCATCAGCGTTAAGGCCCAAGCAGGTTCCTTTTGCTTTCATCTTCACCAGGCCTGAGCTGCTCACAGATACCAGCTGCTCCCAATGCGTTCCTGAGGCAGGCAGGAACCCCAGGTGCAATTCCCTTTTATACTTGAAGTTATTCATCCCCAGCAGCAACAAGGTCTTAAATCGCACGCTGTTTTACTTTTAAAATAAAGAATCCACTCCTGTATGGCAAACATAAGCAGGAGTTTTATAAACACAAGTAATCAAAAATCAGGCACATACATGTGAGGTCAGAAGCGAGCACAGCGTGAACCAAACTCGACTCTTTCAATTTGTCTCAGAACAACCCAAAAAAACCCTGTGAAGGGAGACCAGAGGGGTGCTGGTACCACTTGTTACGCTCCTCAATTTATGCACGTGGCACAGGCTGCCATTGGTGTCCATGCAAATAAACCTCTCCCAGGCTCAGCCTGGGGACACGCAGCTGGGACAGCACCACTTACACCGTCTGCACGTCTGTGGCCAGACCTGCCAGCCCAATGTACAGCCTTTCTCCCATAGGGAAAATCTTCTGGAAGTCCGTGGTGACCATCTGTGCCTGGATCCCAAAGCGACGGTCGGCAGCGATGGCCACGCAGTTCTTCCCCCTCATGGCCATCACGGCCCCACCGTTATATGACATAATCGACTGCAAGAGAAGGCAGCAGGTACAGCAGGGGGGCACAGCCCCACACATCCCATCTCCCAGCCTCACAGGGACCTCTCAACTCCCCTCCCAGCCTCCCCCAACCATTCAACCCTGCCTCCCCCCCTCTCCCACCCTCTCCTCCCCCCATCTCCCAGTCCCACAGGGAACCCCCCGACCCCTTCCCCCCCAACCCCTTTCCCCCCTTCTTCTTCTCCTCCCTCCCCCCCCCCCATCTCCCAGCCCCCTAGGGATCACCCAGCCCTGTCCCGCACCCCAGTTCTGGCTTAGAAGCCGCTGCGTCCCCCCCCCCCAGCTCCCACCGGCTGGTTTCTCGCTTAGCCGGGGCTCCGCAGGCCCCGGTCCCAGCCCCGATGTGCCCCGGCCCAGCACTCACCATGATGCCGGCTGTACGGACAAACCCTGCCCCGCTGCTCCGCTTTCGGCCTCGGCCTCAACCCCGCCGCTCCGCTGTCCCGCCCCTCTCCTCCTCCCATTGGCCACCGCCGCGCTCTTCCGGTCAATCCGTCGCTCGCTATTGGTGGACTGTCCCGCCGGGAGGCAGAGCCTGACTGGCTGCTACCATAGAGGAGGAGGAAGGGAGGAAAATGAAGAGTCATAGCGAGCGAGGCATGCCGGGACGGCGGCGGACCGCGGGGCGGACTGGGGGCGGATGCTCCGCTGGGTGTGCGTGCAGGGCTTGCACGGCTTGGGGGCATCGCACAGCTGGGTGTGCATAACGGGCATTGCACAGATAGATGGACATGCATGCGGGACATTGCACAGCTGGGTGTGCATACGGAAGCACAGCACTGCTGGGCAGTACCATAACCAACAAGGGGGGGGGGGGGTGCACAAAAGTTCCGGTTTCCTCCAATCCCTGGCGCTGCTGGAGCAGTGCGGGCTGATGGAGCAGTGCAGCAGTCTCCCAGCGGCTCAGCTGGAGGGGACTAGAATTCGATGTTTCAGTTCAGGAAGCGATGTTGTGCCAAAGGGACAGAGATCCACGTGTTTGGAAACGCTCTCAAAACGCACAGCAGATCACCCGCCTGGTTTCAATGAACCCCCACAGCCCCCCGCAGCGCCTGTCCCAAAACCGAGCCCTGCAGGCTCAGCCCATCCCACGGCCGTTGGATTTTTAAAGACTTTTCCATTGTAAAAGGTTTCTTGTGGGAATGAAGTCTGGCAGGAACTGAGGAGAGGAGCACCGAAGCCAGGAGGAAATGAAAGGCAGATTGTGGCTGAGCTCAGAGCTTCCACAGCCCCCCCGCATGGTTCAGAGCAGCGATCCCCTGGTTACCACTGCCTTTCACCTTCCAGCCAGACCTGAAGGGCAGCATTGATCCCATCCCCACCCATCCTATCCCCATCCCATTTCTATCCCTTTTCCCATCTCAAATCATTCCCATCCCCACTCCAACCCCAAACACAACCTCGTTCCTATCCCTATCCCATCCCATCCCATCCCCGTCCCCATCCCATCTCTATCCCTTTTCCCATCTCACCCCATCTCCATCCCATCCCCACTCCAATCTCAACTTCAACCTCTTTCCTATCTGCATCCTGTCCCATCCCACCCCCTGTTCTTATTGCCCGAAGTTCTGTGCTGGGAGCAGCAGGGAGCTCCTGGCACTGCCTCACACTCCGCAGTAAAACACGAACTTCATTATTTCTGGTATGAAAACAAAACCGGGACAAGCCAGGAACATGAATAGATTTTGCAGCTTTGTGGCATCTATTTTACAAAGGCTTTGGAAAAGAGGAGGAATTCAACAGCGCAGATTTTGGATCCCTTTCAGCTTTTGTTTTCCCAGCGAAATGCAGACCCGGCGCAGAGAGCTGCGGTCCTGCAGGGATCGCGTTGGATTGGATTCGGGTCGGGGAAGAGGTAAAAAAAAAAACCAAAAAACAAAAAGGAAAATGCACGCAGCGAGGGAAAAATAGGCGACTCGTCCCTGGGTGGGCTCGAACCACCAACCTTTCGGTTAACAGCCGAACGCGCTAACCGATTGCGCCACAGAGACCGCGTTGAGAGCTTCGCTGCAGCCGCTGCCCTGAGTGGTGCGGTGCCGGCGCGGGGGGTGCGGAGCCTCCCGCTCTGCCCTCTATTCCTTTTTTCTTTACATTTATTTCCCTTTTTTCCTTTCCCTGCTTTTTTAACTCTCTCTTTTTCCTTTTTCTCCCCTATTCCTTTTCTTTCCACCCTTTTTTCCTTTCCCCCACCCCCCCTTTTTTTTTCCCCTTTCTCTCCCCCTTTTCCCTTTATTTTTTCCCCCTCCTGTTTGCTCCCCATCCTTCCCCCGAACCACGAGCACGGCGCACGGCCCGTGGTACCCCGGGGGGGTGAGGAGGGCAGGTCCCGGTGAGTGGTGCAGCCGCGAGGGGGTCCCGGATCTCCGTGGGGCCACAACGGGGGAGGATGGGGGGAAAAGGGGGCCGCAATCTCTGCCCCTCACTCCCCTCCTCCGTAACACCCCCAAAGGAATGAGGTCACGTGAGGGGGGGGGCGGGGCCTGGCGGCGGCTGGAGGAGGGAAAAAATTAAAAAAAAAAAAAAAAAAAAAGAGGAAAAAAAATTAAAGGGGAAAAAAAAAAAAGGAGGAGTAAGGGAGGGAAGGGGAAAAAAAGAAAGAAACGGGAGAAAGAAAGAAAAAAGAAAAGGGTAAAAGAAAAAAAAAAAAAAGGGCTCCGGCCGCAGCGCCGAGTCGAGCCGCGCCGAGCCGGGCAGCGCCAGCAGGTACGGACCGGGCCCCCCCGCGCCCCCCCCCGCCCTTTTCTCTCCGCGTTCAAAGATGGCCGATGGCCGCCTTGTGCCGTGACCCCCCCACGGGCGCGGGGCGTGGGGCGCTGACAGCTCCACGGGGAGGGAGGGAGGGGGGAGCGGCCTCGGTACAAAGGGTGCGGGCGGCGGGGGGGGCAACAGCCCCCATTGGGTCGGGGGGTGACACGGAGGGGGGGGGCGGGAGGGTTGGATGCGATCCGCTCCGTTCAACGCGCGTGTCGGCATCCCGGCGCAGCGTCACCCACCGGCGGGGACGCACGAGGGGCTGCGGGGGGGGTCCGGCCGGGAGGGGGGGTCGTTTCACCGCGTACCCCGTCCCGGTACGGAGCGGTGACTTTGAGACGCCCTTCCCCCCCTCCCACTCCCCCCTCCGCCAACACAACGCGTTGCAGATTTTAGGGAGGGGGGATCCGGGACAGAACCCCCCCGGATGGCGGTCAGCCTCTGCGTGACACCCAGCGGGGAGTCGAGCTGCGGAACCGGTTTGTGCCGGTGGTTCTATGTCCCCCCCCATTCCCTCCCCCCCCTCAGGAGACCCGCAGTCCCCAGCGATTCGGCGAGCTCCTGCTTGGGGGTTTTGCCAGGGGGGGCGGCGAGCAAGAGCAGCCCGTGGGGAAATACAGCGCGGGGAGGGGGCGGCTGCGGTGGGGGTGGGGAGGGGAGGGGGGGTCCGCGTCGTGTGCACGCTCACAGCTCCATCACACACCGCATAGGCGCCCCGTGCACTCCCACTTGTGCACCCACAGTCGTGCACGCACCCCCCTGTGCGCCCCCCGCTCTGCTTTCCACGAGCGCAGCGCTTTGCTGCCCGCATCCTCGCCCTTTGCGTGGCGCAGCTCAGGGCTGCTCGGAGTGGGGGGTTGCCATGGAAACCATAAAACTGCGGTGATTTCGGGCCGTGGCTGCGCCGTCCCACCGTGAAGGCGGCGCGGATGGAGCGGGCAACGCTTGTGGTGATGGGGGGCATCCGTCTGCTCACACCCACCCGCGCACACCCCTCTGTGCCCACCCGTCCATGCACAACCACCCCTCAATGCACACCACTTTGTGCACGCCCTTCTGTGCAAACTCATCCGTGCACACTCCTCCGTGCACACCCCTTGCACACCCCTTGCACACCCGTTGCACACAGGTGCCCACAGTGCCCAGCTGCAGGCTCCAGAGTTTCTATAGAAACCGAGAGAGGCGAATGGAGGCTGAAGTGCCTCTTCCATCTAACAAAACCAAAGCACACTCGTGCACTCCTGTGTGTGTGTGCACGTGTGCGTGTGCAGCCCGGGCAGCTGCAGGCAGAGGGGCGCTGGGGATATGCTTGGGAATGCAGTCCTGAAGCCGGGGAGGAGGGGAGAACGAGGGAGGGGGGTGGGAGGATGCATGGGGCTGTGCGGGGCAGTGCGTGGGGGGTGCGGGCGCTGCCCACCGTGCGGCCCCGGGGAGGTAGAAGGGTCCCGGTTTGGCACCGATGGTGTCGTCCCTCCCCCCTCCTCCCCAACCAGGGCGGAGCTGTTGCAACATGCACAGGACCACCCGGATAAAGATCACCGAGCTGAACCCGCACCTGATGTGCGCGCTGTGCGGGGGGTATTTCATCGACGCCGCCACCATCGTGGAGTGCCTGCACTCGTGTGAGTTGGGGCGGGTGCCCCACGCCGTGCGGTTGTCGTGGAGCGGAGAGGGGAGATGGGAGGATGATGATGATGATGATGGGGGGGGGGGGGGGGGGATGCGGGGTGCTGCCCGGCTCAATGGGGCGCTGCGTCTCTCCCTGCAGTCTGCAAAACCTGCATCGTGCGTTACCTGGAGGCCAACAAGTACTGCCCCATGTGCGACGCCCAGGTGCACAAAACCAGACCCCTCCTCAGCATCAGGTGAGTGAGTGGTGTGCTGGGATATCTCGCTGGTTGACCCCCACGGCAGGGGGGGGGGGGGGGTGTGTGTGGAAGGGGGGATGTGGAAAAGGTATGGGGAGATGGGATGAGGTGGGATGGGATGGGATGGGATGGGGGAAGGTGGGATAAGGGAAGAAGTGCCGCTCCCAGCGCCGTTTCTCGTTTCTCTTCCCCTCAGGTCAGACAGAACGCTGCAGGACGTGGTGTACAAATTGGTCCCGGGACTGTTCACAGGTGCGGTTAGGCGCTGCGGGACCCCCGGCCGTGCCCTCCCCTCCTCCCGCCCTCCTCTCCTTTCATCCCCCTCTCTTACAGATGAGATGAAGCGTCGCCGCGACTTCTACGCCGCGTACCCCGTGGCCGAGGGTGAGTGCCGGCCCATGGGGTCCCCTTCCTCCCACCTACGCGACCCCCGGCTCAGACTTTCCCCTCCCGTGCCCACCAGTGTCCAATGGCTCCAGCGAGGACCGCGGGGAGGTTCCGCAGCGCGACGGGACACAGCCGACGGAGGATGGCATCGTCAGTCTGTCCATTGAGTTCTACGAAGGAGCCAGGTAGCGCTGGGCGGTGGGGGACGGAGGACGCGGGGTGGGGGTCGGGAAGGGGATGTGGGGCGGGGATGTGGGGCGGGGAGCATCCAGGGCCCATCGCAGGGCTCAGCCCCACAGCCCCAGCAGCAGCGCTCGGTGTTAAGAGATGCAGCGCTGCGTGCATGGAGCTCGGCGAGAGGTCCGAGGTGTCCCCCGCTCCCAGTGCCCACCCCTGAAGGTTCCCACGGGGGCTGCTTTTTCCTTCAGCTTTGTCCCCTCTTTGTTTTCCTGCCCCTCCAGAGAAGAGAAAAAAGGGACCATCGAGAATGGGGATCTGGAGAAGGAGAAGGTGAGGCTGGAGGGACACACCGGGGAGGGGATGGGGGGCTGCCCCGGCTGCAGGGGGGGCTCAGCAGCACTCATCCCCCAGAGGAACGCGGTGCGGTTCCTGCGCTGCCCCGCGGCCATGACTGTGATGCACCTGGCCAAGTTCCTGCGCAATAAGATGGACGTGCCCAGCAAGTACCAGGTGAGCACCCTGCGGTCCCCCCGCCCCCGGCTTTGCCCGTTCCGCCGCCCCCTGATGCTGTCCTCGGCGCCAGGTGGAGGTCCTCTATGGAGATGAGCCCCTGAGGGAGTATTACACACTGATGGACATCGCCTACATCTACCCTTGGAGGAGGGTGAGGAGGGGGATGCGGGGTGCATGGGCTACGGGGTGCACAGCACATGGGATGTGGGGTGCGTGGTGCATAGGGGGAGCAGGACGTGAGGTGTATGGCATGCATAAGATGCAGGGTGTGTGGGGCACAGGGGGTGCACAGAGTATGGGGTGTGCAGGGGGTGCACAGGCTGGATGGTGCACAGAGGGCATCAGACGCGGGGTGCACAGGACGTGGGGTGCATGCGATGTCAGGTGCAAAGGTCATGGGGTGCATGAGATGCAGAGTGCATGGGATGCGTGGGGTGTGGGGTGCACGGTGCACAGGGGGCATAGAACATGAGGTGCATGGGGTGCATGGGGTGCAGGGGGTGCACAAGATGCAAGGAGCACGGGGTGCACAGGGTGCAGGGGGTGCAGGAGGTGCACAGGGGACACAGGACATGAGGTGCATGGGCTGCACGGGGTGCAGGGTGTGCAGGGTGTGCAGGGTGTGTAGGGTGTGTAGGGTGCAAGGAGCACTGAGTGCAACAAGGCGTGCAGGGCACGTGGAGCACAGGGTGTCCAAAGTGCACGGGGTGCAGGTTGTAGGGAGCACGGGGTATGCGGGGCGCACAGGGTGCAGCGCTCTGCCCATCTCCCCCCGCAGAACGGCCCCCTGCCTCTCAAATATCGCGTCCAGCCGACCTGCAAGCGCCTGAAGCTGCCTCAGCCGCCCACCTCCGAGTGCACCAACACCAGCGGCGCCTCCGAATGCGAATCGCTCAGCGACAAAGCGCACAGCCCCGCCACGCTGCCCCGCACTCCGCCCTCCCTTCCCAGCCCCGGCACTCCGCCCCACGGCTCTCCCAGCCCCACAGCCGCCGCCGCTCCCCACGGCGCTTCGAACTGCCCCCCTTTGCCCCCCTCCCGTTGCCGCAAAGCCGCGGCTCACGGCCCCGCGGGGTCCGCGCTGACCTAACGGGGGGAGGGGGGGGACGGCCGCGTTGGTTTTGTATAGCTCTATATATTATATATATGTGCATCTATAAAGAGAGACGTGTACAGAGGGAGGTGCAGATTGTACGCGCGTGTTTTACGGGTGGGTTTAGAGTGCAGGTGAGGCGCAGAGGGGAGCTTGGGTGCTTTCAAATAGTTTCTGTTTCGTTGTTTCACGCTGCAGTTGTGCGAGCCGGGCGCTGCCCCACACATCCTTTCCCCCCCCTCCGACCCCCGCTCCTCAGTAGGATGATTCACTTCTCATTTCCGTGTTGGATTGTTGGATAACAGACCAAACACAAACCGCAGTTCCTTTCAGCCCGGGCTGCCTCTCACCCCCGCTCTCCGGGCTCTGGGGTGCGTCGGTGGGCTCACAGTTTGCTTTAGGATTGCTTTCTTCAAGCGCTGCTCCTGGGGTTTCACTGCAGCCCCCACTCCTGCACCGCGATGCTGCAGGACCCCCCGGCCCCCCCTCTTCTCCCCCGCGTGCGTTTTTTCCCCTCTAAGCTCCAAACCAAGCAGCTCCGTGTGCTCGCATCCCACCTGCCGTCACATCCCATCATATATTTGCAACATCCCATACAGTTATCAGGCAAACATTCGCATTACGCCCCAGCTCAGGAAGCGCAATAAATGCCGCTCAGCCCCACGCAGACTCCGGGACCAACCGCAATCACAGGGGCTGCGTCCCTACGGGGTGCCCGGCCGGGTTGCGGTCACGGAGGTGAGGAGGGAGCCCAGCAACGGAGCTCAGCGCCGGGCTCCTCTCCCCGCCTCCCACAGCCGTAGGTGGCTGCCGTCGCACCGGGGGGGGCTGCGGGTCCGTTTGCAGCCGCACAGCCACACTTTCTCGTCCGCCTCCGCCGTGAAACGCAGCGGAACGCTGTCCGGAGCCGAGGTGCGGTGCGTGCCGTCGCAGAACGGCTGAGAAGCAAAAAAAAAGCCGCGGTTCTGAGAGGAAAACTGCTGGACCCCGCACCCATCCCGCAACCCTTCCGGCCCGGCCCTCGGCCGCACACCTGCGCCCTGCTGTGCCCGCACGAACACCACGCGTATTTCTTTCCCTGCTTCAGCTCCACGCGGTACGGAAACGCGATGCGGGGGAAGAGCGCAGCCCTCAGCCGGGCCGCCAGCGCGGCCGCCCCGCGCCGCACCGCCGCCATCCCGCAGCGCCCGGAACGGCCGGAACTTCGGATCTGCCGCGTCACAGCGGCCGCCCCGCCTCCTCCTCTCCTTTTTCTCTCTTTTCTTCCTCCTTCTTCTTTCTTTTTTCCCTTCTTTTTCTCTCTTTTTACCCCTTATTTTTCCTTCTTTTTTTTCCTTTCTTTTTCTCTCTTTCTACCCCTTATTTTTCCCTCTTTTTTCCCCCTTCATTTTCTCTTTATTTCCCTTCTTTTTTTTTTTTCTCTTTTTTCCCTTCTTTTTTTTCTTTTTTCTTTCTTTTCCTCTTTTTCCTCCCCCCCTTTTTTTTTTTCATCTTTTTCTTTCTTTTCTTTTCCTTTTTCCTTTCTCTTTTTCCCTTTATTTATTTTTTCCCTTTCTTTTTTTTCCCATTTATTTATTTGTTTTAATTTCTTTTCTTTTTTCATCTTTTTTTCCTTTTTTTCTTCTTTTTCTTTTATTTCATTTTTTCATCTTTTTTTTCCTTCCTCCACCCTTTTTTCCTCTTCTTTTTTCTTTTTTTTCCCCCCTCTTCTTTTTCCCCATTTTTTCCTTTCTTCTTCATCTTTTTCTTCTCCCCCTCCCTTTTTTTCTTTCTTCTTTTTTTTTTCTTTTTCACGTCTTTCATCTTTTTTTTTTTTCTTTCATTTTCCCCCCCATTTTCTTCTTTCTTTTTCTCCTTTTCCTTTTCTTTCCCTTTTCTCCTCCCCCTTCCCTTTTCTTTTCCTTTTCCTATCCTGTTTTTCCCTTCTCCAGCTGTTCCCAAACCTCCTTGCTGTCCCTCCAACTTTCCTGCCCGGAAAACAGGGGACAAGAGGACACCTGTGAGCTGTGCATTCAGGCCTGCTGCTGGAAAGCTGCTGCTTCACCCTTTCAAGCAACTGCAGTGCAACGCCGAGGGCACCGGCAAGCAGCAGAGCAATGCAAGCTGCTCACCTGGGCTGCAAGGACTGCTGCACTGGAGGAGCCCAGCTTCGGTGTCCTTGCACAACTGCAAAGCCCTTCTCGCCCCCTGCACGGGGCGCTGCGTGCTGTGCAGCAGCTCTGCAGACAAACGGGGCAACGAGAGCTTTTGTGCCACCCCAAAAGTGTTGCTGTGTCCCCACGGACTGAGCCTGAGACCCTTCCAGCTTTGGGGAGCTGGGGCTGTGAGCAGCTGCACCCCCTCAGGTGCATTAACGACGCCTCCCACGTTCATATTAATATTATTTATTATAATAAAGAACAGTCAAGCAGCGTGAAAAAAATATATCTTAGCTACATTACCTTAAATTGCCAAAAATATACACATTTTTCCTCTTTTATTTAATTAAAAAAAAAAAACAAAAACAAAAACAAAACCGAAACAGAACAAAACAAAAGAAAGACACATGCAACGTACTAAATGAGACATTAGCATCAAAATGGGTAAAGAAACGTACCCCAGTGCAACTGAAACACAGCTCATCTTTAGCTTTTCTTTTCCTTCCTCCTCCTCCTCCTCTCTTCACAGCCATACGGGTGCTCGCTGCCGACCCCCCCCCCCCTCCGTTGCCCAAAGGGACCTCAGGGTGCAGGAGGGGCCTTGAGAGGGGCTGGCACCTCAGCAAGAGCCCCGAGGAATGTGTAAGTGCTTTATCTGCGGGGCTCTCACCTGCCCTACGAGCCTCTCCTGACCCCACGGCTTCCCGCTGGCGCTCAGCATCGCGGTGCTGAGCCACGGATCCAAGCAAGGGCTTTGATTTGCTGATCAGAGCCACGCCGCTGGAACCCATCGAGCCCTTTCCGTCCCTGCTCCCCTCCTGCTCCCGAGTCTTTCCCTGCAGAGCTGGGACGTGGCTCCGCTCTGCAGCAGCCTGCATGCGCCCGGGGAAGCGGGGCAGCAGGCGGCACCTCCCCATAGGGGCCTCCCAGTGGAAAAAAAAACAAACAAAAAAGAAAAAGAAGCGTCGTCAGAATTGAATCAGAGCCCCAGGTGAGCACAGCAGCAGCAGGCAGAGCTCACAGCTGCTGGCGGATCCCCAGCCCCAATGGATGCAACGGGGAGGAGGTGCTCAGAGCTGGGGCTGCGCTGCAGGGACCACGAGGAGGGGGAGCTTTTTTGTCCTCGGGTTCGATTTTTCCTTGTTAGCTGCCATCCCCATCCTTCCTAACCTTGTTAAAACGTCAGCTTTTCTGCATTTCAAGAATTGAAATCCAAACGGTGTACAATGTATTTCCGAGCAGACGGCTGCGTGCTGCCCTGTTTGCAGAACGGCAGATCAGAATGGAGCTTTTCCCTCTGGTCTTTAGCTTTATCCAACCCTCGAGGCGATCATTTCCCAAACAGCAAGCAACAAACCAAACCAAAATAAGAAAAAATAAAAAATAAAATAAAATAAAGACATCACGGATGAGATCTGCCCACCACCAGCCTTCTATTCCCATCAGCACAGACCCACTGCTGACAAATTCGAATAGTGCAAACCAGTTAGGGGCAGTGGGAATGTGCTGAAAAAGATTCAGGTCTGCCCACGTGTTGCATTTTAAGACCCTCGGAGCTTCTGTCTGCTGGAGTTTTTACCCCTGTCCCCTACCTCCCCCCCCCCAGGAGAACTGGGAAGAGGAAAAGGGGGAGCACGTCTACGTTTGACGTAATGCTCCCCACCTTCAGAGCAGCCCCACCTGCCCTGCCGTCCATCTGTGACATCTGGGCTCAGAAGCAGAAGCTCCTCGCTGAGGTTCTGGACTGTGAGACGGAGTTAAGGTCAAAAGGTGGAAGAGAACAAAGGCTCCAATGCCCCAACGTGGAGCTCAACGACGCCCTGCTGCTTGGAGATCCCCTCTCTCAGTGCCTAAGACACATGGAAGAACGCCGTTCCTTGGGGTTGGTTTTCTGTTGGTTTGGTTGTTTTTTTTTGCCAGACTGGAACGATTTGTGGTGGGGAAAGGATGCACCACGACTGGGGCTGTCTTTTCCATGCACACACGTTTCTGTTGCTCAGCTTGGGATGTAAGAGCCAGATTCAACGCGCCTTCAGGAGATGGCTGAGATGGGGCAACACCGACCACAGCCCCTTTCTGCAAGCTGAACGTCGGGCTTTGGACATCTTGGAAGGAAAGAGAGGCAGCACGAGGAGCAGGAATGTGCTTTTCACGCCCCAAGCACAGCACTGACCCACCAGCAGCTGCGTGGCCGCGTCCTTTACAGCAGCAGCAGCTTGCAGCTCTCCAAACACCACTCCTCACCCATCGCTCCACCACCCGTGTCCTTCAGGCTGGGGCTGCATCCAGCTGAGGTGTAAAGGGCATCGTGTGACGGCTCCCAAGAGCATCCCAAGGGCCCAGCAGGCGAGAAATCACAGCTGTGGAACATCTTCACCTCCCCAGCGGGAAGGAGCAGACCACGTAGGTACCACCACAGCATCCCCAGGTGGGTCCCATCCAGCGCTGCCTCCGAGGGCACCTCCACGTCCCCCTGCACTGCACACCAGTGTCCTCAGCAGGGGGTGCCCCCCCCTCCACCAAGCTCTCGGCTGAGGATGCTCCGTGCTCTCAGTGCACACACAGAACACGCTCCTGTGCTCACAGCAGTTGGTGGCACGCGGTGTTAACTCTCCTCTACTCTGTCTGGAAACACGGCTTCGCTCTGAGCACGTGGGGCACGGAGCAGCGTGGCAAAGCTGCCCCCCACCTTTGCTCCTCCCGATAGCAGGGCTTGGTCGGAGACGGACTGTCTTCCAAAGCACCTCTTGGCATTGCCCAGCAGCAGGAAATGCTTCTCGGAAGCCTTGTGCTCATTGCTCTAACAGTACCAAAGCTGCTGACTGTGGAAAGCCACATTCCCCCTGGCTGAGAGGAGTTGGCTGCTGGTTTGTTCAGGGTGAGAGGGAGCTTAGCCCTTGTCTTGGGTAAGAGGAGCTCCCTTTTCATTCATGTTCTTTAAAACAAAACAAAACAAAACAGAAAGAGAAACGCAGAGGAGACAGGTATCAGTACCGGAGGGGCAGAAACAGAGAGCTCTGCTGTGCTGCCAAGCTGGCCCTGCTCACTGCCACCTCTCAGGCTCCACCGAGAGCAACAGACACACCAGGGAGCCCTAGGCTTCCCCTCTGCCTGCTCCTAAGCGTCTCCAACCAGAGCTGGACCTTCTGGATACAAACACAGGCCAGGGGAGGGATGGAGGAATCGCAAAAGTATCGCCCCATCCCTCGATGCTGGTGTCGCAGTACAAGGATGCTTTACAGAGAGGCTGCAGACCTCTCCTCTCGGGTGCAAGACTCCTTTCTAAACCCTGGGTCTCAGCACGCAGTCACCTCTGCGTTCCGTCACGAGGGCTGGCACTGCAAAGGGCACTCTACCCATCCACGTCTCAGCAAGGGTGCCCTGGGAGCCTCTGTGCCCACCTACAGCCCTGCCTTGGGCCTACAGAAGTCCTTGGAGGTCTGTCAGGACGTGACAGTGGCTACTCAGAAGGGCACAAAGCCAGCGGAGCGCCCCGGCTCTGCTGCCCACGTGGTGCCCTGGTTTCCCCCACGTTAAGTGCGGCGCCCGGCGCCCGGCACCAGGAGCTCAGTGGGGTTTAGGGGAGCGCTAGCAGCATACGCACCGTTCCTTTTGGGGTGTTGCCATCAGCCTGCAGGTTGAGAAACGGGTTAGTCTGTGCTGTGAGGACGGGAGGGATGCCTGTCCCCGAAGCCATGAGGCTGCTCCCAGGAGCGCTGAGCGGTGGGGTGGCCTGTGGTGGAGCCAGGAGGGCATTGCTAGGGTTGAGCTGCTGGGGGGAGAGGGAGGCCATGAGGGAGCTGCTGTTGGGGGGCTGCTGGGGGGCCGAGGTCATCGGGGCGCTGGTGCTGGAGTGCAGGAGGGGGGTGGAGGTGGCTGCCAGGAGGCTGCTCATGGATAGCTGGGATGAGCTCGTCATCTGCAGCCGCTGCAGCTCCCTCTTCTGCTGGATTTGCTGCATCATCTGGAACACCAGGGCCTGCTGCTCCTGCGGGGAAAGGCGAGGAGAGTCATCAAAGGAGGGACAAAAGGCTCGAGAAGGGGTGACACCTAAGGCAAAGAAGCCAGGCGCCTTATCAGTACGCTGTGGATGGGGATAAGGCAAAAGTCCCCTTCATCACATCCCTACAGGTACAGAGAGGAACCATTTGTTTTACTCGTTAGCATCCTGTGCTCATCGCCTCTCTGACCCTATCTGTTCCTGAAGTGTGGACACGCATATCCACTAAGTGCTTTCCAAATAACCAATCCGTGGATTTTAAATCTGCTGCACTCCTTACCCTGGATTTCTATGCTGGGTGCTGCTTTCCCCTCCCAGCCCGTTCTGCTGCAGCCCAGGGTGGATCTGAATGAGCCAGGCTCTGGGGACGAGGACCACAGCACACCTGAGCCTGGAGGGATGCCCTGGCACCCAACTGAACTGCAGAAGTCACTATAGCAACCATCGACCAATGCGGCGCGCTGAGAGCTGACTTTGTTTCCATGCCCATAGGGATGCAGCTGATGACACGGTGACATCAGCCGCTGCAAAGAGAAGCCTTTGGAAATTTGCTTTTTCCCTGGTTATAAATAGCCTGACCCAGAAATCTGTGCAAAGCAGGGGGCCGAGTTCATGGGAGACATAAATGAGCAGAGCTTCATTGACGGGAGCTGTCAGCGCTCCTGTGTGACCGCACGGCAGCGAGGGGCAGCATGGAGTGGCTGCAGGGTGAGCGAATGCAGCTCTCAAACACTCCAGGTTCTGTTCACCATCCGTCTGTGCAGCCTTCCCACGGCTGCCTGCTGCTGTTTCCCCCAAGGAGGATGGGGTCGGACCCTCAGAGCAGCTGCCCAGCCCTCCTCCTGACCCCACATCCAGTTCTCCATGTCAGTGTGCCCAGGCACGGCTCGCCTGCCTCACAGCTAAGCAGTTCCTTGGTGTATCTGCAGCAGGAGCAGACACGGTTTGCATTCACTCGGCAGGAGGAGGTAACAGTGCTCCTGCTTTCACCTTGGCTTAGCTTTGCTGTGCTCTCACACCCTCAGGGTGTGGGAAACACAGATGAAACTTTTCTCCTTTGTACAACAAAGCCCACACCCCTATCTGCCCCCTCCACACCTTCCTGCCTGCAGCTTTCCTCCTCGCTCCACCCGCAGCAGCACCAAGATGGGGAGAACGCACACGGCCGCAAGGGAGGCTCGGCTGCAGGAGGGAGCAACGCTTCCCATCCCAGCTCCAGGGCCTTCCCCATTAAAAAGTTCATCAGACAGAAGGTGCCAGCAGGCACGCTTACCGGATTAAGCGGTTGAGAAGTCAGGAGCTGCTGGAGCTGCTGGAGCTGCTGCTCGTGTTGGTGCAAGACGTGCCGCTGCTGCTCCGTCAGGGGACTCAGGCTCGGCATGCTGCAAGGGAGCGGAGCGGCCAGCATCAGCGCAGCCCGCCTTGGCCCTGCGTGTGCAAGGATCCCTCCCTCCCTCCCGGTGCTAAACCTCTGCTGGAAAGGGCCCGGCTGTCCCCGCGAGCTCCCCGTCCTCACCTGCTCAGGCTGGTGGAGAGCTGCAAGGTCGGAGGGCCGCTCGCCTGCGTCAGCGCGCTTGGAGGCTGGGCGGCCTGAGCTCCGTTCAGATTCCCCAGGATCCCGTTGATGGGCATCTGCTGACCTCCTGCCACGGTCCCCATCAGGCCGTCCACCATGGGCACCGTGGAGAGGCTGTGGCTGGCAGTGGTGCCACCCCCCAGCCCGCTGCCTGCCACCCTGGCCAGGCCATTCACCTGCTGCACCCCGGGAAGGGGTAGCGAGGCAGGACTCTGCTGCAGCATGGGCAGGGGTGGAGGAGTGCTGTGGAAGGACAGGGAAGAGCTGCTCCTGCTGGGGCAACCTGAATGAGGGTCCTGGGGGAGAAACGGACATAAGAGCATCGGACTGGGGCAGCTTGTGAAAGGTTGGCTCAGCTCTGGGGGGGATGGAGCTGGAGGTGGGAAGGGGGCTGTGAGTGCAAGTGCAGGCGTATGCTCAGAGAGGTCCCAGAACTCAGATGTGCTTTGCAGGATCTCTAACAGCGTGGCTGGAATAGCCTGGAAGCACTCTCACCTCTCGCCTGCAGGCTCAGCAACCCTCAGCACTGAGAATGAGCAACTCCAGAGAAAGAAGCCTGGTTTCTGGGCCTCGGCTACGAGGCTTTGTGAGCTGGACACCAAGTCAGAGCACTGGCACTGCACTGCTCTGCTCCCTCCCCAGTCCCTTCCCAGCTGGCTGGGGGACGTGTGACCCCCGTGTACCTCAGAGGAAGTGGAGAGCGAGTTCTCAATCCCAAAGCTGTTCTTGCAGGGGGGGCTCTTGCTGATGCTCAGGGAATCATTGTTGCACACTATAAGGAGGAAAGAAGTGAGAACAGAGAGTCAGGGGTGGAGCCTGACGTTGCCACAGCAATGGCTCTGCCACCAGTGGCTGCAGCCACATAAATGGGTCAGATCCTCCCTGCCTCGACCCACCCCTGCCCACCCCAGGACTTCCTATAAGGGGGCACAGAGCGATGCTTCCCACCGCCCCTCACCGTTGCTGGGCAGGATGTAATGGGTTTGGCTGCCAGGCCCGTTGCTGCTGGTCACCACCGGGAAAGGGACAGAGAGCTGGACGTTGAGGAGCTGCAAACGTTCCTTCTTGGCTGTCAGCGTCATGATCTGCTCCTGGAGCCGCTGGTTCTCCTTCTGCAGCGAGTGCAGAGCTTTGAGCATCTCTACAACTGCAATGGAACGACACAGGGGGAGGAGGGATGGAATCCGGGGAGGAGATGGGGGGACAGAGGGGAGAGGAGAAGGGGGAGCACACAGGGGTGCTGCAATTAGAGCACAGCGAGGGAAGGTCGGCCCTCAGAACGCAGCCCCACTGCCAGCTCCTCCCCACACCACAGGTCAGTGCTTCATCCCCCAGCCTGGCTCCGTTTTTTAAGGGCAAAACCCCCCCAAAACTCACCCAAGGATCGCTCCTCCCGCAGCCCCTTCCCCCCCCCCCCCCCCACAGTGACTCACTGTTAACGCCAGCTTCCCCATTGCCCTGCTTCTCCAGCAGCTGCTCGATGTTGGGGGTGGCCTGGGGGACATTTTCCAGCTGCCCGCTGCTGCTACAGGACACCGTCTGGTCAAAGAGGGTCGGCAGGCTGCTGATGGGGGACCTGCGGGGGGGGGGGGGGGGGGGGGGGGGAATGCAGTCAGAACCCCTCATCTGCACCGCGCTCCTCCCCTCCCTTCTCCCCGCAGCTCTTCCACACCCCTCCCAGCTCTGCTCTTCTCATCCCTTCTTCAGGAGCAGATCCCTCGTTTCTACCTGCCCAGCTGCCGGAGCGGCCCCACGCCTTCCCCAGGAGGAGGACACGAGCCTTCCTTCCCCACCCCGTCTAACCCACCTCCCCCCGCCCCCATCTCCTCCACGGCTCCCGGAGCACCCGAAGCTCACTCACATGGAAGAGAGACTCTCCTGGGGCGAAGTCCCTCGGCAGCCGAAACTGCAGTCCTCCAGGTCGGGCTCTGGATGGGGAGAAGCACAGAGAGGCACCCCGTTCATAAGCGCTCGGTGCTGCAGGTGCCCGCAGCCGGGCTGTCCCCGCTAGATGGGAGCACCGAGCAGCCCGGCCGAACCTTTGCGTCACGCAGAGCCCGCAAAGCCCCCGCCCCCGGGGGGAGGCGACGGAGGAGGGGCCGCGTGTCCCCGAGTGTCACCCAAGGAAGGTCACGGCTGGGTGCTGCCCGGTTGTCCGGGTAGAAGGAAGGCTGTGATCACCGAGCTGAGGATGCTCGCTTTGCTGAGGACGATTCGCGGGCACGGATACGCTCGGCTCTCTGAGCCTCCAGCATCCCTGCCCCAAGCCGGCTGCGCTCCTCCAGCCTTTCCACATCATACAGGACGGCTCCCGTTGGAAGTGGCCTTAAAGATCATTTAGTTCCAACCCCTGCCCTAATCGGGCTGCCCCCAACCCACCCCAGTTCAGGCTGCCTAGAGCCTCCCCCTCAGTGATGGGGCACCAACAGCTCTTTGGCAGTCTGTTCCAGTGCCCCACTCCCCTATGATGCTGCTGTGCTCGTGTGTGAGACATCTCCTATCCAAACAGTCACCGAGAACGAGGAGGATTTATCTGCTGTTTGCAGCCCCTCAGCACATGCTAGTGTTGCTCTGGGCAACCCAGGTGTAGTGGGGGCAGCCCACCCCGACGCCTGGCTGCCCCTCCTCTTCCTCACACAAGAAGAGATGTTTCTCATGTGCAGGAATCCAGGAAGTCTCCCGCAGGGAGCACTGCAAAGCACTGTGATTTACACCACCATGCCCCGAGCGGGGCATTGGTTACCAGCAATACAAGAGCAAGGCTTGTAGGAATGAGAGCAGCCCTCAGCCCCTCGCCCATATGGTGGTGCTTTCTCAGCCACCAACTACACCTGGTCAGCCCACATGGGGAGAAGCCACTGCAGCGATGTGCTGGTGTAAGGACACATGGAAACAAGGCCAACAAGGCTGGATTTAGGGGGTGCCACGAAGCACGGAGCCTTCCTCAGCTCCTGGGAGCAGTCCCACCACAGCAGTTCATCTCAGTATCATTTTCACCCCTAAACCCTTCAGAACACATCCACATCCCATGGCATGCAGCTGTGCCACAACAGGTTTAACATGCAAGCAGACCAGCACTCAGCCAAGCTCTGCCTGTCTGCTTGTTGCTGCCTTGTTTTCCTGCAGCCGTGTCCATACATGTGATTCTGAAGCTCCACGCTCAGCTATCTCCTGGCCAACACCATTCTGTTGGCTGCAAGTCTGGGAGATAACTGAGTTATCAAACAGAGGCAGCCCTTTGCAGGGCAACAAGGATGAAAAAGAGGCTCTGAAACAGCCACGGGAGATAAATGCATTTGGGCTGTCATCGTGGTGAGGCAGGATCCAGGACAAGCAGTGGGTGGATGAACCAGACAGGAGCTGAGGGAGTGGGAAGATAGGAATCAGACTTTTTGCATTGCCAAAGGCACTCTGGTATCAACCTGCATCAGGGATAACAGTTTTTTCGGTTCCTCCATCTGTAAGACAGGATAACACCGTTTTCCTACATCACATTAAAGTTGTGAAGGACTCGAATATCAGGGCAATGAAAGCTATGTCTGCAGGGGATCTGTCTACACGGACACTCCCAGGAAAGGTAATCTGTATGAAAGACAAGGCAGGAACACTTAAAACGTCACAGCCACCTTGTTAACGACTTGGGATTAAAGCAGTCGTCACAGTTTTAAGTGAAAATGGCTGCAAAGGAGGTTTAATGCATGTTAATTAATCCCACTGGAAAAAAAAAAAAGGGGGGAGAAAAGAAAAAAAAGAAAGGAATTTGGCTTAATGGCCTCCGACCCGGAGCCTCCGACTCTCTGCTGCTGCAGAGAGGAGATGGTGATAGAGAACCTTTAAAGGTGACAAACAACAGGAGCTGTTCTGAAGGCTGCCTGCAATCAGAAGGATCCCACTCAACCCAAAAGAGCAATTTTGGAGATGGAAACTGAGCAGGGACGGCTCTGCCTGCCTGCTTCATCCATCATCGGCCGCAGGGCTGGAGCTGAAGCCGGGCTGCTCAGCCTGAACCACAAGGCTGCTCCTGAAAGCCCATTTGCTTCCTCCTGCTGTCAGCACCTCGCCACAATGACGGCCCAGAGAAGTGGCAGCGGGGTCCTCTCCTCTCTCTCGCTGATGGCCACGGGGGAGGAATAACTCTTGGAATCATCCCCTTCCCTCCTCCATTCCAGGTGACCACTCCTGGCTCGCAGCTCCTGCAGCCCTGACTCCACTGGTGTCAGCAGCGCACTCATTGCACTTCCCATCGCACTCATGCAGACACAACACTGCCAGCAACACACAGAGACACGCAGACAACACACAGGCAGCTTCCAGAGGCTCACACGTGAACACACGCATTCCCTCGTGCTTTACATGCAGGCATGCACGCTGGTTAAGGCAAATAAGGGCACCGTGGATTAACCAGAGAGCTCAGGGTGATCCCTACTGAGCTCTGTGCCATTCCGAGCCCTCATTGCTCCACGTGATGCTGGGCAGAGCTTTACCTCCACGGGTCCAGCATCCAACATGCTGAGCTGCCAGCATTTCTGGGCTAAGCACGAGCGCTGCTAACTGCTTTTGCTGAACTACAGAGCAAACTGAAAGGCAGGCCGGTTCTGCTCGGAAAAAAAGAAGAAAAAAAAAGCCTTACGATGCTTCAAGTTTCCTGCTTATGAACCAGGCAGCTTTCCAAGAAAAATGGATTTGCCTTGGTGGGAAAAAATGAGCAGTTGTAAGCAATTCGGTGCTTGGCACGTTCGTGTTTGGAAGTGGAAAACAGCAGATTCTGCTGCATTTCATGAGAAAGCCAAAGGGGAAGAGCAGAAAGTAACTCAAAACAGGACTGGAAGATGAAAATTAAGAGTGTTTTAAACAACAACAAAAAGGCCCTTCAGAGGATTTTGAATATGCAAAAGCTCAGAACAGTTCTTCAGCTGGTTTGCCCAGCTTCAGTTGGTGAAAAGGCACCAAATCTTTGGGAAAAGGAAACCTTTGGGGTGTGGAAGGAGGGAAAGATTTCCATTCTTGCAATTCCAGGGACGCGCATCACAGAGCAGCAAATGTTGTTCCTACAGGGCTGGATGGGGCAAACAGGGGGAAAAGCCACCGTGCCTCTTTGCTGGCCCTGTATGCCACATCTGTGGGGTGGGAGCAAGCAGGGGGGGGGGGCAGATGGACAACTATGGATGCTGTTCTCTTGACTCCTCCAGGGAGATCCCTCCAGGAGCCCAGGCTCACATACCTTCTGATTCACGTACCTGCCCGGCTGCTTTCCGACTGATTTAAGAGCGGGTTGATGGACAGCCCAGATGTGAGGGGGCTTCCAAAAATATGCGAGGAGGGGAGGCTGAACGTGGAACCTGCCAGAGAGAACACCTGCATGGCAATAGGAGGTGGGAGGGTGGGGAGGGAGAGAAAGGAGGGAGGGAAAGGGAGAGATTACTTCTTGAACTCGGCTCGGTCATGAGAGAGAGTGTTAAAAATATCTCCCTGGAAGTCCCAGCAGACAGCTGAAAATCTTCCCAGCCCCATCTCCGTGCCAAGAGGTCTGAACAGGCTGAGTAACGCTGCAGCTGTAAAACTAACTCTCTCCTCCCTGTAAAACACCTCTCAGCACCAGCTCCCAACAAAGGACGGGGCTCCGTGCGCTGGCACGCGTGCAGCCCACCCAGCTGAGATGCCTCCCACTGAGCTCCCCGTGCCGGAGGGCTGGCACTGGTGGCGAGCAGCAGGGACACAGCACACATCTCTGCCACCTGAGCTGTGCTCCTCGTACTGGCAGTGGAGGTAATGAGCCATCGGGCTGCAATTCCTCTCGCCCCAAAGTGGCTGTAAGCATCCTCAGGGGGCCCTGGACACAGGGTTTGTTGTGTGCATTGAGTGATATTCTGAGCTGTAGCAACCATAGATTCAGGGTTATGCCGCTCCTGCAATCTTTCAGGTATAAAAACCCAACAGAACAGCGTAGTCTCCAGACTAAAGTAAATCAGACAAGGGAACTTTGTTGCTGTGATGCCAAACTGCCTGCAACTTTCTCCGTCTGCATCTTTTAAGTGATGCCAAAGGAAGGTGCAGCTGGCAGCTCCCTTCCAAAGCAAAGGAAGGGAAAAAGCAGCTCCTCTGTGCCCACAAACCAGCCCTGCTCAGTGCAGCGCCCTCCTGAACAACAGCCCACCCTGCTCCCAGGGCTCTTACCTGCGTGGTGGAGACGGAGGAGGAGGAGGAGGTGGGGATGGTGCTCGCGAAAGGAGAGCGGTTGAGCGGCGGGATGGAAGCGGTGCCCTGGTGTGCCAGAAGGCTGGAGGAGAGGGGTGTGCTGCAAACAGCGCGGAGCACTCCACCCCCGTGGGAAATAGGGTCCTTGTTACTGGTGTAGATCCCTGCGAGGGGAGGAAACGTGTTGGAGATGCAGGCTCCCAGCAGCAGCAAGGCCTGGGGGCTGCTGGTGCGCTGCAGGGCGCATCGCTGCAAGGGAGGGTGGCACTGCAGAAGGACCACGTGGGATGAACACCTCAGCATCTCGTGGCCCAGAGCAATGACAGCCCTGTCAAAAGGTGTCAAAGTTTTCCAGCCTTCCCTCCTCGTTTGCCTGCTGCACCCCGATACAGTCGGACTGAGAAACAGCAGCGCTGAGTGACTCACCAAAGCCACACGTGGGTGACAGAAGGGAGACCCACAGCCAAGGGACAGCACTGGTGCCGAGTTAACCTGATCCCTTCCACTGCCCTCGGGGACTGAGGAGGGAGAGGGACAGAGGAACGGGTTAGGGGGGACGAGGAGGGACGAGGAAGGAGCTGCTGCACAGGCACACAGCCCAGCGCTGGTTCTGCCAACATCCCTCTGCAGAAGAATGGGAGAATGAGCAGGGAGAGGGCAGGCCCTGGCAGCCTCTTCCTCTCTGAAACGTTCCTTTGTTGTTCCAGGGGGAGAGGGGAAAAAAAAAAAAGAAAAAGATTGGCCTCAGGTTGTAATGGTGGAGGAGGCTGCAATGATTCTTGCAGTTCCTCTCCGCTCTCAGGCAATGCAAACAAATGGGCCGCAGCTCCTGGGTGCATGCAGCAGAATTAAACCCACCCCTCACCCCCCCCCCCTTTGCAATCTGACCTAAATTGGAGCATCTGCAAACAACCCACAATAGACCGATGACAAGTTCTGCTGCCAGAACAGTGTCAAACCTCAGCCTGGAGCTGCAGGCCCCTCCCCTGCATGCTGCCTTAACCCCTTCCTGCCGCACATCCCACTGCTCTCACCCTTCCCAAGCCAGATCAGGGCTCAGGATTTGGCTTCCCAGGCCAGGGGCAGCAGACAGCCTCTCTGCAGCGTTAATGGTGTGCCCATCCTCCAACCCTATGTGGATGTGGCCACAGCAGGATGAAAGGTTTTGCTTTTTAAAGAAGGGTTAAGCTTGAACCACTCCTGAGAATCCCTCATTTGGGGTCAGATGGCGGTTGCTCCAATTTGGCCTGGGAATATCCCTGTCTGCATCGCTTTAGAAAGGAAGCTTTGACTCGCTGAGGTTTTCCAGCACTTGAGCAAGACAGGCTTGAAATGAGCCCAGTTCCAACAAGCATGCAGATGAAGATGGGAACCATGGGGACCAGGATGGGAACAGAAGACTGGAGGTGGGTTCTTAGAGCTCCTGGGAGTGATGGATGGGGACCGGACAGTGTGCAGAGGCAGGTTCAGGCACCAGACAGACGTGATGCTGAAGGGAGCAGGGCTGGGAGGAGCACACCTGGAGCCCTCGGGGGGAAACATACCTGAACTCAGCAGCGGGGACTCCAAGCTGAGGCTGGGCAGGTTCCCCGTGTGGCTGAAGGGCCGCGAAGAGTTGCTGATGCTGGAGCTGACGAGAGAACCTCCAGAGAACGGCGACGAGGATGTCGACGTGGACCCAGCCAGCTGGGCACCCAACATCTCTTTGCTTTTGCCCCCTTTTGGCCTGCCAGGCCCGTGCTTGTTTTTCTTGCTGCCTTTGTGCTTCTTTTCCTTCAGCACCTCTCCCTCTTCCATGCTGAGGGATGGCATACGCTTGTGGCTGCTGCTTGTGGCAGCGCTGCCTGTTGCTGAAGGGCCACCGATGGGGTTTGAGGCTTTGTAATCCACAGGGGAAGCATCGCGGCCCCTCGGCTGGCTCACAGCAGAGGTGGAAAAGCGCATGATGGACCCGAAGCCTGAGAAGATCACCTTCTGCTCAAAGATGTCCCCCTTCTGGCCTTCATACAGCGGGGAGCAGTGGGAAGACGAAGAGGAGGAGACGGGCTTGCGGTACTTCTCGTCGTCCTGCTCTAGCTTGGGGAACGCCATGAAATCCTGGGAGCATTGCAAGGAGCTGCAGGAGGTGCCTGGGGGAGGAAGAGGGGAAGCAGACATAAGAAGGCTTGTGGTGGCAATAACACAGCCCACGGTGCAATGAGAGCACGGTCAGAGGGCAGCTCCTTGGTCACAGGCTGCTCACCGAGCTGACGGACATCTCTGCCACCTTCCAGCCCTGCCCAGCTGCTCTGATGCTCTCTAGAAAGCACCAGAGGTGCACAGCAGCGGCTTCACCCCACCCAAACCCACATGTGTTTGCTCTCCTGCACCATCACCCTTCTTCCAGCCCCAACCAGAGTCCCAGGGGATGAAACCTGCAAGCAGTTCTGGCAACAGCTCAAAAAAATAATAATAATAAAAAAAATTTGAGCAGATGGGAGCCCTGTTAGGTATCAGCTCAAAGCTCTGGCGTATGGAGCTATCAGGTCGTGGCTCAGGCCTCTCCCCCAGCACTCTTTACAGCACTGCTGCAGACAGTCCCACCTATGGAGGCGGAGGCAGGTGCTGCCCACATTGCCTGAGCAAGCATCCCTTTCCTCCTCCCTCTGCTCAGACATCTGGATCTGCTTTCCCTTGCGGTGCAGAAGGCGCACGCAGGAGCAGGGCTGCAGCATCAGACACAGTTCTTCCCCCCATGCACAGAGCAAGGGGCAACGACACCTTCCCCCTTCTGCTCAAAGGGGTTAAAGTGCAATCAGTCACAAAGCACGGGCTCTGAACTGATGCCCTGCTGAACTGATACAGAGATACCAACGAGAATCAAAGCAAACCATTCCCCCCTTCACCCTCACTCCTCCTTCACCCCTTACCTGCAGGCTGGAAGGTGCTGCTGGAAGATGCAGAGCTGAACCCAGCCGAGTTCTTCCCGCTCCCCGTCTTCTTCCCCTTGTGGCTGCTGCCATGACTCGAGGACTTCTTGCCTTTCACCTCTGATCTCCCGACCTCTGAGGTCTCTTTGCTCCCCTCATGGTGGCTGGTGGAGCCCTGGCAAGCAGCAAACACGGAGGTGACTCACTTGAACCAGATGTGGCCACAGCAGGGGCTCTTTTTACCAATTTCCCCTTAAGAGAAGTAATTGCTCTCTCTGCCCGCAGAGCCAAGGCCAGCTCACGTTACCCCCAGGAGAACAACAGCATCCCTCTCTGCTGCTCCTTGGTGGCACCAGTCTTTGTAACTCGGGGATTACGCTCATCCCATCTAACTGCAGGAAATGAAACAGGGCACCGACAGCACAGGCACCGCAGCGAAGCACCCACGCTCAGAGGGTTGTTCGGTCCAAACACAATCTGAAACTGGCTGCAATTCAAATGCACGTCTCAGCTGCATCCCTCAGGTGTGCAGCTCTCTGCACCAGGTCACTCCACCTGCAAGAACCCGGCCGTCCTGCTGCTGCAATGGGAGTTGCAATGAGTTTCACACCACCTCTTGCTGCCGTTCCAGGGAGCTCCACCTCTACTGCAGCACATACTTTGCACAGCATCTGACCATCTAACAACAGATGCTGCCCAAACCCCCTGTAAGCCTGCAGGAGGCAGGGAAGCAGGGGGTGAAGAAGCCGGGCAGATGCTGGGAAATCCAGGAGCTTGGAGTGAGAGAGAGAGAAGTGTGGGAGCTGAGCAAGGGGGGGTGGAATGGATGGAAAACCAGATCCCTTGGGGCAGCCACACTGGGAGGTGACAGCTTCACCTTCACATCACTTCAAAGCCAAAAGAGCAGCAAAGATCACTTCTTGCAAGGTATTTCTGCAAGCAAATGGATATTAGATATTGCTCCAACCTGACGGCCACAGCCCCAAACGCAACAGCTGCACATCAGTGCAAACGCCCTTTATTTTGTAATGGCAGCAGATAGAAGGAAGACACAGAGAAGCACAATACCTTCCTGGCATTGATTCCAGGTGACCTCTTCTCGGGGAGAGCTAAAGCAAAAAGGGCTGGCGATGCTCCTTCAGTGCCCAGATAGAAATCTTTCCCCATTCCTCCCACATGGTTTCATCACTCTGCACAATGCAACAGCTGGCTGCCTAACGCGCACCAGATGTGCCGGGAATATGAAAGACAGGAGGAAGGGAGTGGTGGAAATTAGGGTGGGGGGAGAAGGGGGGAATCTGTATTTTCTCATCACAGACTCCTGGATGTAGGAGATTAAGCCTTCCTGATTTACGACCTCAGAGGGAGCACGAAAATCTTTCTGACTTTCCACATCTGCCTCGAGGGGGGGAAAGGAGAGAGGTGTCTGGGGGCTATGGGAAGTCACAGCAACGAGATGGCTCATGCCTCAGCACAAATGCAAAGCCCCGCATCCCCCCCCCCCAGCCCCATAAATTTACCTCTGTGGAGCTTCACACAAGGTGCACGAGGCCACAGAAGGGCAGAGGGAAACCGCATGAGAGGACATGTTCTAAATGGGGAGCGTCAGGAAGGGAGTGCAGGGCAAGCAGTGAATTACTGCAGGGTGGGAGGGGGGAAATCTGAGCTGGGGAATAAATCTTAATTGCAAAATTAAAGGCAAAAAAAAAAAAAAAAAGAAAAGAAAGAAAAGCAAAAGGAGGGGGAGAGAGGCTGAGGGGGCAGCGGTGAGGGCAGAAACCCACCTGCAGGGTTGCTTGGACCCACAGGCTGCTCTGATGGACCCCCCCCCCCACACACACACATTTGGGGAGCAGGATTTTATCACGTGTCCTGCACAGCATTTGCCAAACGGATCTGCATGGTGTCACCAGGAACCCCTCACCACACAGAGCCTGCGCACGGGGCAAGGGCCTGAGCCCCCAAATTCAATCCCTTCCCCCCCTCTGCGCCTCTGTTTCCTCTCTGCTTTGCCCCAAGGAGCTCTGTGTGGCACTGCAGCCTTCCAGGACACACACATGGATTGCCAAGTGCAACACAGCCGTGACCCAATGGGGAGTGCCAATATTAATAACAGTAACGAGGGCTGCCATCCCACCGCATCCCTAATGAAGGAGATCCTCCAGCTGGAGGAAGCAGGGCTGGAGAAAAGCCTGCATGCCAGCTGCTTGCATTGCATAGAAACAGAAGCCCCGACCTCTGCACCATCGCCTTTCCTCCAGCATTTACGTGTAGACACACCACTGGTTTGTGTGCTTTGCAAACAGGTGCGCAAGGGGGAGAGCATGCAGCAGAAGGGGGGGAACAACACCAAAAACCAACAGAGAAGCACAGAGGAAGCGAGAGCACCCTTTCAAAATGAGGCAGCAGTTCCATTTTGAGGAGCTGTTTTAAGCATCCGAGAGGGAAAAACATCAGCAGGACAAACCTGCTGCCCCAGCTGGAGGTGACAGGAGGGGAACTCCTGCTCCAGCCACACTGCACAGAGCACAGGCATGCATTCACCTCCTCCCCCCGGCACTCGCTGTCCCCGTGGGGCTGTACCTGTTTGCTGGCCTCTCTGTGACACTGTGCAGCACCCGAGCGCTCTTCATTCATTAATTTATTGATGGGAAATCAGAAGAGCATCTCTTTGCCTTCTGATTGGAGGGACGAGCTCCTAGAGGGAACCACTGACGGAAGGCAGAAGGGGGTGGGGGGAGGCTGTGCAGCGTGGAAAACGCAGAGCTGCTTTGCCCTGGATTAAACTACTGGCGAGGAGAAGCAGGGAGGATGCAAACAAGGAACAATGCACTGAGAGCAGGAGATGCGACGTGTTGGAGCAGCCACTCGGGCAGGCTGCGTGCATCAGCTGCCCTTCCAAACCAGATTGCTCAGCAGAGGTCAAACACATCTCTATTGGGAGCTCTGGGCTGCGGCGCCTGGATGAGCTGCAGCATCAGTGCCCGAGCTGCTCACAGCCAGCACCGTGCTGTGCTCCTTATAGGCACGATGGAAATGGGCTGAAGGCTGTATTTTTTGCTCCCTGATGCCTCTGGGAAATTCATACCCGTGTCAGGATGAGGGATGCTGAAAGGCTCTCTGCAAACATCTAATGCTGAGATGCACTTTGACGAGCAGAGGGGAACCAGAACAACCCCTGCCCCATCCCAGCTACTGGATCTGCCTGAGCAAGGCACGGTGCAGAGGTTCCCAACATCTGTCAGCTCCAGGCCTGCTGGCAGACCCCCAGAGCTTAAATCACACTGCAAAACCTCAGGACCACCCCCTCGACCTCCTCCGGCACCTGATGGCCGCGTGGGTGCGGGGAGCCCCCAGCATCCGCCACTTCCATTACAAACCCCAGAGAAAGCCAGATGTTGCAGCTCCAAACACGTAGCATGTGTGTGTGTGTCAACAAGTGATTGTGATGGCTGCAGCTGGCAGAAGGAGGCAGCTGGGGTGGCTTGCAAGCCTGCAGATTTACTGCAAGTGCAACAGAGAGCGGCAGGACGGCTCCCCAGGGGGGTTTGCAGGGGGAAGGTGAGGGCTTGCAGCGTGCTGCTTGCTGTGCCTGCTAACCCATGCAGCCAGCACGGAGCCCCAGCTACACAGACCGACCCTGAGAGCAGAGACTGCTGCTTGGCAGAGCAAAGGTTTGCTGGTGAGCCACTGTGCTGGCAAGAAACCCTCCTCTGCCCTGAGCTCACTCTGCGGATACCATCTTTCCAAGAGGCTTTTCCAAAGCATAACGAGCTGGCAGTGTTTTCGAAGGTTTGGATGGGCCACATGAAACAGCTAGAAACTAACACAGCCAGAGAGCATTACACAGAGGGGAGGGGTGGTTCCTGCCTGTCTCGTGCTCCCCCGAAAGTCTGCAGGAGCTGGAAGCAACCAGCACGACCATGAGTGACTGCACCTCACAGATCCATTCCTTGCAACCCATCCCACTGCAAAAGCATCCCCAAGCCCCTCCACGAGCACCTCGGGGGGGTTTTCATGCTCTCATGAGGATGCCCCAGGATCTGCCCCTCTCTGAGAGCAATGCCATCCACACTGCACAAGGACATAAGCTGGAGGCAGGGGAAGGGCTCAGAGGTGTCATGAAGAATCATTTCCACGCTGGAAGTTCACACTCTCAGTTTCCAGTGTACACGAGAGCTGAGGTCACTTCTGTGCTTCAGTGTGCTCACAGCCCAAAGCAGAGAGAGGCAGTGACAGCACAGGAGCTTGGCTGGGCCCAAGCAACAGATATGAATGGTATTCAGATTCCTAAAAGACACAGGGAAGCACTTCAGTGAGAGGTTCAGAACTCTGGCAGAAGCCAGAGGTGTAACACGACTGATTTCAAGAGGAAGACTGAAACCACATCAAAGCATCTTCACAGCTAAAGGGTTCAAGAGGGGAACACGGGGTGGACAACGCAGCAGGTGAGAATTGGAACGGAGAAATAAATCTGCATTGCAAAATTAAAGAAAGATGGGCAGCAGAGGCCAGGCTGCCTGAGGAAATGGGGAAGTGGGAATCCCCACTGCGCTCTTCTGCACTGTCACACCAGCAGTGCCAGCTTCTTGCTTGCTGCATGTACCCCAATGCACTCTGCTGGGGTGAGCAGTGCTATCCAAGACTTAAAGAAGGACAAAGATGGCTGGGGCTCCAAAGAGAAAACCTGTTTGGATGTATTGCATCAGCGTGTCTCAAGGTCTTACATAAGGACTGCCACGCTGCATTGGTGCAAGCATCCAGAAAGCCTCACCCAGGCTTTGCAGCATTGGATCCAGAGTGGGTGCTTTGGGTAGCAGAGTTTGAACAATGCTTTGAGAAACTTTGCACACACAAAAAAGAAATAAAAAAGCAAGGGAAATGCTCTCTGTTATGAGGAATTACAGTAACACCAAAATGCTGTCACTCAAGCACGGCTACAGTCATCAGGATCCCCTGCATTTTAGCTTCCAGAGTTGCAAGCTGCCTGTCAAACTGAGTTCACCTTTCCATCCTTGTTTGTAAAGTCTGGCAGGGCTTTGAGGAGACAGTGGGTAATTGTGTGCCACCACTTCAGCTGCCCAGAAGCCAGGTTTTGGATTCCAGTTTAGCTTGAAAATAATCTTCTTAGGCCGTCAGTTCCCAACAGCTCTGTTAACTGGGTGAATCTGCTGCTCCCCCAAAGCCAGAGCTGAGCTCCTTGATACGAGTACAGAGAAACCAGGAGTGACTGAAGCTCAGACTGAAGCTCAGACGCTATTTCTTCCTTCCATCCAGCTGTGTCTCCCAGCCTGAGGCCCCTTGAGACTGACTGTGCCATCTCAGCTCTCTCCTGCATCTCCTCCCTGCTCCAGGCTTGGCCCCACACAGCAAATCCTCTTCAATCCTACCCCAGAAGGACCCAGACTAACAAAGGAGAGCAGCTCCTCCCCTAAGCCTTGCCTCGTTTACCTACCTGCCTCAGCTGTTTACTGCGTGGCAGCAGGAAAGGCCAAATCATGGATATTTATCTGTTCTGCGAGAGCTTTAAATCTGAACATCTGCTGCAGAACAGGCGGGCGCTTGCAGCTCCATCACTGCACTGTCAGTGCTGACAGACACCCAGGCAGCTGCTGTGCCAAATCCCCGAGGTGGGAGCAGAGTGAGAACGAATCAGGAATCACAAACAACGGACAAAAAGCTCTTTCTCTGCCCCTCTGCATCCTCCGTCCCACCTCCTATAGGAGTGCGGGTTCCCCCTCCCCTCCCTCTCTCACCCTTTCCTGGGCTCAGTACCTTTTCTGCAGCGATGGGCACCGTGGGTGTTGGAAGGCTGGTGGGAGATTCTGGACGTTTTTTGTGCTTCTGTTTGGGTCTTTCTTTGTCCTTACGACTCTGCAAAAGAAATCAGAGAGCACTGGAAGGCTTATTTTTCCTCTGCTGAGAATAGCGGTTGTAAGGGAAAAGAAAGGAGGGTGTGTAGGGGTGGATTTACAACCATACATTCATATTCCTCTTTCCTTCCCCACCCATCCACTAGAGCCCAAAGTCCCTTCCCCCACATCCCAGCTTGGCAGTGTCCCACCATCTCTGCTCCAGCTGCAGCCAACATCTGGAGCGCAGAATATCAACAGAAGCCCCCGAATCAGTTCATGCTCTCGAGAAGATAGGGAAGGATTTAACAAGCTCTGCCTGATTCCAAGCAACCTGAGCTTTCCTTTTGCTATTTTCCCCAACTGGGGCTCTGTGCCCCTTAACCTCACTCTCTTACCTTCTTGGAAGGTTTCTCACATCCACCCTGTGCAGCCATTGGGAGGATCCTGACCTCAGCACACATTGCACGTGCACAGGTTAAGAGCTCACACAGCGGAGATGCCAACCCAGAGACCCTCCCCACCTCCCCACCTCCCCTCTCAGCAGAGAACGGCTGCTCTGGGCCCATCGAACTGCAGGCAGACTATTCAGGTTCATTCCTCCATCCTGCTTCTTTATCTCATCAAAATCCCTGAAAGATGGGACTCTTCAAATCACAAACCAAGGAAAAATCACGGGCTGAGGAACACCGAGTCCTGCCCACCCTGCTTCTATCATCTGGAGAATGGGCTCTAAGCAGGGTCCCACTCCCCCACATGCCTGTTTTACCCCAGGAGCAGAATCCTCACCTCAAGAATGTGTTCAGAACACAGCAATCACATGGGAGGGACTTTCCAGAAGACGGAGATTGCTTCCTCCTGCACTCAGAGCCTTGGGGCTACCATTGCCAGCACACTATGGCAGGGATGGGATGCAGCAGCAACCATTTGCATTCACTTGACAGCACACAGCAGAGTGCTGATGAGCTCAAGAAAGCTTTTCAATATCTGTATCTCATTCCACAACTTGGGAAGTGAGGGTGCATGGGATGAGAGAACTCCCAGCTCTCCAACATTCAGAAAGAGGAGCTGGGGACCCCAATCCCACCCGGATGAGTGCTCTCAAACCAGGACACACTGCAAGAGCCATGGAAACGAAGGCAGGAGCCGCACACCTCCTCACAACACAGAACTCATCCCCTCACTTTCAGACCCCCAGATGCATTTCAGCCTTGAAGGTGCAAGAGGGGGGGAATACAGCATGATGCTGTCAGTACCAGCCAGCCAGTGCTGGAATCATTTAACTTCACAGTCAGGATGGGACAAGAGAGGGCCAAACCACGGCTCTGATGCTGAGCCTACACACCTACACACAGCACGTGGGGAAGGAGAGGAAGGAACATCCTGCCTGCGAGCCATGAAACCTCCCACAATGTCACAGTGATGGTAACAGCCAAATTCACATCCTCCAGCTCCAAAATGCTGCCTGTCTCCTGGCTGAACAGCCTCCCCTCACTGCTGGTAAAGTCTGCAACAGCCAACTGAGCAGCGCTCTGCTTCTCTGTAGGAGTGCATACATATGTACGTATTCAGCAAGAGCCCTGCCTGCACAATAGGGACCAGATTTCTGGAACGCCTCAGTTCCCATTCAGATGCTTGAATAAACCATCACGTTCTCCAAAATAATAAACGCTGGACACGGAGCTCTTTTGAAGATCTGGTCCTCTCTCCATGTGCTGAGCAACTGCACACAAACTGCAGATCTGCCCTGCAGGGAGCAGCCTTCGTGCTCCGCCACTGCAGCCCTGTGAGGAGCAGAGCAATGCAGTGCCTCGTGTTAAATGGGCCTGGTAATTAGTGCCATGGCTCGGCAGGTGGGCAGAGCGAGGTGCTGGTGGGATGGTGATGCCCACAAAGGCAACGGGACAGGAACAGACTCGGTTCCTCCTGGCTGCATGCTCATATGCATTAAGGCAACCCAGGCCTCCCCCAGCAGCTGTGGGTTCCCTCCAGGAACTGGAAGGCTCCAAATACTTCCTGCCAGAACCACAGGGTGCAAAGAAGGGAGGGCAGGAGGAGCAGAGGGCAGCAGCACCATCTCCTGCCTCTCGAGCGCCTGCTCTGCACCCAGCTCTGCTGTGCCCTGCACTCCCCAGAGCTCCTCTGGAAACCTTTCCAGGAAACTTTCCAGACCTGCACAGCTATGCCATGAAGCAGAACCCATAGGGGGAGGAGGAGGAGGAGAAAAAGAGGATGCACCGTGTGCAGGAAACCTCTCACTGCCCACAGCCCATCTTTGCAAGCCAAAGCTGAGCCCTACCTTGCAGCTGCTGGGTGCTCCCTGCAGTAGGTGGGCATGCAGAGAGCACAAACCTGTATCCAGCAACAAACTTTGTGGAAAATAAGCTCTCCCCATGCAGGGCTGAGCAGCTGGAGCTTGGTATGTGGGCATGGGGCAGGGCAGGCCATAGTGGGAGGGGGGGGAGCACAGCCAAGCCAAGGCAATGCCAGCCACACAATCTCCCTTCGAGCTCAACCAGAAGAGAAGGAATGAAACAGGAGCTCTTGCTGCCAACAAGGGTTGTGCACTGTTCCTCCTGCTCCCCCCATTGCCGGCTCCCCTTCCCAGAGCCCCCTCTTCTAATCTGCTGGACACTGGCAATGGGATCATTAAAAGTAGATGAGGCAGGGAAGGAGGATGGACAGAGCCAGGAGCTGGGAAGAGCCAAGTGGGCTCTGCTGTTCCATTCCTCTTTCCCAGGCTCTCTGAACTCCCTGCCCAGAGGAAGAGGAGGAGGAGACCAGGCTCTGGGCTACAGCCATGGCAGCCGCAGTGAGGAGGAAGGCACTGGGCAGAGGGGCACCAAACCTCCTCCTATATCCCCCACCTGCACTGCAAACGGCCCCAGGAAGCAGTCAGGGATGCTATCAAACAAGGCCCCTCTGCTAAATTAGAGCAAACTGAGGTTCAGCACACCTTCCCAAGTGGAAAAAAGTGTTGGCTTTGCATTTCACTGCCTGCATGGAAGCAAAGCTCCAAGCGCTTCAGATGGGCCTCCATCACGAACCCAAAGGCAAACACAAAAATCCAATGGGTCTGGGGGCTGCAGAGAGGAGGAGGCAACATAACCACGGTCCTGGCTCCCACCCTGCAGTGAGGGAAGCAGTTTGGGAGCTCTCTGTGTGTCAGGACTGTGCACAACTGCTCCATCCCCAGCCCTGGGGCACAGCTGCAGGTGAGTTCCTTTGCTCCAATCTCTGCCTCTGCTTCCTGCATCACTGCAAGTCTCCAGGACAGGGATTTTCCCCACTCATAACCAGCTCCCACGTTCAGTCCCCTAATTTTGCTCATGGGTTCCAGGAGTTTGGTAAGAACAGCACTGGAGGAGCATCTCTGCTCATTAAGAGCAGCACTGGATGAGTGTCTCTGCTCCAGGAGTTTATGCCTTAATATCTTGCTGTGTTTCTGTGCTCCCATTCACTCCTGGTGGGACAAACTACATTCCATGGAGCATAGTCATTTATTTTTCTGTGCATTTCCAGCAGACAATATAGGTGACAGAACATCTGCACTTCATTCAACTCCAGCATTTTCTTGGTGTTCAGCTATTGTTTTGTTCCCTTCTTCCTTTCTATCTCTTTTTAAACAAACCCTGCAAAGGCTCCCACAGGGCAGAGCACACACATGGCACTACCAACCCCAAGGAAACAAATGGGGATCTTTTTTCTGACGTCTGGCATGTCCAAAGCTTGGAACTCTCTCATTTTCAGGACAGACTGAAATGCTGGAGTTGGTATCATTAGAGGGGCGGGGGATCTTGGTGCTGGCCTGCAGTCCCACAGCACAATCTTCCCTTGTCTTGCAGAGAACAAGATGCTTCACAAACACCAGGCTGCCTCCCAGCAGGGCTCAGGAGCCCAAAGCCCAGCTCTGTTGTCATGCTGAAGCCGAGGGGCTCAGTGTGGTGCTCCTCACTTCGTGCTCCTCTAAAGCCCAAGCGAGCAGCGCTGCTCTGCTCTGGGTGGGGGCACTGAACGCCATGCAGAGCACCTGCAGCCTGCAGCTCACACACTGTGCTGTGCAGTGAGCATTCAGCAGCGGTGCAGGATGCAACCTGACAGCCATCAGGTGGCAGGACTCAGGATAAAGCTGTTCTGCAGCAGCTCAGTGCAGCAGCTGCCCTGCAACGCGTGCGGTTAGATCACGCTCTGCATGTCATGCACTCCAAAACTCTGTGGGAAGCCTCAATTTGGGCTCAACCCCAATCTGGGCTCAGCTCCTTTTTGGGTTCAGCTCCTTTTTGCGCTCAGCCCCAATTTGGGCACCCCCATCCTCCCTTCCAAGCACCCTTACAACCCCCAGCCCTGCTGCTCTGCCCCTGCAGCCCCGCTCTGCTGCCTGCCCTCCCCATGGGGACGCAGACGATTCAACCCTGGCACTGCAGCTGCACAAAGCACTCCCAGCCCCACCGGGGCCTCACTACACCCACAGCAACAAGACGGACTCTGCATGCTTCGGAAGGAGCCCGGAGGCCAACAATAGTGCCAAGCAACACCAGGAAGCTATAAATAAAACCCCAGCCCTCCTGCTTTTGCTTCCCCCTGGCGCTGACCTGCTTTCCAAGCCGGCGAGCAGCGCCGCCCGCCCGACCCACCAGCCTGCACCCAGCCAGAGCTGTGCAAGCACACCAAAGCTCTGCCAGCCCCCAGCTTTGCACTGCCAGTTTTCATCCCAGCCCATCACCCAGCCCTGCCCTCCCCCCCCCCCAACTGCTCCTGCCTAAAAATAGTGCGTTCCAGAGCAGCGCTTCGCCCCGTGCCAACCTCCCAGCCCATGCACAGATGCTCTTTCTCCTTCCTCCTCCCCTCCCAGCAGCTGAGCACACACACGAGGAGTAAACACTCCCAATATGTTTGAGCCTTGTCACCAGTGGGAAATTTACTGACTCGGTGTCACTGGGTACGTGCAGACCTGGGAAGTGAGGCTTGCCTTGTTTGCACACATATCAGGTAGGTTTGGGCAAGCTTCCCAAGCACCTCAAGGGCACGGTGGGCAGTGTTTCAAGCTGGATATTGAAGGATAACCTCTGTAAATAAAAAGGGAGACGGCTTTCCTGCCCACACAGCTTATGGGCTCTCAGCTGAGCCTGCCAGCAGGGTGCCAGCAGGGATTCACCATGGCCACATGGCTTCTGAAAGCTTGGAAACTGGGCTGGGATCCACCAGGCTCCGGCCACACAACCCAAGGGCTGCTGCTGGATGTGGGTCACCGTGATTACCCACTCAGCATCATTTATTCATGCTGAGGATGCCTACTGCAACAAGGGGAGAGCACGCACATGAAAACAAGCAGGCAGCCCCACACTGAGGGCAGGGCTCAGAAAACCCACGCTGCCATTTCCATCGGGTCACCACATCACAACAGCGTAATTTGGCTTTTGACCACAGCAAAAAAACACGCAGAGGTCATTTGTTGCAATAATTCTGGGTTCTTCCAAACAAAAGCCACAGCCTGGCCCATGCAGGATTAAAAACTGACAGTACTGAATGCATTCCCTCCCGTGTTATTTCCACTGCGGGTTCTACATCCCTGTTTTGGGGTGCAAAGGGGGAAAGCCAGAGCTTCTGCTGGGATTCTGCCCTCTGTGCTCACTGCTGTTTCTCCTTGAAATACAAACCTTCATCACGTGGCTCAGCTGGTTAATTATGAACCCTGGCGTGCTGTTAACACGGCCTGTAACCTTGCAGCAGTTTTGATGAGTACACCTTAACCAGCACAGTTAAACAAACAACGCTGGCACTCATCAGATCTGGCACGCAGTGCTCTTCTAAACACTTGCTTAGCAAATGTAAGTTCTTTTCAGGGGTGGACTTGAAGCAGGTGGCACAAAGCACTGCCTTCGTCATAGGAAGTGGTGCTGCTGCTGGCAATTAAGCTGCTGGCCAAAGCGTAGTTTATTCATCAGTGCCCTAAAAGTTGGGATCAGGATAATGACCCCCAGTTTATCAAGCTCTTGTGTTTAACATCACAGCTCAAAGTACTCCCAAGGATCAGCTCTGCAGATGGAACCCAGAGCACGGCGTCAGCGTGCCGTAACACAGAGATGGGAAAGCTGTGCATTTCATGGCTGTGCTCTGCCAGGACACCTCTATAATCCAAACACACAACCTGGCTCTCCATTACAGAATCACAGAATTGTAGGGGTTGGAAGGGACCTCCAGAGATCCTCGTGTCCAACCTCCCTGCCAAAGCAGGTTCCCTGCAGCAGGTCGCACAGGTAGGCATCCATTCCCCATGCTCTACTTGCATGCACAAACATACTTTGTTCCCATCACAAAACACAGCCACGGTTCAGATCTCTTTGCAGAGCCTCCCTGAGGATCCATCCCCGCTCCCTGCGCTCTCTTCCCCTCCTCACCTCCATCGCTCTGCCTCAGGACTGAGAGCTCTGCACACACATCTCACCTTCTTTGGCCTTTCGTGGTGGGACACGTGCTTCTCCTGGGTGGGGGACGTGGACCTGCTCCTCCTCCCAGCAATGAAGGAGCTGCCTGCAGAGTGCCGTGAGGTCTTCTGGGGTCAGCGGGGAAGGGGAGTCACGGAAAGCAGGGGTGGGGGTCAGGAACAGAGAGAGGGAACAGTTTTATAGAGCCCAGCTTTCATTGAGCAATGAGAGAATGGTTCCCAACACGCGGGACTGAATTCGATCTGCATCAGATTCCCCTGCTCCTAACATGGAAACCACCATCCTGCAGGTCAGAGAAATGGAAGCAGCAGCGCTGCTTGGACAAATCAACCCCCCTGAGACACAGCATGCAGTCCTTGGTCTTGTGTGGGGCTGTGGGGAAGGCTGCCCAGGCTCTGGAATATTGCTGTTCATCCCAGATTTGAGCTGCATCACATCAAATACTGAGGGTACCTGCAGGGCAGGGGAGGGGGTCCTCCAGCTTGCAGAGGAAGCTCGAGACAGCAGTCAGTGTGTGATAGCACTGATAAGAAGGGAGGGAAGTGGGCAAAGCAGGCAACAAAGAGCCACAGAGACACACACTATGGAGAGGTCGGGTTTCCTTTTTGCTGGAGGGGGAGAGCAGGTGTCTGCTAAGGATGCCTCTCACTCCTGTAATTAATAGGGGAAATCCTTTGCCTCAAATACCCCTCAAATGACTCCACATCCCTTCTGGATTCTCCCTGTCCTACGGCAGAAGCTCGGGCTGTTCTGTCACACCTCTTGCTCAGGCTGCATGCTAACTCCCTGCTCTCCTTTCCCATCTCCTTGCACTTCAGCACTCTCCTTCTAAGAGAAAACATCCCTTGGACATCTTGGGATCACTTCTGCAGCCACACAGGTGAGATCAGGGAAGCCAAAAGCAGGATGAAGATAAAGCCCACTGGAAGGATGAGGAAACTCACCATCTTATTGAAGTGGTACTTGCAGTAGCCACAATACTTGACATTGTCAACTTCCAGGACTTCTTCCTCACACAAGAGGCCGGCCATCTGGGCACTGGAATACATGCAATCAGGAGGAGGATAGCAACAATTGCACACAGCTAGATGTCGTATCTCACAAATGGGCAAACAACAGTGCAGGATACCCAGGGAAGGTCGTGAATCCTCCCCTTCTGTTTGGCTAATAGTTTTTGGGGAAGCGGATGGGGAAGCGGAGTTCAGGCTGTTTAAAATCCATATTAAGACTGTTAAAATTGCCACTGCTTTTCTACCAAACTGCTGAGCTTTTCTTAAGGCAGCAGCAGCAGTTCCAGCAGAAGACACACAAGGAGGAAGGAATCTGAACAGAGCTGGGAATCCCCTCGTTGTGCTGATGGGCAATGCTGCTTCCAGGCTGCAGGGGTACATGAGGATATCAGCCCTTAATATCACATCATCTAGATGATACTGTGCTGGAAAAGGAACATTCCTGGCTCGTGACTCATCCCTTCTCTCCTTGGATTCCACACAGTCCTAGGGAAATCCCCAGCCCTCCTTCTCACCGGGGAAGGCTTTGCTGAAACCTCAGCCTTCCTGGGGAAGTTCCCCTTGCAAACAGAGCACGGATGAGATATCCCTCACACAGAACACACACGGGGGGGATTTGCCCCACGCCTTACACCACTGTGTGCTGCAGCCCCAAAGCCACAGCAGCAAAACCAGCAGCAGGGATTGATGCAGAGTGGATGCAGCTCACCAGGTGACATGGAAAGCTTGCCGACAGCCGTGCCGGTTGCACGCCATGCAGGCTCCAGAAGCTGCCTTGCTCTCCCTGCCCTGCTCCTCACAGATGTAGCAGGTCTGCAAAAAAAGGAAAAGGAAGCTCTCAGAGAGGCAGGCTGCTTTGCTCCCGCTGTTCTCCAGGAGGCAAAGCTTTCAGGAGCTCAGATCTCGTATCATCTCCCTCCCGTGACGGCAGCTGCGGTTGTTTCTCCGCGCCACGCACGCAACTCACGCATCCCTTCTTCAGCCCCAAACAACGAATGTATTTGATCAAAACAGGTTATTTGATCAAAATGAGCACACAGCTTGGAGGAGCTGGGAGGTCGTGCAGGTGGCCGCGTTGGGGGAGAGGAAAAGAGGGGATCAAACCTTGCTTGCAAGAAGGATTTGCTTCGGGAGTTCTTTTTAAAGAGATCTCGGTACCCAGAGGTTCAACAGGAGACACAGAGGACTAAAAGAAGCCACGAAGCAAGGCAGGGTGAGCATGCTTGGGGCAGGGAGGGAGCAAGGAGGGCTCACCTTGTTGAAGCGGTCGTGCGGAACGTACTGCAGGACGATGGGCTCCATGGTCAGCACGTTGGCAAACTGCACCTCGGGGATGTACAGAGCACACACAACGTGGGCCCAGCCTGGGGAAGCAAAGGCAGAGCTGTGGTAAACGTGCTGCAGCCCAGAAGAGCCCTCTGCTCACATAGGGCTGCAGTCAGGCACGGCAGGGAAAGGAGGAAGAGAACATTAGGAAGGAAGCCAACTTGAGTTAGATGTTAGATTTGAAACGGTGCTTGTTGTAACTTGGTTAGGAATCAGAGCCTTTGTGGGAGAAAGATAGGCAGGCACAAAGGAGAACGCAGAGGTTTCTTTGGGGAAAAGCACCGTGCAGCACTCAGTGCCCTTCAAAGCACCCTGAGGACTCATAACCCAGTGCTGCAGATCTAACCAGAGCCGTGGACAGCATCCCAGCAGAAAGTGATGCTGATGGGGGGAGTCTGACATGCAGTCCCACGCCAGCGGGAACAAAGCTCCCTTTATTGGCTGCTATCAGTGGCTGAAGAAGGCTCTTTTTCACCAAGCCAAGCGAGATTACAATCTGAAGCCACCAAGACACTTCCCAAATCAGATGTGTAAGCTGAAATTCCATCTGGTCGGGACAGAACTGAGAAAGCTTGAAGGTCAGGAGCCTTTGGGGGTTGATCCACGCTGGTACGCTGACTGCACTGACAGAAATCGGTTAGAATGAGGGTGGACTCACTCGGATGGGCAGAGCTGGGCTCTATGGTTACAGAACCACACAGCACTCAAAGCACTCAGGCTGTGTGCACACAGTGACACGTGTGTAACACCTGCTGTGCCTGCCTGCACAGACCTGCCCAAACCACACAATGACAGTAGGAAGATGCTATGCTATTACAAAGCAATCCCCCGACGTGGGGATGCCATTGCATCAAGGTTCTTCTAGCAGACACTACTGCAAAACACATGCAGGGCTCAGGGCTTCCTCTCTGCATATTATTCTCCATCAGAATAAAGACCTCCCTCAGCACTATCAGGGTGCATGGCAAGCAGGTATGGAAGCCTTTCTGAAAACTGATTTCTCAGGGCAGAATGCTCTCATCCTTTGGGCCTCCAGCTTCATCTTGCTGGTGATGCGGCTCAAAGGAGAGCTGCTGGGACCCCAGTGCCCTGCACAGAGCTACTCACCTCCGTTGTCAGTCCGTTTCAGGGCTCCATCTTTGTGGGGACACAGCTCACATCTCTTGAAATGAAGCAGAAACAACAAGTTTAATCTGAGCCCCCCGCCCAGGGCAAGGGGCTGGGAGAAGGGTGCTTGGTTTAGAATGTGCTTCTGAAAGACGGGGGCTGCTTTCAAGGAGAGGAAGTGGAAGAAGGGTTGAGAGTGGTGTGGGTACAAAAAGACACTGGGCTGTGTCAGACTGTGTGATATGGACACGTTTAAGCCCCAACCCGGGGGCCACAGGCAGCTCTTGACTTTCATGGGGCTTTTTAAAAAGAAGTTTTGGTCCTTGCGGTCGTGAAGCAAAACTGAAAACCGTGACTCAGAGAGCAGAAGGCAAATAAGCAGGAGCCATGATCTATCTTTGCCTCTTTCCTTTCTTCCTTTTTCTCTCGTTTTGCTTTATTTTTTTGTTCCAGCCAGTCTGATGACTGGGGCTGTTGTTCCATTTCCAACAGCTGGGCACTGGGAGCCATGGATTGCCCAGCACTGCTCACTGCTGCCTGCTCTGGATCCTCAGTTTCCATATGCAGGTGTGCACCGGGGAGGTTTGGGGGCACGCTGGCACACACAGGGGTCCCTCTCCCAGCCCTTCTCCTTCCCTAGCAGAAATACCAGATTTGTAAAAACAAAAAATAATAGCATGTCCCACAAATGTGGGCATCCTCACACACCCCCAAGGACCCCCCACAAGGGTGGGCATCCTCATATATCCTTGAAGACCTTCCATAGAGGTGGGCATCCTCATGGAGCTCAGTGCTCCTCCTGCTGACATTCAGGCACAAAACAGTGGGCCTGCAGTGCTGTGGGCAGCAGGGAGGCTCATCCCAGCTCTCAACTCCCCACAACGGCACAAATAAGAGATGAAGGGACGAAAACCAGTGCCCACCTCGCTTTCCCTGCAACTTTGCTTGGAATACACGGTTGCATTGCTGCTGCTTGGGTCCAGACTGACGGAGAGGCTCTCACAATTAGCATGGAAAGCCAAGACAGAAAAAACAACCGGGTGAACTGAGACACTGTAATAAGAAATTTGCACTTGAAAAGGCCCCTCCGCTCTCCCCTCCACCCCTCGGATCAAAGCGGCTCTCCCACCACGCGATTAGCAAAGCTCTGATTGTAACAAGAGGGGTTAACAGCTCCATCGGCCCCACACAGGACTTTTAATAGCCCTGCCTCTAAATGACAGCTAAAGCCTTCACATGATCCCTCACATGAGTGCCCTCTGGCCATCGCAGCTCACCGGGCTCGCCAGACAATTTGATTACAAAGTGGATGGGCCTCGAGCTGCTTACGGTAAGCACAAAGCATCGGCTGCATCCTTTAGGGACCCGCACATCTGAGCCGGGATGCGGGCAGGGATTAACGGTACCTCCTCCTTTCGCTCAACCTGTGCAGCCTCCGGGTTTTTTACTTCAATTCTTCGGGAAAAGAGCGGAGTTGGTTGATTAAAAGCAAGGTTGGAGCTCCTGACCCCCCCCTTCCCCCTCCTCCCCAGGGCTGTGGACTCAGGGACGGCGCCATGGGAGCATCCCACTGCGGTCCGGGCACTGAGCTCCTTCCAAAACCAAAGAGACGGACCTCCCCTAAAGCACAGACGCAGACACCGCAAAGTTCTCAAGGAGGGCAGCATCCTTTGCACCTTCCTATCTTGCTTTCAAAGCAGAAACGTCAATATTTAGCCAACGCACACGCTTGTGGTGGAACCTCAAAGCTGCTTACAAGCTGTATCTACGGAGGCAGACAGAGAAGAAAGACGCTGCTGTTTTGCAAAGGAGTTTGCAACGAAAGAAACACAAATCTCAATTCGTCCCGCTGCCGGGAGTGGGTTTTGCTCTCAGAAAGCAGCGTCCCTCTGAGAGCAGTGTGTGCAGGCAGGCAGCATTGCAGCAGAGATGCAGTGATACCCAGGGCAGCGCTGCACCACGGCACCGCAGCAGCACTGTGAGCATCGCCCGGGACCCGACTCATTTCCCTCACTCTGATCACACTACATCAAAGAAGATTCTTTTCATGCATTTAGCCATCTGCACATCTGTTGCTACGACTGGAAAGGTAAAAGATTTGGATGGGAAGTTGCCCCCAGCTCTGCTTTGGGAAGGAAGATGATCACCGCTCGATGATCGGAGCAGCAGGGCTGAAGGCTGCAGGATGGAAGGGCATGACTGAAGCCCACCAGTGTCCAACAGATTTCAGTGAGGGTGAGCTAAATGAGCAGCCACCCGTGGGGGTGATGTTTGTTTGACACCTTGGAGGCAGTTGGAAGTGCCTGAAGCACAAGAGGAAAGTGGGAACCCTTGCGATGAGCGCAGGTGAGGAGGAGCAGTGTGCACTACTATGGGTTGCATTGCTGCTCCACTGGGCTTCTCTTTACCTGGGAGAGGGAGGAGGAAGGAGGCTCACGAAACCCAAATTCCTTTCTGTGCTCTCCAACGATCTGCAGGATGTAAAGCTGCTCAGAGACACATTTGATCCTCTTTACTGCCACACATAAAAGCGGCGTCTCACAAAGGGAGGAGAGCTCAGGTCTGAGAGTCTGGTCTTGTTTACACTCCCGTTTCCAATGAGGAATGAGTTACTGTGATACAGAACACAGGGCACTATGTTCCCCATCCAGCCATCCTTGCCAAGTTCCTTGCCCATCCGTGGGGCAGATCACACTTCTGCCCTGCAGTGAGCAGAGCCCAGCGAGGATGGAGCACACATCTGTAGAGATCCCTCCACTGGCTTCACCCAAAAATGAGCTGAACCAGCTCAGAAGGCAGCGTGAGCATCCACCAGTGCTGACCATCCCAGCTGAGCTCTTCTGTGTTTGAGAAAGGCCACACTTTAATCTAAACCCACTCTGAAGGAAGCGAAGCAGGGAACTGTCTCACACTTAGGGCAGAGCAGAGGCAATGGCTCCAGTACAGCTGACAGATCTGCATCCAGGCCCCCAGCAGCAGCTGCTGCAGCCCCATCTGATGAGGGCTCACACGGGCAGGCACTGCAAGGAGCTGCTGTGCTATAACCCCACAGACCTCAGGGGCACGCCTGGCCCGATGGGTTCCGCTTCTCTGCCCCATCAGGATTAATTAAGAACATTTGCAAAGCGTTCCATGCAGCTAAATTGCTGCTTAGGCAGAAATGAAGCCCTGGTCCAGCATCCTGGCATTTCCTTCCTCGATGCAACAAATCCTTCATGCAGGAGACCATTGGCCACGCAGCAGTGTCTCAGGTGATGACAGCTCTCCACCACTGCAAAACTTTCTGAGGAGCTGCACACCAGAGCCACAGCCTTTTAAAGCACACCGTTACGCTCGAGGTCTCCACATTTTCCTGCTGTCAGTTTGCTCACGAGCTCCTTTGGCAGCGCTCCCACCGAAACGCCTTAGAGAACCCTCTGAGAGGATTCCTCCTATTGCACAAACAAGAAACGAAGGGAAAGATTTGGAAAGAGAATTGGGCTCTCGGGAAGGCGAGGGGTGAATTTCTGTGCTTAAAGTCAAGCTGTAGGGTATGGGCAGAGCTGGGATCCCTCGGGCAGGGCAGCGGCGTGAAGGGCCCCAATCTGCTCCCCATAGGAACACGTGGGTTCTGTACTCACCACCCTGGCGGCTCTCTCTTGAGATTCACATTTCCGACAGAACCACGGTCCAGTAGGAACCTGGACAATCCCATAGCAAGCTGCAAGGGAAGCAGAAACATTCATCTGACCACCTTTGAATGGACCAAATCGGGTCTCATCAGTCAGAAGTGGGTAACAGAACCAAGAATTACACTCGAGCAGCATTCTCCTCCCCTTCCTCATTTCCACACCCAACAACAGCAGGCAGCCCACAGTGAGAGGTCCAGCATGACACAGTGATGCAACGAGCTCACACCCAGAGTGAAGCATTCCAGTGAGAATCTGCCCTGAGTGGGAATGCAGCACTTCAGAGACCGGGACCAGTTCTGCCCAATGAACACAAATGGGGTCGATTCTTACCCCTTAACTTCGCAAGCATCGCCAGCCATCTGGATCTAACACTGAATCTAACACTGCCCCATAGATGGCTGCTAAGCACCCTCACCATAATTAACAGTAAGATACGATCTCAGCATGGTGAAGGGAAGAGCACCAAATTCGGGTATTCAGGAGCACCCCAGGGACAGGCTGTGCTAACTCCATCTCCCAACAAAACTGCTTCCTCACCCTGCTGCACCAGGCGCCCCTCTTGCTTTGCACACTATGGATTGTCTCAAAGGTTTCCCTCTGCAAGCTGCAGCTCCCACACCTCTAACATTCATCTCCTGGTCCCACAGGGCCGTGCTGCTTGAAGCACATCACCTTCTCCCTCTGTCTGCCCATGGATGCTCTCTGCTGAGGCCTTAAGGGAGCCTTGGTGAACCTGAGCACCGCACAGGTGGGTTTATAGCAACAGAGCTGGTAAAGATAGGGGTAAGAAACAAAGCTGTGTGTGTCCAGGTGGGGGAATTCTCCCAGGAAAGAGCAAATTCTATCTCCTGTATTCCACTTTCAGATGCGAGCTGGCAGTTGGAATGGAATCCCGGCCACTCGAGACATTTGAAACTAGGTTGGACAAAGCATCTGAAAATATCCTGCTGGAAGCAATCCGGTGTTGTCCCCGGGGAAAGGAGCAGCCACGACCCGCAGCAGCCTCTCTCCATCTCTCCAATGTCTTTTATTCTACTTCAGCCAGGAGAACGAACGCAACGCTGGAGTTAAACTGAGAGAGCCGACTGCAAGATGAGCCAAGGCACAGACACAAGGAAATAGAAACTACATGAAAGCAATGACAGAGGAGCCTGCCGAGGGTCCATCTTTAGCAACAGGCTCAGGGCCAACAGCAAGCACTCAGCTGGAGCCAGCGTGAGCTTCTGTGCCCGCTGCTTCCAAAAGGAAAACGGGGAAGAAAACAAGGAGAAAAGCAGGCTGTCAATAAGGCAGAGCTGAAAACGTCATCTGCAAATGTTCTTCTCGGAGATTTCGTTTCCAATTTTTGTTAAGGTCTTGAATTATTTCTTTTCTTTTTTTTTTTCTTGGCTGGAGGGATGTGGTAGCGTTGTCACACAAGCGGTACTGGTGGTTTTTAATTCAGCTCTATGCTGAGAGGGGGTTCCTCACTGAGCCCTGCTTTGGTTCTGCAGCTATTCAGGCGTCAAACACAGCGTGTGGCCATGGGGAAGGAGATGAGATGAACTCCCACAATGGTTTGCTTCTCTTTAGGAACCCGAAGCCCAGCAAAACACCGCAGTGCTGCTGTGCTTGGGGCGCAGACTGAAGGTGTTGCGAGCAGCCACAGCACACTGCTCTGCTCCCCATGAGCTGCTACATCCTAACTACACGGCTGTGCTTTCCAACCACACCAGCAGTGCTCTCCCAGGGGCTCTTCCAACACGCTCCAGCTCTACCAAATCAACACGACCTGCCTGCTGTTAGCAGCCAACACATCCATCTCCGTGGCCGTGGGGCCCAGAAGCACGCAGCCTCGCATGCCACAATTTGAAACCATTCCTGCCACCAAATCGAAGCGTCCAGATGAACCTCGGCAGCAGCACGTGGATGTCAGCATCCTTTACCTCCCTCCAAAAACAGCAGTGAATGAAACCACTCCCTCGCATGCAGTTCGATGAGAGATGGGAGGAATGGAAGAGCTGCACCACCGACATTCAGAAGCCAAACGTCCTTCCAGAGAGACCCCACACGGAGGCAACCAGGAGATGCTGAGCACCGACAGATTGCAGAGCAACCCTGACCGGCTTCGCTTCCTCTTTCATCCCCTCTCCCATCACCTGCTCTCAGCACAAGCACGGGAAAAAGGAGGAGAAAGCTCCACCTGCGGACCCCCGGAGCCGCGCCTGACGCGGGAGGCATTTCGTGCGGCCGGACAGCGGGGAGAGCGGCGCAGGAAGGGGTCGGGACACGGGGGGAGATGGATGGGATAATAATAGACGGCAACACGGACGCGCCAGATGAGACCAGGAACCTCGATGCTGTTCAAAACAAACCAGCCGGGCCGATCGCCGCTCCTCTCTGTCGGATTTAAAGACGCACAAACGCGCGCACGTCTCTATTTCCTGGGAGATGCGCGGAGGACAAACTTTCCGGTCCCATCGCGTGTGTTAGGGGCGTGCTCCGAGTCATTTAAAATGCAAATCGCGCTTATCTCGGGGAGGAGAAGGGCCGCTTCCTCCCTGCCCTCGGAGGAGGCGGCGGCTGCCGGGCCCGCGGCCGCCCCCGCGGGGTTACACGGGGCCATGCGCGGCCGCGGGGCACGGAGGGGCGGAGGGTCTGAACCCCCCCCTCCGCGCCGCGGTGTCCGACCCAAACCCCCCCATCCCACTCCGCCCCTCCCGGCCGTGCGGATCCCCCTTTCCCCCCCCCCCCCGCACCCCGCGGCAGGAAGCGGCCGGCGGCGGCTGTCGGCTCCCGGTACCGCGCAGAGCCCCGCACGCTGCGGGCCCCCCCCCATCCCCGCACCCAACCCCGGGGCGCAGCTGACGGTCGGTTCCGCTCCCCCCGCGCTGCTCCGCGGCGGAGGCGGCCCGTCGGCAACACCGTTATTTGGAACAATGGGGAGAAAACAAAGCCCCCCCCCTCGCTCCCCCCCCCCCTCGCCCCCGCTCCCCCGGCCTCCGGGGCTCCCGGCAGGGGAGGCGGCGGCCCCCGCTTCCCCCCCCCCCCCTCACCCCTCCGCCCCTCTCTGCCCCGCGGGCGCGATGCGGGGCCGCGCTCCTACCTTGGTGCACCGCCACATTGCAGCCGTGTCCATCGCAGTACACCAGCGGGTTCTCCGCCCAGCCCCGCTCATCAGAACAGACACAGCAGCCTCCCACCATCTCCTTCATACTTCCATGAGGGTTTCCTTTCCCCCCCCCCCCCCCCCTTCTCCTCCCTTTACGCACACACTCCTCCTCCCCGCTCCCCTCCCCGCCCGCCGCCTCCTTTCACACGGCCGCCCCACCGGGGGCGAGGGGTGCCCGGCCCCCCGTGGCGGCGGCGCGGCGGTGCGGAGCCGGGCGGTGCTCCGAGCTGGCCCGGGAGGAGGTGATGGGGGGGGGGGGGGGGGGGAACCCGGGGGCGGCGGCGTGCCCCCGCCCCGCGCCCGCCCGCACCCCGCACGTTCGCCCCGCGCCCATGCAACAACGTAGGGACACACGTACACACGTACACACACATACACACGCACGTACAGACATACACACGTACACACACACACATACACACACGGGGCCCCCCCAACTCCCCCCCCCATCCAGCAATCATGGCTGCGCCGCCCGCACGCTCCGGTAAAATCTGAGGTTCACGGATCGCAGGCTGAGTGGGTCGGGCGGGTTTCTGCGTGGATTCCCCCCCCCCCTCTCCTCCCTCCCAACCCCCGGTGCGCGCGTCCGCGTGGTGCCGTTCTGTTGGGTTCGGGTGGATTTGTGCGTTTTGCTTTTTTATTGTTTTGTTTGGGTGTTTATTGAATCCTTCTCCGGCTGCTTTACGCTTCTTTCTTCCTGTTTTTACACCCTTCCTCCTTTAGAGCAAACCGAGAAGGAATCCGAGCTCAGTCCGTGCAGCCCGTTGGGTTCCCCGGTCACCATGGATCGCTCCGTTGCGACCGTTCCCCAAATCCTATTATCTCCGCAATTCCTCTTTGACAGATTGGGGCTCCGCGAGCGCCACCGCCTGTCCTGCTCCCGAGGCTCCTCCCGGAGGAGTTTAACCCGTTGGCACCTGTTTGGTTGCGATTTTTTGCCGTGGAAGGAGAAGAAGAAAAAAAAAAAAGCCTTTCTGGAGGTTTATGCCCCGCAGGAAGAATGTCAGAAATCAGATGGAAACCAGTAAAAAGGATCCCAAAGCAAAGCCAGGGATGCTCCGTGGGATGGAACCTGCAGGTCCCCGCAGGATGTGCCGTGAGGGGCAAACAGCCCTTAGCCTGGGCACATCACCCCGAGCAAGGGGGGGGAATGAGGAAAACCCAAACTGACCCTTAGGGAAGAGGCCCTACAGGAGCCTGAAGGATCGCAGCGAGTGACTCCCACAGCTCCAGCAGGGGCAGCTGCACCCGGAGCCACCAAAGGACACAGAGCTGCCCGCGTCTCAGCACCTCTCACATGGGACCATGCTGTACCCACGGTTAAACGAAGCAGAAATGGCAAATCCTCGCCGTTTTTCTACAGACGTGGCATAAATCAGACCTGAAAAGTCATTCCTGGTGCCCAGCAGTGCCCTCAGATGCTGTCCCTGGGGCAGCCAGAGGCCCTTTGCTCACACAAACATGGCTCATCCCAACAACCAGCTGGAACACCTGGAGCACAACATCAGCGGTTCTGCTGCAAGCACAGCTCCATGGGAACCGTTCCTGGTTTCCAGGAGCTTCAATGAGCCCAGGAGCAGTGCCAGCATCTCCCAGGCACCAGCAGCCTTTCTCTTCTCGTTCCTCTCCTTCTCGGTAGGCTCGGAGGGGTCAGCAATGGTGTGGTTTCTTTATACAGAAAAAAATCTCATCAGAGAGCAGAGAGGAAACCCGTTCCAGCAGCCCCAATAATCACCACTTGAGCTCCTTTATGCTGCACCTGTTCAAGCATCACATCAAGGGGCTGGAAGGCAGACGGCTCCCCAAGCCGCTGCCTGCTGGGCTGCTGTCTTCCCTTTATTGCATTCCTTTGAGAGTCACAGGGGCAGACAATCCGTTCACCACATTGCTGGAAATGCACTCAGCCTTAGCTCAGTGTTCTGGGAGGGTTTCCCCTCCTTTCCCCCCCCCCCCCCCTTCCCTCCCTCCCCCCCTTTATGTTTTTCTTTTATCTATTGTGTTATGGACTTGTTGAAAGGGAAGGGAAAAGGAGGGGGGGGGGGTTGGTTGGTTGCCTTTGTAACCTGGAGGGGCTGGTGGGCTTGAAGGCCGTCTCAGCCCCCAGGACAAAACCCGCCGGCCGTGCTGTGGGCACTTGGACTTGAACTGCGCATTTGCCTTCGGGGGATTACGTTCAGCTTTACATCACTAATTCCTGCGGGGAGGAAAGGGCACGGCTCTTCTGGGTAAGGAAAAGTTAGGGCTGGGGAGGCTGGGACAGGGAGGCAGCAATGCGGTGCTGCTCATTTGTCACCTTATCAGCCCTTGCGTCCCAAATGCGGTCGTAGCAGGGGGTGGGTGATGTGGAAGGGATGAGCACTGAGCCGTGGGCAGCGCTGTCCTCGTGGCCGTGGCCACAGAAGGCGATGGCAGAGCTCGTTACTGAGATGAGCAGCTAATTGCTGTGTGCACAGTGCTGTCGGTGACGGAGCTGGCTGCCCCACCGCACAAGCGGAGCTGTGAGCTTCGCTTCTGCCTGAGGAGCAGAGCAGAGCAGCTTTCCTTTTGGAAGAGGATGGCAGCTTTAAGGTCCCCTTGGCTGTGATGTAAGTGGCTGACTGGAAATCCTTCAGACAGCAGTGAATAAAACGTTCTCACCAGGCTTTGAGGCCTGATTTGAGGCGCCTCTTTCAGACGTTCCCCACTTTGGCTGCGTTATCTATAAAATACACTGCAAAGAAAAGAGCGACAAAACGCGTGCAGGAAAACCTGTCCTCCTCGTGCTCTTTGGAAATGTAAAGACAGGGCACCAGGAGTGACTTTTCAGGTCTGATTTATGCCACGTCTGTAGAAAAACGGCGAGGATTTGCCATTTCTGCTTCGTTTATTCGTGGGTACAGCATGGTCCCATGTGAGAGGTGCTGAGATGTGGGCAGCTCTGTGTCCTTTGGTGGCTCCGGATGCTCTTTGGAAATGCAAAGACAGAGCAGAGCTCACAGCAGGGCTTGCACTGGGATGCACACACTGAATGGCTCACAGTGATGGATTGCCTCTCTGCACAAGATCCTGGTCCTTCCCAGCAGCTTCTCTTGGGAATAAAGTCTCTTCCTTGCTTCCATTTATGGGGAAACTGTCACTTGAGGTTACGGTGAGCAGGGATGGTTCCATGTAGGGCTAAAACTTGCCTATTTGTGGGCAGGCAGCTCCTTGCCCCTGTTCAGTGAATGCGGTTCGATGTGATTTCGTCTTGTTCCTTGGGGCAGGTTGAAGGAAGGAGGGAGAGGTGCAGGGCAGTAACCCTGGCCACCCCACTCAGCCCTTCAGCTGCAGCCCCAGAGCTCCAGCTCTGCCCTGGGCCCATTTAGGGCTGGAGGGAGATGGCTTTTCCCTTCTCCAGCTGTTGTTCCAGAGGAAGAGCTGCTGCCCTTCCACCTCCTGCTCTGTTTCAGGACCAGCAGCATCTTGGTGGCATCCAATCTCTGCATGTCACGCCGCCGACGAGCCTGATGACGATCACAGTAATGGCAAGGAACCAGAAGTGACCCTTCCCAGCTTTCTTTCTACCCTTTCCCTTTCTCTCCACCAGCAGCTGGTGGCATCACCCATCGCAGCACACAAACGCTCTCTGCCCAAAGGACGAGGGGTCAAAATCCTGACGTTCCTCTGCGCCATCAGCGGTGCAGAAAGAAACTGCTGACTTATGACTGGCTGAATGCAACGAAACCTCACTGCACCAGCACTGAGCTCCTTGGTGATACAGAGGCCTTTAACTCCTTTCCCATTAGCAGAAAATAATTCCAACAGAGCTTCTCCACCCCCCAGGGCTGAGAGCTGTGGGTTTGGAAGTAGAGGCGAATCTCTTTAAGCATGAGCTGAAGGCAGAGGGCCAAAAGTCTCCCTCTGTGCCCCAAACTCCGCTTCTCACCCCGCTCACATCCTAACAGGAACGCATGGCTGGGGTCCTCTCTCCCCAAAGGAGCAGCTCAGCTCAGGGCAGGATGCTCAGGAAAGCCAAAGGAGCCCTCAGCTGTCGGAAGGCAGGGTTGGAGCAGCTCTCTGCTAGGATCATACAGCTCATGACTTTGTACTTGCTTTGCCATGGTGCTGCATTTCCTACGTGCACAGAGCCCAGCTCCGCTCCCACTGCCTTCCTGCCTCGGCCCCACTGCTCCCCCCATGCACCCCATACACCCCACTCCCACCTCAGCGCCCTCTTAGGCCGAAAAGCACCACAGAGGTGCAAGTTATTCGCCATTAAACAACATCATTAAGGACCTTGAAAGGAAACCATGATGTCATGAACAGCTTTGAGAGGAAACTGTGCCATTAATGACCGACAAAGGAAAAAAGCAGCAATCGGAGCACCTTCCACACTGACCTTTTCTTTCCTCCAGCATCTCAAATCGCATGAGAGGGTCCATCAGATTCATCTTGATGGTTGTGATGCAATTAGAGCTGTAAAACTGATTAATATCGTCGGTCACTGGGCAGGAAAACGATAAATTCACAGTTGGTATTAAATTACACTTCTATGAGTGGGGATGTTTTGAAGAGCTTGTTAGAATCCCTCCGCCTCTCTGCCCAAAAAGCCAAAACCCCCTCCATGCTGTGCCATACAGGTGTGTAATTCCAGCCCCTGGCCTCAACGGGGAGCTGGGGGTTCCTATAAAGGTTTTTGGGGTTCCCATAAAGGTCTTTGGGGTTCCCATAAAGGTTTTTGGGGTTCCCATAAAGGTCTTTGGGGTTCCTATAAAGGTGCTTTTGGGGTTGGTTCACTTCTTCCTGCCCAAGAGGGGATGAGGTGAGGAGCACCTCCAGAACAAAGTATAGAGTCCTAATCACACAAACACTGCGTTGGATGGAACTTCAAGAGACCAATTAGCTTAATTCCCTACAGCAGAACCGAGGACTGATTAATGCCATATTACTTATTATTATTTACATTAGGCAGTGAAAGCACACAACAATTAGCAGAGGAATAAGGGATGGGGTCGACGTCTGGAAACCAAGACTCCACTGAGCAGCCTCAGTTTGGCTTTTACGTCAATTCTTAGGGGCTTCCATATCGTCTGGCTTTCAAACCCAAACTTTCTTCATCGTTTTTTTGCCCAAGCTTTGGAGCTGCTCTCATTTGCTGGGCAGCCAAAGCTCCGCTGTTTCTGAGCAGTGCCAAGGATTGGAGCTCCAAAAGCACAGCGTTGAACCCCACAGCCTCCCATCCTGATGTGGGAGGGAGGGTCTGGAACCACAAATGGCAGCTCACCCTGCCCAGGCTCAGCCTTTCTCCTCCCTTCCTCCCCCATTGCCTACATATATATATATATAAAAATCTGTGTGTCTATAATGACTTCTCAAGCTGTTTTCCAGCATGCAAAAGAACACATTGCAAAGCTCTGCAGCCAAAGTGCTGCGCAAAGCTGCTCTGCACACCTCTCTGTGCGCCCCAAATCCCTCTGACTTCTCTCTGCTGGCGTTCTGGAGAGCACTGGGTGCTGCAGGGACCCCCCCCCCCCCCCCCCCCATGTGGGTGCTGGGGGCTGTTTTGAGGGGCTGCAAAGGCTGGGAAATGCCAGGGCTGAGAGAGCCCCACAAATATTGACAGGAAATGATCGGTGGCTTTTCTGGTTGTGAGCAGCAGCGCTGAGGTTCAGGCGATGACATCCTGTCCCCATGCAGTGCTGGGGCTGTGGGGCTGCTTGGGGGGGTGGGGGGAGAGGGCAGGAAATGGGGGAACGGAACAGGGGAGCAGCCTGGGGATGGGAAGTGAGCGTGGGTGTCCCTATGTTCTCCATCCCCTGTCCTCCAGACACTGTTCTTTATCATCTGTCCCCCAACCCTCCATCCCCCATCCTTTTATTCTCCATCCTCTGTTCTCCATCCCCTACCCCCATTTCTCCATCCCTCGTCCCTCAACCCCCATCCCTCACCCTTCCATCCTTCATCCTTCCGTTCTCCATCCTCTATCCCCCATCCCTCCATCCTCCATCCCTCCTTTCTCCACCCTCCATCCCTTCATTCTCCATCCTCTGTACTCCATCCCCATCTCCCCATCCCCTATCCCTCACCCCTTCATTCTCCATCCCTCCATTCTCCATCTATAGCCTTCCATCCCCATTCCTCCATCTCCCATCCCTTCATTCTCCACCCCTTCTTCTCCACCCCCGTCCCTTCCCTCCACATCTACCCATCATCTCTCTGCTCAAAACAACACAGGGGATCCTTTGAGCGCCTTCTGCCCCCTACAACCCCTGTAGGACACAAACAATTGGGGCCTGATGTGGGGCAGGGCATCTTCCAGCAGCACTTCACACCTTTAGGAGGCAGAAAGCAGCTCTGGGTTTCAGCAAAAGCTGCAAGGATGGAAAGGAAGCTGTAACCAAAGCTTCATCACCGAGCTGGAGAGATTTGCATGCGCTGTTCTGAGCTGCCTGCTTACTATAAATGTCCTAATTACTTGTCAGAGGAAGCAACTGTTTCCTTTACTGATAATTTTGGTTATTTATCACGGCCGATGCGCGCTGCGTTCAGATCATCCCTTCAGTCATCTGCCTGCTCAGTAACGCTTACAGAGGGGTCAGACCTCCTCACACACCCGATTACTCATCAGAAACGTCGAGGCTGTGACTCGTTGCAGTCACCGGTGAGTCACGGCCGTTCCTCGGGAAAGAACCGACTGCCAAATGCTGACATCCGACATCCGAGGTTTGCTCCCAGAGGGGTAAAATCACAGCGCCGCCACTGAGCGCCGCTCCTCGGTGGGCGGAGGGATGGAAATCCGGCCGTTGTTTGGAGATCGCGGCCTCACACGTGAGCGATGCTAAGGACGCGTTACCGACGTCTGTCCGTCCATCCAATGTTCTTCTGCTCCACCTGAGAGCTCAGCTCCGGCTCCGTGCAGGAGGAACCCCGGCCCCGCAGAGGGAAGGCAGCGGGGACCTCTGCTGGGCGAGCCGAAAATTTCCCTTTTTTCCCCCCAAATGCGCTCCCCGAGGGCCGCTCGCGACGGAGCCTCCGGAGGGCGCCCGCAACGCGTGTTCCCCCGCCCCGGGGTACGGGGGGCAGAGCCGGGGGCTGGGGGGCAGAGAAAGGGGGAGAGGGGCTGGAGGGGGCCGGGTCCGCTCTTGGGCGGATGTCGGCTTTTCCGAGGACGTGAGAGCTTTCACACGCGGGAATGAGCGTCACAGACCGAATTAAAGGACTTCTGTAGGGCAGTTTCTTCAACTCCGTCCATCCATCCATCCGTCCGTCCGTCCGTCCGTCCATCCAACAGCCCATCCATCCCTTTCTCTCTGCTCAGACCCCCCCGTCCACCCAACCCCTCCTGTGACCCCCACATCCCCCCTCCCCCCCCCCCGTCCTCTCCCCCCCTTCCCAGCTGAAGCCAAGCACTTCTTTTCTGCCTCCCCTTTGGGTGGAGCAGAGAAATACCCCACTGGAAACCCGTTCCTGCTCAGGAGGCATTTTGGGGCTGAGGGTGCACAGGGTTCAGTGCAATCCCTTCCAACCCCCCTCCTCCACTTTTTGAGTTTTTCTTTCATTTTTTTTATTTTTCCAGGACAGCCAAAGCTCATCTCTGCAGGTAAAGGTGAGAGCTGTCAGCTCTGCAGAGCTCCAGGACCAGAGAGATCTGGGCCAACAGATGCAATTCCCTCCCCTACACCCAAAGCACAACAATCATTCGTGAGAAGGACCTGAGGACGATCCTCAGCCTCTCCATAACTCAGCCTGCACCTCACACTGCTGGGTTTGAGCCCGTTTGGCAGCAGACAGAGCAGCTCTGAGTGGAGGAGCTCGAGAGGATGGGGGGCGCCGGGGCAGATTGAACCCCGACCTCTGTGAGTTCTGTGCATGCACAGAGCTGTGAAGGGACACACGGACGCTTTGCTCCAGGGCTCCGTGAGGGTTTGACGTGTCTCTGTGCTCCTGTGTACCGAGTTTGTGCTCTGCAGACCGAGAGCTGCATCTTAATTTGGGATATTTGAACACGGTGCCTGTTCCTCTTATCCAGCTCTCCTCGGCATGGAAACGCATGGGGCTTCGATTAGGAACTGCTGCAGATTTGCTCTTTGGAGCTCTGTGCTCCCACCCTGCACCCACCTGGAGGCACTGGGGGGGCACACTCACACTCACACTCACACTCACACTCACACTCATGCTTTCTGTCACACCAAACAAACACCTCAGCCAAAACCCCGCTCACCCAGAGCAAGATTTTACAGTGATGTTTGCTGTTGCCAGAAAGCAGCAAACTTTACAACCCAGATGTGTTGCGGGGGGGGGGGGGATCAGAGCAGCGCTGCTGCTGTGTTTATGGTGAGACCCAACACGATTGCAGGGGTTTATAATCTGAGGGCATCCATCCTCGCCAAGAATGCAGGTTGCTCTTTGCTTTCTACCTATCTAAGCCAGATGCTGTGGGTATCTCCCACTGCTGACAGCCGCTTTCTTCAAAGGCTTGTCCTCAGCCGTCCATCCATTAGGATAAAAAATGAGCTCCCCTTCTCCTGCATTTGTTTTGGGAAGAGGGAAATCATTTAAACAACTGCATCTCCATTAAGTGAGGGTGGGGAGCGGGACCCCTTTGGCTTTCTGAAATGGAGAGAAGTGCTGCTTCACAAAACAGCTGCTCCCTGCGCTCCCACCCCCGAGCCCAGCTATCAGCTCTCAGTGCCTGCTGAAAGAAGCCTCGTTTCAGGGGGGGAGGAGGGGATGATTTCCCCTTCGTTCCCTCCCTGAGGAAGACAAAAGGGCAACATGGGCGCTGCTATCTGCCCCGACCTTTGTTGTTTCATCCATCCACCACTGCACTTCCCGAGGCCTCCCTTCCCGGTGCTGTACTGTGCGCATAGGTGAGGGGAGAATCGCTGCTTTTCTCTGCCCTCCTCCTTCAGAGGGGCTTCATCCTCAGCCCAAAGCTGCTCCCCAAGCAGGGAGAAGAGCTGGCAGAGCATCAGCCCTCCCTGCCATCGCCACCAGCAAGGAGGGCAGCAGGGCTTCCCGTTGCAGAGATGGCTGCGCTCCTTTAGGACGCATCCCTTTCAAGCAGCCCCTTTGCCTTTTTATTTACAATAAACACGTCTCTGGCAAGGAAACCCTCGCCCACTCCCAGCCTCCCCCTCCCCAAAGCTCATAAAGCTCCAGCTTTGCATATCAGAGTGCTGTTCTGCAGGGCTGGGTCCTGCGGGGGTCCCAGGGTCACGCTGGGGGCAGCGGGGTCATTGTATAGCCATCATGGGTCAATAAGCAACTGGTCAGGCTCTCAATCCACATCAGGCCTTGAAGAGGACTGGGAAATGGGAGAATCCATTCATAATAATAATAAACTTGTCAATCAATGGCGGGCAGGAGAAATACTTTGTAAAAGGTAAAAAAAAAAAAAAAGAGAGAAAAAAAAGAAAAGAGAGGAGGTTTTCCTTTTCAAGTTTGACAACACGAAACGTTGGGAGGTTTGAAAAACGCTGTTTGTCTTTTGGGGTTGGAGGGGGGGGGAGCTGCAAATCAGAACGGTCTGCATTCAGAGCAAACCTCCAGGTGAAGGAAGGCAGGCAGGTGTGCTGTGCTGCCCATGCCAGAACTGAGAAATGATTTTGTCTGTGTTTGGAATAGATGTAGAAACGCTCTTGGTGAGAAAGGATGAGCTCATGCAGTGATGGGATGGACCCCTGGGCCCTTCCCTGCTGCGGGGAAAAGGGGAAGGCTGTGGCTGTCCAGCCACGCTCCTCCCAACAGCAGCGCTATGGGATGGTGAGGAATCCTTTGGTTTAAGCTCATCTCAGCCACAACAATATATTTTTCCCAGCATTTTTTTAAGAGCTTTTAAGACAAATTCACAGGAAATCAAGGTGCAGTGAGCAACCAGAGGCTTCCCCTGCCTTCTCCAGGCTGAAATGAAAGGGAAAACAAACAGAGGGGCAAACAAAGGGGGCAGATTTCTTGCCCTGAAATTCGCTGGAGGGAAAATGTCCCACGTTTATCCTTGGATGATCTCCTCGTCGTCCAGTCGTTTTTGGGAAAGCAAAGAACCCAAAAGTTCTGCTGTCAGGGGATGCTGCAGAGTGGTTTGTTGGGAGAGAAGTAATGCAGAGAGAGCAAGGAGTGACCTCAGGATGGCGAAGGGAGCGCAAGGAAGGGCTGCACTTTCCCTCTTCCTTTCCCTTTCCTGTTTCCCTCACGTGCAGCTCCTTCCCAGCAGGGTCAGCCCAAACACATCTGCAGTTTTCTGGAGTTCCTGCTCTGCTTTTGCCTCCCCCCAGTCTGTGATTGTCCCCAGAGCCGTGGCAGAGTCCAACAGTGTAGGGCTGGGAGGTGTGTGTTTGGGGGGATCCTTCTGCATCTTGGGGACCCCAAGGAAAAGGAGAATCCCAGCAGCCCATCACTGCTTCCTGCAGGAACTGCAGCCCAGTGGATATTGAGGAGAAATCCGTCTGAAAGGGAAGAACCACGGCAGGAACACCAGGTTCTCATCCTCCATCCCTGGGAGCAGGAATGGGCCGTGACTCCAAATGTGTGCCCAATTCCCAGGGCTTGGTGCAGCCCATGCAACCTTTGAAGCTCTTGCAACCCATGCAGCCCTTGTAGCTCTTGCAACCCATGCAACCCTTGTAGCTCATGCAGCCCATGCAACCTGTGCAGCTCTTGCAACCCATGCAGCCCATGCAACCCTTGAAGCTTTTGCAACCCATGCAGCCCTTGCTACGCACACAGTTCACGACCCCCAGCAGGAGCAGCACAGAGCAGTCGTGCTGCTGGTGAAACACTCAGCAAGCAGCTCCCCTCTGTGAGCACCCAGCACACCTCCATGCACCCACGGGGTTTGCAAAGCTCCCGTGCACCTCACACCAAGCTGCATCTGCACGAATCCCCCCTTCCCTCCCCTTTTACACCCCCACCACCAGATTCCACACTGAACTTTATTCACGATCAAATCACTGCTGGTTCGGGTTCCCACTGCCAGAGATTTGCAGGGAAACGCCGCAGCTTTCCGAGGCCGTTTCCCCCTGCTTTGTGCTCGGGGGTCCCGGTGCCCCCCTCTGCAACCCCACGCACCCCAAGGAGCCGTTTATTGCACCGCCCCGATTTGTGTTTTCTTTACCAGAGCCCCTCATCGAACCCACGGCCGCATCGGACGGGGCTGCGAATGCCAGCTCCCCTCCTCCAGTCTGGCACGCAGCAAAGCTCAGCTATAGGTAAAAAAAAAAAAAAAGAAAAGAAAAAGAAAGAAAAAAGGCTTTGATTTGGGCTGGAAACAAAAATAACCGGGATCTCCTTTGCTCTGTGCACGGGGCGGCTGCAGCCAGGCGACCAGCCGGACCCTCAACGGCCGCACAGCTCCGACCATCGCGATGCAAAACTTCCCCTCCCCTCTCCCCAAACAAAGAGAGAATTTCGTGTTTGTGTTGGAAACGGACCCTTTACTCACAGGAAACTCTCTGCCTGTGGAAAAACGAAGGCGAAACGTACCGCGCTCTTACAACCACAGCTGCAGAAACGGGGCATTTTCTCCGCCCGGTGAGGCCGCGGGCTGCGCGCACACGTGTGCTGGGAAGGGAGAAATCCGGCCATCGGTTTGTGCCGCAGAGGAACCCATCTCTCCCAGCAGCCAGAAGGTGAATGCAATCAGGTGATCCCCGCTCCCAAATCGCGGCCGACGGCGGAGTTATTTTAAATTTTTTTACACACGTCCTCAGGAATGCGCTTCCTCCTCCTCCTCCTCCTCCTCCTCCTCCTCTGGGATTGTTTCTAAATCGGGATCGTTTGCGGTCGATCGTACGCGGAGTTTAACAAATCATTATTATCAAATTACTCCGATTTCGCCATTCGAACCACAAAAAAAAAGCCGCGGAGGACCGACAGGGACTTTTCATGTGGGAGACAGACGAAGCTCGAGAGGGAGCGGCGTGCAATGCAGAGCTGCAGCCTCCCTTCCCCCAAAAAGGTTTCCGAGGTAACTGCAGCCCCCAAATCAGCCCCGCATTGCAGCTCCTTGCAGGGACCTCCTCAGGATTTGGGGAGGAATAGAGGGGATGGGAGAGCGGAGCTCCGGGCCGGGGAAGGGCCGTGGGTTTGGGGTTTGTTTTCCTCTTGGAGGCAGAATTCTGCCATCCCCTCTTTGGTTTGTGGGGCGGGGAGCGAGCGCCCAACTTTGCGCCGAAGTTCCAGCAGCGCAACGGCGCGCGAAAGGATTTCTTTATTTTTGTTTTAATTGTTATTATTCCTTTTTTGGGGGTTTTTTTTTTTTTTTGGTCTTTTTTTTTCTTTTTCTTCCCCCCCCCCTTTTTTAAAGGGGTTTTGCGAGATAAAGGTGAGATGTGAATAAAGGCCGCGTGAGTAGAAAGGGGTTTTGAAGGATCTTTGCGCGGCTTTGCTCCGCTCTGCTGCTGGAGTTACACCCGTACCTCCAGCCCGTGCTCCTTCCAGACCATAAATGCAGTAATTGGCAATTAATAAGGGCTCCTCTCAGTGCTGAGGGATGAATGGGAGCGGAGTCGGTGGCTGCGAGCAGCTCGCCGGCAGCCCGGAGCCTCCACGGTGCGATCCAGGGGGACGTTTTGGGAAGGGCTGCGTTATAGAAGGGCCGAAATTCCCCCCTCTCCTTCCCCCCCAAAAAGGGCTGAAACAAAACGCCCGGAGAGCTGAGCTCGGGTACGCGACTCCTGATGAGATTTTTTTTTAATTAATTTAATTTTATTTTTTAAAATTTTTTTTTATTATTATTATTTTATTTTATTTTTAACAGAGAAAAAGCGCGGTGCCCATTGTGTGCGCGGGGCTGTGCGTGTGAAATGTTGGGGTTGGTGACATCACGGCGCGCCGGGACCCAATCAGCCTTCGGGCCGCGGGGGGTCCGACAGCTCCGGGACGAACCGAACGCGAAGCGCGGAGCCCGGAGAGGCTGCAGCGATCGGAACGGATCCCCCCCAGACCCAACCCAACCCCCTGCCCGACCCCCGGCCCTCCGAGCAGCTTTGTGCGCTCCGATACCTCAGAGGCTGTGAGCGGCGGAGGGCTCTGTGCTTGTTGATCCCCCCCCCCATACACACACACACACACACACCCCTTCTCCCGCCCCCCTCCCGCCCCCCAGAGGGATTATTTTGGGAGTGGAAGGTGGGCTGGGACCTGGCTGGGGGAGCTGCAGGACTCGAAATGTTTGACTTCTTTTTTTTTCCTTCTTTTTTTCATGCTGGGGAGGGGGAAGAAGAGAAGTGCGGCTCCAGTGCGGGAGGAGCGGGGTGTTGGGAAGATGCTGCACACCGTTGACTGGAACGTTTGAAGGGGCGATCGACTGCTTTGGCTTCCCCCCTTCCTTCCCCCCCCCCCCCCCTTTTTTTTTTTCCTATTTTTTTTCCCCCGCTCCCTCCCCCACCTCTCCGGAGGGGCAGCGATGTGTGATCACGGAGTGGAAACAAATATGTCCTTACTTTCAATGCCCCCTTTGAAAGAGACAAAGTAAACGCTCTTTGCAAAATGTTCCTGACCTGCGAAGGGACCTTCGGGATTGTTCCAGCCACCATGGATTACAATGGGGACGCCGGGCCGGGGCATTTCCACGCCGGCTATCAAGAAATCGAAGGGATAAACTTGGGATACTTACAGATCAATGGCACTCAGATGTTTGCTCTGGCCCAGGTCCTCAGCGACCTGTTCAAGGATATCCCCAGGACCACCATCAGCAAGAAGATGGAAACCTTAAAGATTAAGAGCCGCCGCTGCGATCTCCACGAGCTCCGCACCCTCAAAGCCATCAACTCGGTGCCCACCCGCGCCGTGAAGTGCTCGCTCATCTCCAAAGCGGACCTGGAGGCTCTCTGCACCTCCTGCAAGAGCCTCAGCCCCCGGCGGAGGAAGAGGAAGAGGAAAAGCAAGAGGAGGGAGCAGCTGCTGCTGCCGGACCCCGGGGAGCTTTTCTCCTGCCCCCGGCCCCAATTGCTGCCGTCCTGCAGAGCCGGCGGCTGCTGCTCGTCCCCGACCCCCGCCCGCCCCAAGCTGCCCCCCGGCCTCAAGCCGCGCCCGCCGCCCGCGGCTCTCCTCCCGCAGCCCTTCCCTCGGGACTGCCCCGGCCTCGACAGGGCCCCGCGGGGTCGCAGGGGCTGCGCTCTGCCCGAGAGCGGGGGGCTGCTGGCCGGGGCGCTGGGCGCGTATCCCCGGGACCTGACGCTGCTTCACCCCGCAGCCCCCGCCCCCCACCCCGGCCTCGGCCCCCGCTGCGCCAAAGGGTTCTTCCAGGCCGAGAAGGGCCCCTCGGGGGGGAGGAAAAGCCGCTCGTCCGCCTTTCCCGGTTGCAAGCGGCAGGGCACCTCTGCCGGGTATTCCAGCGACTCGGACTCCAGCCTGGACTTCGCGGGGTCCAGCCCCGCCACCTCCAGCGACTCGTCGGAGGAGGAGGAGGAGGAGGAGGAAGGAGACACGTCGTGCAGCAGCGAGGAGGGCAGCTCCTCGGAGTCGGAGAGCAGCTCGCTGTGCAGCGGGGACTCGGTGCAAAGCACCCGGTACAGGCAGGCGGCTCTGCCCCGCTTCCAGCCGCAGCCCCCCCGGGAGCCCCTCGGCGACGAGCGGCCGTCGGAACCCCCCCCGGGTGCGGGCAAAGCGCTGCGGGCAGAGCCCGACCTCCTCTTCCTCTCTCAGCAGCTCTGGGCCAGGACTTTGCGAGCGTCAACTTCGGAAAGTTTGAGCTCGGCTCCGACCCTGGGCTCGGGGGCGCAGCCGGAGCCGTACGCGAAGCAGGAGGCCTCCACTTCTTCCTCCTCCTCTTCTTCCTCCTCCTCCTCTCCCCCCCCCTCCCCGAGCGGCACCCCCGGGGGGGACCCGCCACAAAAGGAGGGCGGCTTTGGGGGCGCGGAGCCCTGCGCCAAAGGAAAGGATTTGCACAAAGATGCCTCGAACAATAGAGCCTCGTTAGGCCCCGGCGACCGAGCGGAGAGGCAGAGCGGTGCCGCAGCCGGGCCGGCGGCTTCCCAAGGGCCGCCCCCGGAGCCCCCGGCCCCATCTCCGGCGCTGGCTGGGGGCCTCGGTCCGGACCCCCCCGGGGAAGCGGCGGAGCCCCGGCGGGAGCACTTCGACCGCCTGATCCGGCAGTCCAAGCTGTGGTGCTACGCCAAAGGGTTCAACGTGGACGGGAAAAGTTTGCGGCACGGAGGGAGGACGGAGCCCTGCAAAGCTGCAGAGCTCAAATCCCCCGGCTCCAAAAGAGCAGAGAGCCCCGGCACCTTGTCAAACAAAGCTTTGAGAGGCAATGGCTCGGAAAGGAATGCCAAGCGCAGACGCCTTGCCAGAGGCGCTGAGGCAGAAAGGCAACAGAGCTCCTCCAAAGGGAGGCCACAAAAGACTCAAAGGAGGAATGCCAAAAAGGGAAACACTCATTGCAAACGCCTCGGCAGCGCCGGGCCAACCCCGCCTCGGAATTCCTTCAGCCTCATGGGCAACTTCCCGTGTATTCCCTCCTTGGTCGTGGGGGAAGACGGGGATCTGTGCCCTGCCTCCTCCCTGGGGGGCAAAAACTCCTGGGCCCTTTCCAAAACCCACCCGCTGTGGAGATGGCACGTGGGAGGCAACGCCATTCCGGTGCCCCCCAGCCTCAAATTCCGGGGCTATAGCTTGGAGGATCTCTAAGGACAGCGGACGGCCCCGCACGAAAGGTTGCGCGCAGCAGATGCGGGGGGGGGAGGGAGGGGGCGAGGGAAGGGGGGGCGCTGAGCGGGGCTGAATGGGGCGGGAGGGGGGGGGGTGAGGAGGAAGAAGAGGAGGAGAGGGAGGAGGAGGAGGAGGAGAAGAGCTCCCCGCTGGGGTTGGGGTCGGTTCCGTTGTCCCGGTTGTGTCGGGATCCGGAGTTGGTTTAGCGGAGGTTTAACGCGCTCGGAGCCGCCCCCCTCCCCCCTTCTCTGCTGCACGACGGGGCTTTGGGGCAGAACGGGGAGACGGGGGGGGGTGAGGGGGGGTCCGGGCCCTCAGCATCGCCCCATCAATTCCCCCCTCCCCCCCCCCAACCCCAACCGCAGCCCCACCTCTGGATGCCAAAAAGAAAAAAGGAAAAAAAAAAAAAAGAGAAAAAAAAAAAGCCGACACGAGGAAAGAATAGATCCAATTTCTCCCTTTTCCTCCATAAATGCATTGGATTAAACCCATAATAATCACACGCAGAGAGAACGAATGATGTCACGCAGCAGAAACTCGCGTTTCGGCCCCGCTCCGTCCCAACGAAACCGACGGCCGGCGATCCCAAATCGCCGCGTTAATCGCGATCCCCAAATGTTTTCTGTCTGCTTCAGGGACGGGATGAAAACACCGACTTTAAAAAGAGCAGGAAATGCTGTTTGCTAAAAGAAAACAGGAGGCTTTGAGGGGAAGTTATTTGAGACTGCTGCGTGTGTATTAACAGGAAAGGAAAGGCAGAGCAGGGGGTTGTTTGCTGGATAACAACCCGCTCCGACAGCCCGAAGGTAGCAGGCCTGTAAAAGCTTTACGGGCACGAGAAATCGGATCCAGGAGCATTAGCAATAGCGCACAGATGGACAATTTGATCCTTCCCGAGCTCCGGGGTGGAATGCGGGGAAGAATGCGGAGGGAATGCGTCGCCCTGTGCAGAGGAAATCAAACCCCGCTTTAACTTTCCTCGCAAAGCAGCGTCTTTGTGCCGGCCCTTCGGACCGCTGCTCTGCGAAGCCCTCCGTCTCGTTTCGGGAACGCGAAGCCCAGAGATGCGGCTTTACGGAGCGGGGGGGAGGAGGGGGGGGTTCCCCTTCTTTTCCATTCGCAGCTGCGGGTCGGGGTGGGAGCTTTTCTGCGACCCCCGGCTGGGAGCCCATCGCAGAGCTGAGCCCGGGGAATGGGAAGGGAAGAGGGAGAGGAAGGGAGAAAAGCACGGAACCCCCGGAGCCGGCACGGCACGGCCCGCTTTCTTTCTTTCTTTCTTTCTTTCTTCCTATATTTCTTTTTGTTTTTTGTGGGGGGGGGGGGGGGGGGGGGGAGTTAAACTTTATCCGAGAGTTAAAAGAAAAAGAAAAAAAAAAGAAAAAGGAAAGAAAGAAAGAAAGAAAAAGGCGTTTTTAACGTCCAACGTATTTTGTCTCTGTTCAGCGCTGTTTATATTGGAGACGGCGAATTGTTGCTAAAAGCGGTGTTTGTTTTACTTGGGTTTGGAGCGGGTTTTTTTGGTTTGTTTACACCCCCTTTCCCCCCCCCCCCCTCCCCCCCCCCCCCTTCCCCCACCGTTTCTCTCTCGCTGAGCAGGGAGGGATTTCTTTCGGATTCCCTCGATCGGCTCCGCGCTCCGACGCGGCCGGGATGTGGCTGCTCACATCTCCACCCCCCCCCTCCCTCCCTCTCCCCGGATTCTGATTAAAACCTCAATTTTTTTTTCGGAAAGGAAAACAGTTCATAGGAATTAAAAAAAAGCGGCCGAGTGGAGGATGGAGAGCTGGGAGCGGGAGGACAAAGGAATCGGGGGAAAAAAAAAACAAACGGGGAAAAAAGCAGCAGCGGCAGCGAACAGAGCGCGCCGCTCCGCGTGCCTGGAGGGGGGATGGGGGGGGGGGGGGGGGTCGAGGACAAGAAATAACTCAGGAACGTTTTCTCTCCGGGATGTGATCACCTCACCCAGCGGCTGTTCGGGTCACAACTCGGGGTTTTTTGGGGGGGTTTGTGGGTGCGCGGTGCAGGTGGGTGGCAGCAGGGCTGGGAATTCAGTACGAAGATACCTCAGAACTTTCCGTTCTTCCAGCCGCGGAAATAAACCCCCCGTTTCACGGCACAAAAATAATGGGACAGACAGGAACAGCCTCTTCCATTTGTGCTCGTTTCGACGTTGCGAAGAAGTTGGCGACGCAGCAAAATAACCCCCACCTTCAGCCCCCCCCGGATAGGAGATGGGAACCCAAAGCGTTCTCCAAAACGGCTTTATTCGGAGCTCAGAACTCAGAGAGGTGCTTTGGGAGCACAGAGCGGGGAGGAGGGGAAGCTCTGGGTGCAACCAACCCCCTCTGGTCGGGAGCAGAGATTTTATACGAGTGGCCAGGATGGCATCGTGGACAGGAAGGCGCCTTCCCGGTGGTGCCACCGTCACTTGAATTCCAAACGGGTGCAGAAGAAGCAAAACTGATTTATTTTTTTGGTCGTCGTCGTTCCCGTTTTCACGTTTTCATCCGGGGAGGAGAAAAAGGCAGAGCTCTTCTTGTGAGGAAAAATAATAATAATAATAATAATAATAAAGAAAACTTTAAGAAAAGGGCGTTGCTGCTTCCAAAAACGCAGCGAGACTCAGGAAAATCTCAGCTTGGATCCGATGTGGAATTGCAGTTCGGGAGGGTTTTTGTCGGGCCGGGGTTTTCAGGGACCTTTGCTCTCAATGTGCGTCGCTGGGTGGAAAATCCCCATCATTCTGAGCCCATCAATGGGCTGAAAAACGGCACGTTTTGGTGCAGGGAATGGCTGTGGGGGGGTGGGGGCAGCCGTGGGGGGGTTGGGAGAGGAGGGGAGAAACGGAGCTTTGCCAGGCGCGCATCGTTTTGTTCTCTTTAGGTTGACTGTACCTTTATTTATTTGAAGCTGTTTGTGTCTGACGATGAAAGTGTTCATTCCCGCGTGCAATATGGAATCTAGGCTGAGAAATAAAGAAATGCTGTTCTGTTGTGTGTCGGCTGTGTGTGGGGACGCTGGGATGCTGCCGTCCTGGAGCTGGGGGGGAGGAAGGGGGGGGGTTTGCACCCATCCCAACGCTGTTGTCCCACGCTGCTTTTCTCAGCTCCGCATCTGGCTGCACACACTCCATATTCACGGGCTTTGTGGCCGTGGGGTTGGGTTGGTGTGTGTGCAAACACGCAGCCCCCAGTGCACACACGTAGATTTGACTTCACCGTAGGTTTCCGGACCGATTTTAACCCCCGATGAAATGTTTTTCTTCCGTGTTTAATAGGAAATCAATCGCTGCTTTCATTCCGCTTCGGAACCCCGTGGTTTGGTTCTGAGGGCCTCGGGATTCGGTGCCTCACGTGGAAGGAGAATTTGGGGTGCTTTTGCGGTTCTTATTGGAGAGCTTCGGGAGATTCGGAGCCAAACAAACCCGACCCGGAGCCGAGGAGCAGCTCCCACCCGCAACGCGTTGGGAAGGGAGGGAGAAAAGCGATTTGGGGGCCGGGCGGGTTGAGATCTGACCCACACTGAGGAAAACGGGAATAGCGAAAGGGACCCGCGCTCAGAGCCTCATTAGTGCTAATTAAGAGCCGCGCATTATTTCGCTGCCACGGAAGCATCCCCCGATGGGCGGCCAGGTAAACCCGGCGTTGCAGGAGGAGGTGGGTTTGTGCTGCAAATCGATTCGCAGGTTTTACGCCTTTTTTTCTTTTTCTTTTTTTTTCCTGCTCCTGATCTGGCTTGGAGGAAAGGAATCCGAGCTGCAATGCTTTCCACTTCCCAACATTTCACATTGCTAAAGGAAATTCAGCCTAAATCTAACAGCACCCCCCCCCCTCCCCGCAGAGAGCAGGAAGATTCAGGGCAGGACGGGCTGCTATGGAGGAAGGGGGGAGAGAGAGAGCTCTGATTGCAGCCAAATGACCCCGCTATTATCACGATTATCTTTTAAAGAAGGTCATTTAATAATTACGTTAATTATCTGCAGGGATCGGCGTGGGAGAGAGCTGTGAGCCCCCATTTTCGGGGTTCTTTGGTGCCCCAAAGCAGGAAAGGGCACAGAGCAAGGTGCGGGGGGGGCTGCTTTTATTTAGCTTCGTGTCAGGGCGTTCATGATGAATTTGGGGGGGGGTTCGGTGACACCGAGGGCTGTGAGAAAGAAGCAGCGAAGCCCCATTCCGGGCGGGCGGAGGGGGGGAGGAGGTGAGGGATTAAGTGTCACTAAAGGCCTTTCATTTACCGTGTTTACACGCAGTCAATAGGGGAGAATGGACAAGGGTTGATTGTGAGTTATGGGGCTCCGGCGAACCGCCGTGTTACCAATATCTCCCTTAAAAAAAAAAAAAAAAATCCGCCAAGAAATGAAAAAAAATAGATGTATTTTGAAAAGCTGAATGAAGATAATGAACTGCAAACCCCTCCGGAAGGTGGCAGCTCCTCCCCTTCCCCACCCCACACTTCGCGGGGTCCTTCAGCCTCTCTCCAGATCAACCCACGGAGCTCCGGAGGTCGGCTCGATGCTCTGAGCGACTGAAAGAAAATGACCCTCCGTGAGGCCATATGGGAAAACGTGCTCATCCTCCCCCCCTACCCCCCTCCCCAAGCCTGGGGGGTGGATTTGGGGCGGGGGGGGAGAGGGGGGTTGGGGGGCTGCTCCTCTTGCCCTTTGTCATTAAGGAACCGCTGGGGCCGGGCAGAGGAGCTGCAGGGTTGGGGTCCCCATTCCCCCTCCCCCCCAGCTCCCCCCAGTGCCATTTTTTCCCCTCCAGTTTGGCACATTGGGATCCATCTCAGCTGGAAATACCGACGACCGCCCGGACGACCGCTGGCAATTAGCCATTCGTTACAGCTGTTAATCACCCCCCCCACAACTGTAGGATATTTGGGATCCGGCACAAAAAAGGGCAGCGCCGAGTGATGGGATTTCAATCCAGCCCGGCCCCTGAAATGGGTGAATCCCGGTGCCAGGATCTGAGGTTGGGGTTCCTCTGCTTCCCCATCAGCGTTGATTTTGGGTGAAGGAAAAGAAAAAGAAGCTTTGCCATGCTGTATCCTCAGCTCTGAGGGGTTTTGTAGCTGCCCCACTGCCTCAGCTGCAACTTTGGGGTTATTTCCATCCTGGCTTCATATGCAGAACAATCAGCAACGAGGAGAGGTTTGACAAAGGCCTCATTTGGGAGCACAGAGGATGTAGAACCCATCTGCCCCTTCACCCCCACGTAGGGCTGCCCCTTCCTGGCTGTTATGAGGCTGAGCTCTGCATCCCAGCAGCAGGAGCACAGAAAAGCACGAGGGCACAAACACCCCTATGGGAAACGCTGCGGGACCCACACGTGGGGCTGCTCCTCTCCCTCCCTTCCACCCCACGTGTGAACCCCTCTCCTCCTTTGCACAGTTGTGTCTTTCTCTGCCGATCCACCCCCCCAACTTCACCCAGGTGGGAATCCTGGCAGAGCACAGCACCCCAAAATCCCACCCTGGGACAACCGGGTGGTTCTGAGTAACCGACCCGGGGCTTGAAGGGGTCGGGGTCGGGGGTTTGCTGCTACCCCTGGGGTGCTCAGGCTCTGCCCGTGGAGCTGCTCGGGTGTCAGCTTTCCCCCCCTCTATCTCTCCCAATCTCGGCGCGGTTGAACTCTGTGAACCCAGCACGGAGCAGCTGTGCTCGTCCAGCTGTGCTCGTCCAGCTGTGCCGCCCGGGGGGGGGGGGGGGGGGGGGGAAGAGAGAGGGGGGAGGTTGGGGGGAGGAGCCCCTTTCAGTTGGTAATGGGGCTGCGAACAAAGTCCTCCCGCTGCACCCCCTCCATTCCACCACCCATCCTCGTGCGTGGCGCAGTTCGGGGATTCGGGACCCAAACTGAGTGTAGGAGGGGGAGGGGGGGTTTGCGGGGAGCGGTGCGGGGTTCAGCAGTTTGCATTTGTGTTTTGTAATCGTGCGTTTCGTAGCCGGATCTTCCCGCTCCATCGGGAGCAGCGCCGGCACCCGGAGGGAAATCCTTCGGTGGAGCAGAGCTGCGAATCCGTTCACGGGAGTTTGGGACAGAAAATCGTTCGGGTTCTGTTAATACCTGAATAATGAATGCTGTCCTTTTATTTCTCCCCCCCTCCCCTCCTTTTATTCAAATATTGAAATATTGGGATCTTCGTGGGAAGGGAACGCGGCTCCTTGGAATTAATTGCAGGTAAAGATAACAGAGGAGCAACAAAACGCATCGATTTGTTTTTGAATGAAAGAAAATGCAGGCAGGAAAAGGGGGGAAAAAAGAAGAAGAAGAAGAAGGACACACAAAGCGTGCGATGCATTTCCTGCACCACAGACCTGTTGCACGCACTGCAAAGCTGGTGTGGGTGCCTGGGGATGCGCAGCTGCATGCATGGGGGGCTGCTGTGCCTTGTGTGCCTGCAGCCTGGGGCTGGGGGCTCTGCTTGGAGGGGGGGGGGAAGCTTCTGCAAGGTGGTGATGGGGGCACGGGGGTGGCTGTAAGATTGGAGGGGGGGGGGGGGGATCTTTCAGGGATCCCCTCTGCATCTGGGGGCCAACTGCAGTTCTGATCTGGGGGAAGAAAACTCCCCCCCCCCCCCCCCCCTCCATCCCTCAGGGTCTGTATTGATAACATCCCACGGGCACAACGCTGTCTCTCTCAGTTTAAACCAAAACCAGACTGAGTCTTGAGGGTCAAAAGGGAGGAGGGGGAGGGCCTCTCCCTACCTACCCCCAGACAAAGATCCCTTTGAATCTAATCAAGCAGAAAAGAAACCCCTTTCCTGTGTGTTTTCGTACGAGGGGAGCGGGGTTAGGGCTGCCCTGGAAGGTAAAAGGAAAGGAGATCCCATTTTGCTTTTCAACAATGAGATCTTTATAAAGGTTCTCCAAACCCCAGCGCCGCGGAAGGGGAAGGAACAGCAGCATTTTCCCACTGGGAGGGGAGGAAAGTGGGGCTGGGGTTGCATCGAGGGGGTGGTTGTGGTGGGGGGGGGGCTCAGGGGAAGGAACCCCTGACCATCATTTATCCCATTGCACCCCAATGCCACGCAGCTTCCCAGAGGGGCTGATGCAAGGGGTGCTCCTCCATCCCCAGCTCTGCAGAAATGGCCTTTTCCATCCTTGCAACCGACGCCACATGACAGTGATTGAAGCTAATCAACGCAGGAATACTCACAGCTCCGTGTTGACGTTTCGGTGCGGCGATGTTTCGGCCATAAAAGCGCTTTCAAACTGACGTTAAGTGCAGCCTAACGATGTCGGGGTTGACCGGAGTCGGGTCAGATGCTGGCAAAAGGGCTGCAGGGAATTGCTGCCGTGGCATTTAGCGCAACAGCGTCGCCGCGGGGCTGCGCTCTTGGCACAGCGCTACTTTGCATCCTGTCCTTTGCCGATTCCCATTGAATTTGCTGGGACGGTGCCTCAGTTGTGGGGCAGTGAGATGGGGGGGGGGGTCACAGCAGAAACTCTGCATGGTGGCACCCATGGGTTTGGTTGCAGCCACACAGCGATGGTTTGCAGGTTGCTCCCTCCTCCCTCAGCCCAACTTGGGGGAGGGGGGGGGGGGGTGGCACAGCCTGAACAGAGCAGCTCTGAATGCCCCCGGTGCTGCCCCCCATCCTCGCCCTCTGCCAGGCTCTGGGCTGACCCCGTTGGTTGATCCAAGGGAGGGTTTTTTCTCCTGCTCCATCCCAGGCGTTGTTGGGATGCAGGTGGGGTCAGGGCAATTCCCTGCTCCTCTTCCACGAGGCCCCAAAGCCCCAGATTTCAAGAGCACATCACAACCTTCACCCTGCACGCATCCTCATGCACAGCTCCCACCTGCGCAGTGCTTGGAGCCAGCAGCAACCCCCCTCCCCCCCCCTCTTTCCATCCCCCCAGTGCTGTGCTGGGGGCAGCGATTCCAGAGCCCCTCTGAAGCATCCCTCGGTGCCCCTGGGTCGTTCCTTGTCCGTGGCAAGGATGGGTTTCCTCATTGCTTTGCTGGGGGGAGCCCCTTATGCTGCCCCACACCCACATCCACGCGTGTTTCCATGGCACTTCGTGGGAAGAGGAGGGAATTCTCGGTGCTTCTCAGCCCCGGGGGGCCGCTTTCCGCCCCCTAAAAGACCCCAAAGTAATGAGGGGGGGGTGAAGGGATGCGATTTTCGCCGCGGTTCTTGCGGGCCGTGCCCACACGGTGGCAATGTCCGCCCGCAGCGGGGGCTGCGCTGAGCTGGGAAAGGGGGGGGGGGGGGGCTGAGGGGATTATTGATATCATCATCACCGTCATTATTAGCATCGTTATCGTGATCGTCCTCATTTTTCCCTCCCGCTGTCCCCGTAGGGGCCGTAGGTTTGGTGCTGCCCATCCAACGGGAGCTCTGAGGTTCTGAAGCGCTTTCCCGTTCCTGGTCAGGGCAAAACTCGATTTCCTTCTCTCCTGCAGCAGGGGAAAAGCCTGCAGGGCCGCAAAGCGTTTCTATACCCAGCTTTCAAGACCTCCCCTCGATCTCCCCCTCATCGTTTTTTTTTTTCCCCCTTGAAACCACGGAATAAAAAATCCTGTCGTTCACAGGAAGTCGAATTCCAACACGTTTATCTTCAGCCCTTCTCCTTCAACTGGAAAACGTATCCAGACCAATTATTTCAGGCAAATGGGTTCGATCTCAGGCAGTTGGAATTTTCTATGGGAAAAAAAAAAAAGATATAGTAATAATCACAATAAAAATGTTTAATCAAAACATTCCCAAACGGCCCAACTGTTAGCAACCAACAGATGTGTGCTCGTTCATTAGCCCGAATGCTCAGAGCTGAGCGCACAGCCCTGCGCTGTGCGTGGGTTTGGCAGCTCCTGCTGGAGGTGCTGGGGTGGGGAATGGTGGAATTATGGGATGGTTGGGCTGGAAGGGACCTCAAAGGTCGTAGGGCCATGGAATGACTTCAGTTGGAAGGGATCTTAGAGGATGACTGAATGGTTTGGGTTGGAAAGGACCCTGAAGGTCACAGGGCTGTGGAATGACTTTGGTTGGAAGGGGCCTTGAAGAGCACGGGATCATTGAATGCCTTGGGTTGGAAAGGTCCTGAAAGATCATGGAACTGTAGAATGGTTTGAAGTGGAAGCAACCTCTAAGATCAGAGGATTGCTAAATGGTTTGGGTTGGAAGGGACCTGAAAGATCATAGAACCACAGAATGACTTTGTTGGAAGGAACCTCAAAGATCCCCGAATGGTTTGAGTTGGAAAGGATCTGAAAGATCATAGAATCCACAGAATGGATTGGAAGGAAGATCCTACGATTCTATGGTGAGGAAGGGACCTTAAAGACCATAGAACTGCCAAACTGTTTGGGTTGGAAGGGATCTGAAAGATCATACAACCATAGAATGACTTTGGTTGGAAGGGACCTGGAAGATCATAGGATTGCCAACTGATTTGGGTTGGAAGGAACCTTAAACCTTGTCCCAGCCCAACACCTACCCAAAGCACTTGGCTTCGTTGAACCTCATTTGGTTCACATAGGCCCACTTTTGGATCCTGTCCACACCCCTCCAGATGCCACCCCTTCCTTCTGCTCCTTCCACCATCAAACCTTCTGAGGGCGCCCTCTTTCTTACTGCTGTGCCATGGATAAGGATGTCAAAAAGCATCCATCCCAAGAATGATTCCTGGGGGACACCACAGATCACCAGCCCCCACCCAGGCATGGAGCTGCTGACCACAACCCAACCAATTCTTTGTCCCCCTCCCCTTCAAATCTCTATCTTTGCAATTTAGAGATAAGGACGCGGTGCAGGACTGTGCCAAAATCCCGGCACAAACCCAGGTAGACAAAGCCCAGGAATGCATTGTGAAGGTGAACGCTCTGTTCTGGTCCACCTGGCTGCATTTTGGGCTCTGCAGCTCCCAGTCCAATCCCTGTATGGCTTCTGCTGGAGGAGCGTGGTGCAGACACAGGGCTGCAGGCCTCATACAGGCTCCTTGCATCAGGGTCTGTGTGTGTATCCCCTCTTGATGGCTGGCAGCTGGGGGCTCACGTCTCTGCATTCCAGGTCCTGGGGTGCTCCCAGAGTGGAAAGCACAGTGGTGGGACCCACCTCCATCCCATCAGCTCAGCAGGATGAGCCCACGCCGTGTCTCACCACCCCCCCAATGGGGGTCAATCCCCAACGTCACACTCCCAGGGGTGGCATCAGGGAGCCAGGGATTCCCTTCCCCTCTGCAGCCCCTCCAGGTGGGCTGACGCCCTCTTTTCCCCCCCACGAGGCTCTCGAGACGAAAGCCGTATCAAACACTTTTATTTCACAACATGAAATAAAATTAACTGGGGGAAAAGGAAAAGGGGGGGGGGAGGCAGGCTCTTCTAAAGAGCACCAAATTGTGTTGCCATGGAAACGGGAGGAGAAGCCCAGTAGCTGATGCTCTCCTGGGGCTTTGGGGCCGGCTGTACCAGCCGAGATGTTTTCTCATCTATCAGTCTCCCTGCTTTCCCCCCCCTCCCCGCCCCCCAGTTTTGATATTGTCTCTGTGACTTTGCAGCTCTCTGCACCCACTGCTTTTTGCCGGCGCCCATCTGGAGGTGCTGGGGTGGCTTTGGTCCCCAGAGGTGAACGGGGAGAAGGCAGGAGCTTGAGGAAGCAGCCCCTCCACCCCAATTCTCCTGGCTCCCCACCACATAAGGACTGCACTGTCAGCCCTGTTGCAGCTTTTGAGACCAAAATGTGCTTTTTCATTAAAAAAAAAAAACAAACCTTTTTTCTTTTTTTAAAGCACCTTTGCAAACCCCACTTTCAGCAGTGCAGGGAGCTGAGAGCGTTCCCATGCAGCCTTTCCTCCCTTGGCTTCCATTTTATTTGCAAAGGGACCCTGAGGTGCTGCTCTTGGGGAGTGCTGGCACCTTGCTGCGCCCTCTGATCTCCCATGGTCCTTGCTGGCAGGTTGGTGGGAAGGGGTTTGGTTGCTGCTGTCACAGAGCAACACCCCAGGCTTCCCCTGTGTTGCTGCATGGTTGGTGCTTGGCCCCACAGCTGGGTGGCAGAGCGCAGTGCCATCATGGGATGCGTGGCTCAGGGCTCCAGCACAAGGACCAGCATTGCCAGCTGCTGCTGCTGCAGGCAGGGGAGGGTAAACCATCACCCAGCCTTCCCCCATCATTTCTGGGCTCCACCAACTCTCACCTGGTGAAGAGCAGCGGGAATCGCGCGCCTTCGCCTTCAGGGAGGTGGGGACTGAAATCCTCGCAAGGCTGATTTGCTCTGAAATCAAATGACTTCAGCACACGTTGGAACGTGGAAAGGTGTGGAGGGGGAATAGGGAAAGGTGCAGAGGGGTGGGGGGCCCTGTGTGCCCCCCGTGCTGTCGCTGCTGCCTGCTCCCATGCAGCTGCACTGCGTCGGGGCTGGGAGAGGTTGGCAAACTGTGGAGGGGAGGGGAGAAATACGATGGGATGTAATATTTAATTAGCCCCAAGAGAACCGTTAATTGGCAGTCTTAATTTGAAGCCTTGCCAGGGTCTGTTGTATTCCGACGCTATTTAGCATAAAGTGGGGGTCTCGAAGCTGATCTGTAGGTTGTGCTGATTGGAGTGCTGGCGTGGGGCTGCTGAGGGGAGGGGGCGATGGGGTGGGGGGCACCTGAGCCATGGGCTTCCCTTGCCCCCTTCCCTCTCTTATAAGGGGGAATCACCATCTCCCTGCTCCCAGCTTTGCCTTTGAGGGCTCGTGAAGTGCTGAGGTTCCTGGCTCCTCACCTGTGGAAGTTGTGGCAGTAGGGGGGGGGGGTCCTGCAGCCCATCTCCATCCTCCTGCATCCGGTTTCCATGGCAACCAGGCATTTGCACCTGATTCCCATCACCCTCCAGAGGCATCACCCCCCTCAACCTGAGGCTGTGGGTCACAACTCAACGGTTTGGTCTGTGCTGAGTGGGGGATGTGAGGAGAGCTCCTCTTGGAAAGGGGAGACCCTGATGGTGTTGGCCCGTGGTTTGAGCTCAGAACTGGCAGCCAACTTCCGAGTGGCTCCATCCCACCTCTGTGTCCCTCTCAGAGCTCATCCATAACACTGGGATGCTCTGGAACTGGCATTACTGAAGGCACTGAGAGCCAAGTGGGCCCTTCAAGAGTGGTCATGTGAGAAGAAATCTTGCTTTTGTGTTATCCCCATCCAAAATACTTAGCCAACCCAACAGGAGCTGCACCAGCAGCTTGCTCTCACCCCACTTTCTCCTTCCACCACCTTTGCAGGGAGCTGCAGCCCAGCCCTGCGGAGCCCATCCACCCCATCCCCCGGCACCTGGCTTCGTGGGGCTTCACCTCTGCACAGCTCCAGCACTGCCCTTGTTAGCACTGCTAATGACTGGCACTTTTCTGATGACAGATGTGCTTGTTTTCCAGGGGAGATGGCTCTCCCTTAAAGGCATACAGCCTTGGGTGACAGCGAGCGTGGAACTGCAGGAAGGGAGAGCTGGGAGGGATTGCATGAGAGCTAATTTAATTCATCCCTCGCCCCAAGGCAGGATCAAGTATTCCTATGTAACTTGTGGCAGATATTTGTCTGCCTTGTTCTTAAAAGCCTCCAGTGATGGAGATCCCACCGTGTCCCCAGGCTGTCTATCGCCCTGCTCTAATAGTCCTTATTATTAGAAAGTTCCTTTCGCCATCCAGACAAAATCTCCCTCGCTGCAGTCTGAGCCCATTATTCCTTGTCTTTTCTGCAGCAGACACGAAGAACAGACAATTCCTTCCCTCTGCCACTGCTCTGTCTGTGTTGGAGGGTTTGTGTTGCTCCTTCCTTTCCCTCTTGCTCCCTCTGATCAGCCGTGCTCTGCTTGCAGGCACGGGGCAACAGCAGCTCTCCAGACCCGTGAGCAGAGCTGCACCAGCATTCAGCTGGAAGCTGTGAACCCAGGCTTGTCCATTTCCCACCCACCTGCCCGTTTTCTGAGCTCCATCCCCTCTCTGCCCATTGCATCCCCCCCCCCCCCCGGTCCTGGCTCTGCCCTTCGTTAGGCTGCAGCTCCCATTTGCATGTTCAATATTTAATGGCAAAGCTTCCTGACAGATCTCTTCCTCCCGTCAGCAGTCGGTGGCGTAATGATTGTTTTGTTTCAGGCTGTCAGCCCTGCAGGAGGCAGTTTGCTGATAATCCAGGAGAAGGAATTTGGAGTTTTTCCACCCCCAGCCCTCTATTCTAAGCCTGTGTACGCAGGGTGTATTTTGCAGGCTCCTAATTATTGCTATTGAAGGGGGATGCCATCCCCGCCCCTTCTCCCTACATCCTGGTGGGGATCCCTTTGCTTTGCCAGGATTTGGGACCTCCGTGGGCTGCGTTTCAGGTGTTTGGATCGGCGCATCAGGTGGAGGGGTGACAACGCCTGGTTCTCCTGCAGTCTGCACCAAGGGGGGGGAAAACCCCTTAAAGCCCCGCAGCGTAGGGATGCCGTGCGTCCCAGCAGCAGGGATGAACCCCAGCCGTGCCCTGGCTCTGCGTGCAGGTGGGCAGATGCTCTCCATCCCTCCGAGCCACCCAGCAGCTCCTCCTTGGCTCCTGTGATTCACCGCAGGGCTGAGGGCCGGCGTGACAGTTCACCAAGGTTTTCATTAGGGAAATCGATGAGCCGTGTCATCCCAGCGCTGTTTTGGTCATCGGAAAAGCATAAATAACAGCGAGACCCATTGGTGTCTCCAGGGCAACATCCGCCATCCAACAGGTCTGAGTGCACGGTGCCCTCAATCTGCCATCCCCGCTCGCCCCATCGCTGCACACCCTGAGCTCTGCGGGGTGCATTGGTGTCTGCTTTGGGCTAATCACGTGTTACAGCTGCAGGACAAATGCACTGTGATGGGTGGCAGCCCCCAGCCCTGCCTCTCCCTCCTTTCCCCCCACCACCCAGGCTCTGTTTCTTCAGGATTCACACAAATTGTTCTTTTTTCTTCTTTTTTCTTCTATAGCAAAATTGCCAGCAATTCTCCTCAGCGTGAGCCCGGCAGCGCAGCATCCTGGGATTCCTCCCCTGCCTCCTCCTTCCATCCCTGCTGCCCCAGGAGCTCTTTGCATCCCCCCTTTCCCTCTTATCAGTGCCCTGCTTCCCCCCTACCTGCCCTGAGCTGTGCACGACTCAGGTGAAGTTTCCCCTCTCCCACCTTCACCCCCTCCCTCCCAATTCCCCTTGTCTCCACACAGACCCCACTGCACTGCCTCAGCACGGCGAGGTCGCCCAAACCAACTTCCCCAGCATCCTTCTTTTCTAAGGATGCTAAAAAAGGCCCCACGGAGCACAACAGCTTGAGGTATCCTCCCCACCACCCACCTTCCCTCCAAGGCAGGCACGAGCTGCCCAGAAATAGAGGCAGAGAGTCCCGCAGGAAGCAGATGGTGGCTGGGAGCAGAGCCCGGCTATCGGGTTCTCTGTTGGCTCTGTAGCCGTGCAGTCGTGCTGCTGCCTCAGCCATACAGCCTGGACCGAGATGGGTTCGTGTTGGGTTCTGTGAGATGATGAGGGCTTTGCAACGTGGAAGGCGGATTGGGAAGGTTTCCCCAACGGTTTGAAGCTGTGGTTGCTGTCTGAAAGCAGCTCCGCAGGACGAAGCAGGTGGGAACAGCAGGAGGAAACCAGGAGGGGAGAACTGCAGCTCTGCTCCAGAGCACGGCTGGGTTTCAGCTTTGATAAATCCCCGTTCTGTGGTCGAGAGTCAACACAGCACAGCAGGTCCTGAGAGTGGGGCGGTGGGGCCGCGGTGGCTCCCACAGCTCAGCTGGAGCCCCCATCTCCCCTTTGCATTTCTTCCATTTCCCTGCCTCGCCTCCTGCTGAAAAGCAGAGGGCTGTGGGCTGGAAGTGCTGTCCTGGCTGCATCCCCCCCCCCCCTGAAGCTGGAGGGAGGAAGTTTCTCCTGCAGGGCTGCAAGCACAGCCCAAGGTCTGCATGGGAACCAAGAGCCCCGCGCTGCAGCCAGGCTGCAACCTCCTGCCACAGCCAATGCTTTTGGGTTCCCAGTTTGATCTGCAGTCCCTGCGCTGGGGAAGGGGCTGTGGAGCTGCATGCAGCCGTGCAGCAGTAGGAGCAGCATGGTGGGTGTTCCTGTTGGATACGGGAGACAACGGGCTGCCTGCATCCTTGGCTCTGTCATTGCAGGAAACCAACTTTCAGTTTAGCAGTGATTGCATGCAGGGTTTAATTAGCTCTGGCTGATGAGAGCACGCAAATGGGAGGTGTGACTGGCATTGCTGCCCTGAACAGCATCCTATGGGGAAGGTCTTTGTGGCTCAGGTGTGTGCAGGGGGCAGTGGGGTCAGGAGCGCTGTGAGCACCCGTCCTCCTGCCCTGCTGCATTCCTGCACTCATTTTGGGGTTCTTTGCAGTTTGGCTTCCAGCTCAGCTCTTCTGCACTGAGCTGAAGGACCTGCAGGCTCTGGGCATCGCTCCCTGCGGCCACGTCTGCCAATTCCCTGCTCTCATCCCTGCAGAGCTCTGCATCTGCCCCTTCCAGCTGCCGTCCTGGGAATCAGCCTGCTTGGCTGAAAGGCACAGCCCACCAGAGCTGCTGCGCTGCATGGGAACAAAGCACAGAAAGGGTTTTGGGGGGACATTTTCCCCCACCAGCTCCATCTGAACCCCTCCCAGAGAAGCGCTCGCACCTTTTGCCTGCTGTCCCCTTACAAAGCAAAAGGGACTCATCTGCAGCACGAGGAGGGCGGCCAGGCAGGGGCACGGCACCATTGGCACCCTGCAAAAGAAACACAGGATGTGCCATCAGCACAGGAAGGACTGCCACCTCCCTGGGGAGGGGAGAGATGCAGTCATCAAACTTCAGCTTTTCAGGAACAGACATTTTGGTTCCCCCCCCCCCCCTCCATCCCTGTACATTTTGGACTTTTCAAAAGTTTTCCTCGTCTGTACTGGGATGAACCCAAGTTTTCTAGAAATCTTTGCCAAGAACCTTCTTTTGTATGGCAGGAGAGATAATCAACAGCGTTTGGATTGCCAAGTCTGGATCAGGGAGTCAGTGGGAAGCAGCAGAAAGCCACATGCGCTGCTCCTGCTCCTCATGGAGTGCTGCAGAGCTCATCATCCCCAGCTGCTGCTGCCTCATCCTCGTGGGGACAAGGGCTTGGGGACAAGGGTATAGGAGCAAGGGTATAGGAACAAGGGCTTGGGGACAAGGGTGGAGGTGAAGGATGTGGGGACAAGGGTGCAGGGAAAGAGGATGGGGACGAAGGGTTTGAGGACAAGGATTTGGGGACCACCTGGTGCTGACCAGTGCGCACATCCCTCAGCCTGGGCGGAAGGCACAACCCAATAAAACCCTTCAGTCTTCCCCACGCTCAGCTCCTGGGTGCAATGGAAGTGGCCCTGTGCCTGTGACCCCTCTGGGGAGCTGTGCTCTGCTTGGGGATGGCAGAGCTGCTGCTGTTGGGGACCTCGGCCCCACTCCTCCTTTTGGAGCAGTGTTGTGTTCTTACCCCGCAAGCTGCTGACGCTTCCCCTATCCTTTCTGACCCAGATTCCTGGTTCATTCTGCTGCAGAAATAGCCTTCAAACTCACTCTTTTCAGACATCCCCACCCCCCGAGCTGCCCCTTGCAGTGTGTGGTTCACAGCTACAGCCTACCCAGCCCACTGAGGGAGCCCTGGTGGGAGCCCTGGGCAGCACAGACCCCCACCCTGGGGTGGGAGGGCCTGGGGAACCTGTCTGCCCCACTGCCACCCCCTCCATTGCTGCGAGCAGAGGGGCTGAGCTCTCACCACACCTCCACTGATGGATGAGGGCTGCCTGTGTGCTGCCTCCTGGCCGTCAGCTCAAACCCAGCCATGCTCAGTAACGTTTCATCCTCCCCTCCGAGTCCTCGGCCCCTCTCCTTTCCTTTTCTTCTTCTGTTGCTGCAGACAGCCCCGTTCTGCTGCTCTGAGCAGAGCTGTGGCATTTACCCATCAGCAAGGTGATAGCCGTGACTCAGCCTGCTCCTTGCGCTTCCCCATCCACAGAGCCTCGATCTTAACAACCCCTTTTTTTCCTTTGCTCACAATATGCCACAGTTCTTCTCTTTCCCACCCCTCTGGAGCCCATCTCGGGGTCCTGCCCAACTTGTCCCCAGCAGCACGAAGCCGTCCCTGACCTCAACACGCATCATTTTGCCCCCGCTGCATCCATGCTGAATGCTGAGCCAAGCTGGCTCTTCTGGCCCAGCAATTTTGCTGCATTGCTCTTCCCTTTGTGCCTCTCTGCTGTTGTTCCTCCTCCCAGAACACACGCACACCAAATAGATCAGCTGCTTCTCGTGGCTTTCTGTGACCTCCCTCCGCTCACCCCGGTTCTTCTCCTCTTTTAACTGTCAGCTGCTGCCTCAGATCAACCCCTGATAATGCGTCTCTGTTGGCTGATGGCTGAACCTTCCTCAGCCTTCTGCTGAGCTGGTGGGGCTTTGGGGAGTCCCAGCACTGTGTGGAGGGCAGCAGAGGGTTCTCCATTGCTCACAGCCCTCCCAGACACAGCAATGCAATACTGGGGAGCTGAGGTCACCTCCATCATCTGTAGGAAAGCATCCAGGTGCCGGGAGACCTCTGGCTGTCCTCCCCCAGGATCCATGCGTAATTTCTTGTCTGGTCGGTGCAAATATTGGTCATCTCCAACATCCATAGAGATGCTGCTTCTAGCAAGAAAAAATCTTAAAGCTGCACGAAGAAATGAAGCCTTGGGGTTTCTCCCCAGCATTGGATGGCGGCTGGGCTCAGCGGGATGGGTGAGGATGTCATCCTGTGAGGATGCTGAGCTGGGTGCCTCCTGGCTGCTGGTGGCACTGGGGGTTTTGGGGGGGTGGGGGGTCGCACTGCAGGAAGGCTGACATTGGGAGTGAGAGACCTGGAGGGGCTGCGGGGAGGAGGAGCTGGCAGGGAGGGATTGGGGCAACAGAGGAGCACCAAGTAGGGCAGGGAGTTCTGGGGAGCAGTGGACCCCCAGAGAGCACAGAAAGATACCGAACCCAGGGTGCAGAGGGAGGACACCTGCCCGTCTCAACCTCTATTCCTCCCCTTTCCTTTTCTCTGCTGTTTCCTCCCCTCCTGCTCACATGTCCATGTGTTATGCATCGACAAAGCCCACACAACGCTGGTGGTGCCTCCTGTGTGGCATTGCCCCACACAGCTGCCTGCAGAGACCCAGTGTGCACAGCACACGGAGCAGAGCGCAGCCCCACGTGGGACCGGGGCTGAGGACACAAGATCTGGACCCAGCTCTTCCTTGTTTAAGTTCCATTCTATAAAACCTGGGCAGCTCTGGATCCCCCACCTTTGAAGCGTGGCTGCTACGTGATGCCATGCTCAGCCCCAAAATGCTCAGCCCCAAAACAAGCCTGGTGGAGCACAATTACAACTCACGGTCACAGCTGTCCTCAGTTGCTATGGAGACTTTTCCTCATCCCGATGCCCAGAGGAAAGCAGTGCACACGCAGTGATGGGGGCTGGATGGGGGCTGCTGCTGGGTCCTATGGGGTGGGCAGCACCTGGGGGCAGGGCCTGGGCCCAGCTCTGCTTTCTGAGGGGTTTCTATGCTGGAGCAGAATTCTTTGCTTCCCCAATAGCAAAAGGGATCTTGGTGTGTTGCCCCAGGCTGCTCTTCTCCTTTGGGTTTTGCACTTGTGCAGCTTCAACCCCATTGAGGTGGGATGCTGGGGTGCAGGACGAGGCGGTCCCCTCCTTGCCCTCTGTTTGCTGCACCCACAGGGCTGCAGGATGGGGGGGATGGCTGAGCACACACCTGCTTTGCAGCACAGTTCCCAACAGAAATCGGGTGCAGACAGGCTCTGAGCAGCACTGCCACTTCCCTGCATGCTCCAGATGGGAAGGGACGTGGAGGCTGCAAAGGGCCCCGTTCTGAGACACCACAATCTATTTGCTTTGCTCACACGTCTGCCAAATACATGTATTATTTAGCTGTTATTAAGCCCTCATCCATCACTGCGGAGCTGGGCAGCCAGCTCCTCCTTTTTGCATCCCACGTGGAGCGGCTTGGGGAGATCCTTCAGGTTCTGCAGTGTTTCCCCCTCCACGAAGCAACTTCTGCTGCCCACCTCCCTGCAGCTCTCCTGTGCTCCCAGAGGGTCACTGCTGGGACACTGCAAGGCCACAGAGAGACCTGGCCCAGCCCTACGCCCTTGAGCTGGAGGGGGATCACACACAGCATCTTTACGTTTGATGGGCAGGATGGGGTGCATTATAAATGGAAACGTGGGGCAGCACAGCCAGCGTGGGCAGCGCCGGGAAGCAGGAGGCTGAGATCACGTGCAGTGGGGGGACAGATGTGTGTGGGATGGCTCTGCAAAGCAATGTTAAAAATACGAGCAAGGCAGACGCCGGTGCTTGGGATGCTCAGAGTTGGCTTTAAAATCCCCCCCGAACCTGGGGCACAGCTGGAGGCCTTTCTGCCCTTCTTTCTCCCCCCAGCTGGTGCTCATCAGTGCTGCTTTTGTCACCTACAGAGGAGATGCTGAGCTTGAAAGATGGGGGCACAGACACACGGAGCTGCTTCCTAGGGGTGGGTTTGGTATTGCCTTCCCTGAGGCTTCTTGTTTCATAGGGGTGTGCGTCCATCCCGCTCCCCCAGATGAAGTGACAGTGGGGTGGGTGCAGAGGAAAACATTTGATATCCCTAAGAAATGGGGGTTTGGTGCTGGGGGAGCTTGCAGTGACCAAGAGGGCTTTTGTAGGGCAGATAGGAACACTCTACCAGCATTGAGGTTTTAAACCCCTTGGGACAACGTGGGGACTGTGGCACTGACACCCACCTGTTGGGGGGCACCTGTGGGGCTCCTGCTCCCCCAAAACCTTCCTGATGTGCTGCAGCAGGAGGTCTGTGCTTGTAGGGGAGGCCAGGGCTGCTAATGGAAGGCAAAGCGTGCCCAAATTTCAGCCTGGGGCCTCGATCCTGGCCCCACAGAGCGGCTCAGGGTCTCTTTGCTGCTAGGATGGATGGGAGGAACGTGAAGGCTGAGCCTCAGCCCTCAATTATTTATGGCACATTTCTTTTTCTGTCTGATTTGTCCTAAAAAGTCCTTTGGATCCCCCAGTCCCTCCCCAGACACAGAACAGCCTTCTGTCTACCGCTGCAGCCCCTTCTCTGCCCCTTCCATTGGGGGAGCTGTGCAGAGGGTGGGCAGGGGGCTTAGGGGCAGCCCCTCTTCTCTTTCATCTGGGAGCAGAAGAGCTGCAGCTCTGCAGGGTTTGGTGCTGGGAGCATCCTGGGGGGCAGAGCTGCTACTGATGGGATCCCAGCCCTGCAGCTCCATGTGAGTGTGGCTACTGCCACAGCCTTACCCACAATCTCTGCTTCCCTCTCTCAATTAAAACCCCGTCTCTTGAGGCTGTGGGACTTTCCCTCTCCAAAGCCTGGGGTAACAGAAAGAAATAAACTTGTGCTCTGTCATGCTTCCTTCCATGGGCTGCTCCCACAGTGCTGTTGGCTCCTGGTGCTGCTTGTCCCACTCTGCCTGACCCTAGATGCCTTAACAGCTTTGGAGGTGGCTTTGTGCTATCCAGAGTCCAAGTTGGTGGGAAGGAGACCAGCAAAGGTCCATAACCCCTCTGCTGATGAGGACAAAGTGCACGTTTAATACATTGTAGCTTTCAGATATTTCTCCTTAATGTGTTTTTGAAACGACCGCAGCTCTGAAGGGAAGAAGCAACTTGTTAGAGGGTAGATGTGCCAATTAGGCTGCACTTCAGCACGTTTAGAGACGTCTCAGCACCTCCCTTGGATCTGCTGTGATCAAAACTGCTGCTTCCCTGTGAGCCAGCAGCTGTCAGAGCTGCCCTGGGGGGGGGGGGGGGGTTGGCATCGCTGTGGGGGTCCTGGGGGGCAGCTTTGGGCATTGCTGAGGCTGTGCAGGTTGTCCTCTCTGTTTCCAGCTGCTCTCTGTGATGTCTGTTCTGGATCTCAGTGGCTCTTGGTGGCCTTGCATGGTTTGTTCCTGCGTTGCAAGGGAGCATTTTCCACTTTGCTTCCTATGTTTTTGCCCTGATGTTCTGTATCTCCCACCCCATGGTGACCCATCCAGCAGCACTGTGGGGTCTGCAGTGGGGAACAGTGGGTAAAGGGGGGAGGGGGATCTGTTCCCTGCAGGGTAACTGCTCTCCAAAATGCAGGGAGCTTCGGGCCTTCCTGGCAGCATCTCTGCACGCAGCAAATCAGGGCCAGGTCCTCACTGTGACATTTAATGCCAGGGGGAACACGAGCTCCTCTTGTCTGACTGCCAGTGTGACACAAACTGGACCATTTCACTCTGCATTATAAGCACTTCACCTCCTATTACATCTCTGAAGCACTGCAGGTCTAACGGCAGCTCGGGGTCTCTTTCTATCCGGATTTTCATTCATGATTTTTCTCCCTCTTTCCCCAGCCAGCACACAGAGCTCCCTCTCTCCTTTCTCCCCTCATGACAGGACGCCGTTTCAGGGCTGCAAATTGGCACGGAGTTCATCACCAAGCAGGGACAGGCCGTGCATTGCCCCCTCTGGGCTCTGCGTGCCGGACCATCCTGCTGCCAGCACCACGTCAGCCCCATCAAGATGCACTTTGCTGCTGCTGCAAAAAGGCTTTTGCCCCACGGATGTGCTCTAATGGATCGGCTCTCTCCCCGTGCCACCGGGCAGTGGCTCTCTCTTAATGCAGTGCTGCAGGGGAAGGGGTTGCTGGGGTGAACTGGGGTCTCCCCATTGATGTCCCTGGGATGGGAGGAACTGGTGGTCCCGCAGCCCGCAGGGATGGGAACCACGCTTGGGGTGGGGGGTGGGGGAGGAAATCTGTGAGCCCACCTTGGAAGCTGTGCGAATGAAAGCAGTGCTCGCCTTTATTGTTCCTGCTCCGTCCCTGCCGTCGCCTTCTGGACTGCAGGGTGGGGTTTGGGGTTTTGTTTTGACTACGAGGTGCCAATCGCGGCCGTGTGCCGCGGGAGCCCCTCCGTGCACCCAGGGCGCTGTGACCGGGCAGGGGCTGCTCCTCTCTGCTCTGCAGCGCTGCAGGACACGGGCTGAGCCTCTGCACGGATCCCCCCGTGCAATCGCAGCGCTTTGCTGCAGGGGGTCTTTGGTTGCTCGTGGGGAACTGGCAGCTGCCATGCAATGGGGAGGTCACGCTGGATGCATTATCTGGGAGCTGCTGGCAGCCCCCCACCCGCCCCGTTTTTTCTCGCCCCCCCCCGGCCCTCCCTTCACAACAGAATCAACACCGTGCAGCCGGGCAGCTCGCTGCCCACCCCGCCCCTCTCCCAGTCGGTGAGCAGCTGCTGTTCCGCCGTGGCTTTTCCTCCCTCACCTCACCCATGGCCGCGTCCCCAGCGCATCACCGCGGCTCCGATCCCCTCCCCCGGTCCCGGCACCCTCTCGCCCACCGGCCGTTCTGATCTCCCATCTCCAAATACCAACGGCGGGGACCTTTAAGAGGGAGCGGAGAGGGGGAGCGTCTCCCCGCACATTAATCTATCATGAGCTAATGTGTTTTTCCCATTTGTTCCTTTGTACAGCGCCGGGCTGCGCGCTCCCACGCGCACACACCCGGCGCGCTCCCGTTCGCTCGCGCTCCGTCTCCGTCTCCCATGCGTGGCCGGGCCTGAGCCGGCGGCGGACGGCAAGGAGCGATCGGAGGGAGCGAACGGCGGAGCAGGATGGGGAATACACCCTCTCAAGGCATGTCACTCTCACTATGTGCATCCATTCTTAAGTAGCAGGTATTTTTTTTTATTTGTGTGGTTTTTTTTCCTCCTCCTCCCTCCGACGTTTCCCCGGTGCAGCGCTGCCGATGCTCGCGGGGTTGCGGGGCTGTGCCGGTTGCGGGGCTCGGTGCTGCGGGGTTCGGAGCTTGGGCGAAGCTCGAGGCCGGGCGTTGCGGGGTTGGATGGGATGCTCGCAACGATGCGTTTCGTGCCGACGGTTCCGCAGCGTTGTGCTGAACACGGACCGGGCTTTGGGTTCCGTTCCCCGGCAGCCCTCCTCCCCTTCCTTCCCTCCCCCCCTCCCCACCTGCTCCTCGCCCCTCGGCCGCTGCCCGATGGCCACAATGGCGGGACGAGCCGCTGCGGGTCGCCCCTCGGAGCTATTTTCAGCATCCTTTCAGGAGGAGGAAAAATCTGGCGCATCCCGGGCTGGGCTCGGGCGTGGGGGGAGGTGGCGGGGAGGGAAACTTAAAATAACTCCAAAGGCTGCCTGCCTCCCCCCTCCCCCCACCGCGCCGTGCAGCGGGTCCGTCCCCCGCGTTCGGGGCTGAAGGGGGGAGGTGGGGGGGTTGGGGTCGCGGCGTGGGGCTGCGGTGCCCGTGGGTGGGGGTCCCTTTGTCTGCCCTCGCCGCGGGCAGCGCTCAGCCCTCGCCCCGCAGCCTCTCCCCTCTTTGTTCTCTGCGATTTTGCTCTGGCTGCGGTGAAGCGGGTGGGGAGGGCGATGCTGTGCCCCCCTTCCTCCCCCTTCCTTCGCGTGCGCCCAACTCGTGGGGAAGTTGCGTTGGGTTATGCGTGGCCGTAGGATCGCGCCCTGCGCTGGAAGCAGAGCCCCGGGGGGGAGCAGGGGGCTGCAGCCAGCCGGCTCCTATCTGGGGATGGGAGGGAGGGGACTCAGGGCTGGGCTGATACCTGCGATATCTGCTTGCCCCCTCCCCTGGCACCAAGGGGAATTCACACTCAGGGACCCCGAGCTTCCTCACCATCTCCCTGCCCGGATCTGGGGACACCGATGTTTCTCAGCCCCTCCGCGACTTTCGCGCTGGTGTGGGGGCTGCCGTGCAAGATCCGAGCTGCCCGAAGCCGCCTGATCACTCCCACCCCAGCGGTGGCTCTTCCCTCATTTTAATGAGGAACGCATTTCCAGTGTGCTAATTATTTCCCACCAGACTGCCCCCGTAGCCGCCAGCGTTTCCATGCCCGTGGAAATGGCTCTGCGCGCTCCTGATGGGCACCTGGGGACAGCGGGTGAGCTGCAGACCCCCCGGCCGTGGCAGGGCTGCCTTTGTGCCAAAGGGCCTTTATCTGCTAGCAGCCAGTCCACCTGCCCTGCTCGTGGCAGAGGAAATGCCCCTGTGCACGGGGCTGGGGTGGGCAGTGTGGTGGACCCCAGCTGTGGGGGTGATGCTGAGACCCCAGCTGTCACCCTGGGCTGGTGCTGCTGGTGCTGGTGGTTGGGTTGGTGTCGAAGCTCCCTGTGTGACCTTGGGAGCTTGGCTTCCCTGATGGTTATTTTTGCCCTTTTTGGAAATGTGGATAAAGGCTCGCTTCTGCCTCATAGTGTATCAGAGGTGGGGATTTGGCTGTGCCCTCTCCCCCAAATCCTCCTCCTCCTTTCTCCCATGCAAGCATCAGCCTCACAGCCAAGGCCCAGCTGGCAGGAAACACCCACCCATGCCTTTGCTTTTTTCCTCTAAGAAATTCTCCGTGCTGATGCCTTGCCATGGGAGCAGGGCTGCCCTGATTGAGAGCTGCTTTGGCATCGACCACAAGCTCTGGTCCCCACGGGTTGTTGCCATGAGGCTGGACCAGCCCTCTACCACAGGGAGCGGGGAGGGAAGATTCAGCCCAGCGGTGCAGGCTTTAATTATAGGAATTGATTCTCCTCTTTGCCACGCATCGATCCCAGCCAGGGGCGCACAGCAGCTCCCCGTGCCCCAGGGATGCTGCCTGGCACGCACTGTGCCAGGGATGGGGCTGTGGGACACATCCCCACGCAGCCAGGGAGGGGATCTCGAGGTTCTGGGAGGTGGTCAGCACATAGAGGTGCCCCCAGGGTGCTCTGTGCACAGACAAGCCCGCTGAGGCTCCTGCTGTCGGGGTGTTATTTCAAGCTATGCTGGGGAGAAGCAGAGGGAGGCTGCAGGCAGGTTTGGAGAGGCCGCTGGGTGTGGATATGGATGGGGAGGAGGAAGGATGCAGCTCGCCTCCAGCTCTGTAGCAATCCTCTTGCTCTGCTCCGTGCTGGGGACGTGTCCTCAGACCATCCCAGCTGGGGATGAGCTGCTGGTCCCAGCCAAGACCTCTGGCAAAGCAACGGGCTGCAGGCTGGCACCTCCTGCCCTGGGGTCTGCACACAGGAAGGGGCAGCACAAACCCAGTGCTGGGCAGGGAGAGCTGTGGGGTGGCAAGCTTTGTGGCTGTGAAGCTCTTGTACCCCCAGTGGCTGCACTCACACCCTGGGGCAGTTCTGCTGGGGGAGCTGAGCAGTGCCTGCTTGGAGATCCCCATTGCACACAGCAGAAGCCACCCAGCACAGCTTTGCAGAACGACTGGGACCACAGAGCAGCCAGCAACGCTGTTGGCACCGCTTGGAGAGCTGCAGCTCTGAGGAGAGAGCGCGCCGCCACCCCTCAGCTGTGCCTGCTCCCATCAGAGCCCTCGTTAACCCCCCCTCCTGGTTGTGTTGGGCTGCAGGTGCACCGAGCCTCAAAGAGGCACTCAGCAAAGGAGCTTAAATGCTTGTTAAAATATTACTGATTTGCTCCTCGCCGCCCAATGGGGATAATAAAACTTTGCCGTCAGCTGTTTTTATTTCATGTTATTTTATTTTTTTTTTTCTTGCCCTCCCCCTGCACGGTTTTCCACTTTCAGGGGGAAAAAAAAAAAATAATAATAATAAATGCAAATGAAGGATTTGAATTCTATTTATTTATTTATTTTAAATTCATCTCCAACAGAAGGACTGATGGAGAGGGACCGGGTGGGGGCGGGAGGAAGAGGAAGGCGGAGGGACAAACACTTCTGGTTTGTTTGTTTTTCTCTTTTCCCTGTGCTGAAATGTTCTGATTGCAAAGGGGGGGTTTGGAGGATTGGGGAGGGGGGGGGATAAGGGAAGAGGATGGGTTTGAGCTCCTTGCACAGCTCACAGCGCTGCCTTGGGGAAGGGAGCGTCTGCTCTCCATCCCCAAAGAGGGAACGGGTGTTACAGCCCGGATAGGGGAGGTGGCATGGATAGAAGGTGCTTCTTGTGGCAGCCCTGCCCTGCAGCCTTTTGCTGGGTTGATCCTATCCTGCTCAGCCCTTGGGCTGGGATGGACAGAGGAGCTGTGAGCAGAGCTCACGTCCCCATCCCGCTCGTCCTGGGCTGCAGCAGAGTCTGCAAGCGGCCGCTTTGGCTGCTGGTGCAGGATCTGTTCCTGCTCGGGTTGGCACGTTTCAATTACAGCCCATTAAAAGCTTCCACATCTCAGGAGCTGCCCAGATTTACGGCTGCCATCTCGTAGCTCAGGGCTCTGGCTGTGCCCTGCGGTGCAGCTCTGGCTCAGGGCTGTGCTGGTGGCGTTTTCCTCGAGAGCACCTTGGAGTCAGAGATGTGCAAAGCTTCGGGCCGGTGACTCTCATTTGTTGGCCTCGTTACCAAGGAGGCAGGGATGCTCGAGGTGCAGAGGGGAGGCTGTAACCCCCCAAGCCAGCAGCGAGACTCAGGGAGAAGGTGTTGAATAGTGGTTGTGGCTCCTGCGTTGGGTTTTGTGGTTTGGTTTTTAGCTGGGGCTGAAATGGGGCTGGAGGGCAGCACGGTGGCGGCTCGCGTGGACCCGGCAGCGTGGAGTGGGGGGCAGTGGGATGGGGATTCAGAGCGATGCTTTTCCCCGTGTGGGATCCCCCCCTGTTCACCGTCCCCCCTTCTGCTGGTTGGGGGGCAGAAGGGATGGAAAGAGAGGAACATCGAGGGCCGCACAGCGGGAGCTGGGCTGTGGCACGGTGTGAGCCAGCCTCGCCAAAGGGCAGATCTGCTCTCCTCCTCCTGCAGCGCCATCTCTCGCTGCCATCTGCAGGGGCTCAGCCGGGGCTCAGCGCCCGTGGAGCCGAGGCGGTGCGGGTGTGAAGCACCACCTGTCAGCAGCTCCTGCTGCGGCTGCCGGAGCGCTTGGCAAGGGCAAGAGCTGGAGACGGATGCGCTCCTCTCCCGTGTTATTTGGAGGGATGCTGTCACGGCACTCAGGGCTCCTATTTGGCTCGGTGGTTTTATGGTAATGAACGAGCTCCGCAAAGAGAAGGGGAAAAAGTGTCACTTTGGATCTTCATGCATGGAAAAATACAGCACCTCCCTCCTGCAATTAGAGCTGGATCTCGGGGAAAGAGCGCTGCAAGCACGGACAGCCAACCTGCAGAGGCACTGCTGGCCCCAAATCTCTCTTTTCCAGCCCCCCATCCCTCTTTGCCCACCCTGCCCTCTCCCGCCTTCCCCATCCCACCCCCAGCATTGTGCCATTCCCCCATGGGGGTCATCCAGCAGTCCGTGCTCCTTTTCATTCATGGCTGCATCGTGGTGCCTTCAGCACAGGCTCCTTGCAGCCCTATGGGGGTCCCCTCTGGATGTGGGGACGTGGCACTGCGGGTCACTCCTAAACGTCCCCAGGATGCCACCAGGAAGTGGCAGAGCAGAGGCAGAGCTGGCAGCTCAGCCGTGCAACAGGTGTTACCCCGGCGCTGCCTGAGGATGTGGAATCTGTCTCATTTTGGGAGGATTAATGATTCCGACATGGTTTGAAAAACATTATATGGCTCATTAAAAACACATTGCCCAGACCAAACAGTGCGGGTGAGTGTTCCCACACTGCCAGCCACCTCCCGGTGCCAGTCTGTGCCATCGCCCTGCACCCACTGGGCTGGCAAGATTGATGGTGATGCCAAAGGCTGTGCTCAGACCGTGCTTGCAGGGCACACAGAGGCAGCCTTTGCCCTTCTCCCCCCCCTCCAGCTGCTCCTGCAGGGAACCAACTCAGGCTGTGCGTCCCTTTGGGTGTTTGTGACGGTGCCCAGGTGTGGATGCACTTTGGGAACAGCCAGGGGTGTGCATGTTGGCTGTGTGCTCTGCCTGTGCTCCCCTGGCAGGTGGGAGCTCCTGGAGAGCCCTACCCCCCCTCTGAGGCCCCTATCCTGGGGTGGGATGGAGGGGAGCAGTGTGTCCCCATCTCCCTTCTGCCTCCTCCCTTCCCACACGCTTCCTCCTCCCTTTTCGCCGCTTCCTTTCAATTCTCTTCATGACGGGGCGGGGGGGGGAAGAAATCAAAGAGGAGAGCAGTTTGGGATTTTCAATCCTTCCTCATCTGCTGTGCTGCGTGAGAGGCAAAGCCTCTGAAGGACACTCAAGGGCACTGCATGGCACTCGCACCGCTCTTCTCCTCCTCCTGCCCCAGCCACGGGTGCAGAGCAGCGCCTTCTCCCCACACTGGGTGACGGTGACACCCCGGATGGGTGACAGGGACCTGTGCTCCCCCCCTTGAACGTTCTCAGGTTGCTCTCTCTAATGTGTTCCCGTTGCCACGTCTTTGGGATGCAAAGAAAACCAGAACGGGTTGGGACATCGGCGCTGCGGTTTGGGTGCTGCTCAGCTCTCTGTCCCCAGGATTTGGGGATCTTGTGGGAACTGCCTGACGGTGCAGCATCCCAGCCAAAGCATCCCTGGCAAGGTTGATGTGTTCCACAGGTGATGTTCAGCTCTTCCCATCTGCCGGTCCCTGCTTCCCAAGAAAGAAATCCATCGTCTTCCTTCCACACGGAGGGGCTGAGGGGGCGAATCCTCAGCATGAGGCGAGGGGCAAAGCAGTGGCCAAACCCACAGGGCAGACCTGCAGCGGCATCTCGGCTTGGGAGGCTTCACAACTGAGCCAGATCCCCTCCTTTTCCCCCCTCTGGGTTCCCCTCACCCCATCCTCACAGGGGCTGCTCCCTCCCGCGGCCTCCAACCACCACAAATTCACCACACAGCATTTCCAGGCTCATTCCAAAACGGCAGCATCAATAATTAAAACCCAAAGCTCCGTTATCACAACAAATTAACGAAGCTCGTTTCGGAAGGATTTTTCACTTTCTCCTTTCTCGTTTCCCTCCCATTACGCCTTTCAGACGATTTACTCACTCTGGGTGTGAAATCCATTCACAGACCACGAGGCTTTGGATGCTCACAGCCCCTCCCTGTGCCCATCTCAGCTCTCCCATATGTGGGGGGCAACGCTGGGGTCCCTTTCCATGGGGTGCAGCCCAGCTCCCCGCTGCGCCCCACGCTGCCATCCTCAGATACTTCCTGCTGCTGTTCTTTTGTTTCAGACTCATTGTGTGCTTGCTTGCTCTGATGTATTTATTTATTTCCCCTCCATCCCTGGCAAACTTTTCCACCTGGATCGCCTTCATTCATGAATCTCCTCCTTTCCTGTCCCTAACCAGGGCTCGATCGCATTGCAGGAGGGAAGAAGCCAGGACTCTGTTCCCTTTGTTTAAAGTCACCAGGTTAGTACCGGGGACGGGGGCTCCTGCCCACCCTCCTTGTCTCGTGTTCCATGTCTGCTCCCCCCAACCCTCCCCAGCAGGAAGGCATCGCTGCCCCGCTGCCCACATGGAATCTGATGGAGAGATCAACTCCCACCCTCTCAGCGAGGGTTGGGGGGCTTTGTGCTGGGACCACAACTCTAGGCAGAGGTTTCCAACCCCCCCCAGCACAGCCCACAGCCTGCAGGCTTTGGGCTTTCCTTGCTGGGATGGGAGGGGAGGTTTCTGCAGGGAGAAGCGCCGGCTCTGCGGGGGTGATGTGAGGAGCCAGGTGCCTTCGTTGGGAGCCAGCTGTGCAAGTGTGGATGGCTTAGGAGGAACTGTGAGAGTGAAACGTGGTGGAATCTGTTCAGTAGCAGCCCCTGCTGGGTCTGTCCTAATAATAGATTTTCTTTCTGTGGCATCTGTTGGCCTCTGATGGGCTGGGTGGTGTTTGCATCGGTTCCGGTGTCTTGGTAGAGAGATTTCTGCAGCTGAGGGGGCTGAGGGCGCACCGAAGAGCTGCTGCTGAGCTCCTAAAGCAGCAGCACCCATCAGACCCAGCCCAGGGGACTGCAGGGAGCTCCTGAGCTGAGAGCCCTTTCCCCTCTGCCGTGTGGACGCACCGTCCCATCCCTGCGCCTCCCCCCGCTTTGCTTTCCCACACCTGTGGCCAACCCCATCCCCTGGACCTGGTGGGTTTCTGGTGCTGGTTTGAAAGGAAGGGGAGCTGCACAAAGGAGGGACGTTCTGTGTGAGCAGGGAGGAGCCCAAAGCTGGAGGATGCCCGGCTCAACGCTCACCTTGTGGTCCTTAAGGCTGGAAAAGAGCACAGAGGTCTGACCGTCCTGACACCACAGCTCCCACTGTGTTGGGATGCGTGCTGCTGAGCGGGGCTGGGCAGCGCCTGGAGGGGCTTCAACATCGAGGGGTGAAGGGAAGTGCTGTGGTCTGGGGGTTCAGCATGGTCTGTGGGGTCTGTAGGGTCTGATGGATAAGTAGAGTCTGTAGGCTCTGTAGGGTCTGAGGGCTCTATAAGGACTGAGAGCTCAATAGGGACTGAGGGCTCTATAGGGTCTGAGGATTCTATAGGGTCTGATGGCTCTGTAGGGTCTGAAAATTCTATAGGGTCTGAGGATTCTATAGGGACTGAGGGCTCAATAGGGTCTGAGGGCTCTGTAGGGTCTGAGGGCTCTGTAGGGTCTGAGGATTCTATAGGGTCTGAGGGCTCTGGAGGGTCTGAAAATTCTATAGGGTCTGAGGATTCTATAGGGTCTGAGGATTCTATAGGGACTGAGGGCTCAATAGGGTCTGAGGGCTCTATAGGCACTGAGGGCTCTGTAGGGTCTGAGGGCTCTGTAGGGTCTGAGGATTCTATAGGGACTGAGAGCTCAAAAGGAACTGAGGGCTCTATAGGGTCTGAGAGCTCTATAGGCACTGAGGGCTCTATAGGGTCTGAGGATTCTATAGGCACTGAGGGCTCTATAGGCACTGAGGGCTCTTTCCATGAGCGCAGACCACCCTTCCCACACCCAGTCTGACCCCACCTGTGCTGTGCAGTCCCAGCAGTGACTCTTGCAGTGGCACCACCACCTGTGGCTGAGCTGGGGGTTGTCTTTCCCATCTCCCTGCCTGGATGTAAAGGTGGGAAGCGATGGCTGCCCTTTGGTGCAGGCTGTTCCGGCCCCGTTAGCACATCGTCTCCTGTCTGCATTTCTGACGCTCCAGCTTCCAGCTATCAGATCTTGTTCTGCCTTTGTCTGAATAAGATTAAAGGGCCCCCCCGCTCCCACAAGCTGCATCCTCACAGGAGTGAGCACACAGGCAGCACTGAGGTCACCCCGTGGCTGTGTAACGATGCCCACTAATGAGCACTTCTCACGGGAAGAAAGGCAGCTTCACCCCTTTCCCAAAAGCTACGAGCTCTGACTGGAAGATGCCCAAACAAAACAGCAGAAAGCAGACGGTCCTTTTGTCCCACTTTGTGTCCGGTGTGGCACGGGGTCACCCTCTGTGGGGTCACCCTATGTGGGGTCACCCCTCCCTGTGCTGCTCCCTCCATCCCACTGCTCCTTGCATAGGATGCTGGAGCAGCCCACACTGTGCTCGCTCCCCATCGCAGCTCCCCCCAAAGAGGAATCATTCACAGAGTCAACGGCTTTTTAATATCTCCATGCTTTAAGTCAATTTTCAGTGCACTCGTTTGCCTTTTAATTAAAATTATTGCTTCTCCCTCGCATGCGTTTCCCTCCTGCTTCTCCAACCTGCAGCTTTCCCCAGTTCCCCAGCGCTGGATGCTCTTTCCAACTGTTGGCTGCTTCTGGGCTGGTGCTGCTCCGCTGCCCCTGCTCACTGCAGGCAGAGGGGATGCTCTGCCTTCTGCATGAGCAAAGCACAGGGATAGCAGGAGCAGGAGCAGGCCGTGCAGAGCTGGGTGCTTCCCCTCCAGCCCTGCTTAGCTTGGGCTGGCGGAGTTTGGAACTTGCAGCTGTTTGGATGCAAGCCATTGCTGCCAGCCTGGGATGGAGCAATCGTGGGCAGCGCCCCTTCCCCACCCATTGCTGAGCCCCCAGCAGCAGCCCCAGAGCACAGCCTGGCTGATGGGGGACGCTGGCGGGATGGGGGTCCTGGTTCTGCCCCTACAGCCGAGCTGGGAGCGCCGTGGCCCCGCTCCCTGTGCACCGCCTGCAGCTCAGCACTGATGGGTGCCGTGCTGACGAGCTGCAGACTTGTCAGTGCCGGTGATGCACCTATAATTACTGTCTGATGTGCCAGAATTAGACCGGGAGCCGAGCAGTTTGATGCAGACGTGAGTGTCCTTGGCTGCCAGCGGGAAGATGGAGAAACGCAAGGCTGCGGGCAGAGCCCACCCAGGGGCTGGGGCTGCAGGGGGGCTGCATCCCACCCGCTGGGCTTGGATCCTGGGGAAACTCCCAGGGCTGGGGCACAAACCCAGGCCCCATTGCCTTGGCTGAGGCTCGCCGTAGGGCAGAGCACGATGCTGCCAAGAACCAACAAACGGGAATGATTCAGAATCATTTAGCAGCTTCTGCTTGGGAAGAGAGAGACCAGGACCTCAATTAAGCTATTTGTAAATTGTTAATTTAAACTTTTCACTCAGATGCCTTAAATTGTTCCCTCCTGCAGTTTACAAATGGGTAAAGAGAGCAGAAATAGAAGCGGAGCAGTGGGGAGATGCCATTTAGTTCTCGTTTTCGGCAGTGGTAACAGCACTGTAACTAACAGCACTCCGGCTTAAATCAGAGCCAACGATGGCACTCCGTAGGGACGGGGCAGGGGGAGGTGGGCAGGACCCCGAGGGGCCCCCAGGCACTGAGGATACGGGACACAGAGCTGCCAAGCCTCCGCGTGCTGCTCTGCCACAGCTCCGTCACTCCTGTCCCTCTGCTGGGCCCCTTCTTTCCCAGGGAAGGACAAACGCTCTCCTGTTGCGGCGATAAGATCGCTCCTGCTGTGCTGGCAGCGTGTCACATCCCGTGTCACCACCACCGCGTGGCCACCGGGGGCTGCAGGCACTGAGCGCCACCCAGCACGTGGTGTGTGACATGTGTCCGAGTGTCCCTGGGAGCGGGGATGTGCCACAGCCCCGGGGCTGCACTCGGATTGGGACTGAAAAACGACGGAGGTGGAGGCAGCAAAGGGCGCCTCTCCTGTGCCCCGTATCCCCATCTTCATCCCCACCAGTGCTGGGGCTCAGCTCCCGTCTCGCAGAGCTGGGTTTGGCAGCATCTGCGCTCAGCGAATTGAGCAAAGGAGCCGCGCCGCAGGGTTTGGTGCCGAGCCACCGCGCCGGCTGGGAGCTGCGCCGCAGGAGGCAGCAGGACGGGGCCGAGCTCCTGCTCGCCGCTTCCCCAGGTGGCTCTGACTGCTGAGAACAGCTTGGGCTCTGCCAGCAGAGCTGTGCACAACGGGGCCCGTGGGAGGTTGCACCCTCCTGGTGCCAAATCCTCCCTGAGCCCCACCTGGCAGCGCTTGGCAGATCGCGGCGCCCATCGCTGCGCCCGTGGCAGCGCAGTGCCAACCCCGCAGATGTTATCGGCAGTGCAGCCCCACGGATCCGCTCCCCTGGGGATGCGGAGCCACCTCGGAGCCCCCTGTTCTCAGTGGGGTTGGAGGAGTATTTATTTCTCGAGGGCTTATCAGCGATCAGCTGGCTGAGTTTAATAAGAAGCGACGCTCCCCGGCCCTTCAGCTGCGAGAACGCGTTTAGCCATGTGATGTCAAGAGGTCTCCGATGGGTTTTTATCTTTATTCGTTTTCTCTTCTCCTTCATCTGGCTTCCTCCCCGTTTCTCAGAGCGGCAGACATGACACATCTGCTGATACCATGCCTCCAAAAAAGAAAAAGGCATTTCTGCCCCACGGGCACCAGCCTGCCCCATGGGCTGGGTGAATTCTGGATGTGCAATCAGTCCCCACAGCTGGGAACATTTGCCTCTGTGGTTTGGGCAGAGCTCCTGCCCCTCACAGGGGCTTTTCTGGCAGTTTTGGGGCATTGCTGTGTGCTGAGCTTCAATTCTGTCTGTGCACCAGGAAGGGAATTCAGACATGGGAAAGGGATTCCCAGTGGGATGCGGAGCTTCTCATCGCCCACCGCGTCCCTCGCCCCGCTGAGCCGTTCTGTTGTGCTGAGGAATGAGCAGATGAGGGCTGTCCACCTCCACCCCCCATCCGTCTGTCTGTCTGTCTGCCCATGCAGCCTGTTCGCTCCAGGGAAAAGCTTGAGCCTCTCCTTCACCCCAGCAATGGGTCACATCCTCTCCCGTGGGCAGAAATGTCGCTCCGCAGCCCAGCACAGAGCTCAGGCCGTGCTGAGCAAAGGCCAAGCATGGGCATCAAACTGCCTGCAGCTTTTCTCTTTGTTTTTTGCAAGGCTTTCAGCGTGGCTCCCTGCTGTTTAACCCTTCTTTGCTGATGGATGGGGGCAATTCCTTCTTCTCCTCTAGCACTGGAGCACTCGTTCTGCACCCCATCTCTGGTCACTGCACGGCATACAATAGGCCCACTGTGCTGGGTGTGTTGGGCACCGCATGCACGAATATTGCTGGATAGACTGCGAGCTCAGTGCCGCCGTTGTGTCAGCAGACACAAAGCTGTGCTGTCTCACTCCCAGCACGGGGTGAAAGGGGCTGCAGTGCCCGAGGAGAGCTGCGCTGTTTGTGCCACGGCCAGCAGTGCCAGAGCAGAGCAGGGCTTCATTGTGCCGGGGCTGTGCATGGGCATTGTGAGGAGCAGGCGTGGGTCTGCAGAGCAGAAAGATGGCAGGGAACAGGAGGGGGAGCACAAGGAGTCATGACCCCATTGCACCCAGACCCCATTGCACCCAGACCCCTTTGCACCCAGACCCCATTGCACCCAGACCTCTTTGCACCCAGACCCCTTTGCACCCAGACCCCTTTGCACCAGACCCCATTGCACCCAGACCCCTTTGCGCCCAGACCCCATTGCACCCAGACCTCTTTGCACCCAGACCCCTTTGCACCAGACCCCATTGCACCCAGACCCCATTGCACCAGACCCCTTTGCACCCAGACCCCTTTGCACCAGACCCCATTGCACCAGACCCCTTGCACCCAGACCCCTTGCACCCAGACCCCTTTGCACCCAGACCCCATTGCACCAGACCCCATTGCACCCAGACCCCTTTGCACCCAGACCCCATTGCACCCAGACCCCTTTGCACCCAGACCCCACTGCCCCAGGTCCCCACTGCACCCTGACACTTCTCCACTCAGACCCTGTTATGATCAGACCCCACTGCTCCCAGACCCCATTGCACACAGACCCCACTGTATTCAGACCCCATTGCTCCCAGCCCCGACTCCTCCCAACCCCAGTGGCTGCTGCAGTGCTCACATCCATCCCCTGTCCCCATCCAGGTGCTGGTGGCAGCTCCCGGGAGAGCCTCTGATTGCAAATCTGTGTCTGGCATCGCATGTGCAAATGCAGGCACCTCGCCTCGAGGTGTGAGTTGCTTTTACCAGCCTCCCCCTGGGAGCTGCCTCACTGCATGCAGCTGCTCACAGCCCCACTGAGGCTGAGGTGTCACGCAGCCATAGGCTCTCTGTGCACACAACAGCTCATGCCACCACACCGCCAGCTCAGGGTTGAGTTGGAGAGAAATCGTGGCTTTGGGAAGTCCCCAAGTGGGGAACTTTGGGTTTCAGATCGGGTGCCCACCCTCTCTGCAGGCAGCCCTTTCCGAGCAGCTCTCCAGCTGCACTAATGCTTATTTGCTTCTCATTAGCAGAGCAATCAGAATTCAAAGGTCACCCCTTCCTCTGGCCCTCCCTGCAGCACGGCTGTGGGTGCAAGCCAGGATTCAGGGATCAGTGGGAAGGACAATTAATCCTTGCTGCAAGCACTGACCACGTTTGACTTTCCAGCACAGCATCCTCCCATCTCTGCACCCTCCTGGTGCCCCCACACCTTCAGCTTTGTGTCTCTGCACCGTGTCCAGGACACTTCCCCATAGGAAGGGGGCAGCAGGACCCCCTGAGATGGAGGCAGTATCTCATCCCAGAGCCTGGGATTCTCACACCTGGTTCTGCCAAGGCTCTGTGCGGTGCTGCACCCTCCGTTCACACCTCAGTTTCCCTATCTCCCAAATGGGATAAAACCCCACTTTGTGTCTTTGGTGAAGGGTTTCCTGGGTGCTGTAGCCCCCAGCAGCTGGTTTTACCTCTCGGGTTGCGTGGGACGGACTTTAAAGGCGTGAGCAATTAGAAGTTCATGAGAGCCTTCAGGATGCTGAAATGCACCAGGAGCGATGGGGAGAAACACCGGGAAGGGGGGGGAAAGGAGGAAAAAGGGTGAGTTTGGAAAGCAGCTGCTGTGCCCTGGAAAAGCCATGAGATGGGAGGAAAGCAGGGAGCAGCTGGGGGGGGATGCTGCCCAGCTCTGGTCCCGTGTGCACGTGCTGCTGGCTGCCACATCCCCCCCACGTCCCCGCTGTGGAGGTCGGGAGCAATGCCACGTATGACGGCTGCCCGGGGGCTGTGCAGAACACAGCCGTGTGACAGTGGGCAGCAGCCCGGGGTTGGTTTCCACGGGCTGATCCTCACGGTGCCCACGGGTGGGTGTCAGATCCGCGCCGGGAGGGCTGCTGGCAGCAGCGCTGGGGGCAGAGCGTTTGCTGCTGGATGCTTCGCGCTCTGGCAGGCGGCGAAGGCGGCTTTGAGGAACGGCTGGTGCTGGAGCTGCCTGGGGGCTGCAGGGCTCTGCCTTTAATCACCGGTAATCAGTGTTCGGCCGCTGCTCGGTGGCTGCTGGGGGCTCTGCTGGCGTCCCCCCCGTGCAGACCCTGCGAGCAGGGAGGGGCATCCCATGGGCTGACGGCGTCGGCGCTGTGCACGGATGTGCAGTGGCTGCTGGCTGCAGCCCATGTGATGCATCTGAGGGGGCACGCTGACATTTCGAGAGGAAAAAAAAAATAAAAAATAATAATAATACCCAGAGACCCACGGGGAGCTTTGAAGAGCCAGAAAAGAGAGCAAGAGAGACAGAGGGAGAAGAGGAACCGAGCCGGGCAGGGGGGCAAATTCCCGGGCCGGGAGAGAGGATGTGAGCGCAGCGCTGGCACGGAGCCGGGGAGGATGCGATGGCCGCTGGCACCGAAAGCGGAGCAGCGATTTTTAGCCACCGAAATGGAGCGGGGACAGCAGCGGGGAGCGGCGGGGACGGCGGCGTGGTGGCAGCTGAGCGCTGTGCGGGATCGGTGACACCGCGGCCGCTCCTCTCCATCGCGCCGATGTGACGCGGCGGTGCCGAGCGGTGGCTGCGCGCTGCTCCTCGAGGTCAGTGCCGTGAACGGGGTTTGGTGACGGCGCAACCCGCTGCTCTCCTTCTCCGCGTGCGCGTTTCGTAATGAGCCGCTCCTGTATTTAATTAACGCGAGCAGCTAACGCGAGCCTCCCTAGATTTAACCTGACAGAGACGACGTGTTGCTTGAAACGCCGAGCGATTAGTAAAAGCGGGTTTGGATTCGCTTTAAACATATGCCGTACGATGCGTGTGTTTGTCGCACAGATTTTGGAGCCGTCTCCCGGTTCCTCCCTGCCCGGGTGTCACCATGCTTCCTCGCTGGGCGAAGCTTCCCTCGGGCGCTTCCCCTCGGCTGCGGGAGCGGGACAGAGCCTCGGAGCCCGGGGACCGCAGGCTGCCATCGCTGCTCGTGGGTACGGATTGGGGACGTGGAGGGGGAATGGGGGGATGTGTGCCCGGAGGCGATGCTGGGATGGGCCGGGCGGGATGCCGGGTGCTGCAGGCAGCTGCTGTGCCCTCCTTTTGCTTGACTACACCGCGATGTTTGGGCAGCCGCGGGCGGGCGCTGGTGGAAAGGACTCGGAGAGATGCGGCTCTGCTCCGGGTTGGGGATGGAGGAGGGATGGGCGGCATCTGCTGCGGGATGTGAGGATGCTCCTGGAGGGACGCTGCGATGCCTTCGTCCCGTGGCTGGACGTGGTGTGCTGGGGGTTGGTGGTGGATCTGGGGAGCCCCGTGGGGAGCTCTGGCAGCAGGACGTGGCCCGGCTGCGTCCCTCCGTGTGCCCAGGGCTCTGTTCTGGCACGGCTGCCCCGGTTATTCGGATGATGGGCGCCCTTTCTGGCACCTACAAGGCTTTAGGCGTAGATCTGTGTGTTTTTCCCAGCCTTTTTGACTTGTAGCTCGCTGTGACTAACCGGGCTGGCAGAGCAGGCTGTGACCAACCACCTACGTGCTACCTGCATGCTTATAAAAAGGGGCTGTCCTCCCCTCCCCGTCTGGAGCATTGCTCTCAAGCCCCTCCATAACACAGAAATAGCTTCCCCGGCATCCTCCCCCCCCTCCGTGCAGCACCACCCCAGCTCTGTGCAAAGCAGCACAGGATCCCCAAATGCCCATTTCCCACGTGGTGCTCTGGGCACGGCTGGGCTTTGGGCTGCATTGCTGCCAGCACTGATCACAGCAGGAGCCAACTCCTCGAAGGAGCTGCGTGCCCTCGTGCCAGCACAGGAGCTGTGCCAGGCTCTTATCCCCCCCCTTATCTCCCCCCAAGTGCTCAGAGCTCTGCCCCAAGGCTCTGCTCCCAGCCTCTCAGGCAAGGACTGGGGGAGCTTTGGGTTTGATTTGAGTTTTTCCCCTTTGTGGCACCATCCAGAGCTCTGCTTCCCTGCAGGAGAGCAGGAGGGGCAGCCCCCCCTCCCCCCAACCACCCCCCACCTTGTTCCCGCTGTGCTCTTCCAGATGGATTTGCTTTTGATGAGGTGTAGCGTGCCATCGAAGCTCCTGTCAGGCAGCTCCGGCCTCCCATCAGCGAGGAGAGCAGTTAGCATGACTGCACTAATGGCAGCAGATTAGAGGAAGTGATTAACTTGCCTGACAAACTGCACTGAGTGCATTCTGCACAACCCCAGGGCTGGTGCAGTGCACGGCCCACGCTCCCCTTCACAGGGCTTTTGTCCCATCATTTTGCTTCCCTCTTACAGCAACCTGTCGCATTTCTTTTCCACCTTTGGCTGCAAGCTCTCCGGTCAAATCCTGCCCCTCTATTTCCAAGCTGGAATGACAATGCTGCCCTTCCCATCTGCGGGACAAGGGTGCATCCCCATGCAGCACAGCACCCTGCTCTTGGCTGTCACCCAGCACAGGGGGGTCCTGCAGCCATCCTGCTGCACTGGGATGGGTGACACCAGGCACTGCCATGTCCTGGAGCTGCCACCTCTTTGCTACCCGTGTGCTGCTGATCCTCATTTCTGCTCTCACCGAAGCAATCAAGGTGGCCTTGCTCTGCTCAGCGACTTCGCTCGGTGTCTCATTAGAGGAAGGAGTAGGAATTGATTTTTGATCTGTCGTGTTTCCCTCCAGCCCCTTCTCCTCCCTGGCTCGTGCCCCTGCCTGCCTCCAAAGCCAGCAAGGCATCACCCCAAACCCTGACCACGGGGCTCAGCCGAGGTCTCGCATCTCCCACTGGTTCCCTATGGGGAGCACTGCTTCTCTGCAGGTCTGCTCCGAGCAGCCCATGCCGTTTGGGATTCCCTCCTTCCTCCTTTTCCCTTTCTCCTTCTGTACCTAAAAGCCACTGCTGGGAAAGGGGGGTGCTGGGCAGGAGGGCAGGGATGTGCTGCTGCCAGGTGGGGCACAGATGGGGTGGGAGCTGCCTGCCTTACCCCTGCCCTCATTTTGGGGCCATTTCCCTCCAACCAGGTGGGCTGTTTCCTTCTGTCCTATTGCAGCAGGACCCCGGCCCCCCGCTCCCCACCCCCTGCTCTGCTCTGGCCTAAGAGGAAGCATCGATTTGGTGTCTTGAGGGGCAGTTCATCGCTTTCCTGATGCCTGATAGATTGGAATTGATTTCCAGAGCAATTTGCCTGAGCAGCTCAAGTCGGAGCGGTGGGACCCACGCTGCAGCACTCCTGCAGTGGTACAGATGCAAAAGGGTGATGGAGACAGCAGCTCTGCAGGGTTTTGCGCTCTCAGGTCCTTCACAACCTCGGGTTCATCCCCGTGCTGCCTCTCCCCAGGCTGTGCATGGGATCTCTGTGTGGAGAAGGGGTTTGGCAGCGCTTTGCTGCACGACGCAGTGAGTCACTGCCCCACGCCTGGCTCAGCATAGCGGTGGGAGTGAGACAGAGCTGCCGGCTGCTGGGAAGCTCGGGGTCCTTTCAGGAGATGTACATCCAAACCAAGTGCCTCTGCCTGTGCTTTCCACTGTTTCCCACCTGGGGTTTGACCCCTCCACATCTCCGTATCCCTGCTGGCAGCCATGCCCTGCGTTTGCCCCCTCTGGATTGGGCCATTCCCTCTGCAGTCCTATGCCTCAGTTTCCCCCTCAGATCTGAGGGCATCCCCCCAGGCTGCGATCTGGCTGCAGCCACATGGGCTCATCCCATCCTCGCTGCACTGCCTGGATCTGCTGCCACGTGGGTGAGAGAGGAGGCCACCACACACTGTGTGTTTGTGCCGTGCCACCCCTGCTGTATTTTAATCCAGTTCCTGAACTGCTGGCATCTCCCCCAGCCCCTCCCCACTTCCCCAGGCAACGCTGCTCAGGGGATGCCGCCAGCTCCGGCCCACTGCCAGGGGTCAGGGAGGAAGCTGGCAGCAGAAGGCAGCTTTGCCCAGCTCTGCTGGCCGTGACTCATCCTCGTGCATCGCGCATCCTCTGTGAGCTCACCCTCCGTGCTCATTTCCCCCCTCCACCAAAGCAAAGGCAGCTCCGTGAGGAGCGCTGGGACGAGGATGGGAGCAGCTCGAGGGGAGATGCTGAGCCAACGAGACAGCGCAGGAAAAAGGAGGGCTGGGAGGGTGGCTGTGGAAAGGGCTGGGGGCTGCAGGGGGCTGTGTGCCCATAGCCCAACTCACGGCCCTGATGATGGATGAGTCGGTGCTGCTGGTACCCGGCACGGAGCTCGTGGCTGGGGGAGCGGGGTGACCTCGCTTCCCTTTCTGTGTGTGTGGGTGTGATGACACCCAGAGGGGTGGGAAGGAGCTGCTGCTTTTCGTGGGGCCGGGCCAGATGGGCTCTCTGTGTTGAGACATGATTTGAGACATGGGAACTGAGCCGCTCGTGTCCCCGCTTTCAGAGCAAAGCCCAGGGCTGGGTGCCAGCCTGAGATGGGGCACGGCTGCCACCAACGTACCCCTATGTGCCCGGATGGATCCTGTGCTGCTTCCTGCCTTCTTGGCAGCTGCGGTGGCCAGGGCACATCATGGCTGGGGACAGGCAGGGCTGGGTCTGCAGGGACACATCCGGCATTGGGGGCACCGAGAGCTGCCAGCCCGTGGGGTGTCCTGGCATCCTGGCATGGTCCCAGTGGAGTGGGGCTGGGAACTTCCCTATGAAGCGATCAGTGGTTGGTGTTTTTTGTCTCCCTTGGATCCTCTTTAATGGAGAGAGAAAGGCTCTGTGTTGTGGGGGAGACCCCTGGGGATGGGGGGGGGTGGCATTACCACCGCTGTGCCACGGGCAGGGGTTGTATTGGGGTGGGCACTCTCTGCCCCACGCTGGGTCTCCATCAACCCAGGAGTGAGCAGATCACACGGAAGCTTTCAGCACAGCCGTCTGTGAGCTTTCGCTCCTCGTATTGCTCTGCACGAGGCTGCTGGGAGGCAGGGGGAGGGCATGCAGTGCTCCTGCTGTGATGTTCATGTGCTGGGACAGCCCCACCGAGCTGTGCCACATGGGCGTAGAGAACCCTCGTCTCACGCTTTGGCACTGGGTGAGCTGCTGCTGAGCCCCCCCCTGCAGCCCCCAGCCATTCAGAGGAGTTCCCACCAGGCACAGCTTGGGGCTGAAGCTCAGTGGGTGCCAAACGGGGACCAAGGGTTGCTGTGGGGGGGTGTCCCTTCTGACAGCAAAATGCCAGGCAAGGAATGACTGCTGGAGAGAAGCCAGAGTGCATCCTGGACAGAGCTGTGCCCTGAGCTTCGTGCTCCGTGGGACACCAGCACCCAGCGTCACACCTTGGCTGTGTTCATCAGGTCCCATAGCACAGCTCACCTTACCCCACTGCCCCATCCTAACACAGCTGCTTGGCTGAGCACAGCACAGCCCTTCATTCCCTCCCCCCCCCTCCTCCGATAGGTCCTGGCTCAAATCAAGCTGAGCGCATCCCCACGAGCATCACCTCCTGTTGCCCTTCCCCTATGGCTGCATCCCGGTGCCTTGCAGCAGCGTGGCAGAGAAGGGGTTACTGCAGCACGGGGCTCTCCAGGCCGTGTCCTCACGTGCTGCACACAGCAGCACTTTGCAGCTCAGCGGCTGCGGCGTTGCGGGGAAGGCGAGCGCATCTCCCGGCTGCCCTAATGGCCGGCTGTGTGGAGCTGCGTAGCTCCAAGGGCTTCTGTTCTTCCGCCTCCCTTTCTCCCCAAACGTAATCTCTGCTTCCCCTCCCCTCTCCCCGTTTGGTACAATTGCTTTCTCGGACTATTTTTCATGCTCTGCTAACTGTCACGGCTTTCACGGCCCGCGTGAGCTCGGCTGCTTCATGAAGATTTATGAAACTGCAGTAATAAACTGTGTTTGAAAGATCCTTTTTCTGATAAACCCCCGCCACACTGCTGGCAGGGGAGGGGGGGGGGGAATCAGAGCGGACCACCCTGCTGGATGCCCACCCCGCTGTGACTCTCACGGGGCGCAGGGCAGGATTTGGGGCTCCTCTCCCATCCACAGCACCCGGTAAGGAGGATGGATGGATGATCCTTGCTGCCCGGAGGGAGATTTCCAGGATTTCCCATTGGATTCTGGCTGCTGTGGGAGCACATCTGGAAGATGCTCATCCCTTCCCACTGATGGAATCAGAGGGGTGAAGCGGGGGTCTGCATCTCCTCTTTCGGGATGCTCGTGTTCTTGCTGGAGCCCAGAGAGGAGTTCAGGAGCGGATGCTCAGAGGTGGAAGAGCCCCCGTCGGCTCCCAGCTCTGCTCTGACCCGGTGCTGATTGTGCAGGGCTTTTCAAATCATCCTCTTTAGCAGTCGCAGAGAGACAGCGAGGTGGCGCGTTCCGCTCCCGGAGCGTGTAATCAAGGAGCAGGGAGCTGCATGCTGATGTGAGGCTCAGCACCGGGAGGGGGGTGGGAAAGAGTCAGGAGGGTGGCTGCCATGGGTGCTGGGCTCTGGGTTCTGTGATGGTGGGTGCTGTTCTGGAAGCTGAGTTTTGGGTGCTGAGCTCTGGGTGTTGGGTTCTGGGTGCTGGGTTCGGGGTGTTGGGTTCTGGATACAGGATTCTGGGTTCTGGATGCTGGGTGCTGTTCTGGAAGCTGAGTTCTGGGTGCTGCTTCTGGATGTTCGATTCTGGGTGCTGAGTTCTGGGTGTTGGGTTCCAGATTCTGGGTGCCGAGTGCTGGATTCTGGCTGTTGGGTTCTGGATGCTCGATTCTGGGTGCTGGGTTCTAGATACAGGGTCCTGGGTTCTGGATGTTGGGTGCTGAGTTCTGGATGCTGAGTTCTGAGTTCTGGAAGCTGAGTTCTGGGCGCTGGTTCTGGATGCTCGATTCTGGGTGCTGAGTTCTGGGTGTTGGGTTCTGGATTCTGGGTGCCAAGTGCTGGATTCTGGCTGTTGGGGTCTGGATGCAGGGTTCTGAGTGCTGGGTTTTGGATGCTGGGTTCTGGGTGTTGGGTTCTGCATGCTTGATTCTGGGTGCTGGGTTCTGGATTCTGGGTTCTGGCTGCTGGGTTCTGGCTGCTGGGTTCTGGCTGTTGGGTTCTGGATACAGTGTTCTGGGTGCTGGGTTTTGGATGCTGGGTTCTGGATATTGGGTACTGGATGCTTGATTCTGGGTACTGGGTTCTAGATATGGGGTTCTGGGTTCTGGAAGCTGAGTTCTGGGTGCTGGTTCTGGATGTTCGATTCTGGGTGCTGAGTTCTGGGTGTTGGGCTCTGGATTCTGGGTGCCAAATGCTGGATTCTGGCTGCTGGGTTCTGGATACAGGGTTCTGGGTGCTGGGTTTTGGATGCTGGGTTCTGGATTCTGGGTGCTGAGTTCTGGGCACTGGGTTCTGAGTGCAGCCCCTGCGCATCTCCACTGCTCTGCCCCCCAGACAAGCACTCTGTGACCAGCTGAGGGCAGGAGGGCCTTGCAGCCCCATAGCAGCCCCACAGCGAGCAGCGTGGTTTGGGGGCTGTCACACAAAGGGAGAGATGCACACAGGTAGCTCCATACCCAGCTGTCACCTCCATGGTGACATCATCCATCCACCCATGTGCTTTTTGCACACCATCACAGTGCAGGGATGACACGGGGACTGGGCTGAGCTGTGCTGGGATGGATCAGGAGTTGCAGTGCTTGCTCAGATTCTGCTGTCAATGCAAGGAAGGGTGTCCCAGGGCTTTGGTGTCCCAGGGCTTTGGTGTCCCAGGGCTTTGGTGACGCAAGGCTTTGGTGTCCCCAAGGCTTTGATGACCCCAAAGCTTTTGCTGGGGGCTGCACTGATGTCACCACCTGCCGTTTATCTTGCTCCACAGCTTCTGCTCTGAGCAGTTTCTCTTGTATTCCCACAATCACCCAACGCACAGCAAACCCCTCCGTATGACCTTGAGCAGCCGAGTGGCGTCGGCAGCGCAGACAGAAATCCTGTCCCACATTAATAACACAATCGCTCGTTATAAAGCTGATATGTTGGGCTGATAAATAATTAAGGGAAAAGGAAAAGCTCTCTATGATTCGCTTAGCGGGAAGGAAGGGGGAAAAGGAAGGAGATGAATAATGAATCAAGGTTAAACGGGAGTGAAAGGAAAGCCTCACGGTGGTGAATTCCCGCAGCAGGAGCGCTGCAGGTTGCCAAACAGTTGGAGCTGGTGGTCGTGGGGTGACGTGGGCTGGGCAGCACGAGGTCCCCGAGCTCAGCAGCAGCACTGGGACGGATGGGGCTGAGTGCCACGGGGTTGGGCGCTCCGCACTCACTGTGTTGGTGATGGGTTTTGGCAGCAGGCAGGGACTTCCAGGCATGAGTTACACTCGTGGTGTGTGAGCAGTCGGCACGGCTTCCCCGGGGATTAAAGTCATGGCGTGATGCTGATGAATGGCTGTGGTGGTGAAGGGATGAGCGCTGCCAGCATCCGCTGTTGAGCTCTGCGAGGGCTGGAATGGCTCTGGGGGGTCCCCGGCCACAGGCAGCAGCACGGTGCAGCACTGATGGGACGATGCAAGCCTCCCCCAGCCCACCTTTCATTTTCTTTTTTGGTCTGTCCGTGTGTCTGTGTCCCTCTGTCTGTCTGTGCCGCAGGACGGTGCCCGGCTCCTGTGTCTCGTCTGTGCCGTTTTGGTACCCTAGCGCTGTTCATTCCATGTTTCAGCCCAAATATTGGGGTCTTGGTAGCACCCGGCCCCTCAGTCCCCCCCGTAGCCCCCAGCCCTGCCTGAACCCCCTGCCCTCATCACCCCCACCATCACAGCGGGACAAAACCCTGCACCCCTCCCACCCCCACCGCTTGCATCCCACCAAGGGATGACCCCACACCCGGCCGGGCTCAGCCACATTTAACACCACCCCTCGCCCCCGTCCCCACACCGCAGCATCCCCAAACCCACCAGGGGGCTCCCCCTCACCCCGTTCTGCTCTCCCTCCCCGTGCAGATCCCGACAGGACCAGCGCCCACATGATCTCGGCCGACGATGCCGAGTACCCGCGGGAGTACCGCACTTTGGGCAACGGCACGCGGCGCTTCTCCAACGTAGGCTTGGTGCACACCTCGGAGCGCCGGCACACCGTCATCGCCGCCCAGAGCCTCGAGGCCCTCACCGGCCTCCAGAAGTCGGAGATGGAACGCAAACGGGACGCCTTCATGGACCACCTGAAGAATAAATACCCGCAGCACGCGCTGGCGCTGCGTGGGCAGCAGGAGCGCATGCGGGATCAGGTAAGGGGTGTTTGACTGGGGGGAGAAGGGGGAGAACAGGACCCTCCTCATTTGGAGAAGTGGGGGGGCTCATAGGGGGCACGGCATGGGCAGGAGCAGCCCTTCTCGTTGACCTCATTGCAGTGTTTCAGTACCTAAAGGGAGCCTGCAGAGGGGAGGGGAGTCAACTCTTGGAAAGGGTTGATAACAGCAGGACGAGGGGAAATGGTTTGAAGTTGAGGGAGGGCAGATTGAGGTTGGATGTCAGGAGGAAGCTCTTTATTGAGGTGCTGGAACAGCTGCCCAGAGAGGCTGTGATGCCCCGTCCATCCCTGGAGGTGTTCAAGGCCAGGTTGGATGGGGCCCTGGGCAGCCTGAGCTGAAATTAAATGGGGAGGTTGGTGGCCCTGCGTGTGGCAGGGGGTTGGAGATTCATGATCCTTGAGATCCCTTCCAACCTTTGCCATTCTGTGATTCTCACACAGGCTGGGGGTCTCCAGGTAGATTTTTTTTCCTTGGCTGAGATGAAAGATGTGTGCACAGCATCTCCGTGCACGCAGGTGGAGCGGTTGGTGTGCCAGTCATGAGCTGTGTGTCTTCACCCTGCTGAAGATGGGTGAAGGAGGGGGGGGCTGACATAGTGGGGACCCCAATCCTGCTCTCTGCAGCTTCCTGTTGCAAATGGGGGAGGTTGGTGCTCAGCCGCGGGCAGACCTGACCTGAGGGGGATGCGGATGCTCAGAGCCAGGGCGACGTGGGGCGCCTCCTGGGACGGGGGTCTCCCATTCTGCCTGGGAGAGGGCAGGGAAGGGCAGGGCTGTGAGGCAGCAAGGGGCTGAGGCTCTGTCCCAGTGCACAGCACAGTACTGTGCAGGGCAGGGGCTGCACAAGGGTCAGGTGCTCTCAGAGCTCAGGATTCCCTGTGTTCGGTGCTCCCACAGTTCAGTGCTATCAGGTTCGGTGCCCACATCCCTGCAGGGATGTCCCTTGGCTGTGGGTTCCCAGGGATTCCATTCTCCCCCAGGGCCCAAAGGCGGCGGGGATCTGCAGAAGAGACACCAGATTTCATGCCCCCACCGTGTGGCAGTGGGGAGGAGTGACCCCCAGCCACACGTTCCTACCAAAACTATCATTTATATGGAAAATAAAGCACAGGAGAGGGCGAGCAAGGAGCAGCTGCAGGAAGAAATCCTATATCATCTCCAACTAGACACCTCCCCGTGGGGTGAAGGCAACAGCTCCCAGACTGTCTCAGCAGAAAGAAACAGAGAAAGAAATCGAGCTGCATAAGGAAAAGCAGCAGCTCCCACACTGCAGCCCCTATCCTGGCTTTGTGGGGCTGGCAGGGCAGCACCGGGGGGTCCCCCAACGCAGCCCCTCTCCGTGCAAAAGGTCGTTGGTTCAGGGCTGGATGCAAAGGGGAGCAGCGCAGCCCTGCAGTGCGTTGCAGCCTCCAGCTGTTGGCAGAGGTTGCAAGGAGCTGAGGGCTGCTTTGAGAGTTTTCCTTGCAGCAAAGTGCACCCCGCTCCTCTCTCTCTCCGTGCAGAAGCGATGCTGGGTGCTGGTGCAACCTGAGCAGGGTGAGCACGAGGTGCAAGGTGTGCAGCCACCCCTTCTGCTCTGCAGCGATGTTTGTCGTTTACCTCTCAGTAATTAACCAGGAGTCTTCCCCTCGTTATTACAGTGGATTAAAGACTTCTTTTTTTCCTTAAGGCAGCAGCTGGGGAAAGCAAATCTGCCCGGTGTTGGCTCAGGGTTGGGAGGCTTTAGAGGATTTTAGAAAGCAAGTGAGAAACTTTGGGGTTTGGAGCATCCTCTGTGCTTGGGAATGGCTGCGGGGCGGAGGGCCGTGCGTTTCCAGCGAGATGGGAGGATGAGAATAAAAACAGTGGGAACCTGGGTGTAAACCTTTAGGTGACATCGTGGTACGGCCCTGTAATGGAACCATCACCCACGGGGCGCTGCGGAGGGGTGCGAGGTGGCGGCTGCTGTAAAACCCGCGTAGGAAAACGTTTGTTCGATGGGTACAGCAACAGCAGGGGGTGGGAGACGCGCAGATCTGCAGCGCTGCTGCTTCACTTTGGAACCGATAACCCCCAACCCGTGCAGATGCGTGCATCCCCAGCGCTCCCCAAGCACCATCCCCCCCCTTCCCCCCCCTTCCCCCCTCCCCTCCGGGGGTCCCGATTCGCACACAGCCCTGCGGCTGCGGGGTCTTTTGGAGAGCAAAAATCGTAGCAGAGGGAAACGAACGCAGCAGCGCCGCGATGGGAGCACAGGGATGGGGGGGGGGGTTTACAAGCATGGGTGCGCGTGCATGAGCGCGCGTGCATGCATGCCTGCGTGTGCGCGCAGCCGCAAGCGCGCGTGCGTGCGCACAGGTGCGGGCACACGTGTGTGTGTGTTTGTGTGCGCGCCTCCACGTGCACGCGCGCTCCTCCTCCTCCTCCGGGAGCGCGCACCGCCGCGTGGCGGCCCCGCGACAGGTGGAGTCGCGGTTGTCATGGAAACCGCACCCCGCGGGAGGGGCGGGCGGCGGGGCCGGAGCGGAGGCCGCAGCAGCGGCGGAGGAGGCGGTGGCGGCGGTCGCTGCTCCGCGCAGCGCTGCGCTCCCGGGCCCCGCCCGCCCCCGGGCCGCGCTGCGACGCGGAGAGGAACGGAGGCGGTCGGGGCTGAGCGGAGCGGAGCGGGCGCACCTGGTGCAGGTACCGAGGGGGTGATGTCTGTCTGTCTGTCTGTCTGTCCGTCCGTCTGTCCGCCCGCCCGTTTTCCCATTCCTCCCCCTTCCCTCCCAGCGTCTCCCGGTATCCCTTCCCTATATCCTCTCCTTCCCCCATCCCGCTCACCTCCGCCTTTCCCGGTGCTCTCCCATGTATCGTCCACCTCCACCCTTTCCCCTTCCATCTTTCTACCTCTCCGCCCCCCATCCCGCTCTGCTTCACCCATTTCCTCTCTTTCCCCCCCGTTCCTCCGGACCCTCTCATGTCGTTCCTCCCCCCCCCCCCCTCCCCCCCCCCCCCGCGCTGTACCCCGTCCCGGTGCGCGGAGCTGCGAGCCGATCGCCCCCGGCCCCGCTCGGCCTCCGGAGGGCGAACGCTGCGGGCGCTGCAGTGGCGGAGGAGCGGCCGAGGAGCAGCGCACGGTGCGGCCCCGCGGGCTCTGCGCGTTCCTCTCCGGTTCGTTCAAAGAGGGGGCTGTGGGGGGGGGGCTGAGCCCCGCTCCTTTGGGGATTTTGCGGGGAAGAAGCGGCTGCGGAGCGGCTCTGAATGCGGCAGTGCGGGCGGCAGCGGCCGCAGCCCCCCCCGGGTTGGGGACAACGAAGGGGCACCGCTCGTCATCCCAACCCCCCCCACCCCCCCCTATCCGGAGCGCTCCCGGCCCGATGCCGCCTGACCTCCCGGTGCCCATCACACGGCCCCGCACCCTCGGTGCTGCTGGGGGGCGCGCAGTGCCAGCAGCCTCTGGGACCCCCCCGGGGAGGTGGGAGTGGGAAGGAGGAGGGCCGGCTCCAGGTGCTGCCCGGATCGCATCCCCTGTGCAGGATCGCACCCGGCTCTGCCCCCGCGGGGCCGCCGGTGGATTCCCGCGGATCTCCTTCCTCCCTTACCTCTCACGTCCCTTTTGTGCCCGTCCACCTACGCGTGCCGTTGCCATCGTTACCCCGCAATTCGAGCTGCCCAACTTCTCCCGGGCTTCCTGCCTACCCCCCCCCCTCCACACACCAAACCCTGACCCCCAGCCCCGCTCCCCGGCTGGGGGGGGGGGGCAGCACCCCCTCTACCTCTCCCTGCCCCTATGGAACCGGGATTCCCGCTCAGTGACATCCCCTCCCCCCCTCATCCCCCACCTTTCTGCATGGGGCTGTTGCAGCTCCCCGTGGATCCCCCAGTCCCGGAGGGGTGCCTGAGGCTTGGAGGCTGCGTTGCAAGCAGGGGGGGTTGCACGGCTTATCCTCAGCAGCGCTCTCCCCTCCCCGCCCCCCCCCCCCCCCCCCCCCCCGAGATGCGTCGCTGCGTGCCGGTGCGTTTCTGCAAACAGCCGTCGTCGCTGCTTTGCTCTGTATTGATGTGGTGAGAAGGGAGGGCTTGGGGAAGAGCCAGGAGCACAAACGCGGTGGTGCCTGAGTGCGTTCCTGCTCTGACATCACCTGAGCTGCTCCAGAGGGAGCTGAGGGCTGGAACTGCTGCTTACGGTGGGCTCCGTGCTGTGGATGCAGGCAGGAGCTGCACGCAATGCCCTGAGCCTTCCTCGCTCACCCCGTGCTGCCGTGCCCGGCTTGCAATAATTACAGGACCTCAGATAACGATATCTGCAATGCACAGCCTCGGTGTCTCTCTTGGCTGCTTCTGGTTGCTGTTTGCATTCGGCTCTACGTGGTCGTTCCGTTGCTTCGGCTTCGGTTCTTCTCGTGCTGAAAAGCGTTAAAAACTTTTAACACGGAGAAACGGCTTCAATCCACTTTGCCGGTGTATTTCGGGGAGGTTTTTGTTTGTCAAGACGTTGTGCCCGAGGGGGAGACTCTATCAGAAACTGCAACAACTGGAAATGAGTTAATTAAAAAGCCAATGAGAGCGCTGCTGTCCCTCCCCCCCCCCGGCACGGCGTGCTGGGATGCCGCTGCTGCCCGTTTCGGAGGGACGCGTTGGTGCTGCCTTGTTAATCAGTGACAGATTTGCGCCATAATTGCTAACCAGGAGCAGCCTGCCTCGGTCAGAGCGGTGACTTGCTTGGATTTCATTCACCCTGGACAGCTTTTCTCCACAAGGACTGTGGGTTTAAGTCTGATGTTCTTTGCTGCGTTCCCCCAGCTCTGGCTTTCCTCTCATCAGCAGCGTTTGCTGGTGCGGCTCTGTGAGCGTTGCTGCTTGCACGGGTTCCCTCGTGGCCGTGGGTTCCAGCAGATCCGAGGTTTGCATGGGTTCTCTGCCCCTGAAATGCACGGCTGTGTTGGGGAGGGCCCGGATCCTCCTTAGTCCCTCGTTTTGCAGCTCCGTGTACATGACATTCATTGTAATTATAATCTCAGCCTTTGTAATTCTCCCTACCGTCGGCACGGCTCGAGCTGCCTGTTTTATCGCGCGGAACAAGGCTGTCGTTTCCAATCCTCTCTCAGACCATTATCTGCCTTTGATGCTTTTGAAGAGTCAGGGACGCTTTCGTTCTACCTTGGCCTCCTCCTCTCCCCTCTCCCTTCGTGCGAACCCCCAGCAGGGCGGCCTGCAGGGCGCAGGGACCGTCCCAGCCCTGTCCCCGTAGCGCAGCGTTTGCCACAGGGGTGGCATTTTGCTTCGGGAGAGGCCAGGTTGGTAGAAAATGAGCTCAACCGGGCGCAGTGCCTGCGAGGACAGATGGAGCCTGAGGTGCCTGTGCGGATCTCTGCCCTCAGAGCATGGCAGATCGGTTGCTCTGGGCCAGCATGGGGTGACCCCCCCCCTCCTTTCCCTTTCCCCCCCTCCCTTCAGACCTTGCAACCCAATGGTTGCTCCTGTGCACAACGGCTCAGCACTGAGCCATGCAGCCACCTGCAGAGGTGCCCTCCTGGTTCTGCTTGGGCAAGGATTTGGGTTTTGTGCTCTGTGACCGTCAGCATCACTTTGAGGTCACGGAGCTGTGGCTGTGGGGCAGTCTGGGTGCCTGTGGTCGCTTCCAGAACATTCCCCACCTGCTGCCCTGGCACAGGGGAGGGGTTCAGATGAGCTGGATGTGGCTGGGATGTAATGGATGGGCTTTGTGATAAGCCTGTCCAGTCATCCTAAAATAATAAATAAAATGCTGCTGCTGTGAGATAGGATCAGCAATATTGGGGATGGGGAAAATCACTGCGGCTCTTCAGCAGCGAAATGAAGGGAGCGGAGGGAAGGGGCAGAAGGAGCCATTCGAGAGCATCCGCTCCCACTTTGTGGTTGGGTCCTTTGGGGTCGGGGGGCTGCAGCCACATCCCTGGGCTGAGGGCTGCCCTGCTCAGCGCTGGGTCTGTGCGCTACCTGAAGGCATTTGGAGGCAGCTCTCATTTGGGCAAGTTCTGTGCCCAGGGTGGCTCCTGTGGCTGCTGTCTGTGGGCTTCTGTTCCTGGTGCTGCTTCTGAGTCACAGCTTGCCCTTGGAAAAGACCTTTGTGCCTCCAGGCTTGCCTGCGTGAGCAAACAGCAGCGCTGGGCTTGAATCGCTCCCAAAGCAGCCTCGGTTTGTTTGATGCAGAACTTGTGGGTCTGCTTGTGTCTGGTGGAATATTAATGTCAGTGCATCAGGAGGACGTTGCACTGGGATAAGAGCATCTTGCTGAGGCTGTAGGTGTGTCTAAAAGGGGATTTAGGAGAAGGTTTTGTGTTTGTACGGCAGGCTTCTGTTCCCACTGTCAGGGTTTGTTTATGTACACAGAGCTGAGTCCTGCACAGCTGGTCAGGGAAGGGTTAATGCCCCGGGATGGAAGCAAAGCTTCCTATTGGGAGCTCCTGTGTGATCCCAGAGCACAGCAACAGGGATGGCAGCAACGGGATGGGCAGCACAGGGTCCTGGGAAGGGAACCCGCTTGGTGCTGAGGGCGAGCTGAGCACGGTGGGGAGATGGGTGGCTGTGAGCAGGGAGGCAAAGAGAAGCCGCCGAGAACTCTGATCCCAATAAAAGGGGGGAAGAAGCCGCCCTGCAGGCGTTCCTCCCACCCCAGCCATTCGTGGCACATCCTCAGCCCCGTCCTGGGGAGCTGCCCTGGGTGAGGCTTTGCTGTGAGCATCCCTGGGAGCTCTGCATCCATTCCTGATGCTCATCAGCGGGTGTTTGGGGAGTGCTTTGCAGCGTGCAGGGCTGCAACCGATGCCAGCTCCCATCACTGGCTGCAGCACATTGCAATGACACCGGTGGAGACGCTGCAAAGAAGCACCGGAGGGAGGTAGCAGGGGCAAGCAGGGTTGAAGGGGGGGTAAAGGGGGGATTTTAAGATGCTTTTAAGACTGAAAACTGTTCTGGCTCCCTGGCAGCAAGCTGGGTGGTGAGCATGGGGCTGAGCCACGCTCCCTTTGCACTCAGCTGCACGCCTCACTGCCTGCACAGCCCCCCCCAAACCCCATCTCCAGCCCTTGCCTGCAGGGAGGGGGATGCTGAGCAGAAAGGAGAGCAGCTTGAACGCAGTCAGCAATTCTCAAAGGGAAAACGAAACTCAAACCAGAATCTTAATGGTATTTTTTGTTTGTTTGTTTGTTTCCTTTTTCTTTTCTGTTGTTGTTTTTTGTTTGTTTTCCTTCGTTTCGTCGCTTTATTTTGTTGTCGTTGGCAGCCCAACTACTGGAGCTTTAAGGTCAGTATTTCTGATTTTTTTGGTCATGCTTTGGTTTGACTGCATGCACTTCTCCACCTGTGCCTCATCTGTGTCCATGCAGGGGGTGGGAGCTGGGGGCTGTGCTCAGGGTTGCTGCGCCAAAGAGGTGCGTTACTCAGCTTCAGCTCGTGAGAAGGCTCTTGTGCTCCAGGTCGAGGCGTTGTGTGGAGGTGAAACTATTCCCTGAGAGAGAGGAATCCGTGCCTTGCCCTCCCTTGGGCCGCAGGCGATCCGTGCTGCTTTGCAGTCGCCTCACTGCTGCAGGGATGAGAGCCGAGTCCCCTTAACAGCAGGAAAAGGATGGAGCAAAGCCTGTTGCAGGTGGATTCTGAGCTCAGCAGGACAGCTGCCTGCCCCCCGGGCGCTCTTATGGCTGTTGGTAGGGTGGCTGTGGGTCCCAGGTCGGTCGGTCGGTGCTGAGCGCAGCCGAGGAGCGGCGAGGGATGCGGTGCTCACTGATACCTGCACCCAGCATTGCGCAGAGCAGACCCAGCGCCTTGCAGGCCGTCGCCCCGTTGCCTGGGGGTGCAGAACGCGTGGCCCAGAGCTGCCTTCCTCCCTCCTCCTCTTCCTCACGGGGCTGCAATGGCAGCGCTTCAAGGCCGGCAGCGTTGCCGGCTGACCTTGGCACGCCGTCATGGTGGGTCTGCTCTTCCTGTGGATAAAACAGGCGCTGTGCTCGGCTGGCAGCTCCGAGCTGAGGAGTCATCAAACACATAATGTGAGCACTTGTTCCCAGTGCTCGTTCCTGAAGTGCTCGCAGTGCAAAACGCGTGCGAGCGGCAGCTCTGTGCACATCCAGCTGTCTGCGTCCTCCCTGCTCTGACATTTCCTGGGCCTGAAGGGGTGGCACAAAAGCTCTGATTTTCATTATTATTATGTTTTTTTTTTTTCCCCCTTTCTTTTCTTGTAAGGAATGAAATGGGGATGAGCTCTGAGCGCCAGCTGTCCCCAGAGCAGTTGGGTGTATGCAGGGAGCATTGCTTCACCCAGCAGCGCTTTGCATTGCAGGCAGAGCATCCCATGTGGGACTGCATGCAGCTAAATCTGCCCAGTGCTCTGCACCTGGAAGCTGCTGACCTGGGTGTCAAGGGAGCCCTGTGCTAGGCTGATGTGTGGAGCAGATGCTGGAGGCTGCCTCGCAGCCACGTGTGTCCTGGGGTCTCCTGGCTGTGCCCCCCTCCTTGGCCAGGGAGCCACCATCCTATGGAAAAGAGCCACAGAGGGTCCCAGGCAGGACCTGCTCCCCTCACCCCTGTGTCCCTGCTGCGTCCCCCCTTTCACCCACAGGCAGCTGCTGGCTGCAGATCTGGGGCTCTCCAGGTGTGGGCTTTGGTTTGCCACGCTCAGGATGGAGATGAGGAGATGCTCCTGGTTGTCGGTCTCACTGCGGAGAGGGTCTGTCCCCAGCTGTGGGGTCTTCTTCCCACACACCCCATTGTGTGTCTGCCCCCTAAAGCAGCCCAGTGCATCCCTGAGCCCTCTGCCCTGGCACCTCATTGGCTCAGCTGCCGGTCCCTTTGCCCCCCTGCCATGTGTTTTGTCAGCACCCACAACCACAGCGATCCCCGTTGCATTTTTGGGTTGTTCAGGACCCTCCTCCTGGGATCTGCAGGCTGGGATGACTCCCAGAGCCCAGCCCTGCTGCTGACTGGTGCAGATTGAGGGTACCTGTGTGTGTGTGAGCACAGCCCCCTGCAATTCCTTGTCCCCTTCTCTCCCATCCCCTTCTTGCTGCTTTCTCATGCCCAGCTTTCCTTCCGCTCCCCGGCGGCCCTGAAGGATGCAGTAATTTGCTTATTTTTGGAAGATGCTGTCACACGAGGCAGCACCACCATTGAGCAGAGGATTGGATGCAGGGGGGAGTGAAGGGGGGGAAGTGGGTTAAAACAGCCCCGAGGAGGCAGGATGCTGCCCTCACCCCAAATCCACCTCCTGCCGCCCATCCCCAGCACAGCCCCATCCGCAGGCACAGCTCAGAAGGATGGATCACGCTCATCTCTGCTGTTTTCCTGTTGCTTTTCTCCTGGATGAGCCTCTTTCAGGCTTGGGAGGAACAAGCTCAGGAAAAGCAGCCAGGCTTCCTCTGTAGGGTGGCTGTGCTCATCCTTCCCATGGGATGGGAGTCACCCCCAGCACCAGGAGGTGGGGTGTCCCTGTCCCAGCTCTGGCTGTGCTGGATTGGCGCAGCTCTCCGGGGTTCCTTAGGAGCACCTGCTGCTCCATCCCATCCTATTGGGCAGCAAGCAGCAGTTTGGGGAGCTGACGCTGTGGGGGAACCCCACTCCATCCCGTGCACATCTGGCGGCTGCGCACATCTGGCGGGACGGCCCCTTCCTTTAGTCAAGGGGTCTGGTTTAAAAGACTAATCCGATTGGGACACTAATCCTGTTAACATTGAGATCGGGATTAATGCTGGGTTAATCGGGATAATCCTGACAAAATGGTGAGCATTAGGCGCTGGGTGAATTATTGCTGTGCCGTGAGCAGGGGCGCTTTTGGTTCGGGGGTGAGATGCAGGTGGGATAGGAGGGATGGCCACGGAGGGAACCCCGTAGGTGGCTGCACCCTGACCGCCTTTGCTTTGCTCTCAGAGCACCCGGAGCAGCACCCCGGCCCTGTGGTGCTCAGCCCCACTTTCCTCCTGTTCTCACTCCTTTGTTTTCACTCTTGTGCACCTTCAGGAGGTTCACAATCCCCCGCTGGATTGATTCGTGCTGAGCTTCAGTGCTCTGGGCTGCGCCGGAGCAGCGCACGAGGCTCAGCGTGGCCATTGGTGTGCAGGGAGCTGGGGGTGCAGGAGGGGCTGCCGCAGTGTGTGCTGCCCCCAGGATGCTCCCCGAGGGCTGTGCAGCCACAGGAGCCCGCAGGGGCCGTGTCCCATTACCTGGGCTCTGCCAGCAGACCGTGCCACCTTTCACTCCTGGCCCATCAATAATGAAGGATGAGCAGAGTTCGTTAGCAATGAATGAATGAAGCGCTCTGTGACGCAGCGCGTCGGTTTCGTCTTTCCTTCTTCTGTTTGCAGATGGGTGGGAGCTGCTCAGGGCAGCAGCAGCAGCAGCGCTCCCAGTGCTGTGCTTCAGGGCTCCCTGCCCAACCCCAAGCACCCCAGTTGTGAATGCAGGCCGGCCTGGCTGCAGTACAGCAGCAATAGGACGGGACGAGGCAGGCGGCACTGCAGGCAGAACGTCCAGAAATCCCCACCCTCCAACTTCTGTTCCTGCTTCAGGAAAAGAAAAAAAAGAAAGGAAAAAAACCCTTCAAAATTGCAATTAAATTTTCCTTGGAAGCCTCGACAGCAGCAGAGCTGCGGGAGGCACAGATGTTGTTTTGCTCCCAGCTTTGCTAACAGCTTTGCTTGCTGCTGACCCTCTGTTGGCAGCGTGGGGATGAGCGGCTGCAGCCCTGCATGTCCCAAGGGATCCCAATCCAAGCTCCATGTCCCCGTGCCATGGAAGCCCTCCAAGGAGTGCATCACAGGAGGATGAAATGGGGCTCTGAGCGGCACGCTGTGAGCGGCAGTGAGCTGTGAGTGTTGGGGATTACATGCAGTGTCAATGCGAAGGCTTTTGCAGGTGCGTGGGGTGAGGGGGCTGTGGCAGCTGGGTTCCTCCATCCCTTTGGTGCTGATGTCTGCCCGCCTGGGAGCTGAGATGCCCTTGGCAGCTCTGCTCCGTGCACTTTTTGCTTTGCTCATCCCTGGCCTCGCCTGATCGTGGCGGTGCTGCAGCGTTCCTTCAGCTCAGGTGGCCAAAGTGTGGGATTTTAGGGCAGAACTGCAACGCCGTCCCTGAGGGCTGCGCCTATGGCTGGGGATGGGCCAGAGGATGGAGCATGATGGAGAGCATGAGGAGACCTTAGTCCACATAGGGTCCCATTGCCCCCGTCCTGCCCCCACCTGTGCCTGCGGTGCTCCCCATACCTTCCCATGGCTTGTGCCAACCTGTCCCCCCCTCCCCTCTCCCTGGTTGGGTCCCCTTCCCAGCCCAGCCCCATCCAGCACAGTGCTGAGCTCCGGTCCCTGTCCTGAGAACGCAGTGCTCCACCAGATGGGACTGCACTCAGATGCAGGATTAAGTGCTGAGAAGGGGATTACAGGGAGTTAATCCAGATCCGTGTCCAACCAGGGGCCGCAGCCGGGCTGTGCGCATGCAGTAAATAACCAGTCGCGGTGCTTGGCTCAGGGCTGGGCTCACCAGCTCCATGCCAGCTGCTGCCCAAGCTGGGTTGGATTTCAGAGACCTTCTCCTTTATCCTGAAGCAAAGGAAACGCAGAGGGGCTGGGGAAGCTGGGGGGGACCCCTCCAGGCTCCGTGCCACCGCAGCAGCAGCGCGATGCTCATTGAGCCCAGCTCCCCCCAGCACTTTGCAGTGCATCATCCCTGCGAGTGCAGCACGATGTGCTGTGAGCACGGCAGGGCTGGGGGCAGCTGCAGCCCCCCCATGCTGCTGCCCAGCTCCAGCCCAGCCCAGCCTGCAGGGTCCTGGGGAGAGGCTGCGCTCAGGGCTGGATGCTGCCTGCAGCAGTAACACGGCGAGGGCTGATCCCAGCCCACTGCAAGGCCAGGTTGGTGCTGGTGGGGGGGGAAGGGGGGCTGGGAAGGGCTGGGCTGGGGGGGGGGGAGATGGGAGCTTCGTCTCTGTGTTGCCAATGGTGTTCTTCCCATGGCTGAGGCAGGGCACTGATTGTTGGGGGGTCAGCAGAGAGCCGAGTTAAGGTGTGAGGTTGGTGCTGGTGGTTGTGAGCCTTGGTGCTCTGCTGTGTCCCTGTGTTTTTCTCAGTTCTTCTTTCAGAAGGGCAGGGTGAAGCCCTTCGCTGCTCCTCTGCCTCGGTTCTGCTCCCTTTCCCTGTTCCCTGCCTCCATCCCAGTTCTCCATCAGTGGGATGGGGGGATGGCTGTGGGTCCCATCGCTGCCCCCACCTCTGACCACAGCTGGAGCCACAGCTGGAACCTGGGAGTGGGGAGGGAGGAGGTGGGAGGAGGAGAGCAGCATCCTTGCCCAGCCAGGCAGACAGAATGGAACTGCCTCAGCGCTGACAGGAAAGGGATTGTTGGAAGTTTTAGAGCTGAAAGAATCACTTAATTGTAGCTTATTTTTAGCTCCGGGGAGATAAAAGACAAAGCCCCCCCCCCAAGTCTCCCCCTTCCCCCATCCCACCTCTTTTACATAAGACACAGAACCAAAGCAGCACCCAGGATGGGGGGGTGGTCTGTGCCCGCTGCTGCAGGAGGGGGTTTGCAGCCACCCTGACCTCAGTGCCCATCACCACCCCACTCTGTGGGTGCTTTTAGAGCTTCCTTTCCCCACTCTGTGCCCGGAGCTGCAGCATTACCATCCACCTGTGGCCTTGGGCAGCTTTTGTTTTGCTTTGGGCAGCTTTGTTTTGCTTTGGGTAGCAGCACTCCTCTGCTTTTCGTTCACCTTCTGCCCCTGAACTCCTAAGAGCGCAGAGCAGCTCCAGCTGCATTAACCCTGTGCTGCAATTTCAGGCAGAAATGGGTCATCTCCCAGCACGGCATTGCAGGGGCAGCCGGGGGGAGCTCCTCCCCCTCCATCCTTCTGCTCCTGGGTTCAGGCACCATGGGAAGGGTCTCGATGCCTGGGGTATGGGGAGATGTGGGGCTCCTCGGGGGCAGAGCTGGAGCTAAGCTGCCCCTGGGGGACCCAATGCCTTTGCTCCACGGTGCTGCTGGAGCTGGGGTGCCCCCACCTTGCACCCAGCCTGGGGTCAGGCAGCAGCGGATGCACGGCCACGAGCATCAGCTCCTTCCACAGCACAGCAACAGCATGGAGGTAGATAAGGCCCCTGGGATGAGAGGTGCTCTGCGAGGAGGAGGATGTTCCGCTCGTTGCTGTGTGCTTTGATATCTCACTCCTCAGCTGTGTGATACGGTCGGGGCCAGGAGAGGAATCAGGTTTCCATTCTGGAGTCATTGCTTGGGTTTGATGTCGGGTTTCGATGGATGCTCTGTGCCAGCGCCCTGCACGCAGCCCTGGCAATGCTTGGCCAGGTGAGGTGTTCCCCACAAGGGCTCTGTGGGGCTGTGGGTGCCCCCTACCCTTCATTGACTCCCAGCAAGGCAGGATTGGACTCCCCTGGGCATCTCCAGGCAAGGAGAAGCGTGGCTCTGGATGCTTGTTTGAGCCTTGTTACCTGAGAGAGGGAGAAGTCATTAGTGAGGCGCTGCAATAAAACACAATTCCCCTGAAGTCAGCTCATTAATGGTCCACAGGAGGCCAAGGATGTGGCTGTGGTGCTCTGCGGGTGTCCCAACCCTGGGGGTGCCTCCCCCTCATCAGCCCATGTGACAGAAAGGGCAGAGGAAGAGCATCAGGGTCTGCTCACCCCTCTTACAGCAGCACAAAGTGGGTCGAGGCACCCATTCTGCCCCACTGCCCACTGCAGGGGCAATGCTGGGGTCCTGGGGATGTGGGGTGGCCAGCACTGGGGGGTGCCATGGGGGGGTCTGGGGGTCCTGGGGACGTAGAGGGATGCGTGCCATGGAGGTGCCCTGCAGAGGGGTGTGCTGGGGGCTGTGTAGTGCTGCTGGTCCCTGCTTGGGTTGCTGTCTGAGCACGTGAGGCTGAGCATCAGGCTAATGATCAGAACAGTCCCTTCCGGGCTAAAAATCCATTAATTTTCATCTTGCCCTCTTTTTTTTTCCTTTTTTTTTTCCTTTTTTTTTTTTTTTTTGGTGGATGCCACAACGAGCTCCATCAGAGCAGCTTAATTGCTTGAGGTCAGCCAAAGCCGTGGGGCAGAGGGCAGGAGGGGTCTGGTTTCACCTGGGGGAGGGAGGGGGTGGGCAGCTCTCCCCGCAGAGTGCAGCAGGGCGCAGTGCTGCCGTGCTCACACACCACGTCCCATAGCAACAGCGATGCTACATGGCAACAGCAATCCCCACCACCCTGCTGTGCTGAGGATACAGAGAGCCAGAGACCCCCCCCCACCTCACCCCCGGGGTGACAGAGCACTGGGGATGGGGGTCAGCCCTGAGCCCCCCATCTTTTGCTGCTGCAGGGCCCCCCCACGTGCAGTGCTGCTTTGCTCTGGCCCCGCTCCCCTCCTGCAGGAAGCCTCTCCTAATGGCAGCGTGCAAAGCATCTGTGCTGCCTGCAAGCTCTGCCTTCAAACAGCACCACCAAAACGAAGCAGTCAATTTTCCAGCAATTAGCTACAGCGAGAACATTTCAAGTTCTAGAAAACCCCGCCCCGCAGGATTAATTAAATCCTCCAATTAATGTCTAATTTAAATGACGATGATGGCTGTTATCATTCCGTATTGATTTTTCTTTTGGCTCTTAGAAAAGAGCTGCTGTCCCTTCCACGCCGCCTTTTCCACACCCCGGGAGCTGTTTGTTCTCCTGGGTTCATTTGCCAACATTAAATGTGTGTCTGGGAGATGGAGCCGAGCTGGGCTGGGTGATGCACTGGGTGCTGAGCTGGGTGATGCACTGGGTGCTGCACTGGGTGTTGAGCTGGGTGCTGAGCTGGATGATGCACTGGGTGCTGGGCTGGGTGCTGGGCTGGGTGATGCACTGGGTGCTGGGCTGGGTGATGCACTGGGTGCTGAGCTGGGTGCTGAGCTGTGCTGGGTGCTGCGCTGGGTGCTGGGCTGGGTGATGAGCTGGGCAATGCACTGGGTGCTGTGCTGGGTGCTGGGCTGGGTGCTGTGCTGGGTGCTGTGCTGGGTGCTGGGCTGGGCAATGCACTGGGTGCTGTGCTGGGTGATGCACTGGGTGCTGGGCTGGGTGCTGAGCTGTGCTGGGTGCTGTGCTGGGTGCTGAGTGCTGATCTCAGGGGCTGTCCAATCACTCCTCCCAATGCACTCCTTTTTGCTTAACCCACAGATATCAGCTCACAACACCCGTGTCCGTACCCTCAACTTTTATGCAGAGGAAATACGCTTGGCCGTGTGAAATTGGACTCCGGGCATATTAAATTTTTACTGCTGTAAACCCAAAGCCATTACTTTCCCTTTGCTCAGGCAGCCATAAACCTCAGTGCTGCTTTGCTTCTAGGAGAAGCTGGGCATTTATGTATCCCGGGAGCTGGTTCATTGGCGTAATGGATGTGTAACCTCCTGTAATTGCTAAGGTTATTCCTGTGCTCGCGTGCGACTCCTGGCTCTGTAACCAGCCAGCCAGCGCTGGGTTTCTTTGCAGTGGTTTGCTTGGAATGGCTTTGAAATGTGGAAAACACATGTGAGCAGTGCGGGGCTATGGGGTTAGGGGTATGTGGCCATACACGTGGGTGCAGGGCACGGATGGGTGCTGGGCTCTCACCTTCCTGCTCCCCTTGCAGACCAGGAGCTCCCGGCACTCACAGGGCTCCCAGCCTGGCCTGGCTGATCAAGCCAAGCTCTCCTTCGCCTCGGCTGAATCCCTGGAAACCATGTCGGAAGCAGAGCTGCCCCTGGGCTTCAATAGGATGAACCGGTTTCGGCAGAGCCTGCCTCTGTCCCGCTCCACCAGCCAGACGAAGCTGCGTTCTCCAGGTACTCCAGCACTGCCCCAGCCTTATTGCATCCATGCACTGAGAAATGCAACCCCTGCCACGGTGCAGCATTGCTGATTGCATCCATGTGTTGGGAAATGCAACCCCATGGTGCAGCATTGCTGATTGCATCCATGTGTTGGGAAATGCAACCCCACGGTGCAGCATTGCTTATTGCATCCATGTGTTGGGAAATGCAACCCCATGGTGCAGCATTGCTTATTGCATCCATGTGTTGGGAAATGCAACCCCACGGTGCAGCATTGCTGATTGCATCCATGTGTTGGGAAATGCAACCCCTGCCATGGTGCAGCATTGCTGATTGCATCCATGTGTTGGGAAATGCAACCCCACGGTGCAGCATTGCTTATTGCATCCATGTGTTGGGAAATGCAACCCCACGGTGCAGCATTGCTTATTGCATCCATGTGTTGGGAAATGCAACCCCACGGTGCAGCATTGCTTATTGCATCCATTTGTTGGGAAATGCAACCCCACGGTGCAGCATTGCTTATTGCATCCATGTGTTGGGAAATGCAACCCCTGCCATGGTGCAGCATTGCTGATTGCATCCATGTGTTGGGAAATGCAACCCCACGGTGCAGCATTGCTGATTGCATCCACGCTCTGGGAAATGCAAATCCCTGCAGCATCATACCAGGACATGTGAGCCCAGCAGCTGTGGGGATGTTGGCTCAACCCCACTGCTCTCTGCTCGCTTTGCTTCCAGGGGTCCTCTTCCTGCAGTTTGGGGATGAGACGAGGCGTGTGCACATCACCCACGAGATCAGCAGCATGGACACCCTGCATGCCCTCATCGTCCACATGTTCCCCCAGAAGCTCACCATGGGGATGCTGAAGTCTCCCAACACCGCCATCCTCATCAAGGACGAATCCCGCAATGTCTTCTACGAGCTGGAAGATGTCCGGTGAGGGACAGACAGACAGACAGACCTGGGGGGCAGCTCAGGAGCACGCAGACCCAGATTGCTGGCACAGAGCACTGAGCGCATCCATCTCAGGGACATGCTGACGATGGAAGCCTCTCTGCCGTCCCCATCGGCGGGGGTGGGATGACCCCTGCAATGGGAAAGGGTTTCCTTGGAGATGGTGGAGGGCTTCGGGTTGGTGGCAATGCCCTGAAAAGACTCCTTGGCAGGTGGTGCTCATTCAGCTCTGCAGAGCCAAAGCAGCCCCTGGTGCTGCTGTCTTGTGCCTCCTGCCTGGGCACGGCCACCAAACCCCCCCCTGGGACCACTGACGTTGGTTGGGGCTCTGCGAGCAGCACGGGTGCAGCCCTGTGCGACTGCTGGGACTCTCCTCATGGCTCTGCCTCTCCTTCCAGCGACATCCAGGACAGAAGCATCATTAAAATATACCGAAAAGAGCCGCTCTATGCCTCATTCCCTGCCTCGCACATCACCAATGGTGACCTGAGGGTAAGGGGCTGGGGGCCAGGGGGGTGGGCAGCACCCCGGTGTGGGGCTGGGGTTGGTGCAAGGCAGGAGGGCGATGAGGAGGGCATGGCGATTGCATGTGTTGGTGGGAGGAGTCATGGCTGCCATTCGTCTTCCCCAGTCGTGGCATTGTTAAAAGAATGGATGTTTGGGGCCTGGCAGCGGGGTGTCATCAACGCGATAATTAGGGGATTCATCACGATGAATCATCCCGCCCTTGAAGGAGAAAGAGGGAGCTGCCATTTGCCAAAGCCAAGGGGTGACACGTGGGCTGCTGGTCCTCGGGGCTGCCACCCCCAAGGCAGGGAGAAGGTGACCGGGCACAGCAGGATGCAGCGCTGACCATCCTTCCTTCTTTCCACAGCGGGAGATGGTTTACACCTCCAGGGAATCCTCTCCCACCCGCCGCCTGAACAACATGTCCCCTGCCCCCCACCTGGCCTCAGGCTCCCCCCCACCCGTCCTGCAGTCCTCGTCCCCCTCCCGCTCCCGCATGTCCTACAGTGGTGGCCGCCCACCCTCCTACGCCGGCAGCCCGGTTCACCACGGCGAGCGCCTGGCCAGCCTTCCCCCAGCACCCGGAGTCTCTCCCAGCCCCAGCGCCATCCTGGAACGTCGCGACGTCAAACCCGACGAGGACCTGGCAGGGAAGAACATGGTGCTGGTGAAGAACGAGGGGCTGTACGCCGATCCCTACGGCATGGTGCACGAGGGGAGGCTCAGCATCACCTCCACGCAGTCTCTGGCCGGCATGGGGGACCCTTTTGGTTACTCGGGGGGGCTGTACAAGCGGGGCTCGGTGCGTTCGCTCAGCACTTACTCGGCGGCCGCGCTGCAGACGGAGCTGGAGGACAGCCTGTACAAACCCAATGCACAGATCTACAGCGATACCTACGGACCCGGCCTGGGTTTCCGCATGCCCCCCTCCTCCCCGCAGAAGATGGTGGAGGGGCAGAGCCCGCACAGCCCTTACTCGGGGCCGCCCAGCCGCTCCTCACCGGTCCGGCAGTCCTTCCGCAAGGATTCCTGCTCCTCTGTCTTCATGGAGAGCCCCGTCAGCAAGCCACGCAACCCCGGTGCTGCAGGACCTCCTGAGCTGTTCCCTGGCCCTGGGGACCGTCCGCTCTCGGGGTTCAGCTCCCCGGTGCCAGCCAAGGACACGGAAACGAGGTGAGAAAGGGCCCTGCTGAGGCTTCCCTGTGGAACTGGGCTCTGCTGGGTGGGTTGTGCTTGGGTATGACTGGGGAGCGGGGCAAGGTTCCCTATTGCCGGCCCTACAGAAGCACAGGGTCGGGTGGTGAAGTGCTGCCTCTAACCCTAAGAGTGTCACTACCTCTAACCCTCACCCCCTGTCCTCGCAGGGAGAGGATGGAGGCCATGGAGAAGCAGATTGCCAGCCTGACGGGGCTGGTGCAGAGTGCCCTGCTCCGTGGTTCTGAGGCTGAGACCCCCAGGTAAGGAGGTGGGGGAGGAGGGGGCAGGAATGAGATCCAGGGGGGGCTCCTCTGGGCCCCTCCTCTGTGCTCCATGTTCACCCCTTCCCCTCTTTTGTCGCAGTGAGAAGACTGAAGCCACCAATGGTGGGACTCCTCCATCAGCATGTAAGTGGCTGGGGAGAGGTTTGGAGATCCCCCCCCTCCAGTGGTCATCCCCACATCCTGGGGCAGTTGTTGGTCCTTGTCCCCAGGGGCCCCATCCCACGCTGGGAGTTCCAGGCTCACCTTTGTTCCAGGACAGAGTTGGTGGCAGTTCTAGGGACCAAGCAGCAGCACTGCTGGACTGGGACACAGTGGGGAAGGAGAGGGTTTGTGGGGAGCCCTCCCACCCAGGCTGCAGTTCCACATCCCAGCATCCTCCTCTCGTCTCCCCCACTCCACAGCAACCAGCCGCAGCGGCACGGGGACCCCAGTGCCTGCACCCCCCCCACCCTCTGCCACCAGCACGCCGGCAGGGCAGCCCACAGCCATCACCCGCCTGCACATGCAGCTGCACCTCCACGACCTGCAGCAGAACGCCAGCGACCTCCGCAACCAGCTGCAGCAGCTCAAGAAGCTGCAGGTTGGTACCGTGGGGTCACCCGACCCAACCCCTGGGGGCAGAAAATGCCCCTTTCCCGGTGACCTCGTGCAGGTCAGCCCACCCAGCCTTGCTTTGCCCCCCCCAAACCCCCCCAGCTGCAGAACCAGGAGACGGTGAAGACGATGCTGCGGCGGACGGAGACGGAGATCAGCGTGCGGGTGACGGACACCATGCGCAAACACGAGGACCCGCTGCAGCGCCAGCGCAGCCTGGTGGAGGAGGAGAGGCTGCGGTACCTGAACGAGGAGGAGCTCATCACCCAGCAACTGAAGTGAGCACGGGGTGGGGACCCTGCTGCCCACACCCCCCTCCCTGGTTCGCTTCCTCCCCATCCCTGGTGTCATCGTGGTCCCCGACGTGGCTCTCGTTTTCCCACCCTCCGTGGGGACCTGGTGCCAACCCGCCCTGCTTTGTGCTCGCAGTGACCTGGAGAAGTCGGTGGAGAAGATCCAGAAGGATCTGGCGCACAACCACCGCCTCATCCCAGTGCAGGAGCTGGAAGAGAAGGCCGTGGTGCTCAAGCAGCTCGGGGAGACGCTGACAGACCTCAAGGGTGAGCGGGGGCCACAGGGCTGCATCAGTGCTCCACCAACTACCAGAATCAACACAAGTCCTCCCAGCAGCTTGCTTGTGCTTGGCACTGCTGCCCCTTCCCCATGCTGTCGCCCACCCTGTGCGCACTGCTGTTATTCTGCTGCTCCTGCAGCTTTCTCCATTCCACGTCTCAGTGCAGAGTGGCAGAGCTCCGGATCTGGTAGCAGTCACTGAGGCAGCAAGAAGACACGAGGACAGTGGGGACAAGGGGAGGGCACAGGACAGGGGTGGCAGCAGCTCTGCTCTCCTGCTATGAGATTGCCTGACGCTAAGCAAAGGGAGTGAGCTGCTCTGTGTTCCCCCAGCAGCACATCTGTGGGTCCTGGTGACTGAGTGCCCATCTCCAGGGCAGCGTTGTGCCCGAGGGCTGCAGTCAGTGCCAATGGGAGGTGGGTTGGTGATGGAATGGCGAGCGCAGGGAGGTGAAGAGGCAGCAGCCCGGGCTCCCTGGGACCCTTCCATCCAGACACGATGGCAGCAGGGCTCTCGGTGACCCCGCTGTCCCCTCAGCCCAGTTCCCCAGCCTGCAGAGCAAGATGCGGGTGGTGCTGCGGGTGGAGGTGGAAGCTGTGAAGTTCCTCAAGGAGGAGCCGAACCGCCTCGACGGGCTGCTGAAACGCTGCAAGACGGTGACTGACACACTCACCCAGATCCGCAGGTGAGCTCTGCACCCGACCCCTGGTGCTGCCCCTGCTCTGTGTCCTCCCCGTCGTGGCATCCCATAGCCGGGTGTCCTGGGCGCACCTCAGGGCGCGCGGCCTTTGGGTGCTCCTGTGCTGCTGTCCTGTCTGAGTCGTAGATGAAAATTCCTGGAGCAATTGACAAAAGGTTCCTTTTTCTGCTCAGAAATTAGAAGGAAAAAAAAAAAAAGAATGGTTGAATAACCCAAAGTGGAACAATCAAGCCCAACCCCAGTGGATTGAATCCCATTCCTAACGCCCCCAGTGCTGCTCAGTGTGCATGTGGGAGCCCCTCTTTGAAAGTAGCTCCTTCCTTATTGCCCTGGAAAAATGTGACCGCGTATCTGGGTGCGATGGGAGCCCCGAACGGGGCCAGAAATCTCATTCTTGAGGAGCAGAGCTGTTGGGGTGGAGGAAACCATCTCCAGAGCTCACCTGCCCGTTCCCATTGGGAGACCTTTCAGCAGAGCTCACTGCTGGGGCAGGCCGTGTTGCTGGGCTCGCCCCGGGCGCTGTTCTAGCCTGGTTTTGTATGGAGATGAGCTCGTCTGATGGCGCAGCACACTGATCTGCCTACCTGTCACTCTCCTTCCCTAATAACTGCTGAGTCCAAAGGGCGATTTTGGGCAGATCTGACAGAGGGGTGGAATTTGGAGAGAGCTGCTTTCCTGCAAGGTTCGTGCACAGGGACGGGCAGGTGGAGGAGTTGGCATGCGCTGCTGTGGGAGAGCAGAACCTGGGGATGCAGATGAACACAGAGCTGCGTGCATTTGTAGAGGGCTCCAAGACAGTGCTGTAACCCAGCGCCAGCACTTATCCCAGCGAATGCCTTCCCTCTGTCCCCTGCAGGCAAGTGGATGAGGGCGTGTGGACCCCCCCCAACAACCTCAGCCAATCCCCCAAGAAGATGGCCCCCGAGACAGACTTCAGCAAAGGGCTGGAGCTGGAGATGCCCCCGAGCCCCCCCGTGAGCCTCCACCACCTGACAGCTGGCACTGAACCCCTGGGCATGCCCAGCTTTGGGCACAGCCCCCCCCAGACCCAGAGCCACCCTTCTAAGAGCAATAATCCTTCCCGGGCTCCAGAGATGGTGCCTGCCAAAACCCAGACGGGTCCTGAGACGCCCAGTAAGAAGAGCGCAGACAAAGCTGTGTCTGTGGAGGTAAAAGCCTGGGGGGGGTGGGGGTCCTGCCTGGGGGGCTCCTCTAATGGCTCTAACCCTACTGGAGCACCCAGCTGAAACTGGGGTGCATCCTCTCTAGTGGGTTTGGAGCTGATGGAACATTTTAATAGTGGAAAACCCCAAATACTGGGGAGATGCAAGGTGCAACTGGGACACGAGGGGAAGGGGGGGCTCCAGCACGGCCTGGGACGTCTCAATGCTGAGTTAGAGCAGCACTGGTGTGGGCTTGGCTGTGGGAGATTGTGGGGCAGCGGGATTCAGTGGGGCAATGGGGAGGTGATGGTGGGACAGCGGGGTCACACGTTGCCCATAAGGGCAGAGCTGCAGTGGGCTGTGCTGTCACAGGCTGCTGAGAGGGACTGGGAGGAGAAGCGGGCAGCGCTGACCCAATACAGTGCCAAGGACATCAACCGCCTCCTGGAGGAGACGCAGGCTGAGCTCATGAAGGCCATCCCCGACCTGGAGTTTGCTGCCAAGCACAAGCAGACCACGGGCAGCAGCAGCGCCGCGTCCACGCCGGAGCATAAACCATCCAAGCCTCAGCATGCACAGAAATCCACGGGGAAGGTGGATGCCAATGGCCGCAGAGGCTCAGGTACGGGGAGAGGAAGGGGGCTGCCTTGGGTTTGTGCAGGTTTGGGGACACGGATGGGGGCAGGGCTCGGTGCCAGCTCTGCTTTCTGCTCAGATGAACTGACGGTGCCGCGGTACCGCACCGAGAAACCTTCCAAATCACCGCCTCCACCGCCACCCCGCCGCAGCTTCCCCTCATCCCATGGGCTGACCACCACCCGCAGCGGCGAAGTCATCGTCACCAGCAAGAAGGAGCCTGGCTTTATGAAGGTGGGTGATGGGGCTGGGCACGTGGTGGTCACCCCGTGGGTGCAGCCCCTCACCGCTCGCTGCCCCACAGAAAGCAGAATCGGAAGAGCTGGAGACCCAGAAGCCACAGGTGAAGCTGAGACGGACGGTGTCAGAGGTGGTGAGACCTGCATCCACCCCACCCATCATCGCCTCTGCCATCAAAGATGACGACGATGAGGACCGCATCATCGCGGAGCTGGAGGTGAGCACAGCAGCGTGGGGGCACGGGAAGCGCAGCCCACCCAACTCCAGGCATCCGCAGGAGCAGCTCTGGGAGAGATCCCCACACAACAGCACAGTGGCTGCCATCCCCATCCTCACCCCATCCGTGGGGACACGGGGACGTGCAACACTGCGGTGACTGTCCCCATCCTGCCCCCATCCTCATCCCCGTCCACAGGGATGTGAGTGGCTGTCCCCATTCTCACCCCATCCCTGGAGGCATTCAGTACTGCAGTGACTGTCCCCATCCTGTCCCCATCCTCATCCCATCCACGGGGACATAAAGCACAGTGGGGCTGTCCCGTCCTCGCTCCATCCATGGTGACATGGGGACGGCATGATGCTCTCCCACCAGTGGCTGCCCCCCCCGTAGCGCTGAGCCCTGTCCTGGCTGGGCTTCATCTCTGCCCACCCTCTGTGCCTCCCTCCTCCAACGCAGCTGTTTGACTCCCCAGGTGTTTCAGAGAAGCTCTGCCTCCCCTTTCCTCCCCACGCTCCGTTACGATCCTCTCGCGGCTGCCGTCTCCCCTGGGCACGCAGACATGTGGCCCAATGGAGCCTCCGTTGCAGCCGAAGGATGGAAGGTAACATCCCTCCTCCTGCAGATCTCCTCCTGGCTGGCTGCACTTAACCACCGCCTCTCCCATCTCTTAACTCACTTCTTCCTTATCCGGTTTAACCAACTAATGGCTTCTCTTCACTCCTCTGCTCACTGCACTGCGCGTGTGGCACTGATGTGGCACCGACCGAGCACCAATGTGACACCGGGCTGCAGCCCTGGGGCAGAGGTTGGGGGGGAATCACTGCTCTGATGGCACTGAATGGGGCTGCAGATGGTGATGCACAGCACTGCAGGAGGGAGGGGAGGGGATACTGGGAGCCCTGGGCTGCATCTCACCTCTTTTTGTTCAGCAGGGCATCGGTCATGGGATGAAATAGAGCAGTGGGGATGGGATGGAGCAGAGCAACAGGGATGGAACAGAGCAGCAGGGATGGAGCAAAGCAATGGGGGTGGGATGGAGCAGAGCAACAGGGATGGAGCAGAGCAGCAGGGATGGAGCAGAGCAGCAGGGATGGAGCAAAGCAGTAGGGGTGGGATGGAGCAGAGCAGTGTGGTTGAGGTGGAGCAAAGTGGTGAGGATGGAGGAGAGCAGTGGGAACGGAATGGAACATAGTGGTGAGGACGGAGCAGAGCAATGGTGTCAGCAGGTGGAGCAGAGCAGTGGGGCAGGCGCTGGAGCAGCTGCTGTTCAGGGCAGTGCTGTGCTGTGGAGCAGAGGCCTCGTTGCTGCAGCTGAGGGGAGCAACTCTCCTGCCAGAGCATTTCTCCTGCAGGGCACGGCCTTCTGCATTCCCCTGGGTGCTGCACAGCTCATTGCACATCCCTGGGACTGTAACAGACAGGTGAGGGGAGGAAGGACAGGCTGTTCCAGGTGACTTCTTGCTGCTCAGGGATTTAAAGGTCTGGCACCCACTGCAGCTCATTTGCAAGGGCTCATCCCTGCCTTCAGATCTGCTGAGAGCAGCACGGGGATGAGCAGCAGAGGGCTGCACTGTGCTCTGACACAATTGTTGTGCTGGTGCAAGAGAAATCTCAGCCAGACCACGGCACTCAGGTTCCCATACTCATCAGGGAGGTGCAGCAGCACCAGGTCTGTTTTGCTGAAGACTCCAGCTCACTTGTAGCATAAACCTCCTCTACAGTTGCCATGCCCCTGTGTACACCCACGGGGAGTGCTGGAGCCCCTCCCAGGCTGAACAAATCCTTGCAGCGACGCCTGGAGGCACAGCAGGACCCGAAATAACCCGGCTGCTCTTCCCCAAGCAGCTGCCATCCCCCCAGCACGGCATCCCACGCTGCTCCCAGGCTCTTAATCTGTCTGACTTCTCTACCTAGGAGCTGGCAGCCCCAGCAGCCCCGGGGAGCAGGGCTTTCTCCCTCCCGCAGATTGTGCTCACCCACTGGGTGTCTGCACCGCCGTCTCCTGAACCCGAACCCGCAGTGGAACAGCACTGCTCTGAGCACGGGGATCCCGCTGGCCATGGAGGAGCAGGAGGGGAGCGCACAGCCGAGGCGGGGAGGAGAGGTGGAGGATCAGCCAGCAGCCCCAGCAGGTCTCCGTGTGCAGCTGGGAGTGCTCCAGCCACAGCCCTGCAGCCCCTGGGCACTGCACCCCGCATGCTGGGAAGGACACGCAGGTTCCCCCTGGCACACGGCGAGGTCCCGGCTTTCCCGAAGCACAGAGCGAGCTGGCCGGCAGGAGGAGCAAGTGGAAACCCTGCTCCAAACTCTGCCAGAAGGCACGAAGGCAGCAGCAAGGTTTCTCCTCGGTGCACTTTGGCTCCTTGTCCCCGAGGGATGGGCACGGCACACCCCCCCGGTGCAGGCAGTGAAGGGCACAGCATCGTCCCGCAGCTCCCTGATGATGCAGAGCCCAGAGATGGAGCTGGGCAGGATGCATCCCTCCCTCCTGGATGTGCACGGAGGGAGCAGCACAGCAGCACACCGGTGTCAAGAGCCAGGTGCCCCCCAGGCCTGCAGGGCAGCAGATGGAGCCAGGCTGGGCACCAGCCGTGCGTGGCAGTGCAGGACCGGAGCTCTGCTGGGGCTGAAGCGGGGGGGGTGGCAGCTGGGGGGTTCCACAGCCCCACTCCTCAGGGAAGGAGAGAAGCAGAGGGGTCCCCCCTACACAGCATGTCACCACGCAGCAGGGAGATCTGTGAAGGTGCCTACCAGAGACTGGGTAGCCTGGAAGAAACCATCCGTGAGCTGGAGATGACCATCAACGAGATCAGCAACCACCGCTCGGCTGAGGCTGCGTTCCCTGCAGGACTGCTGGGACAGGCAGCAGCCAGGGATACCAGCCAGGAGTCTGAGGATGGTGTGGGGCACAGTGAGCACTGTGACGATGGCACTGCCCTGGATCTCAGCCAGACCAAAGCTGATGCTGCCAAGAGTCCAGCCTTGAGCCACACCAAACCGCCTCTGCTTCCCAAGCCGCAGCTCGGCTCGCCTCAGGTTTATTTCCTGTTACTCCTCTTGCCGTGCTCTGCCCTCGGATCTGCTCTGATGTCTGCTCTTCCTCCACCTCCACCTGCTCCCTCTCTGTGACTCTACCTCCAGGTGCGGCACCCATCTCCTTTTGGAGCTGATGCGTAAAGGCAGCAGCACCAGCACCCACCTGCCCACTGCCACCTCGCACCTTCCCGGCTGTGCACCAGCTCTGGATCCCACCCTGGTGGCTGCACTGTGCCATGCAGGTGCAATGCTGCGCTCACAGCCTGCAGCTCCATTGTGTCAGGAGCAGCATTTGGCAAAGGAGCCCTCATTTGAGCCACCAGGGGTTGGCTTTGGAGGGGGCCGATCCACCCTCCAGGCAGCGGGTGGCAGAAGGCTCCCATGCTGCTGCCGTTACTGGTTAGGGGGCACGGACCCCCCTGGGCTGGGGCTGCCACCTCAGACCCTACGAGGGCAACTGCTGTGTGCACATCCCACACCTCAGGGTCCATCCCGGCTGCTGGGCACCCAAGGAATGAGCTCTGTTGGTTTTGCCCGTGGTGCCGGGTGAGCAGAATGGGAACGCAGCGCTCCTCTCCATCCCGTTTTGCACAAGCACTTTTCCGAGGAGCTGCGGTTACGGTGCGACTGCAGAGCACCAGATGTTTCTCCTAATTAAATCACAGCTCAGGCTCCCCAGCGCCGTCCAAATGGGTTTCTGCTGGAATCTGCAGCAGCCACTGGGTTTGCTGAATGACTGGAAAAAGGCTGTGGGGTTGGGGGGGGGTGGAAAAACCACCCCCAGCTGCGCATAAGTCAGCCCTGCTCCTTTATTAACAATCAGTGCTGCTGAATGAATCTCCTTTTTCATTTGCAGCAATTATCTCAGCCTTGTTTCCTGGTAGCACCGGGCCTCTCACTGCAGGAACAGCCCTCTCCGGTGGGTGTAGCTGCAGGTTCTCCTCTGGTCTGGTCCTGGAGCAGAGCCATGGGGTGGATTTATGGCCGTGGCTGGCATGCGGGCTCCCAAAGCAAAGCTGAGAGCAGGGCTGGGCAGGAGGGGCTCTGAGCTGAAATTCGAGCACCAGGCCCAATCCAACGCCTGCCTGGATGTGGGGGGATGCAGGTGGGAGATGGACCCCCTGTGCAATGGCTTCAGGGGTTCCAAAGGAGCACAGAGGGGGTGCCAGAGCACAGGCAAGGAGGACAGGCACTGACATTCCATGCAGGCAGCAATGCTTCTGATTTGACCCCAGAAACAACCTGCTGCCTCTGCCCTGGTGCAGCCAGAGCAATCGTGCGTGTGCTTTTGGGGCGGCACAGCAGTGCCACTTTGGCCACCAGTCCAGGCTGGCACAGGGCAGGTGGGCTTTTGGGGTGCCAATACAGAGCGCTCCTCCTGCTGCTGCTCTTGCAAGTCTTTGTATCTCAACCCGTGCAACCTGTTAATAAAAAACCTCTGCGTTCCCACTGTCGCCGTTTCCACCTGGAATCTTGCTTCCATCTGCCGTCGCCTCCTGTCCTTTTTTCGGGCTGGGTGCTTTCCTCTTACCGTCCACCCCCCAGTGTTTGCTCCTCACCCCCGTGTACGTGGCAGCAGGGGCTGGCGGTGGGTCCTGCCCGCTCCCTGGGCTCCTGTGGCACACGGAGCTGATGACCCCTCCTCAGCTGCCGTGATTGTGGCAGAGCCCCGCAGCCCCGTGGTGCTGGGAGGACTGGGATCCCACAGTGCCTGGCTGCAGGCTGTGCTGCTGTGGGTTTCCCCCTGTTCCGAGCTTTGTAACCTCCCCAAATTCTCTGTCCCAACAGAGTGGTGGCGTTTCCATCCCGCCCATGAAGATGGTGAACCCGGCATCCAGGCTGAAGCAGAGCCAGCAGGGCAGCCCCGACAAGAGCAAGCACATCAAGCAGAGGATGGAGTACATGAGGATCCAGGGACAGCAGCAGGTAGCCTATCTCTAGAGCAGGTTCCCAGCAGCAGGGCCAGCTGCAGGCTGCCCACGGCCCCTGCTCCCCCCTGCACTGTGTGTTATGGGGCGGTGGGCACGGGGTTACTGCAGTGGGATGCTGGGGTGGGGGATGCAGCTCTTTGCGGAGCAGAGGGTGCAGGAGGCACTTCTGTGCCACGCTGGGGGAGCCCAGCACCTGGAGCTGTGCTGAGGAGGGGGTGCTGTGGGTGGGGGCTGGAGCCCTGCAGTGCATCCCCTATGCACCCTGTGCCAGGAGGGGGGTGGGGAGATGGGGTGGGGGCCACAGCAGCTGGAAGAAGAGAGCTGGGGGATGGGACTGTGCCTGTCCTCAGCCCAGCACCGACCCCATCCCCATCCTTGTCACTGGGACCGATTGCAATCTGGGTACCACAGCCCCGTCCTGCTCCTTCCTTCCCTCCCTCTCCTGCCCCAGGTCCCAGCACCGCCCCTCCCCACAGCACTGAGCCTTCCCCCATCCTGTCCTCCTCCCCTCCCTTCTCTGTGTCTCAATCCCTTTCCCTGGGCCCGTCCTTGGCAAAGAACCCCATTTTGCTCGTTCTGTTGGATCCATAAAAGAAAGGAGGGGAAAAAGAAAAAAAAAAAAAGAGAAGCCAAACAGCCTTACTCCCAGCCGCCTCCATCTGCAGCCAGGCTGAGCGATGAGGAGGGGGGATTTTATGCAATTGGGGCAAATGGTCTGAACAAAACGGGCCCCTCCCTCCCCATTGGCCCCAGCTGTGCATGAGGGCTCAGCACTGGTGCCATTTGTCACTGCTGTCACCAGGACACGGCTGGGGTAAGGGCACAGCTGCCCTCAATGCGCATTGCAGCCCCTCACCACCTCCTGGCGCTCACAGCCAGGCTCCTCCTGGCAGCTTCATGCAGCTCTCTGCTCCCCAGCGGCCCCCGGCCCCCCAAACCCAAGGCCACACAGCTCTCCATCATGCCACCAAACCATCAACCTGGAGGCCAATCTCACCTGGATGGCAGCACCATCACAGCCCCCTCCTCACCAGGACCCCTGGACCCCCCACCGTCCTTTGCTCAGCGCCCACCCCCCCTACTCCAGAGACCCCTTCCCAGTGCCGACCCCTCCGGCCGTTGCTCCTCTTGGCCTCACCAGCAGCAGGGTCTGTCGGTGTGGCTGCTGGCAGTGGGCTGGGGGCCGGGGGGGGGGGCTCTCAGAGGAACCACAAGCAGCACGACTGCGGCACCCCGGGCGCACAGTGCAGCCCGTGCCCACCCTAACGCTGCCATTCTTGTCCTCCCCCCCCCCCCCCACCTCTCTGCCCTGTCCCCTCCGCCTGTCCGCCTGTCTGTCCTCCTGTCCGTCCATCCGTCTGTCTCTCTCTCGTCTCGCCCCCACCCCCCCCAACCATGGGATCCCCCCCCCCCCCAATCCAGTAACGCGTGGAACCAGCTCGTCTCGTGCTCTCTTTGTGGTGGACCTTTTCCAGCTGCTTGACCTCAGGCCTGAATCAATGCTGCTTCTGAACAAACTCCTGTTTGGTTCTGTTTTCTCTCTCTTTTGTGTTTGTTTTGCCTCCCCTTTTCTTTTTATTTTTCCTGGTTTTGTGGATATTTTTCCTTTTTGGTTTTTTTTTCGGTTGGTTTTTTTTTGGTCTCTTTTTCTTACCACACTGTCTGACTCTCCTCCCTTTCTCCTCCTCCTCCTCCTCCTCGGCTCTCACTTCTCTTTCCAGGCCGCTAGACCATCCAAAGATCCTAGCGAGGCTCCCCCTGCAGAGAAACCCACCTCGGGCAGAACATCCATCCCCGTATTGACTTCCTTTGGGGCAAGGAACTCCTCCATCTCCTTCTGAGCCTCCTTGCCAACTCCAAACATCATTTCCCAGCTCTGGGGCTGGGCTCCTCCTGCCCTGGACTTTGTCTCCTCGAGGCATCTCCCCCCATATCCATGTCCCACCCCACATGGCCAGCTCAGCCCGGCTGCTGCCCCACGCCTCGCTCCAGACATCCAGCCACAGCCACTTGCTGTTTCTTTTCTCTCTTTCTCTTCCCCTCTCCCCTTTCTATGATTACGATTCTTTTCCACGTATTTCCGTTGTTTTTTCTTTTCCGTTCTTCACCTTTTCGGTTCTCCCCCCCCCCCCTTTCCCTCCCTCAATTCCCCCCCCTTCCTCCTCCTCCTCCTCCACCGCCGTTTGCTGTTTATTGAAGAGCTCTCAGAGCTTCACCCCACGAGCTCCAAGCAACAAGGACCCAGCAGGCAGAGGGGGCAAAAAGCAGCAGCCGAGGACCCCCCCCCTCCACCCCCCCAGCCCTCTGAGCTCAGGACACCGCATGGGGACGATGCTCCAAGGCCACCTGAGGTCGGTGCTGCCCAAGGAGCATCCCAGTGCCCAGGGAGGTGGAAGGCCGTGATACGTGGGGAGGTGGGGGGGCGGTTTGGGGGGGTTGGGGTGCTGGAGGGGGCGGGGGGGTTTGGGGGCCATCCCCACCGCCATTGGCGTCGTCCCTATCGCTGTCGGTTCGTTACGTAGCACTTTAATGGTTTGTCTGTGTTCCCCCCCCGAGGGAGAGGGGGGTGCTGTGATGCTCTGAGCGTGTGGGGACATCGTGTCCCCTTCGCCGGTCACCCTGTGCCCTCGGGGGCACTGGGGACAAGTGAGGCCGTGCCCATGTGGGGACCCCGTGTCCCTTTTGACGTCACCCTGCGCCCTCGGAGACAAGTGGAGCTGTGCTCATGTGGGGGCATCTGTGTTCCCTTCCCCATCCCCCTGTGCCATTTGGGTCGTGGGGGACAAGAGGGGCTGTGCCCACATGGGACCCCACGTCCCCTTTGCCATTGCACCGTGCACTTGGGGGCGCTGGGGACAAGTGGAGCTGTGCCCATGTGGGGGCATCTGTGTTCCCTTCCCCATCCCCCTGTGCCATCTGGGTCGTGGGGGACAAGAGGGGCTCTGCCTGTGTGGGACCCCACGTCCCCTTCGCCATCACCCTGCGCCTTTGGGGACATGGGGGGACAAGAAGGGCTTTGCCCACGTGGGGCTCTGTGTCCCCTCCTCCATCACCCCGCACCCTTGAGGAACACGTGAGGACAAGAGGGGCTCTGCCCAGGTGGGAACCCCGTGTCCCCAAGCCTCCTCCCTTGGGGATACGGGGGGACAAGAAGGGCTCTGCCTATATGGGAACCCCAGGTCCTCGGGGACGTGGGGGACCCACAGGGACAGAAAATCCCAAAGCCCCCCCATTGCAGCAGGGTTGGGGGGGAGGGGTGAGCGCAGCCCCCAACCCCATATAGAGCCCATGGGGGGCCGGGGGGGGGGGGGGGAGGGAAAGGGAGGGGGGGGGGCACGCTGGGTGTGTGTGCATGTGTCCGTGTGTCCGTGCCGTGCTGTCCGTCCCCAGTGCAACAAAGAGATGGAATCACTCCTTTTGTTGGTTAATTCCTTCGTCTTCGGGTTGGTTTTGGTCTTTCTTTTCTATTATTTCTTCCTTTCCCCCCCCCTCCAGACCCCTCACCCTTAAACCACCCCCCCCCCCCCCCCCCGGATACCTAAAATGCTTTTTGGTTTTGTTCTGTTGGTTTTTGTTGGGTTTTCTTTTGTATCTCGTTTTTGTACAGGAAAAAAAAAAAGAAAAAAAAGAAAAAAAAAAAGAGCCTTTTTTTGGATAACAAAGGAAAAAAAAAAAAAAGACAAAAAAAATACGTGAAAAAAATTAATAATAATTAATAATTAATAATCACGATGCAATTTCTTTGGATTGCAAAAAAAGAGCAACTCTTTACATTTAAGTGAAGTGTCTTAACATTTTCTATATTGTTTTAAAGGCTATATTTACATATGATATATATCTATATGATAGACGTGATATAAATATAGAGCTGGAGATATTTAAAGGAGGGGAAAAACAGAAGAAAAAGAGGAAAAAAAAAAGAAGAATAGAATCTCTTCCCATCCGCTGTGTGAAGGTTTGGGTTCCCTTCCCTGTTCTGCTCTGATGGTGAGGGGGTCTCCCCCCCTTTACCCCCCCCTTTACCCCCCTCCCCTCCCCATCCCTGCGTCCCCATGGCCCCCAATGAGGCCGGGGTGGGGGCCAGCAGCCCCATGGCAGCAATAGCAGTCATTGGATGATGCCTTTCATTTCAGGTTGTGCTTAATTACTCTTCATTATCATTATGTTTATTAGTAGTATTATTAATTATTTTTCTCGGTACCAAAGTGGAACACTGTAGCAAAGCCGCAGCTTCTTATGGACGGGGGGGGGGTTTATTTTGTGGGGTGGGGGGGTGGGGGGTGGATCTTTGTGCCTGGTCCCCTCCCCCCGGTGCTGTGCCATCGTCCCTGTGCTCAGTGCACAAGGGGGGGGGGGGGCGCACTGTGGGGCTGAGTGCATTGCAGCCCCCCCGGGGGGGGGGTGGGCACAGGGCTGGGGAGGGGGGGGGGCTGGAATTGGGCTGCAGCTTTATGTGTGCTGTGTCCTGGTTTGTGCTGTGTGCAGGGCAGGACCCCCCCCCCCCTCCCCATATCTTGCATGGGGACCCCCCCCCCCCTCCCCCCCATTGGCACAGTGGGGAGAGGCAGGGGGGAAGGAGGGGGGGTGAGGATGCAAATGCAGAGCTGCAGCAGTGCTGTGACCCGGTGTGTGCAACGCTAGGACCCCCCCCACCCCTCATGGCGACAGTGACACCCCCCCCCCCAAAGCTTTGTACCCCCATTGGCAGGAAGCACAGAGGGGCTGAGAGCCGGGGGGGGGGGATTGGGGGGGTGGGGGGGGGGTATGAGAATGCTGCAGTGCTGACACAGAGCTGCAGCCCCGTGTCCTGGCGTGTGCCTTATGCATGCCAGCCCCCCCCCCCCCAGCCCCCCCCCCTCCAATCCCCACGCATGGCATCCCCCCACCCTGCGCCCCTATTGGCACAGAGCACAGCTGGGGGGGGGGGGCTGCGGTTCCAGCTGTGAGCTCAGCTTTAAGTGAGGGGGGAGGGGGGGGGGAAAACAGCCCTTAAGTTTGCATTGGGTCCCAAGTGAAGCATTGGGACCCTCATGGACCCCCGCCCCCCCCGGTGTGGAGCTGAGCGCTGCCCGTCCTTCCGGTGTCGTCGTCGTCGTCGTCCCCTCCCCCTCGCTGTCCATCGGGCTGCCGTTCTCTGTGTGTCCGTCTGTCCGTCACTTCAATGGCGTCGTGCAAAAATAAATCTATAAATCCTCCTCATCGCCAATAGAAAAAAAAAGAAAAGAAAGAAAGAAAGAAAAAAGGAAGAATCGCGTGCGGGCTCCCGAATGGGGGAGAGGACAGAAAGGGAAAGAAAAAAATAATTAAAAAAAAAAAAAAAGGGAGGAAAAAAAAAGACAAAAAAAAAATAATGATCATAAAATAGCCGGCATCCCCCCCCCCCCCCCCCACCTCCAAAAAAAAAAAAAAAAAAAGGAAAAAAAATGCAAAAAAATGCAAAAAAAATGAATAAAAATAAAGCATGTGTCCGGAGGCTGCATGCGAACCCCGCGGTGCCCGCCTGGATGGGATCGCCTCGAAAAGGACAAAAAAAAACACACGAAAAACCCCCCCAAAATACCCAGAAATCCGGATTTCCTGCTGCTCTTTCGAGGCTTCTCCTCGGGGTTCCGTTGTGTCTCTTCGCATGGATTTTTTCTCGTGAGCTGTGTGGGGGTTGGGGGGGGGGGGGGGGGGCGAAAAAAAAAGGGGGGGGGGGTTTGGGGGGGGGGGAGCGTCTGTGTGTCCGTCCGGGCGCCTGGGGGGGGTTGGGGGGGTTTGTAGCGCTGTGTGTCTCGCGATCTCCCGGCGACGAAGGGTTTGTTGCTGTTGGTTTCTTTTTATTAACGCCCCCCCCCCCCCCCCCCTCTTCCTCCCCCCTCCCCACTTTTTTTTCCCTACTTCTTTCTTTTCTATCAGAGCGTCCGGCTTTAATACGAACCAATAAAGACTTTTTTGTTTTCTCTCTCTCTCTCTCAAGCCCTTTATTTCTTTTATCCCCTCCCTTTCCCCCCCCCATCCATCCATCCATCCCTGGGGAAAGGCACAGCAATGCGAATCACCCCGAATCACCACTTTATTTCTGTTATATGGACCAGGACCCGGGGGGGGGGGAGGAACTGGGCAGATCCCGACCCCCATCTGGGGAGGTTTGGGGGGGGTTTGGGGGGACGACGCTCATGCAGAGGGGTTACAAAGTGAGTGCGCGGTCGGGGCTGAATTTTTCCACCGAGTCTTTTAAAAGAAAAAAATCCTTATAAATCCTTTTTTTTTGTTGTCTTTTTTTTTTTTGTCGTTATGTTACATTTCGGAAGGCCGTATTTACACTAAAGGAAAAAAAAAATTACGTAGAGAGGAGGAAAAAAAACGAACGACGACGAGGAAAAAAAAAATAAAAGGAACTTTACAGCAGATATCGGCAGAACGGGTGGCAGCGACGCAGAACGGAGCGACAGGGACTGACTTCGTGTCCCACCCCATCCCCATAACCTCCCCCCCTCCCCAATCAGACCCCCCCCCCCCCCTCCCTCCCTTTCACCCCCGACCCTGGCAGAGGCTGTGGGTCCCCACCGCGTCCCCAGGGTAGGGGACACCTCACCCCCCCCCCCCCCCCCCCCCTTTCTAAAGTGCTTCTCAGGTCGCTGAGCCTGGGGGGATGGAGTGAGTGGCACCGGGGGGGGTGAAGGGGGGGTCGGAAAGGAAAGCTGTGATGCGCCGTCCCCCTCCTGTCAACCTCCTGCCTCGTAACCCCGAGACCCCCCCCCCCTCACGCTGCCCAACCCCTGCGAGGCCACCGATGTCCCCACATCCCTTCTTCCTTTTTGGGGGGGGGAAGGGGTTGGACAACCTCTGCCGCAGCAGCCAGAGAAGCGCCCGCACTTCGCATGGCCACGGCCGGGCAGCCCCCCGGGTTGGAGGGCCATGAATGGGTTGTGGGAAGGGGGGGGGGGGGGGGGGGCAAAGGGCTCGGCCCCCCCACTATGGCATGGAGCTGGGGACAAGGGTGGCTTCGTCCCTCCTGGGGCCGCACCGAGGCCATAGGGAGAGCGTTAAATAACAGCACAATTAAATACAAGCACAAAGGCAAGTCCTTAAATTAAACTCTGTGGCCCCCTCCCTTCCCCCCCCCCCCCATCCCCGCAACACCCCATAAGCTGGAAGGGGAAGCGGGGGATGAGGAGGGGGGGGGGGGGGGGGGAATCGGCAGCAGCCCCAGGAGGTCACAGACACTGAGGGAAGCGTAGGGGGCCGGCGGGGCTGGGGCTGCCCGGGGGGGTCCCGGTGCCGGGGGGGTCGGGAACCACGGGCCGGGTTTTGGTGGATTCCAGGCTGCTGAGCCCCGAATCCGGATCGCGGAACGGCCCGGTGGGCACCGACAGCCCCCCCCTCGACCCCTTCCACTCGTTGCAATTGAGGTCGGTGATACCGCCGGGCAACACCAGCACCGTGTGCCGCCTCCAACGGCTCTTCCTACGCCTGGTCTCCGGGGAGGGGGTCCTTCGCAGTCGCACCCCCGTATCATCCGCAGAGCCCCGCAGCCGCTGCCGGAGCTGCTCCCGCAATGACGGCCGCACCGGGGGGACCCGACCGCCCCCAGCGCCCTCTGTTACGGACAGGGCGAGACCCCCGACGGGCAGCGTGTTTTCCCCCCCCGGCCGCGCCCTGCCCAGCTTCCTACGTGCCAACGTATCGCATTGGATGAGGCGGTGGGAACTGAAGGAGGGCCGGCCGGGTGATGCCCTATCGCCGCCCCCCAGCCCAGCCGCCGCCCCCCCCGGCCCCGCTCGGCTCTCCGTGTCCGTCTCCGCGTGGCTCAGCTCGCTGCGCTCATCATCCGCCTCCTCCCCGCGGCTTTCGGCCACCGACTGCACCTCGGAGCTCAGACTTCGCTCCATGGTGGATAGGGTGGAATACCCCGACACGATGGAGCGGGCGTCCGCTGCCGGTTCCTGCCCGGTACCGCCGGTTTCCACGGCGTTTTCCTTCCCGGTGCGTGGAGTTCCGCCGGGTCCCGGTGCGGTGGCCGTGCCCTCCTCCTGCCCCCGGCCCCGCGTATCTCTGTGCTCCGCGTCGTCGTCGGTGCTGCTGCCGAAGCATTCGGCTTCACGCCACTTCTTCCTCTTGCGGGCGACGGCGGAGATGAAGGGGATGGCCGGGAGCTCGCGGGGCGACGGCTCCTTCCGCGACGGCCACGTGCCCTGCGAAGATGGCAACGCAAGGTTGGGGCCGCGTTGTGCACCCCGACCCCACAAGCAGTGGGGCAGCACCTCCCCCTCTCCCTCCATCCCCTCCCCTTTATCCCCCATCCCTCCTTCCCCCCCCCCCCGCTCCTGCTCCTCTCACCTTCAGTTTGGCGGAGCCGCTGTGGGTCGAGTCTGTAAAGCAGAGAGGAGAGAAGGGAATCAGCGAGGTCACTGTGGGGTGGGAGCATGATGGGAGGGGGGGGGGGCCGGATGGGACACTGCTTTGCTCCCATAGATGGGAGGAGGAGGAGGAGGCAACCAGGGCCATCAGTTCCCAGAGCCAAGGGGGGCTGTGTGGCTGCAGACAGGAGCTGGAAGGTGGGGGCTCTGGTTGGGGGGGATGGGGGGATGTACACACATAGGGATGTGCAGCTGAAAAATGCTGCTGAGAGCCCAGCTGTGGGACCCTGACCCAATGGGGTACGGAGAGCAGCAGGGCATCACCAGGATGGGACACCGCCTCAGCATCCACTCAGGTCTGCAGTGGGGCAGGCGTAGGGATGGGCTGAGCTGGGGGGGGCTAAGACAGGGCTGTGGGGCTGCCCTGGGCTCCCTGGTGGGTTAGGGGACACGAAGAGACCAGTAAGGGGACGAGGGTGACAGGGGGACACGAGGGTGACAAGCAGCCCTGGCTCTGCCACAGTGTGGGGGCCAACACAACAGACACCCTCACCCCCCCACACACCCCAGCCCAGGGATGGGGGTTAGCAGGTGCTGACAATGAGAGAGGAGGAGGCAGAAAGGGGGGTGCTGAGCCCTCCCCAGAGCACGGGGACCCTCCAGACCCCGATGTTGGGGTGCCCCAGTGCTGGGGCACATGGCACCAACCCCAGGGACGCTCAGAGCCTCCAAGAAGAGGTGGAGGAGAAGGAGGGATGGAGGAGTTGGGGCTTCCCTAGGGCACGCATCCCCCTGGGGATGGGTAGGACAGGACCCTCCCCCACCTGCCACCCCCCTCCTGTCCCCCTCTCTCGTGGTCACCCGGAGGAATTAGTGCGTGAGCAATGCACCCAGAGCAACACTGTACCCGCTCTAGCTCTCGAGGAGGTCCGCTGGAGGAGGAAGAGGAGGAGGAGGAGGAAGAAGACAGCACAGAGAAGTTCAAGGAAAGAACAACAGAAATCAGTCCAACATCGAAGTCTCCAAATCTCCGGGCTGACAGCGTGAGAGGTGCAGATGGGGGGGGTGGGCAGCAGGCTGGGTGCCACCCAGTGGGGTTGTGGGGATGAGAAGCCACCGGGGAGGGGGTGGGGGGTTACAGAGGGCAGGGTGGGACCCCCGGGTGTCCCAGCAAGGAGGCTGCAGGGACATCGGGCTCCGCATGCACAGAGCTGCAGTCACAGAGGCTGCGAGTGGGGGGACAGAGAGGGCACAGATTGGGGGGGACCCTGCGTGGGGCGCAGCTCCTCACCTGGGGCATCGCCGGGCGCTGCGGTGCGGCCGATGTTGGGCAGCAGGTATTCGATGTTGGGCACGGACTGAGCCTCCTTCTCATCCACCGGGGTCTGCGAAGGGATGGGGGGACGCACGGTCAGGGGGTGAGGATGGAGCTGTGGGTCTGAGCCAGGGAGCAGCCGCCTCAATGCGCCCCCCCCCCCCGAGTCCAGCTCCCGGAAGGACTCACCTTCTCACCCTTATCCTCCTTGTCGCTGAAGAACCAGTCTGACTGCAGAGGGAGACAGGAGAGGGGTCAGAGCCCAACGAGGAGCTCGGCGTGGCCACCCCAGGGGTGCAGCAGGACCCCCAAGCTGCCCATAGGGCGGCTCCACCTACGTGCTGGATGAGGGTCTCCACGATTTTGTAGCGGTCAGGCATGTGCGTCACCATGTCTGTCATGTTGTCCTCAGACGTCCTCACCAGCGTGGGACCAAACACCAACGCCAGGTTTCGGGGTTCCATCTGCAACCAGAGCCCGGGGTCGCTGAGTTGTCCCATCGGCTGCCCCATCCCTCCCCGCCCCACGCGGGGTGCAGCTCAGCCCCATTACCTTGTTCTTCTCCGAGTGGTCAGCGATGGTCTTCAGGTGACCCACCAGAAACTTGAGCGTCTCATAGTAATGCCCTGGCAGATCCCGGATCTGTGGGAGGCATTGGGTCACCCCTCCGCCCCCCCCCCCAGGCAGCCCCCCCCCAACCTGCCCCCATCTCCCTACCAGCTTGCGCAGCGTCCTCATCCTCTCACTGGCATCCTCTATCCGGTTGGCCTCGATGAAATCGTTGTATTTATCTGAAAGGGACACAGGGGGCTCAGGGCTGGGGTAGAGGAGCAGGGGAGGCTGAGGGGGGTGAGGGGTTTGGGGGGGGGCTGCCAGCAGGATGGGGCACAGAGGTGCAGGGGAAGGACTCACCGTCGGTGAAGAGGGGCTCAGGCAGCTTTCGGAAGAAGGATTTTAACAGACTGCTGATGACGTTCAGGTCCTGCCAGCGCTGTGGGGAGAGAGGAGGATGCTCAAATCCCAACGCCAGAGGGACAAAGTCCCCAACCCTGGTGACCAACACCAAGAGGGACACCCGCCAGTGCCAGCAGGGGAAGCCCAATGCCACCGCAGCGCTGTGGGGAGGTGTGAGGTGCCAAGTGACAAACGTGTCCCCAAACCGCCACCCACTCCGCTGCCATCGGCCACCAGGAGGCCCTGCCAGCCCAGGGAAGGTCCTGCCATGAGGATGAGGACTGTAAAGGGGACCATGATGAGAGCTGGGGGCCATGATTGGAGATGGAGACCGTGATGGAGGTGGGGATCATGATGGAGATGGGGATCATGATGGAGATGGGGATCATGATGGAGATGGGGACCGTGATGGAGATGGGGACCGTGATGGAGATGGGGATCGTGATGGAGATGGGGATCGTGATGGAGATGAAGACCAGGACAACAGCCCTAGGAGCATTTCAGAGACACCAGGACGGGGATGGGGACACACACCTCATCCTGCAGGTTGATCTCAGTGGCTCCCTTGTTAAGCTGCTCCTGCAGGCTGGACACCACAGCATTGTTCCCGGGCACGCGGTAGATGCCCATGTACTCCAGGCCACGGTCCTCCACCACCTTGCAGCAGGCTTCGACGATCAGAGGGATGTTCTGGGGGGTGGACACACGAGGTGATGGAGGTGCTGGGGCTGGATGGGAGCCCTGGGTCTGTCCCCCCCCCCTCCCACACACACACACCATACCTTGTTATCCGGGGCGGGCTGGCAGTCCTCCAGCCTCACACCAAAGGCTCGAGGGGCAGATTTCTTGTTCTTCTTCATGATGTTAATGCCCCAAGGGGCTTTTTGGGAGCTGCTTTCATCTGGCAGGAAAAAAAAAACCCAACAAACCACAGAACTTTTAGCTGTATGGACCTACAGCAAGAGCATCCCTGCCGCACGCCGGCATCCCGTGAGGCTCTGCCGTGCCTGGGCTCTGCATACTGCAGGGGGGGGATTTACCTTTGGCGACGGCCGCATCCTGCCTCGGGGACCGGGGTGCACTGGTTCCCGTCTGCTTCAGGAACTCGGCTCTGATCCCCAGCCCACGGGAGCCCTTGGGCGAGGAGTCGGGCTTGGCACCCGCCGGGCTGCAGGGAGAGCGGGGTCAGGGGGCATGGCGGGGCTGAGCACTGCAGGTGGGTCCCCAAAATCTGCCCTGCAAACCCTGACCTAGCATCCTGCCCCGGCTCTGTGTGTGCTCATGGGGCCCTTCCTGCCCTCAGCACTGACCCCATAGGGCAGCGCTGTGTTTTCAGGGATAACAAGGGCTGAGCGACCGTGCCAGCACCCAGAGAGCTCTGAGCCGGCTTCGCCCTCTGCTCTGTGCCAGCTTGGCTGAATGGGGCCCTTCCTGCACCCCAACCAGAGCCAGGAGCAGCTGGGTGCCACCCCGCTACAGGATGCACTGCTTTTGCTCCATCACTTGGAAATTCGGGTGAACAAAGAGCTCCGGGAGCAACGGTGCCACCGCTCACTGGGGCAATCAGGTGCCCCACAGCACCAGGTGCGTACCTCACTTTCCGATAGTCGTTGAGCTTCTTGTTGATAAGTGCTTGGCTGGCAAAACCGGGGTCCTGGGGAGCAGAGAGAAGAGGGGAAGGGGAAGCTTGAGCAGCGCGTTCTCTGCAGGCACCAGGCACCACGCTCTGCCGGGAGCCACAAAAGCCCACGGCCACCTCTGGCACTCCTCACCAGGAGGGTTCCTGCCAGCCCTGAGCTGGGCTGAGCACAGCACCGGGGCCCCGTGCCCCACACTGGCACCCAGCACCATGCCGAGGTCTGCGGTGCTCCTCACCATGGCGCACCAAACACGGGGTCCGAGCCGTCGGCTAAGGCTCAAGAACCCTTCCGTCCCTGCACCTCCATCTGCCAGGACCAGACGCACACACCGCGCCCTACAGCACTCCAAGACACGCTCCGTTCTCCTCCTGCCTGCTGGCACTGCGCCCCCAGCGGGCGCCCACACAGTTCCACGTGCTCCGTGTGCTCCAACCCAGCCCTGCCAGCTCCGTGCCCTCCAAACGGGGCTGTGCTGCGGCAAAACAGACACTGCCCTGAGCTCCGTGCGCCCTCCAGAGTCACAACCTGCCACAACCAAGCACAAATCCTGAGACCAAATCCGTGCCATCCTGGCACCGTGGGGACACGGTGCACACCAGCCCAGTGCCTGCACAACCAGCTCAGCATCGGCACAACCAGCTCAGCATCGGCACAACCAGCTCAGCAACGGCACATCCACCCTGTCCAGCCCTCTGGTGCAGCCGGTGGCTCCTCTCTGACCCAAGCAACCATTGCACGGACCACAAACGCCCAGCAAGAGCTCCGCACTGACCCCACACTTGCCCCAAGAGCGGGCAGCACTGCGGGGCCGCATCCAGCACGGGCAGAGAGCTCCACATCTCACCCACGGGCCGACGAGCCCCACGGTGCCAACGCACCCCACGGTACCAAAGCACCGGGGTTCCAACCGAGCCGCGCGGGCTCCTCAACCACGGCGCGACCAAACACCGCCGCTCCGGCACGGAACCCTGGCTGAGCCACCGCGATGCTCCGAGAGCCGCGCCGCGATGCGCCGCCCTGCCGAGCTGAGCCGCGCTCTTCTTGGAGCCCTGGGAGCACAGCTGGCCGCAGCCAGGGGAAGCAGCACAAGGCAAAGAGCTGGAGAGAGCCGAGGCGTTAGCGCCGGGAGAGCCAGAGGCAGCCGGGAGCGCCGTGTGGCTCTCACCTCGCCCTCGGCCTTGCTGTTCTCCCTGATGACTTTGATCCAGGCCAGCATGTCTTCCCGATCCTCTGCCTGAAAGAGATATTCACAGAAGTCAGCGGTCGTCAGGCGGAAGACGTGCTTCCTCTTGGTCTCGCTGTAGGAGATGTCCACCAGGCACGCTCGGATGCTGATCGGCTGCTCCTCCTCACCTGGGGCCGGGCCGCAGCTCACCGCCTCCCGCCTGTCCTTGCACAGGTACAGCGAGTGGGTGCGCAGCACCGCGAAGACGCGCTTCCACTGCCGGAGGCCTCCGCCAACTTTCTGCAGGGAGGAAGGGCTGGGAGTCACGGCTCTTCATTGCCGGCCACGCTGGGGAGCCCCCTTCCCCCCCCCCCCCGTGCCGTACCTTCCCCTTTTTGGTGAGGATCTGCTTGTAGTGCAGCCAGCCCTCCTTCCTGACGTCGCTGAACGTGACGTCCGACAGGTCAGAGGTGGAGTGCCGTTTGGAGCGGGTGTCTTCAGACGTACCGAGGCTGTCCAGAGACTGCGGGGTGACACGGCACGTGGGGTCACGGGGGGGTTTGCCATCACCCCACCGGGGTCCAACTGATGCCCCCAACCCCCCAGCGGTCACCCAGAGATTGAGGGGTGACGGCGCACGCGGGGCCGCAAGGAGCTGGCATCACTCCCACCACCCCATGGAGGCACAGCCTTGGTACCCCCACCCCTAGGTGCCACCCAGAGACTGCAAAGCTGGCACTGTCCCCCCATCCCACGGATCTTCCTGGTACCCTCCCAGCACCCCCCCCCCCCCCCAGCGCTCACCCCATCGGTGAAGAAGCTCCTCAGCATGCGGAGGCTGGGGACCCGGCTGGGCATCCTCCTGTGGGAAAGCAGCCCTGTGAGCAGGGAGGCACAGCAGGGAGGGGACGGGGGGCTGCGTGGTGCCCGGATCGGCCCTACCTGAGGATCTTCCCCTCATCCCTAAACGTGTTCAGCCCATCATCACACGACTTGGAGCGCTCGGTGGTGATGGCCAGCAGGTAGGAGGAGCGGCGGCCGGCCTTGATGCTGCCTGTGGGGGGAGGAGGGCACAGCACGTGGCCGTGGGGCTCTGAGGGGCTCAGCGTGGTGCCAAACGGAGGGGCAGAACCGCAGCCCTTCTCCCGCTGAGCTCCTCATCCCTATGCCACCCAACTCCAGCTGCGGGGGCTGCTTCCCCCTGTCCCCCCCCAGCCCCACTCACTGCAATCCTGTGAGTAGTGCCGGCTCAGGGCGAAGGCGAAGGTGGGTGAGGAGGAGGGGCTGGTGGCCACGGCGGGCGCCGAGTTCATGGCACTGGAGACAACGGAGGAGGCGGGGATGTGCTTGGCCTTCAGGTCGATGCTGGGGCTGGTGGGCTCGTCTGTGGGACAGGGCAGGGGGGTCACAGGAGGGCAGAAAGCAGCGCTCGACCCTTCTCACGCCTCTGCAGCCCCAGCAAAGCCAAGAGCCTCTGCTGCACCCACCCTGGGGGAGCAGCACCACGAAAGAGGGGGCAGCCCCACGTGGGTGCCCTCCCCACCACAGCACCCATCGCATCGCCCACCCCCAGCACTGACTCCACTCACCAATGAAGGGGATGGATGCCAGCGAGTCCTCGGGGGCTGCTAACGGGGCCACACGGCGACCCGCGTGCTCGCCCACAGACCTCTCCTCCCTGCTGCTGGCTGCGGGGGGGTCACAAATGTCCGTCTCCTTCCCCCTCCCAGCGAACACAAAGTTCATCTGCCGCAGCGGGGGCTGCACCTTGCGGCCCGTGGGGGGCTTCTGCCGCAGCACCACCTCCTCGCGTCGCTCCTCCGCACGGCCGCTGTCCGTGCGCTGCTCCCGGGGGGCTTCAGGGGGCGGTGGAGGGGCGGCGGGGGCCGCTGTGTGCGCGATGCTGAAGGTGGGCAGCCCGCCGAAGGTCGGGTCGCGGAAGGACAGGGCGTGCAGCAGCCCCGTGCGGCGCTGGAAGGACGGGCTGTAGCTGCGGTAGCCGATGTAACCCGAATCGTCCACGCTCTGCAGGTTGGGCTGCGACGGGTGCTTCTGCACCGCCGGCTCCCGCGGGGGGGGGGAGGAGGAGGAGGAGGAGGAGGACGGCACGAAGGAGCCGTGAACGCCGGGCTGCCCCGCGGCCGTAGCTCTGCAGAGCCTCTCGGGATGCCACGCGGAGCGGTCGAGGCGCGGGGAGAGCAGAGCTGCGGGTTCCAGAGCCTCCATGGAACGCCCGCATCTGCCCAGCTGGTGTTCGGAGCGCGCCCGGTGCTGCGCCCACGCCTCGCGCTTGGGCTGCAGGAGGGTATCGTGCGATGCGCTATGGGGCCAACCCCGGGGGTGCGCCGAGCCCCCCAGCCTCTCCTGGGACACGCTGCGGGATCGGGGCGGCATGGCGTGCCGGCGCTCCTCCGAGGCGCTGCGCCGCGGCTCCTGGCTGCAAAACCATCGCGACAGCGCCCGCTGGCACTCCTGGCGACCCGGCGGCCGCACGGCGCTGCCCTCCCGGGGGCCGCATTGAGTCCGGTGCTCCGCCACGTGCTTCGGGGTCCCGTAGCCGGAAGGGGCGGCGGGCAAAACGCCGTAGCGCTCGGGGCAGCCGCTGCGGCGGCCGTGGGGAGCTGAGGGGTGGTGCGGGGGACCCCCGGAGCGTGGATCCTCCGGGCGGTGTGCGGGGCTGCCCCCTGCTTTGCTGTAGGCGGTGCTGTGCGGGGACGAGGGGCCGGCGGGGTGGTGGGAGCGGGGGTCCGGCGGTGCGCCCGGGGGGGGCTCAGAGCCCCGTGCCTGGAAGGGGTAAGTCTTGCGTGGGTAGCAGATGGGGGGCGGCTCGGGGATGCTCTGCGCCCCACCGGAGTACGGCTCGTTGCCCTTCAGGTAGGCATCCTGTGAATAGGCCTGTGGAAATGGGGGGGTGGGGGGAGGAGTCGGGCTGGGGGGCGCAGCCGCAACATCCCACTCCCACCCTGGGGTCTCCTGCAGCCCCCAGCACTGCTGTCCCACGTCCACCCCCTTCTGCTCTCCCCACAGCCACACACTGCTGCCCCCCTCCCCGCACACCTTTCTCCTTCCCAAAACACCCCCAGATGCAGCACCAGCCCATCCTGCCTTTCCTTTCTCACTTTTCATGCACACCTCTGACTCCACGCCCTGGGGAAACCTCAGGGCCTGAGGAGTGGGTGGGCACAGATGTGAGAGCCCCCCAGCAGGGCTGCCAGACCCAACCCTGTCCCCTTTGATGCACAAGGACAGCAGTGGGGACACCAGCAGAAGAGCCCCCAGCCAACAAACAGCACGAGGAATCCCACTGCCTGGCTGTAAGGTCTGCACTCAATGCAGCACCGGTGCCCCCAGGACCCCCAGGGCTGGGGGAGGGGGCTTGGGGCCTTCACAGCAAGGCAGCAAGACTCACCAGCTGGAGGATGTCCTCATCTTTGGGCATGATGGAGAGCTCCAGCACATTGTCACTGTGGAGAGACAGGGGTCAGGAAGGGATACGGCACCCATGGCTGCGTCCCCACAGCATCTCCCCCAGCTCCCAGCCACGCAGAGCAGTGACAGCATCCTCATCCCAGGAGGGGACAAATGTCCCCATCCCCACAAGTCAGAGCAGCAGGGACTCACCTGTTCTGGATGAGAGCGATGACCTGCGAGTAGGTTTTCCCAATGATGCTGTCCCCGTTCACCTTGACCAGCCGATCCCCTGTGGGGTGGGAGGAGACACAGTCACCCCCAACCCTCCAGCAAGTGCTGGGTGGTGACACCTGGCTGTCCCCTCATAGCAGGGCTGGGAGCAGAACCTTGTCCCGTGTGACACCGATGCTGCTATGGCCATCCCCACACAGGGGTGAAGATGGGAAAAGCGGCAGAGAATGCATGAAAGGAACCAAAACAGGCCCACATCTGCAGGGAGGAGGGGCAGGGAGTGGTGCAGCCCCCCCAACCCCAACCCCAACCCTCTGCCACCTCTCCGTGCCGCTCACCAGTGCGCAGCCCTGCCTGGTGCGCCGGGCCGTCCTCCTTTACATTCTTCACAAAGATGGTATCCATGGGCTCCAGGCGGCTCCGGGGGGGACCTGAACCAGGGGGACAGGCTGTCAGCGAGCCCTCAGCACGGCTGGGTCCTGCAAGCAGCAGGCCAGGAGCACGTGGTGCATGCACCCTATGTGCACCCCATGCATGCACCAGGCACAGCGCTGTGCACACCCCATGCACACCCCATGCACACCCCATGCACACCCCCCATGCACGCTCCTCACACCCTGCTGTGCTTCTGCATGCCACCGAAGCAGCCACAACTCCTCCCCATCCTTTGCAAAGACAGAAAACATCCCTCGCTGCACCTTCCTCCCCCCCCCGCCCCGGTTCGGGTTGGTGCTGACAGGCTTGCAGGGGGGACGCAGTGCCAACGTGGCACTGCTGAATTCCCTGGGGAATTCCCCACCCCCACCCCGTCCCCAGGGGCACCCAGCACTGGGTCTCGCCACCCCACAGCCCTCCCAGCCCTACAGTGCCTCATCAGCCCAGCAGCTCAGCGATGCGTTCCGACGCCTTCACATTCGTTCCCATCACTGCTGGCTGCAGCACAGTGAGGACACGGCCCCGTCCCCGAGCACCGACCCACACCACAGCCCAGCCACGACCCTCTGGGATGTCCCCTATGGCACAGCACCCGAAGACCCCCATCGGAGGGATGCAGAGACACCTGCTTGCTCTTCCCCACGCTGCCACTGAGTGCTGTGCCACCCCACACCGCAGCTCCTGCTCTGCCCCACACCACCCCCCACGCTGGGTGCCCACAGCTCGGTGCTCACCTGCCCGGTTCCCATTCTCCTCTTCCTGTCAAGAGAAGAGAAAAGCAGTGAGTTGGCAGTTTGGGCCAAAACTTTTTGCGGGGGACCAGAAGGGGACAGGATGGGGGCAGAGAGGCTGGGGCTGCTCAGGAGCCCCTCACGGATCTGCATGTCCACCCGTCTGTCCCTCTGTCTGTCCCTCTACCACCCCAGGGATGCACAGTCAGGGTAAAATTAACTTGTGGCATAGGATCTGGCCATACTGGGAGTGGGGTTCAACACTGCGCTGCTGGGAAGGGGCTGGTGCCCCCCACCCAGTGATTTCTCACCCCATAAGCGCCCAACTGTGCCACCTCTGATGGATGGCAACAGCTCAGCTCTGCCAGATCCAAGCTGGGACAGAGCTCTGGTGAAGGCAGGGCAAACAGTGCCCTCCTCACGAAGCAATGGGAATGGACTCATCTCCACCTGGGATGGTCCCAGCGCGGAGCGGGGGCTGGAGGCATTTCCCCATCGTACAGAGGGAAGCTGCACACCCAGCACTCAGCACACCAGTTGTGCAACTGCCAGCGCACCGAGCTGCCCTGTGGTGCCACCGAGGGTCCCTCGAGGCACAGACTCTCCCAGCCCAGCCCTGGGCTGCCCCGCTCCCCAGAAAGATGCTGACATCAGGCACGGCGCTGCCGGAGCGCCAGGAATGCGGAGCTTCCACCCCCATGGTGTTGAGTCAGCATCACCGAAACTCAGCCCCCAGAGCTGGCACCGCACCGCCCCGGGCACCCATGGGTGCTGCAGCAGTCACACCCTGCACGGCTGGCTGGGAGCGCCGGCTTCGGCTCAACCCAAAAGCATCCACACCACCTCCCGGCCCCACTGCGCCAACGTGGCTTCGTCCTGCTGGGGCTCAATGGCCGTGACATGGGGCAGCAGCGGGGTCAGGCCGTGCCTTTGCCCCCCTCGGCTACCGGAGCCCCAGTTTGTGCAGGAAGAATCTGTGGGAGCAGAATTAAGACCCTGGGAAAAGCGCCGCCGTGCACACAGACAGCGGCTCAGCGGTGGGGGCAGCCACGAATCGCTGCTCCCCACCCGGTGATTCATTTCCCACCACTTTTCCATGACTGCAATGAGCACCAAAGCTCACCGGCTGCCGGATGCGCCTTCCTGCGCCTTGCACAGGGCTGGGAGGTCACCTCCTGCTCCTGGAATCAGCCACTGGTTTGGGGGGGGATCCCCCCACATCCATCCCCGTGTGCTGCCGGGTGGCGATGGATGCTCAAAGCCCACCTGGAGGTGAAGGCACTGCCTGCTGCCCAGCCCAGGCAGTGAGGTGACGTCCCCATCCCTGCGCTCCCAGCACAAGGGAACCAAAGGATGGCACCAAAGTGGGCTTGCAGTGGGAGCAGCTTCTCCCAGCCAGTGGCTCCGAGGGCGCAGAGGAGCTGAGAACCCCCCTGGGGCTGCAGCGAACGTGGGGCAGAGCCATGCCAGCGCCTCCAGCAGCAAAGCACAGCCCTGAGCCCATCCTTGTGCTGTGTTTCAGCCATTCCCAGTGCCCACAGGTCCTGTCAGAGCGCTGCGCCTCCACAACCCGCATCCAGCATCCTCCAAACCGCCTCCTCTGGGGCTGCATCCCCCCTCCTTGCCCACGGGGTGTGGGGCAGCACAGTGTAACATGGGCTCATCCCAAAGGGGCACTGGAGGCTCACGACCCCATGCGTGGGGACCCCCAGATAAGGTGGGAGATGGATGCGCCGCCCTATGGCTCCCCAGACCCCCCACCACCACCCAGAGAACCCAAAAGCAACCTCCACCAGCAGCCCCTCCGAGCTGGGGGTCCCCACCCCTCCAGTCCTTACCTTGGAGGGCGAATGCACCGCCGACTCGGGGGGGTAAACGATGAAGTGGCGGAGGGTGAAGCCAAACCCCCCTCCCTGGGTGCTCTTCCGCAGCACCACCGTCTTCGGGCCCCCCCAAGGAAAGGCCCCCTCCAGGGGCGCGTTGTCATTTGGGGACGCCCCATCTCTGCGGCCCGGCGTCGGCTATGGGGACAATGGGGAGATGTCACATTCAGGGGCAGATGTCACACAGTGCCCCGTGCTGGAAAGGCAGTGATCTGCCCCTAAGAAAACCCCTCCTGACTTCCAGCCCCGCTGCATGAATGGCAGCACCCAAAGCCCCCCCAACCCTCGCCACTCTCCCAAAGGGATGCTGTGGGAGAAGGGAAAATAAACAGGGGGGGGCTGGAATGAGTTTGGGGTATGGATGAGACCTGGAAGGGGACAGCAGGGGGGAGGATGAGTGCAGAAAGCAGGGAATGCAACATGTGGGGTTGTGCCAGTGAGACAACCAAGGAGGGCACGGGTGGGGGGAGGCTGCATGGCAAAGAATGGAGATGTAAGGTGAGCAAAGGGGGGCAGCACAGCCACGGTGGGGGCAGTGGGGCAGAAAGTTTGGGTTTGCAGCAGGGAAATCTCCGCATTTTGAGGCTGCACGTCTGGCTGCTTATGGCACATGTGGATGCACAGGGCTCTGCTATGCATCCCCCGTGCAGCAACGAGGAGCAGGAGCACATTTCATGTGCTCCAGGAGCAGTGAGTGCTGCCCTCGGGTTGGGCTCCTTCCCTGCCAGCCCCGCTCACAGCACAGCACAGCACTGCATGTGGGGTTTGACCCCCTCACCCCCCCCCTCCATGGTGTTCCAATTCAGACTCTGTATCCTGGTGCTGAGGTGATGAATGGGGAGAGATGAGGCAGAAGCCAGGCGGGGAGGGAAGAGGGACACAAAGGGCCGAGGCACAAAAAGCCTTTGTCTCTGCCTGTGCTGAGCACGGCCTTTTTGCTGCTGGTGGGTAAATGGGGCTCCCTGCACCCCACGCTCGGTGCCGGTGTGGGGCTGGGGGTCCCTCTTGATGGGGTAAAGGTGGGCAGCCCCAAAACCTCCACCAAAGGGCTCTTATGCCCTCCAGCAGCAGCAGCCCCAACGACACAGGGAGCACCTGGGGACGCCCCAAGAAGCAAAGAGCTGCGATGCTCCAATGGGGAGAGCCTGAAACCACATCAAGGCCACAACCCCAGCCCCCCCCCCCCCCCCCCCCCCCCAGGACCCCGAGCCCTCCCTGCACCACAGAGACACCCAACTTTTGACAGCAGCGGGTGCCCCGCTGCCACAGGGACCCCAGGCTGCCCACAACCCCCCACCCAAGGACGCCCGTCCCCATCTGCGCCCTCCATTGTGTCGGCCGCCGGCACGCTGGATTATTTTTAAGCTGACAGCTGAATGTGCCCCGCTGATGGTAAGCAGCACAGACAGCACTCTGAGCAGACACCGACGGCAGCACCGACCCACTGCCATGGGGACACACAGCCCGGTGTCACAGCCGTGGCAGAGCCCTGTGCCCATGACACAGGGATGCATCACCGTTTGCCCATTACAGAGCACTCAGCGCCAGCAGCAGCTGCTCCGTGCCCCCCGGGACTCCCCCCAGCAATGCTCCCCCCCCCCTCCCCAATAGCATCCTGCCGGCGCTGGCACATCACCTGGAAGGACAGCAGGGAGGACAGAAGGGGGCTTCCCCCCTGCAGCCCCCCACAAACCCATTGTGCAGAGCGCATGGATCCCATGCAACGAGACGCTGCAGCTGCAGCCCATCACTCAGCTCCAGTCCCACGAGCCTGCATTCACCATTGCAAAAGAGCCGCAGGAGATGCGCTGCATTGCAAACAGCCCTCCTGGGCTGCTCTGTCTGCGCTGCTTCCGTCCCCACGTCCCACATTTGCTTGGGGACAGCCCTGTGGGGACGCAGCCTCTGGCCCTGCTGCCAAGGATGGGAACAAGGGGTGGGAGCACATCCTGCTCGCTTCACCCCAGGAGAACCCCCAGCCCCTCAGCTCCCACTCCCCACGCAGCCCACCGTGCTGCAACCAGCCCTTATCACTGTCACCTCCTTCTTCCCCAGCCTGAAGCTTTTGGGGCTGCGAAGCCTCAACCGCACACTTGGACGCATCACCCACAGATCTGTCATCTCAGCCACGGGTCCCCTCTCCCAGCAGGGATTCGTGCTGTCCCCACACTTTGGGATGTGCTTTGATCCACAGCCCCGAGCCTTCCGCTGGGCTCCAATCAGCTGGCCCCCCCCCCCTCCAAACCCAAAGCAGGGGGATGCGGGGGGAGGGGGGTGAATCCGTGCTGCCCACCCCAACTCTACGCCCTCACTCACTCCCAGCACTCCCACCTCGGGGACAGGCAGCTGCCACAGACGTCCCACACCCCACTGAGCCCTCCTGGGGGGCACATCACGCCCCCCCCCCCTTCCCCCGGGGCCATGCACCACAGGACAGCATGTGGGGCACGCAAGGCCAAGCCCACCCCTCCCTCTACCCCACGGTGCTCACCCGATGGCCTTTGGCTGTGCGTGGGGCCGCGGGGCCGTGCGGTGCTCCGGGGGGGCGGCTGGGGGGGGGTTCCGGCCGCACACCTCCTAACGCTGCTCAGCCAAATGCAGCGCGGTTCTGGTGAGCTGCAATCCACCCCGACGGCGCGTTCGCAGCCCCAGCCCTTCCCGGATCGTTCCACGCTCCATAAAGCTTTGCTCACCACCGCTACGGGGTTAGGGGTTGGGGGGGGTCCCCGTGCCGCCCTGCGGAGCCCCCTCTGCCCTCCGCCCTCCTCCACCATCGTGCGGGGCCGCGCTCCGTCCCGCTGCCGAGCGCTGCTGGCTCGTAGGGCGGGGGCCTGGAGTGGGGGTGGGGGGGGGGACGACAACGTAGGGGGAGGCTCCGGCTCCGGCTCCAGCTGCTGGCAGCGCTCAGCGCCCAGCCCCACGCTGCCCCCCCCGTTTCCTCCCCCCCCAACCCCAAGTTTTGCTTCACGTGCACTTTCCCTTTCATTTTATTTTATTTTATTTTTTCTATCCACCCCCCCTCCTTCCTACACCACCAACACCCCCCCCCCCGCCCCCGGGCGGCATCCCAACCCCCGCTTCCTCCTCTCCCTCATCCCAGCCTCTTCCTTCCTTCCTCCTCGCACCGCAGCGCTCCGGGCGGTGCTGGGGATGATGTGACAACGCGGGGTGCCCCCACCAACCCCTCTGTGCCCCCAGCAGGGGGATCCTGGACAGCAATTAAGCCATCTCTCCAAAAACACAGCGATGCCAGCTCTGTTAGGGAGATGATCCGGGCAGCGTCGCCCCCCCCAGGACCTGGGGATGGGGGGAATGGGAGGGGTCTCACTGCACCGAGTGAACGAATTGCCCTTCTCATCCCCCATTATGGCATCAAAGATATGGAAAGGACGAAGACGAAAGCCCAGCAGAGGAGCGAGGAAGAGGAAGGACAGGAGGAAAAAGCGGGAGCCCCCAGGGCCTCGGGCACATCCCGGGGGGGGGGGGGAAAGGGGGGTGGTTGCAGCCCCCATGTCCCCATGCCGGGGCTCCGACATCGCATTCCAGCCGCGCTGCAGCCGGAGGGAGGCACGTGCGGCCGCGCCGGGGAAATACCGGGCATTGCTGGCATTGCAGCCCCGGCCGCGGCCCCCTCCCCTTCCCCATCACCCCCCCCCCCCCCCCCCCCCCCACCGCCATCAGCACAGCGGATCCCACCCGCGGGCACCGACTGCGGGACCGTCCGCACCGCACAGCACCGCGATCCTCCGCGCAACATCAGCGCTCCGGTGCCCCGCACGTCCCCCTCCCTCCCCCCCCCTGCATCCCGCAGGGCCGATGTGCCACGTCCTTATCCCAGACAGCCCCGCGGGGGGGGCAGGTTGAACGGGCCGGGTGGCAGCTGAGCCCTCAGGTCCCGTCTGCTCCACAAACCCTCCCCCCCGGAGCGTCTGTGCCAACATCCCCGGGTGAAATTGGGGCACGGAGATGTGGGGCACGCATCCCTATCGCTTCCTCTCCCCGCCCCGGGCCATCCTCAGGGCTCCCGGTGCTGTGCCAGGGGTCTCCCTTGGTTGTTCCCCCCCCCTCCTCCCCCCACGGGGACAGCTCAGCGTGTCCCAACAGGCAGAGCCGGCCTCCAGCTGTCGGTGCCAGCAGCCGGGGAGGGGGGGTGGCTTTGCTATCCAACCACCCGCTGGAACCAGGTGAAGTGAGGCTGGGGGCTGCCCGCACACACTGCACCCCCTCCCAGAGGGCAGCCAGAGCCCAACACACCGGGGCACTCGATGTGGAGCACCGTGAGGGCCCCCAGCTCTCATGCACGGCCCCATTTGGAGCTGTGCTCCCCGTGGGGGGGGGGGGGGGGTCTGCTCCCCCCTATGCACATCAGCACCAGAGAAGCACCGTGGCAGGGGGAGAAAGGGGGAGACAGCTCAGATCCAGCGCCTTCACCGGTAGTGCAGAGCACGTGGGAAAGGACAGAGGGGGGGTGATGGGGGGGGGGGGGGGGTCTGCTTGCCCCAGGCTGAGTGCAGGATGGGCCCCAGTATTGTTCCTGCAGCCCAAACTGGGAAAGGTCAGGCGGCGTTCGCGGGGGCAGATTCCACCCCGAGGAATGCGAGCGCGCCTGGACGCCTTCCAACATACTTGGTGTTTTGCACAGGAGCGTCCTAAATATACAGCAGAGCGGGAGCAGGGGGGGATGCAGCGTGTGCTCCCGGCGTGCACTGCCAGCATCGTGCACTGCTGCCACCCTGCACTGCTTCCGTGCACCACCAGCACTGCGCACCATGCAGCATCACCTGCACCATGCACCTCTGGCACCATGCACTGCTGCCATGCATCACCTGCACCATGCACCTCTGGCACCACGCACTGCTGCCATGCATCTCCTGCACCATGCACCTCTGGCACCACGCACTGCTGCCATGCATCACCTGCACCATGCACCTCTGGCACCACGCACTGCTGCCATGCATCTCCTGCACCATGCACCTCTGGCACCACGCACTGCTGCCATGCATCTCCTGCACCATGCACCTCTGGCACCACGCACTGCTGCCATGCATCACCTGCACCATGCACCTCTGGCACCACGCACTGCTGCCATGCATCTCCTGCACCATGCACCTCTGGCACCATGCACTGCTGCCATGCATCTCCTGCAGAATGCACCTCTGGCACCACGCACTGCTGCCATGCACCAGCACACCCACTGAGAACCCTCAGCCTCAGAGCAGTAGGGAATGGAGGATCAGGTTGAGCTGCGGGGAAACTGAGGCACGGGGAGCACAGCACCCAGTGGGTGACCCCCCCCCAACCCTGCCCACATCCCAGCTGTGGGAATACGTGAACCCTTGGCACAGACAAAAGGATAACGTCACACCAACGGGGCACAGAGGGACAGAGGGGCAGCCAGCTGCCACCGCCACCATGCGCTGCGTCCCCCTGCACCGAGGGCTGGGGGGGAGAGGGCAAACACAAATCCCTCCTGAAGGAGGAATCTCCCTTGAGCCGAGATTAGGGTCAGAAAAATGAGGTTCTAATAGGATTTTCAGGGAAGAGAAAGCTGCGTCGAGGCAACAGCTGATTTTCAGCCCTTATATGGCAGCGTCTCATGGCTCCCACCTGCGCTGGGGCCACGGGGATGGGGGGATATGGGGTCCAGGTCACCCCATGGCGCAGGTGATGCAGCCAGGGGAACGCAGGGATGTTCCATGGGGTTGGAGGATGGGGGGGATGTGGACAGAGGGACCGGGATGGGAGCACAGTGGCTGAGAGTGGTCACTGCATCCAGATTAACGCCCACAGGAGAAAGTCCTCAGATCCTCTTTAACCCAACCTGAGGCTGACGGCTCAGTGGGGATTTGGGAGCCCCAGGACGCCCCTTCCCCACGCAGCCACTGTTGGCACAGGACCCCACGGACAGCTTTGCAGGTTGATGTGTGGCTTCATCCCCACATCCCAAAGCTGCTCCTTTTCACACCCGTACCCAAACACCAACATCAGAACCCCCCTCCCCTCCTCCTGCACCTCCCATCCCAGCCCTGAGGCCCAGCAGGGCAGTTCTGGGCTCTCCGCTGCCCCTCCTGCCGTGCTCTGGGTGTGAACACAGGGAAGGAAATCCTTGCAGTTCCTCCCCAGCACCGCCTTCCATCACGGCAGCATCGCCTCCACAGCCCCGTGCTGCCGGCTCTGCCCTGCAGCGTGGTCACAACGAGTCCAGCTCAACCCATGAGAAGCCTGGGGATGGGGGGGGGGCACAGCAAGGCCCACTTCCCACCTCCCAAACTCCCCGTTAAAGCTGGGGACTGAAATCCATGGCGCAGCAGGGAGGGCCCCAGAGCCTTCATCCCCTCCTCATTCTCTGCCCCACATCCTAACGGCGGCGTTATCTGCAGCAAAGCCCTAGAAAAGTAACGCGATTCTGCTTCCTGTTTTTCCCCGTGGAAACCCTCAAATAGAAGCTGGCCTCAACGGCTGCGATTTTTTCGGGTCTCTTTCTTGTTGTTTTTTTTTTTCTCTTTCGGCGTTGTTAACAATGAGCCGTTTCCTGCGGCGGCTCCGGGGGCACCGGCGGCACTTCCAGCCCTGCCCCATAGCGGGTGGGGGCCGAGGGGGGTGGTCACGTCCCTGTAGCACTCGCAGCTCCATAGGGGACCCCATGGCACTGGGCTGGGTATTGCAGGGGGACGCAGCTCGGCGATAGGGGGGGGGGGGGGGTGAGAACTGTGGGGTTGGGGGTCCTGGGAGAGAACAACCGGAGGAGACACACAGGGCAAAGGCCGGCTCCTGCCCCTCGTGTTCGTCGCTAAAAAAGGGGCATTATTTGGAATTTTGGAGCCTCTGCAAAACAGGGCTGCAGTGAGGACTGGAGGGAGGCAGTGCTGGTGATGCAGCTTTGGGGATGCAGCTTTGGGGACCTGTGGCACCGGGGCCCGGTTTCCCATCACCCCACACACATCTGTGAGCACCACCTCCCGCACGCCCCCCCCCCCCCTCCACGTCGCCCCCCCTCCCCTTCCCCCCCCGCCCCGGCCCCATCCCGCCCCGCTGCTGCCCACCCCCCGCCGGGGACATCGCTGCCCACCGCTGGCATCACACCAGTCAGCACCGGCAGGGACCACGCTTCACCCCAAAGCGCTGGCACAGCAGCCCCCCACCCCCCCCCGCTCCCCCCCCCTTCCACACGCCGCGGCTCAATAGCCCACTATGTGCCACAATAGCGCGATTGTCCCCCTGCTCCACCGGCCTCCCTCCCACCCACCCTCGTGGGCCGCCCCACGCGCTCGCTCCCATCAACGGCCCCACTGTTTATCGCCGCCCTACGGCCCACACCTGCGCCCCGGGACGCGCCCCATAGCGGCGGTTCCCTCCCAACCCTCGGGGCTCAGGGCAGGCGATGAGCACGGAGATCCGCCGGGACGGATGGGAACCGCCGGCGGCTGCGGCACCGCGGGGCAACGGGACCGCGCCGGTGGGAGCGCGGCCGGAACGCGGCGCCGGCACCCGGCTTTGCCCCCCCCCGGCATTGCCGGATCGCTGCCCGCCGTCACCGCCAGCCTTCGGTTTGGGCCACTTTCTGGTGACTCACGCGTCGGGTTTCCACCCCTCTCCCCCCCCTCCCGGCTCGCTCTGCCGCTCGCATTTTCCCTTTGCTCAGCCCTTCGAGAGGACGTGGCCGCCTCAAAAAACGCACCGACCCCACATCCAGCAACCAAACCGCCGCCGGGATGGGGAGCTCAGGGACGGGCACGGCCCCAAACGGCCCTCCGGACCCCACAGCAACGACCCCCAGAATCCCCCCAGCACCTCAGCTGGAGGTGTTACGATTAAGGAGACTTAAAGAATTCGTTGGGGACCGGCACCCATGGCAAAGGAGCTGGGAGCAGCAGGGGGCAGCGCACGCAGAGGGAAGCCGGGCGGGTTGGAGCGGCCGCCGCAGGCAGAGGGGTCGATAGTTTCCAACTTGAGTGCTTAAAATAGGTCATCTATCTCTGCTCCTTTAAAACCAGGTCTTGCCGCCTGCCAAAGACAAACTTGGTTTATTAATGGGACGGCACCGGCTTGAAACCTAATCTTGCTTGCTTGGTTGTTTTCCTTTTTTTCCCTTCCCACGAGAACGGGGCGACCCAGCAGCTCCCCACGGCCACCCCACATCGCGCACCCTTCGCTCCACCCCCATCCCCATCCCCTCTCCACGTTCAGAGCCGTGTGCTGCCCCATAGCTGCACCGTGGGGCCGCTCCACGAACCCTCAGCGAGCAAAACCCCATCGGCTCATCCACCCTCAGCTTTCCCATCGCGTTTGGTGCTGCAAACAACGACATCGACCCTTTGGGGACACTCCAAGTCACTCAGGTGTCACCCTGTGGGGTTGGGGAGGGGGGGGGGGGGGTCCCGCAATGCCCAGGACCCCGCTGAGCCCAGCGCCGCACCCCGACCTCGCTGCCAAGTTTGGTGCTTGCCAGGCAGCGTGGCGGCCCCGAGCACACGCTTTTCCTGTCTTTCAAGTTCAGGGTTCAGAAAGAAGGGGGGGGGGGGGAAGAAATACCAGCAAGCGTGAAGAAACCAGCAGTGCCTGTAAATGGGGACAGAGGCAGCAGCTCTGCTGGGCTGACATTGAGGAAAGGATTTTGTCCAGAGGGGCTGCGTGGCGATGGGGGGGCAAAGCAGAGTCGGTCCTGTGCCCCCCCCCCCCCCCCCCCCAGATCCCCAGCCACGTCGGGGGGGGCAACAGTGGAACAGCTCACACTGAGTTCACCCTGCATCCCAGCGTCACTGCGCTCCATTGCTGCCGGCCCTGCTGCCCCCCAGGAGGGCACAGTTTAGCCCCAAATGCTGCAGAAGGAGACATCAGATCCCAACACCCCCCTCACCCCAAATCCCAACCCCAACGCTCAGCCCCACGGAGTCAGCGCGGAGGAATCCGAAGGGAAACCGCGATTCACGCCCAGGCGCTGAGAGGAGCAGCTCTGCTCGTTTCTGAGACGTTTCGCACGGCAATTAATCCTCCGAGGGCGGTCATTACCCCACTGCGGGGCCGGGGACGCCGAGTCCCGACACCCAGGAACGGAAGGATGGAGCCGAACGCAGCTCTGGGTCAGAACGCGCGGTCGCAGCCGCTGCTGTGCCGATGGACCGACGCTGCCGACCCCCGCCCGGCCTCCCCTCCCCTCCCCCCCCCCCCCCACGGCGGTGTCCCCATCTTCGTCCCCACCCCACGGCCGTCCCGTCCGTCCCCACCCGCAGCACGCTGTAAGGGCGCGGGGGGGTGATGCCGTGCCCCCCTCACAGCCCGGACCCGGTGCCACGGTCCGGCCGATTCCGTGAGCTCTCGGGGTCAGCATCGCCCACGGGGCCGCCGCCCGGCCCCTCTCCCTGTCCCCGTTTCCCCCTTCCCCCCCCCCCATCCGGGGGGCATCGCCCCGCTCTGCTCACCGCGGGCGGTGGGATCCCGACCAGGCAGAAAGCGATGCCATTCATCGGGCTGCGGGGCCCGGCACGGTTCGACCCGGTTCCGCACGGCTCGGCTCGGCGCGGCCCGGCACCGCTCGGCTCGGCTCGGGCTGGGCCGGGCACGGCCCCGGTTACTGCTCCGCCTCCTCCGGGTGCCGGCGGCGGGAGGGGGCGGGCGGGGCGGGCACGGCTCAGCCCTCCCCGGCGGCACGGCACAGCTCGGTTCGGTACAGCACGGCTCCGAGTAACCAGAGCCCATCCGGTACCGGAATGGGACACCCAGACCAGAACCGGCGGCAGAACGGGCACAGAAGGGGACATGGGGGGCTGGGGAGGGGGGGGAAGGAGACACCCAGAGATGGGGATGGGGGTCAGCGGGGGTCAGAGGGACAGAGCAGAACGCAGCAGTGCACAGCAGGAGCGGGCAGGGGGATGCTGGGACAGCAAGAGGGGGACAGACGGACGGGGGGACGCGGGAAGGGAGGGACATAGGGATGAGAAGGGGACAGACGGACAGGGAGCGCCAGGACAGAGGGACAGGGCTGGAACAGCCCGGCACGGGGATGGAAACACCGGGCGGGGGCCACGGAGGGACAAAGGGTGACGCAGAGCTACGGGGAAAGGAAACGGCGAGGCTGGGAAACGATGGGACGGACAGCCGGATGGGGCAGACAGACGGACAGGGCCTGGTGAGGCTCAGAGCACACGGAGAGCGTGGCAACTCGCAGCTCGTGGAGCCCCACGCCTCACCTCGGGGTGCTGATGGGTGCTGCGTGCCGTGGGGACCCGCTGCCCTGCACCCAGAGACACCAGAAAGGCCTCTTTGGGGTGGGGGAAGGAGAGGGGGGGGGGGGAACATAAAATAATTTCTTCCCCGTGGGGGAGGGAAGCAGAGCAGCTCCTGGGTCCTCATCGACTCTCGGGGCAGCGGAGCCGTTTGAGATGGGAACGAGAGGGGTGGGGAGGAGAGCAACCAAGGGCTGCTCTGTGTGCCACCCCCAGCGCTCCCTGACCCCTCCCCAGCACCACCCCCCCTTCCGCCCCCCCCCCAGCACATGACACCATCGAAATCCGTACCAACAGCGCTTCCGTGGGGAGAAACCAAACCACCACTGCCAGAACTGATGGCCACAGAACCCCGAGATGGGGGGGGGGAACTGCTGCCACCCCCAGAACCTTCGGGGGGGGGGTTGTGGGACCCCCCAGCAGGGTCAGTCCCTATCCCAGGGATGGAGGATGACCCCCCCCTATGGTCAGTTTGCAGAGATACCCCTGGAGCCCCCCCCTCCTTGATCTGGGCACCCCCCGACCCCACTGCAGCCATCCTATGTGAATCAGTGGGATCAGCCCCCACCCCTCACTCAACACCACCCATCTCGGGTGTCCTTTGCAAAATGGGGTCACAACGTGCTGCAACCTCCACCACCACCCCCCCCCCAGTGGTTCCCAGGACAGAGAAGCAACAAGTGGGGGGGGGTCGCAAACCCCAGCGCTTCTCCTGGCCCAGATTTCCCACGTGGGGTCTCCAAGCACAGAGGTGGCACCGCACACCCAGCCGTGTCCATCATCCCCCCCCCTCTCCCCCCCCAGCACTCTTTGTCTCTCCCGGCCCCACCCTGGCACCGTACAGAGGAGGGGATGGCGGCCCCCATCCATAAAGATACGCCCCCAAATCCCCCCTCCCGGCCCCAAACATCGCCACGACGGCATCAACAAGGCGCCCCCCCCCCCCTCCCCTTCCCCGTGCCCCTAATCCCGACCCCACCCGCAGCAGCAGCAGCTGGAGCTCTGAGCACTGCGCTGCGACCCCCGGCACTGAACCCCCCCCCCCCCCCCCCAGCCAGGGGCGGCCGCTCCCCTCGGAGCCGCTCACAGACAAAGGGAACGAGGGGGGGGGGGGGGAGGGAGGAATCGAGGCTGGGCGTTATTATTATTATTATATTTAAACCTGATCCATTGAATTACAAAGAAAAGGAACCGGTGGGCAGGGAGTTGGGGGGGGGAAATGGGGGGGGGGGTCATCTTGCGGAGCTGTGCCCACGGGGTTGGGGACGCGACCCCACGCTGCCGTGCGGGGGGGGGCTCCGGGGGCCGCTGCCCATCAACAGAAAGCAGCCCCTCTCCTCCCCAACCCCGCGGCTCCGCGGCACGGAGCCATTTTGAGGCAGCAGCCGAACGGCGGAGGGGCGACCACCACCCCTACAGCCCCCCCTCGGGAAATGAGAGCGGGGGCCATCGGGCCGAGCCCACCGCGGCCGTGGGGGGGGGGAGCAATGTGGGGCAGCGCGGACACCCCCTCGGCAGGGAGGGGTCCCTCAGGATGCCCCGGCAGCTTCTGGCCGCGTCCCCACGCTGTCCCCACTGCCACCCCACCCCATCCCTCGCTGCCCATCGCCGCTCCGATGGGGCGGAGGGGGGGCACGCTGCTGTTCGGCAGCTCCTCTGCATTGCAGCTGGAGATGCGCGGCGGGGGGGTGGGGGGGGCGGCTCCGGTGCCCGCAGCCCCCGGAAGGGGATCACGCACAGACCCCGCGTTGGCCGTCGCTGCCCTACTTGGGAGAGGGGGGGGGGCCGGTGGCACCCAGCCACGCCACGCACGTGCCCGCATGCATCCCCGCCTCTGCTGATCGCGGGCTGCGGGGGGAGGAAGGCGGGGGGGCGTCGCAGCACGCGGCCCCCAACGTGCAACAAAAGCGCGCGGCGCAGTGGGGATGCGGTGCGTGAAGCCCCGGGGGCTGGGGGGGGACGACAAGGGGCGGAGGGGGGGCACAGGGGGTCAGAGCCAGAGGAGGCGCGGCAGTGGGGGAGGGAGTGCAGGGTGGGTTGTAAACCCCCTCCCCCCCCCCCCATCCCGAGGCTGGGACGGCAGCATCCCCCCCCCCCCGGAACCACAGCGCGGGGAGCCGCGAGCAGCCGCACACGGGAACCGCAACGGAACGGCGCCCAGAGGCGTTGGCTGGGAGATAACAACGGGAGCAGATGTGGAAACGCCAACAGCCGCAGCTCCATAAGGACCCCCCCCCCCCTTCCTCCCCCTCCCAACTCCAGGCTTCTTCCGCACCCCACAGGGGACATCCCAGGGCGGACCCCTTCCCCAAACCCCGCTGCTCGCATCCTCCCACCCCACACATACCTGGAGCAAAGGGAACCCTGTTGCAGAGCGGGACCGACCCCGCAGCCCCCATCCATCCCTCGCAGCCCCCATCCATCCCCATCACGCGAGGGGCGCTGACCCACCCCGACACCTGGAGCCCACGCGTGGGGCCGGGCGCTGCCGGGGAAGCGATGCTGTCAGTGGGGCCGGGACGCGGGCTGCTTGAGGAGGGGGGGTCCTGAGCACAGCCGGTGGGAGTGCCGAGGAAGCGATGCTGTGGGGCAGCGGTCGGACGAAAGCGACCCGGTCCCGGTTCCGGTCCGGCCCCGGGGTGCGGCTCCGCCCCGCCCGGCCCCGCCCCGTCCCGCCTCGCCCCGTCCGGTCCGTCCCGCTCCCACCTGCTCCATAGGGCCGCTCCGGGGCCATGGGCCGCTACCGGTGCCGCTCCCGGAGCCGCCGCCGCTGTCGCTCTCCTCCGCCGCCGCTGCCCACGCCCGGCGCCGCCCGGCGCATCCCGGGAGCGGCGTCATCTGAGCGGCGGGAGGGGGCCCCGCCCGGCCCCACCCGGAGCCCCGCACCGCCCCCCCGTCCTCCTTCCCGCATCCCCGCTGCTGCCCCCCCTCCATGCCTCCCTCGGCCGCGCATCCATCCTCCCCCGCCCCTCCTCGCACCCACCGCACCGCCCGGTGTCCTTCCTCCCACCTCTCCATCGCATCTCCCATCTCCTCCTCATCCTCCATCCCTTCTCTCCATCCCTTCTCGTGCCCCATGCAAAATTCGGCCCTTCCATTTCCCCTCCATCCTTCCTTCTGCCCATCCACAACGGTCCATTCCAACTAATCATCCCACCCCCATCGTAGCCCACTCCATCCCATCATCCCATCCTAATTTCTTCCCATCCCATCCCATGTCATCCATTCCATTCCATTCCATCCCATCCCATCCATCCCATTCCATTCCATTCCATCCCATCCCATCCATCCCATCCATCCCATCCCATCCCATCCCATCCCATCCCATCCCATCCCACTCCTTCCCATCCCATCCCATCCCATCCCATCCCATCCCATCCCATCCCATCCCATCCCACTCCTTCCCATCCCATCCCATCCCATCCCATCCCATCCCATCCTACTCCTTCCCATCCCATCCCATCCCATCCCATCCCATCCCATCCCATCCCATCCCATCCCATCCCATCCCACTCCTTCCCATCCCATCCCATCCCATCCCATCCCATCCCATTCCATCCCATCCCATCCATGCCATCCCATCCCATCCCATCCCATCCCATCCCATCCCATCCCATCCCATCCCATCCCATCCCATCCCATCCCATGCCATCCCATCCCATCACTCCCCTCCCCACCACCCCTTCACCCACATACCCCTTTCACCCTCCCCATCCCCATCCTCTCCCTTTCCTTCTGCACGGCCCCACGTCGTGCCTCAGTTTCCCTTTGCACGGCACAATGCAGCCTCAAGTCACCCCACAGCCACCCCATCCCCATGGATTGGGTGAGCACCAGGGTGGGCCCATCACCCCCAGCCCCCACCCCTCCCCATGTGGACCTCTGGTCCCCCCCCTCTGGAGACATCCATGGGCCCAACTGCACTCAGTGGGGTCGTGGCCCCATATCTGAGACGTTCCCTCATATGGTTCCAAAGCCCTTCTGCCCCACAGGGGAAATGGTGGTGCCTAATGGGGGCACCCAGCCCCAAACTGGGGAGGGGGGGGAAATCTGCACAGCCCCATAGCACGCCTTGATTTCCCATCGCACAGCCCCATAGCGCATCCCAATGTCCCTCTGTACGGCCCCACACTGCCTCAGTTTCCCCCCTCCCTTTCCCCTCCCCCCAGAGAAAACAGAATGTCCCCCCTTCCCCCTCCCATCTTTAGGGCAGAGCCGCTCGAGGCAGTGCCGGACTACGGGGGGTCGGTTGGGGACCCCCCCCCATCAGAGGGGCCGAGATGGGGAGGGGCGTTGGGGGAGGAAAAGCTCCTTTTGTGCGGGGGCTGCTTTTCAGATGCAAATAAACGGAGCGCCGCAGCCATATTGGGGCTCCTCCGTGGGGGGGGGGGCGGCAGCGGGCGGACAAAGGCGCTCTATGCCACCCCCCCCCCCCCCCCAAAAGGGGTTTTCCCCGTTTTCGGCCCCCCCCCCATCTCCTTCCGTTCCCGCTCCGGATTATTGGGGGGGGGGGGGGGGGGAAATGGAGCGTGTCAGAAGCCCGAGGGGGGGGGGGGGGGGGTTGGTTGGGGGGCGGTACTGCGGGAAAAGGGGGGGGGGGGGGGTGAGAGGGGGGCGGTGCCGCTCATCCCGGCCCCATTCTGTCGCTCCCCGCTTTGATCTGCAGAGCCGGGGGCGATCAAAGCGCTACAGGAGCGGCGGGGGGGGGGGGCAGGAATAGGGACCCCCACCCTCGGGATCCCCCGACCCACGTGAACCCCCCCCCCCTCCCATCTCTCTCGTCACCCGAATCCTCCCCGCCCCACGGACCACCCCTCCCCATCACCCCCCCCTTCCATCCCTCAGACCCCATGAATCCCCCCCATCCTCTGGGACCCCCCTCACGACCTTCAGTCCTTAACCCCTTCCCCCACAAAGACCCTCACCCCTTAGGACCCCCCTCCTCTCTTCAGGACCCCACCCCACCTCCCCACAAAGCCCATCGCTCCTTAGCCCCCCCCCCCCCCCGGGACCCCCTGATCCCCACCCTTCAGGCCCCCCCCCCAATTCAGCCTCCTTAGCACCCCCCCCCCACCAGGATCCCCCTCCCCGAACCCTTTACCCCCCCCCCCAAACTCAGCCCCCACAACAGCACCATTTCCATCACTTTATTCCAAACCCCCAGACTCTCTCCCCTTCCCCCCCCCCCCCAAAAAAAAAAACCCAACAAAAAATCCATCTGTCAAACGACAATAAAAAGGAATTACAAACACAAACCTCAACCCCCCCCCCCCAATAACAACATACAAAAGAACTGCACACAGCTGCCCCAAAAACCCACAGCATCACTCACCTCCCCCCCCTCCACCCCCCTCAAACATGCCTATGAATACAATATATACAGACAGGACCCCCCCTGGTACAGCCCCCCCCTCCCCAAAATAACCAAACGCACCCACAGTGCATTTGTTGCATTATAACAAGAAGAAAAAAAAAAATACCACCCCCAACCCCATCATTTCTCCATCCGACAGAGGGGCCCCCAAGGCTGCTTGGGTTTCTCTTTCCTTCTTTTTTACTTTTTACCCATTTAAGTAATTATTTTTTTTTTTTCTTTAATATACTTTACGAAAATAAATTATACGGTGACTATTTTAATAAATTAAGCACACACACACACAAAAAAAAAACAACCATAAAAATAAAACAGAAGGGAATGAGGCAAAGCTGCCCTCCTCTGGCTCAGCCCTCCTCCCCCAAAGCTGCTGCCTATGGGGGCTCCCAACAGGAGACACCCCCCCCCCTCCCCACAGCAGTGCAGAGCTATGGGGCCCCCAGCACAGCGTGGGGTGAAAATGACTCTTTGTCCTTCTTTCTGCCCCCAAAAGCAGCTCAGTGCATCCCACGATGAGCTGCAGCGTGGAAGGGGGGTGCAGAGGAGCAGCAGCAGCCCTCAGCCTCAACGCCCCCCCAGCACAGCGCCCAGCAGGCAGTGAGGTATTTCAGCAGGTTTTCAAGATCCTTGGGGGTCACCTGGAAGCCAAATCCTTTTTAAATCCCCCCCCCCCCTTCCCCCACGTTGAAGATGGGGGGAGAGCGATGCTGAGCCCCCTTTGCAGCAGCGCTTGGAGCAGGGGCGCAACGGGGCGGCTTCTCAATGCTGCTCTGAGAGGCACGGGGCTGTGCTGCATCCCAGGGTGGAGTTGATGCCATTGGGGGGGGGGATGGAAAGGAGGGGGGGGGGAGCTGATCCTGGCCCCATGCAGCTCTCTGCCTGCACCCCAACCCCAACAGAAAAGCAATGGGGTCGATCCCACGCCGCGCTCGCAGCTCATCTCCCCCTTGAAAGCTTCCCAAGGAAGCTGATGATGAAGAACTCGGTTAATTTCTGAAAATAAACCAAAAAAAAAAAAAAAACCCCAAAACCTGAAGATGTCAAAAAAAAAAATAAATAAAATAAACCTTTTTGTTTTAAAAGTCCTCCATAGTGCCATGACATTCTTTGTTCTGCACGCAGTCCGTGGGGCTCTGCTCACAGCCCCCCCCCCCCCCCCATCGTGGGGGTCCCCTCCTGCTCTGCTTGGTGGCTGGGAACTGTGGGACCCTTCTTCTCTCCTCCAAAGCGGTGCTGCAGAAGCTGCACCTTCGTGGGCCTCATCCCCCCCACTGCAGCCAGACCTGGGGGGACCGGATGGCATCACCAAATTCCTGGGGGGGTCGTGGGGGAGAAAAGAGATGAGGAAGGGATCAGTCAATGCTGTGCCATGAGAGAGCAGCAGAAAGCAACGGAGCCTCAGTGCCCGATCCCAACCCCGAGGGGAAGCGGCGCGAAGGGCAAAGCAGCCCCCCTTTATTTTTGGGGGGGGGGGGGGGGGGGGGGGCAGCACGACGTACCATCAGCGACGGCAAGGAGGGCGAGGCGGCCTCGCTACGTGGAGGATTCAGCATCCTGCTTCTGTCTGGAGATGAGCTGAGCCTCCTTCAAGGACAGGTAAACCTCCTCCTGCGGGTCGTAGTAGTAGAACTTGCGGATGTAGGAGATGAGGGGCCTGAGGGGGGGGGTTTCAAGGGGGGATGGGGGAGGAGAGCATCAGCTGTAGGAGAACCAGAACCGCTCCCCCCCCCCCCCCATGGCAGCACCTCAGTGCTCAGCTGTGCCTCCCTCCTGCCACCCCCAAAAGGAAGCAGCTTTACCCCCTCCCAGCTGAGAGCTGTGTGCTCTGCCCGACCCCAGCGAGGGGGGGGGAGGCAGCAGGATCCAACCCCAACCCCCCCCAGACCCACAGCTCCATGCTGGCTTACTTAGGCAGCGGCAGCTCAGGGATGTGGTCGATCCGGACCAACTGCCTGATCCGAAAACGGCAAAGGTGCTGGAGAGATTTGACATTGCTGAACCTGGAGACGGGATACAGGAGCTGGACAGGCGTCGGAGGGAGACCTTGAGGGGGTTAAAACCACAAAAAGCAGCGTCGGCCTTTCAGCGTCTTGCAAAGGAAGCAGCAGTTGCAGGGCAGGGCTCCGTGCCACCTCCCCCCCCCCCACCAAAGCATCACTTTGCACTGAGGTGCAACAGGCTTCAGAAGGAAGCAGAGCGAAGCCAAAGGGAGAGGGGGCAGGGGCTGCAGGCAGCACTTATGCTCTGCTCTGCTCTGCACAGCCCCTGGAAGGGCTGCGTTGAGGCATTACGAAGCTGTGGGTTCGGTCAGCACGAGAGCTGCTCATTCCTGAGGTCACGAGGCCGGGCACAAAGGCAGAGCAGAGCTGTGCCAGCCCCCATCCCCCACGCAGGAGTTGTGCCCTCCCCCCCGACTTATGGGCAACAATTGAGCCCCACAGCCCGGAGGTGGGCAGCAGCAGCAGGAAGGATGTCTGGGAGCTGGGCTCATTCACTGCACGAGGTTGATCCACCTTCACAGAAGGATTCAAAGCCGGTTAACGCTCCTGCCCCCTCCTGCTGGCTTGTCTCTGAGGACCAGGGAGCAAAAGGAGAAAAGGGAAAGCTCTTCACACTAAGATGGGCTCAGAACCGCTGCGGGCAGCTCAGGATGCTGCGAGCCAGCTTTTGAGAAAGCAAAGAACAGCCGTCAATTGAAGGCTGGATTCCTCCCCCCCCCCCTCCTTCTGACTCTCCTACCAGAAAGGAATCTGCCTCTGGGAGCTCAGCCAGCACAGCAGGGACACAGCATAGGGAATACAGGGAACATCCCCTCCTCGAGCAGCAGCACCGCACTCAGGGCTCAACAGGGAGCTGCAGAGCTCAGCACCAACCCCCCCAGGGAAGATCTGGCAGCAGTGTGGGGCATTACACCCTAGGGTGGCTCTCAGAATGGCACCCAGAGCAAATCTGCTCAGGGATGCACCCAGAGCTCCCACAGAGCCCCATTTTCAAGGGAACAGATCCTAAGATGCCTCCCAGCCCCTCTCCAAGCTCTGCTCTCTGTCTCAAGCACAGGATGCTCCTGGCACGCTGCCGTCTGTACCCACAGCAGGAGCTGCCCCTCGGCCCTGTTGGGATGCTCACCTGGAACCCTGGATCGGAGGAAGTACAGAAACTTCCCGTTTTTGGAGTGCATGATGGCTCTCTTGATGAACTCCACCACAGATTGGCAGCGGTCTTCAAACTTGGGATGGCACCACAGGCTGAAGGTCCCTGCCAACAGGACACAGGAGTCTCACATCACCAGGGAGCTGCTGCTGGCTGCAGGAGATCCACACTCGGCCGTAGGCTGGGTGGCAGCTCCCAGTCAGCTCTGCAGCCTCAAACAGGGCACGTTCAGCTTCAATGGCAAGCAATGAGACTGCAGAGCAGGAAAGCAGGCCCCCTAGCTGCATGCAGATCCCTACATAGGCTGAAGCCTCTGGCCAGACCGTTCTCTTGCATGCAAGCAGGCACTGCCTGCTTCTTGCACCAGGGAGCAGCACTCCCTGCTATGGAGCTGCAGCCAAACCGTAGGTCTCCAGCATCATATTCCTGCCCAGTGGTGTCGTGGATGAGCAAAAACATCCCTGGCTTTGCAGCATGTGGAAGAGGCAGCGCCGCACTCACAGCCAGCAGAAGGGCTGCACTGAGCTCACAGCTCCATCCTGCTTCACTGGGGAAGACCCTCGGGCAGAGCACTGGAGGAACAGGAGAGCCCACTGAGCACTGGGAGCCAGCGAGCTCCGATCTGAAGGGTCTGAAGCATCACCACCTTAGAGGTGGCAAGCAGATGCAATCCCAGCAGGGTCACTGCACAAACACCAGCAGCCTCCCTGGGCTGCCTGCTCAGCTCTCCTATTAAAAAAAGACAAAAATCCCAATTTCTTGCTCGCATCTACCTGAAACCTGAAGGTCGAGCAGTTACCTGTTCACCATTCCCTCAGCCCCCACCGTTTCTCATCCCCATCGGTCCAGCAGAGTGCTCAGCTCTGCAGTTTTCCACTCTGCTGCAGCACACTCAGCACAAGGCCATCGCAGCAGGGCTGAAGCCACTGATGCTGCTCCAGGGATGCAGCTGGAGCAAAGGGAAGGGCGCCTGAGCTCAGAGCACCCCAGAGCCACCCCCAGCCCTCACCTCTGTAGTGCTCCATCCTGGTGTGGTGGGTGATGCCCTGCGATCGGAAGCTGAGGCTCAGGATGTAACGGGGGTCGGAACTGTCCCTCACCAGAAAGGATCCGTCTGGTTTCCCTTTCAGCTTCATCTCTGCGTCCTCCCAGTTCATGGGTCCCCAGTACCACCCGCACTGCAGGAACGAGACAGGCCACGTCGGCAGGCTGCTAGTGAGCAAGGACTGCAGGCACGGCCAATATCCGCTCTCGTTAATTCACTTTTATACCTAAATTTAATTTCCTGCTTCTATTCATCCCAAGCGTGGACTCATTGCTCCTGGATCACAGAATCACAGCATTGTAGGGGTTGGAATGGACCTGCAGAGATCATCGAGTCCAACCCCCCTGCCAAAGCAGGTTCCCTACACCAGGTCACACAGGTCGGCATCCACCGTTGCATTTACCACCCAGAAGTGGGGAAAGAACACGAGATGCCTTCCTTCACTCGCCCAGGACCTCACTGGGGGGTGTTTTCTGGTCCTGCCTCAACTCTGTGCCCCCAGCCAACACCAAAAGCAGCTCCCAGAGGGCTGGAGCAACCTCTCCTGTGGAAAGGCTGAGGGTGTTGGGCTTGTTGGAGAAGGCTCTGGGGAAAACTCACCTCCCAGCACTTACAGGGAGCTTATAAACAGGAGGGAGAGCGACTTCTCACACAGACTGCCAGTGATAGGACAAGGGGGGGATGACTTCCAAGTGAAAGAGGGGAGATTTAGGCCAAATGTGAGGTGGAAATTCAAGACTCTGAGGGTGGCAGGGCTCTGGCTCACGGGCTGCCCAGAGAGCTGTGTGCCCCATCCCTGCAAGTGCCCATAGACCCAGATGGGGCTCCGGGCAGCCTGTATAGGGGTCAAACCCTCTCAACCCAAATCATTCCACTCACTCACAACACGATTCAAAACGCAGAGCCCTGCCCCACTGCCCTTCCCTCCCCACATCTCCCCATGCAGATCCCACCTTCTCCAGCTCTCGCAAGCTGGCTGCAAAGCTGCTGGAGTCCGGGCGGTACAGAGGGCACTGGAGGTGGGGGGTGGGCTGGCTGGGTGCTGCTTCTGTGGGTCGGAGGGGAACGATGCGGGGGAAGGCATCTGCAGAGGGAGGAACAGCACAGTGCAGTCAGTGCTGAGCTGCTCGGGCCCCAGAGCGCTCAGCTCCCAATGCAGCAGGCAGAGGAGGAAGCTGGACTGACAGACAGGAGGACAGCATCCTCGTGAGGTGTCAAACAGCTCTTCCAAGGTGACTCAGCACCTTCACCTGCTGTTTGTTGTGCTAGCTGGGAGGGAAGGGAAAAGCACCAAAGGAAGGAATTAACCCATCCCAACACAAAGGGCCAATTAAAGGTCCTTTGGGTCCTTTAGGGCAGGAAACCAAAGGGGAAGTGCAAAGGAAGCCCCAGAGCTGCTCTGACCTGGGGCGTGGGGCGGAGGAGGCGGAGGCAGAGGGAAAGACTGCAGGGAAGACCCCATCGGACCCACTAGGACAGATGCAGGCAGCGTCCCACTGATATCATCTAGGAGAGAACAGAGGCAAGAGGCATTCAGATGAAAGGAAAGCAAGCGAGCTCTGCGCTGCTGGCAATGAGCAAACTGGCACTGAGCACCGGAGGGGGAGCAGGAGATGGAGCTTGTGATGCTCCACCAGCTTCTGGGAGCAGCCCAGCAGCCTGCACCCTTAAAGCATAGGAGTTAGTTAGTTTTCCAGCCTGGCTACCTCCATGCACGCAGCCTGCAGCACAAGGCAGGTGTTTATAGCAGGTTTTGCCTCCCTGGCACACGCGATGTGCGCTCAGCAGGGCATCCTGAGCACAAAGAGCTCATGGTCCCCAAAGTGTGAAGCACAGCAGGGACCTACTGAAGATGCTGATGCTATGGAGGAGCAGCAAGAAACGCTGTGGGGCAGCAGAGAGAAGCCCTGCACCCAAACAGACCACGTACCCAGCAGGCTGAGGCTTCGGCGCGGAGGCGGCGGTGGAGTCGGGGGGTGAGGGGAGCTCAGTCCTCTCTGAGAGATGTCCACGTCCACCAGAGACACCGTTTCACCTGGAGGATGGCAGAGGGAAAACTGTGAGCACCAGGGGAGGCAGAGGGGCAGGGGAAGGGGCAGCAGATCCCGTCAGCTCTTGGTCAGGTTTTGCATGCAGGTCGGGTGGTTTAAGAGAAATACATCTCAGCCTACAGGCCATGAAGGGATCAACTCTTGACGTTCACAAGGGAGTGGGATAGAGCCTAAAGGCTCTGGAACAGAGCCTGGGGAAAGCAACGATATGAAGACGTCCAAGGTAAAGTGGGAAAGCTTAAGTTTACTCCAAAATCGTGGGAGAAAAAACGAAGCCATCAAACCCCACTTAAAGCCTCAGCATTGCCCCAATAAAGAAGCACTGCCAACAACCAAAGTGCCGCTGCCACAACGGAGGCGTCGGTCAGAATTCAGCCCAACCAGCTGCCAGCCACCAGCAGCACCGAGATCTCTGCACCCACAGCCTCAGAGACCACTTCAACCCCCCCCAGATGTCCTCCAGCAGCAGCAACAGCAGCAGCTCCCCGACCTCCTGCAACCTGCCCTGACACTCAGCATAGGACAGCACTGACTCAGCTTCCTCCTGCCTGTGAAAGCTCTCTGCCCATTAATCAGTATCATTAGAGGGGTATTTAGGTGCAGTCCTTACCCGAGGTGCTTTCCCCCGGGGCTCTGTGGGTGTAGATGCACACGTGTGCATGCAGATGCTCTTTCATTTCCACACCCTGCCAACAGCGTCCAGGTAATGCTGGGCTGCTTCAAAGGAAGCTGAGAGGTGCTGAGGTGCCAGCAGGTGCAGGAACTACAAACCCTACGCTCCCATCTTCCCCCAGCAACAGCTGATAGAGCAGGAGCAGCCCTGGCTTCGAGCAGCCCTGCTGCTCAATGAACACACGTGGCACCCAGGAATCTGCCTGAATCCTGCAGCGCTCAGCACACGTTGCCCTCCAGAAGACCAGAGTGCAGCCCCTTCAAATCCTTACCTGTGAAGAGGGGGCTGAAAACAACCGGGGAAAAGGCACTTTGAGTTCTTGTCAGTCTGTGTTTCCTGTTGGAAATACAAAATAATGGGGGAGGGGGATGAAATCATGAACGGGCTTCATTCGATCTTTTTCGGGCTGGGAGAACCCTCAGCAGGATGCACCCAGCCTGCAGACAGCAGCATGTGCTGATCCAACCCCTGGAGCAGAGCTCTGGTTTAAGTAGGACAGCCAACCAGCAAGGCCAGGGCTCCGTCCTGCTGCTAAGCAAATCTCTGGCAAGGTGATTAATCAAGTCTTAGGAAAGAAAACCCCAAGCAAGTGTGGTTGCTGGAGCCAAGAAGCTGTTTCACAACAGGCAGCGCTGCTGCTCCAAACCCAACTCTGCCGTGTGCCTCAAACACACTGCATGATCACAGGCACTTAGGCAGCACTCTGCTGAACCTGGAGCTGAGGGAACTCATCTCAATATATAAAAGCTCATCCAACTGCTTCCTTTTCAGGTCTCTCGTGCCTGTTTGGGGGTTCAGCTGCTCCCCAGCTCCCAAAGGAGGACGATTCATCGGCGATCAGCCACACGCTCCTCAAAAACAGACTTCAGACCAACACCTGCAGCAGGATGAGAGCTGCCCTCGCCAACCAGAGCCACGCAGCACAACCACAGCCTTCCCACACCACCATTGCACAGAGATGAAGTACCAAACAAGGTCAGGTCGGCCCTCCAACTCAGAAGCCTGGGCTGCTGAGCCGACCGCAGAACCACTGCTAAACCTGCACCAACCCTGGGCTGCAGGTGCAAGAAGAGCAGCCCCACGGATGCAGCTTTCAGAGAGAAGCCTTACGCTGCAGCACGAGGAGCAGCACTGCAGCAGCTCTGAGCTCTTGGGCAGGAGGGCACTCCTGGAAAGCTCTGCCTTTTCTGAGGCCCTGAACCACAACAGCTGCTGCATCAGGCACCTTGAAGTAACCTCTGGTAGAACAGCAGCACTGTGCTGACCGGGGAAAAGCACAGCAGCTCCGTGGCTGTGATGGAGCTGCTGCTGCTTTTGTGCCCCCTGATCTCAGGGCTGCAATGTCCCATAGACCACAGGTTACCATTAGGGACACCCTGATGTTTGGATGGGGCGATGTGGGAGGACTCGCATGGTCTCCGTGCACTGCTGAGCCAAACCACGTGTCCTCTGTGATGCAAGGGATTAGGGCCAGCTGTCGGCAGTGCCAGGCAGTGACTGGTGGCTGTGCCCCTCCACGACAGCTTGGCAGCCCCACACCAGGGGGACACAGTGGCCATGGGGTGCAGAGCTGGAGGGAGCAGCTCAGAACCCAAACCCTAAAGGGGATGAGGTGGGAGGGAACCTTACAGCCCACTCAGTTCCGAGCCACGCCACAGCCTGGGTGCTCCCCAAAGGCTGCCCAGGATCCCATCCACCTGCAGGGATGGAGCACTGCATTTTGCTGAAGCCACAGAGCCCAGCAGCACCGCGCAGAGCTGCGGGATCAGCACCTCCAGCATTCCCAGCTGCGACCCCCAGGGAAGCCCTCTACGCCGCAGGAAGGCGCGCAGACCCCCGTACATCCCTCCAAAAGCCGCTCTCCTGATTTGGCCACGGGGCTCCACGGCCCCTCCCGCACCGCCCGCGCATCCCTGCCCCCCCAGCAGCCCCGAAACCCGCGGTCCCTCCGCTCCGTACCTGCCCTCCTCCTGCCCGCGGCCCCGGGCCCCTCCGCCGTCGCTCAGGCTGTGCGCCGAGGCCGTCAGCTCCGCTCCCCGCCGACTCCCTCCGCTCCCGTCCCCGGGGGCCGACCCTCCGCTGCAGCTCTTGGTGCGGAAGAGGCGGCTCAGGCGGACCCGCAGCGATCCCTTCCTTCCTCCCGCTGCCCCGGGGCCGGGCCCGGCTCTCCGCGCGGCGGAGGCTCCGCGGGGCGGCTCCTGCGGGTCTGCGGCGCCGGGGCTGCCAGGCTCTTCCTCGGAGCAGCTCTCGGCCTCGTCGGGCTCCAGCGCCTCAAGCACCAGCAGCGCGTCGCTCGTCTCCTCGGCGGCGGGCGGCCCGAGACACGGGCAGGCTGCGGGGCCCTTGGTTCCCAGCGTCGGGGGCCGCAGCCCCAGGGCCGCCAGCTGCAGCTCCAGCCCCCCCGGCGGCCCCCAGCCGCCCCCCGCCGCCACCGCCGCCGCTTTGGGCTCCAACGCGCAGCGATGCCGCGGGCACAGCAGCTCGGGGCCGCCCGCCGGGCCTTCCCCGCCGCCCGCCTCCTCCTCTCCGGGCCGGCCCTCGGCAGCGTTACGGAACACCATCAGCTGCGGCGGCGGCCGAGCGGCCCCTCCCGGAGCGGGGAGGGGGAGCGGCAACCGCGCTCCGCCCGGGCCCGGCGGCCCCGCAACCGCCGCGCCGCTACCGGGGCCGCCGGCCGCCCCCGCCTCCGGCCCGGCCCCATAGCCCAGCAGGCGGCTGAGCACCCGGTAGGAAGCCGCGGCCGCCGCCTCCCCGTCGCGCAGCTCGACGCGCTGCATCGCTACGGCCGCCGCATGGCGCCCCGGGAGCGGAGCGGTCCCGCCGCCCCCCGCACGGCCGCCGCCGCCGCTCCCTCCTCCGCGGGCAGACCGCACGTGGCCACGCCCCTCAGCTTCCGGTCTTGGCCACGCCCCTTCACCAGGCTCCAGTCCGCTATCCCCGAGGCCACGCCCATAACGCACATGGCCACGCCCCCTCCATGCACCGCCCATCGTCTGCGAGGCCACGCCTACGCCCTTGAGGCCACGCCCCCTCGGCCGAGTGGGGAAATTGAGGCACGGCGCTGCCGTTCCTGCACCTTCGGTTTCCCCTCTCAGCCAGGAGGGAACCGGACGCCCCCCATCCCGAGCTGCACGCTGCCCTGCGTGCCCCCCCTCCCCACATCCGTCCATGCGTGTTTTGGGGGCACTCGGCATCCTCTGAAGGGGAGAGGGGGAGCAGGATTATGGTATGCTGGGTTCTGGGATACTGGGATAACAGGATGCTGGGATGTTGGGATAACGGGGTGCTGGGGGGATGGGAAGCGGGATGTGAGGATGCTGAGAGCAGAAGTGCCGAGATAATGGGATGCTGAGATAACTGAACACTGGAATAACAGGGTGCTGTGATGCTGGGATAACAGGACGCAGGGATAACGGGACGTGGGGATGCTGGGATGTTGGCATCACGGGTTTCTGGGGTAATGGGGTGCTGAGATGTTGGGATACTGGGATGACAGGGCAGTGGGATGCGGGGATATGGGGTTGTGAGGCTGTGGGGCCGGCACCCGGTTGCCATGGCGGCCCGTCGGGATGCTCTTCCGTCACGGCCGATCCGGCGGAGGGTGGGGGGGAGGTTGAGCTCCCCGCGGCGGAACCGGAGCCCGACGGCAGCACCGGGTGGGGACGGGCGGGGGACGGGGACGGGGGGGTCGGGGCGGTCGGAGCAGCGCAGAGCGCAGCGTGGGGCCGTGACGTCTGCGAAGGAGGAAAACAGGCGGCGGTCGGAGCGCGGCTCGCGGGCACCGTGCCACCATGACCCCCACGGGGGGGCCGCCGCTCTGGGGCGCTCCGGCCGCCTTCCTTCTCCTCCTCTTGCTGCTGCTGCTTCTGCCGCTGCGGGCGGGGGCTCCGCCGCCCCCCGACGACCCCCCGACGGATCCGCGGGGGGACCCGGAGGGTTCCGCGGCTCTTTCCTTCCTGCGGACGGGCGACGCGCGGCGTTTGGCCCTCACCAACTGCAGCCGCAGCGCCGCGCTGAGACCCCCGGGGCCCGACCCCCCACCGGCGCTGCGAGCCGCCCTGCGGGCCGCCCCCGAAGCTCTGACCCAGGCGGCCAATTTCCTCAACATGCTGCTGCAGGGCAACGACCTCCGCGAGGCCAGCGTGGCCGAGGACGTGGAATGGTACCAGGCGTTGACTCGCAGCCTGGCGGGGGGGCATCCATGGGCGCGCCGCTCCCTGCTGGCCCTGGACGCCCACCCGGCTGCCCCCTCCCCCCGCCTGGTGCTGCAAGCCACGGCCGTCGACGGGGAGATCCACCTTCGGGACGTGTCCGCGCCGGGGAACCGCAGCTCGGATGGCGAATGGGTGGCGGAGCTGCGGGAACGGCGCGGTCCTCCGCTCCGCAAACGGGTGCTGAGCAACGACCTGCGCTCCATGGAGACCCCCAAGTGGCGGCGGGGCGATGGGTACGTGGCGGGGCCGGGCCACGTGCGGTGGTCGCAGCCGTTCCTCGAGTGCCGAGATGGGAAATTCGTCCCCGTTTGGGCCGTCGCTCTGTCTGCTGCCTTCTATGGGCTGAAGCCCGACCTCAGCCCCGAGTTCAAGTGAGTGAGAAGGGGGAGTGCGGGAGGGGGGGAGTGTGTTTGTGTGCATGCATTTGTGTTTGCGTGTGTGTGCGTGTTGGGAAGCGTGTTTGTGCAGCTGTGTGCGCGTGTGTGAGTGCATGAATATGTGTGTGCATGCATGTGCATCTTTGGGGGATGCTGGGAGACACACGCGTGTTGCTGTGCATGCACGTGTGTGCAGTGCTGTGCAAGTGTGGATGTGAGACCCTCCCGAGGGGCAGGACCTCCCCAGATGGCTCTGTGTCCCGGCACCCGGCTCTGCCATCGCTGTTTGCTCCCCCTCCAACCCCCCGGTTCCCGTGTGCCCCCTCCCGGTCTGACCCCATCGCGGTTTTGTAGGGGAGCCGTGCGGGTGGACATCGAGCTGCGGGATGTGGGCATCGATCAATGCGACAGCGGGACGGGGTGGTTCGCGGGCACCCACCGCTGCGACCTCAACAGCACCCAGGTACCCAGACCGCACCGATCCCAGCATTAAACCCCCCACTTCCCAGCACCCACCCCCACCTTCTAGAGCCCTGTCGGATCCCCTCACGCAGTGGAGCTGCCCCGCTCCCCCCTCCCCCCGTCGCACCGTCCCAGCTGCCCGTCCGTCGGTGCTGATCCGCCCCCCCCCGGCCCCCATCTGCCGCTCCCGCACCGCTCTGCGGTTTATTGTGCAAATCTCCCTCCCTCGGCAGCGCCGTGGGGTGACCCGGCTGCCACCCGCGTCGGGACAGCGGGGACCGATGGGCGGAGCATCCCCGGGGGGGTTGGCGCTGACCCCCCCCATCAGCTGCGCCCACCCCAACTCAGAGTTCGGGGCGAACCCGACGGGTCTGAGCGGCGTCCCGACCCCCGGAGGTGCCCCCCGTCCCCCCCACCCGCATGGATTAGGGGCCGCTCCGCCCCCCCGGATTAGCAGCGCGCCGCATTAGGTGTCCATTTAGGTTTTAGGGGGGGATTTGGGTGCCAGGCTTTGACTTTTAATTCCCAAATGTTTAACCGCTGCGTTGCGGGGGAGGTGGGGGGGGAATCGGCTGTCACCGAGCCGCCGCAGCCCCCGCTGCCCTGTGTGGTTATGAGCGCAGTGCGGGACGACCCCGCAGAGCAGCCGTACCCCCATCCCGCAGTGCGTCCCGCAGCAGAACCGCGGCTTCGTGTTGGGGCAGTACGCGTGTCGCTGCAAGCCGGGCTTCTACGGGCTCAGCGGCGGGGCAGGTGCGTGCCGTGCGACCCCCAGACCCCCCCCCAAAGACCCGCAGGGCGCACGGGGCGATGCTTTGGGACACCAACCCCCCCCCGTTCCATCCGCAGTGCCGCCTGAGGATGCCGCTCGCTTGGCGTGCCGCCGGTGCCGGGAGGGCTGTGCGAACTGCCGGGACGATGCGCCCTGCGAGGTGCAGGAGGATCGCGCGTTGCGTGCGGCCGTGCTGTGCTGCCAGGCGTGCTGCATGCTGGCCGTGTTCCTCTGCATGCTGCTCGCTTATCACTGCCGGCGGAGCAAGGCGAGAGCAGCGCGGGGTCCTCACGATCCCAACTCCTCGGGCGCCCCCCAAATGAGGGCCGCCCCCCCTCCGGGCCCCGGGCGCTGCTGATGGCCCTCTGTCCCCGCAGAGGATCCGGGCGTCGGGCGTTGTGCTCCTGGAGACGATCCTCTTCGGGTCGCTGCTGCTCTACTTCCCTGTGAGTGCGCGGCCAAATTCCTCCCCTGCTGCCCCCGCTCCTCCCTGCAGAAAGCCCCACAGACCGTGGGATGCACCCTGCTGCCATGGGGCACAGCTGGGTCCCACGGGGCTTTGCCGTGGGTCAGGACTGGCGCCACGCAGGACACAGCACTGTCGGCATTGCCGTCACAGATCTGACAGCTGTGGGCAGAATCTTCTTAGGAAACCAAACCTCCTTCCTCCTCCTCATGGCCGTGGGACCCCCGCCCAAACCCCCTCTGTGTACCAGAGAGCAAAGGCTGGGCTGGGAGCCCGGCCGTCCCCAGGCTGCCACTTGCCTTTCCCCTTTCTCCCCGACACCTCGGGATCTGTGCGCTGAACACGGGCACGGCTCTGCAGCCCCGCACCACCACCACCATCCCCCCCCCCTCCCCACAGGTCTTCATCCTCTACTTCAAGCCCAGCACTTTCCGCTGCATCGCTCTGCGCTGGGTGCGCGTGCTGGGCTTCGCCATCGTGTACGGCACCATCACCCTAAAACTGTACAGGTAATGGGGAACGGGGGGGGGTCCTGCTGGGATGCTGGATGAGGTCCGACCCCACGCTCACCCCCGGTGTCCCGCAGGGTGCTGAGGGCGTTCCTGGTCCGTGCAGCACAACGTGTGTCCTACACGGCCAGCGGGCGCGTGTTGCGGGCTCTGGGGCTGCTGCTGCTGCCCCCGCTGTGGTTTCTGGCAGCGTGGACCGTGGCAGCGTTGGAGAACGTCGGCCGGAACGTCCCGCTGGTGGTCCGTGCGCAGACTGCCCGAGGGCTGCACTTCTCCGTCTGCAGCCACGACCGCTGGGATTACATGATGGTGGTCGGTGAGAGACGGCTGAGCGCCCCCCTCCCCGGGTGCCCGCAGCCCTCCCCGCTGCCCCGCGTACCCACAGAGGTGCCCATGCCGTGTGCTTTGTCCTGCAGCCGAGCTGCTGCTCCTGCTGTGGGGCAGCGCGCTGTGCTGGGCTGCGCGTGCGGTGCCTTCCGCCTTCCACGAGCCGCGCTATATGGGCATCGCGCTGCACAATGAGCTGCTCCTCTCGGCCGCTTTCCACGCCGTCAGGTACGGTGCGGGATGCCCACGTGGCCGCAAAGCATTCCTCTGCACCGTGGGTGTGGGGTTGGAGCTGTGGGACCCCGCGGTGCCTCCTTCCCCCCTCCAGGTTCATCGCGGTGCCGTCGCTGCACCCCGACTGGATGCTGCTGCTCTGCTTCGCCCACACCCACGGCACCGTCACCGTCACCCTGGGGCTGCTTTTTGTCCCCAAGGTAACGCACGGCCCTAAGCCCGCGGCTATGGGGGATGGGGAGGCGGTGGGGTGGTGGCTGTGGGGAGGTGGTGGGTGTGGGATGATGGCTATGGAGATGTGGCCCGTGGGGTGGTGGTGTGGGATGGTGAGCGGTGGGGTGGTGGCTGTGGGGAGATGGGCAGTGGGGAGGTGGGATGTGAGGAGGAGGGCAGTGGGGTGGTGGTTATAAGGTGGTGGCTATGGGGTGGTGGTTATGGGGAGGTGGGCAGGGGGGTGGTGGATATGAGGAGGTGGGTAACGGGGTTATGGTGGCTATGGGGAGGTGGGATATGGGGAGGTGGGCAGCGGGGCAGTGGTTATGAGGTGGTGGCTATGGGGTGTTGGGTATGGGATGATGGCTATGGGGAGGTGGCTATGGGGTGTTGGGCTGTGGGGAGATGGGATACGAGGAGGTGGGCAGCGGTTCTAAGGCGGTGGCTATGGGGTGATGATTATGGGAAGGTGGGTAGTGGTGATTATGAGGTGACGGGTACGGGAGGTGGCTATGGGGAGGTGGGATATGGGGAGGTGGGATATGGGGAGGTGGGCAGTGCAAGTGGTTTATGGGGAAGTAGGCAATGCAGAGGCGGTTATGGGGCGGCTGTTATGGGGAAGTGGCCGCGGGCTCCGATGTGTTTGGGGCTCCTTTCATGCTGCCCCGCCGCAGTTCCTGCACGCCGGATCGCCGCTGCGGGAGGAAATCGCGGCGGAGGTGTACGAGGATGAGGTGGACGCGCGGCGCTCCGGGATGAGCAGCAGCATCGCGTCCGCATGGAGCGAGCGCAGCTTCGACCCCGATGACATCCGGGTGGGTGACACGCTCGGGACCTTCTTTTGACGCTCGCTGTGCCGCCCCGCACAGGAAGAGGTGCCTGTTGCGATCTTTCTCCTGATGCAAAGCGGGGGGGGGCGGTGGGAGGACGGGGCTGGGCGGTTCCCCCTCGCGGGGACGCGGTGAGGGCGCATCGCGGGGCGCTGCGGATCGGACGGGCGCGGCGTCGGGTCCCGGTTCGGTCCCGTCGGACGCGCTCCCCCCCTTTTGTCCCCCACCCCCCCAGGAGGAGCTGAAGCAGCTGTACGCGCAGCTGGAGACGCTGCGGACGAGGCGGATGGCGGCCCGCAACCCGCACCTCCCCGCGCCGCCCTCGGCCCGCAGCTCCGGCAGCCGCCGCTCTTCGTCCAAACGGCCGCACGACGGTACCGGCGGGGGGGGACGGGAGGGGGGCGGGCAGCTCCGATCCTGCAGCTCCGAGCATCCGGCACAGGACGCGGCGGCGGGGGGCTGCGCGGAGCCTTCCGACAGCGAATCTCTGTGCGCCTCTCCGCTGCTGCCCAGATCGGCCAGCGCCCAGCAGCTCGGGGGGCACGGGCAGCCCGCCCGGCTCCGCGCGGTGCTTCTGCAGAAGTCGCTGAGCGCCGGTGCGGGCGCGGTCACCCCGTCCTCGGGACCCTCGGAGCAGGAAGGGGTGTCCCGCTGCACCGCCGCAACCCCGGCCGCTGCCACCCCCCCCCGCCCCGCTGCCGGACGGGGGTCCCCCCCGTGATGCTTCCCCCCCGGTTGACAGCAAGGGGACGAAACGCGTCACTTACGCGCCCGTTAAAAGCGTCAGCGCGGACGGCCCCCATCCCGCGGGGCGGGTGCGGGTGGTGGTGAAGAGGACCCCCCCGCCTCCCCCCGTGCGCTACCAGAGCCTCCCGCACCGCCACGGGGACAACGCGGAGCCTCCGAGGCCGCCTGAGGGGACGGCAGCGAAACCCGCGTCCCCCCCGTCGGGGTTGCGCTCCGCTCCCCCCACCCCCGTCGAGGTTTGTCCGTGGGAGCTGCTCCAGGAGGAGATGCTGAGGCAAAAGCAGAATAGCGGCCAATCTCCGACCTCCGACCCCCCCGGGGACACAGCAGGGACCCCCCCGAGCCTCAAGCCGCCCCCACAGAAGGCTTTCAGAAGTTTGGGGTTTGCCATCAGAGCCATCAACCGCTCCAGAGCGAAACGCAGCCTGAAAGGAAGCAGAGAGAGCAGCCATCTGAAACGGGGACGTGAGCAGGAGGAGGGTGGCGGGGGGGGGCAGCCCGGTCTGGTAGAGACCCCCCCGCCGCCCCCAGCAGGGAGCAGCCCAGATCCCAACCTGCGGGATGGGGATGTGGAACCCTCTCAGTGCATCACCGCCAGCTCTGCATCTGAGACCCCGATGATGGGGGACAGCGAGGGGACGGCAGAGGGACAGAAGGATGGTGCTGCCGGGGGGGGCACGGGCGCTGGTGAGGGTCCGATGTCACCCTCGGTGGCCATGCAGCCCTCTGGCACTGACGCCCTGTGTGTAGCACAGAGTGCAGGGAGCGCGGGGCCGAGGGCTGAGGTCTGTCCCTGGGAAGCACTGAGTGCCCCGGGGGGGTCTGCGTCCCAGCAGGAGGGAAATGGGGGGGTCCCAACGGTGGGAAGCAGCCCCATGAAGGCGCTGGGGAAGGGTGGCAGCCAGCCTGCTGCTTGTGGGGGGGGGAGCGAGGGGCTGCCCACCAGGAGCAGGAGTGCAGAGGTGGGGGTCTCCCCATGGGACACAGAGAGGGGGGCTGGGGGGCAGGGAGGAGCGCAGCTGGATGTGTGCAGGGTTCTCAAAGGGGACAGCAAACCCGGGTGGAGGGGGACTGAGGAGCACAGAGCACAGCAGGCTGAGAGGGGTGGGGGTCTGGGGGGGCGAGGGGACACCCGGATCTCTGCAGTGAGCACTGAGAGGGGGAATGCTGAGCCAAGGAAATCCCAGAGTGCAGAGATCTGCCCCTGGGAGGGACAGGGGGGATCAGGGGTCAGCAAAGAGGAGATCTGTCCTTGGGAAAGTCAGGGGAGGTTAGGAGGGAACAAAGCAGAGATCTGCCCTTGGGAGGAACAGGGGGGATCAGGAGTCAGCAAAGCAGAAATCTGCCCCTGGGAGAGTGAAGGTGGGTCAGCGGGGAGCAAGGCAGAAATCTGCCCTCAAGAAGGACAAGGGGGGTCGGGGGGGAGCAAAGCTGAAATCTGCCCTTGGGAAGGACAGGGTGGATCAGGTGGGAGCAAAGCGGAGATCTGCCCTTGGGAGGAACAGGAGGGGCCGGGGGTCAACAAAGCAGAAATCTGCCCCTGGGAGAGTCAGGGGGGAGCAGGGGGGAGCAAAGAGGAGATCTGCCCCTGGGAAACGGCCACCTCCCCTGTGGAGCAGCCGAGGATGAAGCTGAGCTCTGGGGCGGCTGCGAAGCGCATCACACGTCAGGCAGCTCTCGTCAGCCCTGCAAGGTCCGTGGAGAGCCTGGGGGTGTCCCGCAGTGCTGAGAGCCCAAAGGCAGAGATCTGCCCTTGGGAGACCCTGGGGAGCTCCGGGGGCAGAGAGGAAATCTGCCCCTGGGAGGGGGCTGCTCTCCCATCTGATAAAGGGGAACTGAGAGAAGCCCAGGAAGGCGCATCGGGAGGGGGCAAAGGCGCAGCTGCACGTCGGGGTGTGCAGAAAGAGAGGGGAGGAAACGTGTCTGCAAAGCAGAGGGGCAGCGAGGAACGTGAGGCCGTGTGCCCCTGGGAGAGCGCAGAGCTCTGCACATCGAGGGGTCAGGAGCCCAGAGCCAGGGATAAAGCTGAGATCTGCCCCTGGGAGGAAGATTCGGAGGAGGGAGCTCCGAGGAAGGCAAAGAGCCTGGGTGATTCCAGAGCTGCAGGGATGGGGAGCAGCCAACGTGAGGCTGTGTGCCCCTGGGAGAGCGTGGGGGCAGAGGAGCCAGCCCTGAGCACGGCGACGGGGAAGGAAGGATCCAGAAAGCGTGAGAGCGCAGAGAGCAGAGCTGCCGTCTGCCCCTGGGAAGCAGCAGAGCCGGGTGCTGGGCAGGAGAGCTGCAGCCCTGGAGAACAGCCCAGGAGAGCGGCCCCTGTTGGGGTCAGGGAGCACCGGGCGCTGCGCCGCATCCTGCCTGCGGCACCGGGGCGAACTCACACAGCACAGCAGCACAGGGGGCCCAGCACAGCTGAGGTCTGTCCCTGGGAAGCAGAGGAGGGTCCGGAAGCCCCCAGCAGCCCAACCCTGGGAGCGGTGGCTGTGTGCCATGGGGAGAAAAGCCCTGGGGAGGGTGAGAGGGATGCAGGAGCGTCCAGCGCTGAGGTCTGCCCGTGGGACCGTGAGTAGAACTCAGCTCAGCCCTGGGGTGCAGGGAGCTGCCCGCACTGCGTGGATGGGGGTGGAAGCGTCCAACAAAGCCACGGTGCTGCAGCAAAGGGGCAACGACGCTGCCTGTGTCAGAGATCCAGGCTCTGAACTGTTTGGGCATCACAGAGGTTCGGAGCTGAATGGCATCAGGGCTCCGAGCGCCATGGGGCTGAGCTCTGTCGTGAGCTCAGGGGGAGGCAAAGCAGGGGCAGCTGCAGTGCAGCATACAGGAGAGCAGCTGCCCAGAGCCCAGCGCTGCTGGATGCGGGGCTCATCCCACCATCCCTTCTCCATTTGCTTCCTCTCTCCTTGGGAGGAGCATTGGGATCTCCAGCACCAAATATCCATCACCCACTCGTGTAAGGAAGCGTACAGATAGGAAATAAATGTTTATCCTGAGTGCTTGCAGTGGCTGATTAAGGGGGGGATGCTCAGAGATGAGCTGCAGCAGAGAGGCTGTAAAGAAAGCCCAGGAACAGCAGTGCTTTAATCACAGCAAATATCAGCAAAGGTGACGAGGAGACTGGAAAGAAATGCTGCTCTCCTGGAAAATGCACTCCTTTAGTTCAAAACCTGAGCAGAGCTGTGCCCAAGGTCAGGCCTGAGCCACATCCACCAAGCAGGCAGCTCACACTACTCTGCCCCCAGCCCCCCCGCCGTGTGCTGCAGCACTGCCTCACAGCAGAGGGCTGCATGCAGTGGGTTCCTCCAGGAGAGGCAGACAGATTGTGACACCCCCAATTACCAAGAGATGATGGGGATTCCAACTCTGGCTGCTCTCCTAGCAGAGCGTGGCAGTAACACAGAACAGCATCCACAAAAGGGCTGAGTGCTCAGGCGCGAGGCTTCCAGACACGCAGCCTGCAGAAGCACAGGGCCTGCTGTCAACGTCACCACGTGCACAGGATGGTGCCAGCTTCCCACTAAGGACATCTGCTGCGAGGCTCCTGAGTGCCTGCAGCCAATGCTTTGAAACACAGCAGCTGTGAGAAGTGCTGCCTTCTGATGTTAGCTGACACAAACACCGAGCTTATGAATCACAAGTTTTATGGCCAGCAACAAGCACGCATTTAGCAGGACTCCAACTGCAGCATCCACCCAGGAGAAACCAATTTAAAGCCTGCTTGTTGCCCTTCTGGTAAAATAAAACAACTCGAAATTTGTGCAGATGGGGGAAAGAATGGGAAAAGGAATCACCAACAGCTTCTGCTGCAGACTTTAATGAGAGCCCCCAGGTTTATCCCATGCCCCACGTCTGCCCAGATGTGTGCTGACAGCAGCTCCAGCCGTGCAAGCACAGAAGTCAGCCAGGAGAGCAGCCCCACAGCCCTCAGAGCTCACGTGAGCCGCCTCCCAAGCCCCTCTTGCTCCTTTTTTCAGGCAGTCTCTCAGTGCCTGGAGTCCATTTCTGAAGCTGCTTCGTTTGCTGACTGCGCACCGAAGGCACAGCGACGTCCGTCCTGCTGCCTCCACAGACATTCCCTGCTTTGCCCCTCAGGGTTGTTTGCACTTCTCTCCGAGTTCAGGCTCTGAAATTCCCTACTTCATTTCCTCATACTCTTGTGAGGGATCCAAGGCTGGGCCAGGAATCATCACCGTCTGAAACAGCAAGGACAAAACTCAGCATGGCGTGCAGCTGCAGTAAGAGCATGAGGGAGGGTGAGCAGAGGGTTGTGGCAGTGGCACTGCCTGATGTGAGGAACAAAGGAACACAGAGCAGCTGCACTTTGCAGACAGGGGCCACGCTGTTCTTCACGGCTTTACCTTCACAATGGGGTCCTTTGGTGGAGCCCACGCTGGGACAATCTTGCCGTGCATCCTCCATGTGCCGTACGGGTTGACCAAGTACCTCTCAAACACAACATATTCCAGAACATCCTTGGGCAGCTGCTCCCCGCCGTACATCAGCCTCCCAAAGCGGTCATAGATGGCCAAAGTCTGCAAAGAGGAAGATGAATTGAGCTGAAATCAGCTGGGAAAGGCAGGAGGGAGGGATGGGGGGGGGGGCCCACCTGCCTGCTGTGCATCCGCACCGTCACCTGCCCATACAGGTTGCCCTGGTTCACAATGCTGGTGCATCGGATGTGAACCACACGTGGAGGCTCCAGTGACTCCACGAAGCTCCACCGGATGGTTTTGTACCTGTTGCCACGCACCATGTCCTGGAAAGCAACAAAAAAAGAAGTCAGCACCAATTGCATCGTGGTGCGAATCGAAGAAGCAAACTGCTACAGGCGGGTTGGGAGTGAATGCTGCATTACTGCTCAGGCCTGTGCTTTGCTTTCCTGTTTTGTCTGTACTGTATTTGTGTGAGAGGAAAAAAAAAGGGATAATTTCTCATCTCTTCCACAGCCTTTTCTCTAAACCCAATCAAGGAACACCCAGATAAACACCTACCGGGTAGCAGCGCTCTGTGACCAGGGAGTGAAGTTTCTGCTTGTTAAAACTGCAAGTGAAACAAACACCCAGTTACTCAGATACAAGCACTGTGAAGAGGCTTACTCCCAAATTCCTGCTTCTCCAGGCGATTTGCAACCCTCTGGCAAAGCAGAAGAAGGGAGACTCTCAGCTACGACCTCAGCACGAAGTCAGAGCACAAGACTGCAGGGGAGACACGACGACATCCTTTGGAGGCCAGCCGTGGCCTAAATCCTCTGCTGATGTTTGGAATTGTAAGCGAGGATGATGCAGTTTTAAAAGGTGTTCTATTAAAATGTGTTCTATTAGAAAGTGGAGAGAATCAGTGGAATCCCTGTGGCACGGTGCTGAGCAGCCCTGAGCACACACTCATCTGCTGACAACACCAACGGTCCAACAGCTGATCTCCTTTTCAAGTCAGGTCAAGAGAAATTTTCTGCAACTTAAACCTCCTTCAGAAAAGCAAAAGCGTCTCCCAAACCACCAATGCCACCTCCTGTTCAAACAGATGAGGGCAGCAAAAGATAAAGCACTTGTTGCCAATGAAACACAAGGATACAAAGACAGGAAAACCAGAGCAGGTAAGCAAAGAGAAGCAAGTCCTACGTCACCCCACTGGTCAGAACGGGTCTTACTTTGCCAGACTGTTGTGAGCTTCAACATAGATCTCCTGTGCCATCTCTGGGAAAGTTTTAGTGCTGAAATTTGGATCGTGATCCTTTACCTTCCGCAGGCTGAAAAGACAAGAAAAAGCTCTGAGCAAATGCAAAATGTCTTCTGTGCGTTTCGGACGATGACGACTGCATTACCCAGCTGTGGTGCAAGACAAAATTGAGCAAAACTTCAGCACTAGAGACTAATTGAAAAGGAGGTACATACGCTAACTGAGAGGCAGCAGTCTGCTTCAGCTTCTCCATTCTTTGCTTCAGCCCATCTTTGGACAGGGAAGTAATGCGGGCATCGCCCTCAGGAGGGACGTAAGGGTCTATGATACTGGCTGCATGAGAGAAGGGAGGTCAGGAGGGGAATCAGGGAGACAAAGAGGCAGCGCCTTGGTTGCTGGGGGTGGAGAAACAGGATTGAAAACATTTGTAGGATGAAATAGGAGCACTGGGACAAATAATGGGGGCACCTCTCACTGCTGACAGGCTGTGCTACTGCCTGCTCTCACTGCCTGCAGCCCTGAGGTACGAGGATAAGGCAATCAGCAGCAGGGAGCACGGCCTCCCATGCTATTCCTGGTCCCTAAGTACAAAGGGGCCAACAGGAGACACAGGGCTGACAGCACCAGGGCAGCTGCTATCACTCCCCCGGGGCAGAGCAAGTCATTCAGTTTGCTGCATGCAGATAACTGTCAATGCAGTCACAGCACTTCTAGTCTGCCTTAGTTGTGCCCGTTAGAAGAGACCAAAGCCAAGTGCCACCTGTGCAGGCCAAGTAGAAGGCCCGTTCCATGCGATCCTCAGGAAACGTTCTGCCCAAGGACTGCAGCCTCTTCTCCTTCTCTTCAGGGGGCAGCTCCCGGGCCCATTCAGGGACAAAAAGTCTCCGCTTCGTCCTCACAGGGACAACGAGGCAGGCTGGAATGGCTCTGGGGGGATGGAGCAGTGATTCCATGGCCTAAGGGAGAAACAACAGAGCACGGGCTGAGCCCAAAGGTCAAGAAACAACACCAACACAGTGAGAGATTTCACCTCTTGCCTCCAGAGCACAGAAATGTCATCATCACCTCACACAGAACTGGGCTGGGAGACAGAAACCACAGCCAAGGGAACGGGGGGAAAAGGGGAAGGGGGAAAAGGGGAGCAAGGAGAAAGGGAAAGGGGGAGAAGGGAAAGGAGGAAAGGGGAAGAAGGGGAAAGAAAAGGGGGGGGGGGAGGAAGGTGGGAAAACGGGAGGGAAATCAGGGGAAAAGGGAGGGAAAGGGGAAAATGGGGGGAAGGAGAGGTGAGCAGGCCCTGCCCATGCCTGACCGCTCAGACACCGCCAACCCCTCTTCTCCGCTCCGCTCCGCCCGCCCGGCTCCGCAGCTGACCCCATCCCCACAGCTCCCCGCGGCTTCCCGCGTCGCTCCCCGCCCGACTCCTCAGCCCCCGTTAACGGCCCGCACAACCCGCGCACCCCGCGGCCCAGCCTGCTCAGCCCAACCGCCATGGCGGCCGCCATCTTGCTGCCGCAGGGCACGCCGGGAAAAGGGGGCGGGGCTTCCGGGGGGCGGGCGGCGCGCGCGCGCGCGGAGGGGGCGGGGCCAGCGGGAACCCGCGTGGCGGCGGAGAGTGGAAAATTCCATCGGGCGCGGGGGAGGCTCCGCCCTACGGCCGGCCGGGCCATGGGGGGGGATTCCCCCGACCCCCACGTGTGATGCGATGGGGCGCTCGGCACCGTGCAACCCCCCACCCCCCTCCCCGTCCCTCGTGCAATGTGCTGGAGCCCCTCGTGCACCGTGGAACAGATGCAGGGTCTGCTTCATTGCTCCTCCCGTGCAATGTCCCTCCGTGCCCCCCATGCACCCCATCCTGAGCCCCCTGGTGCAGCCACAGGGCAGCCCAGCAGTTCGGCTCGGCTCGGCTCGGCTCGGCTCGGCTCAGCTGGGCTCAGCTCAGCTCGGCTCGGCTTGGCTCGGCTCGCTCCCACCTCCTGGCTGTGCTCCCGGGCACTGTTGATCTTGGCCAGGAGGAAGCGTTGCTCCATCGGACAGCTGGTTAATGTGTAGTGACGGCTCTTCTGTGTTCGAGACCGTTGATCCCAGCCCATGCTGCTATCGGGCCCGGCCCCCCCGCGCACCACGGGGGGTTCTTGCAGCAGCTGGGGGGAGCAGAGCGCGGCCACACACTGCAATCTGCTCCAGCGATGCTGGTGGTGGCCAGTTATCATCCAGAGATGATAATTGATGGTGGCTCCAGCCAGCGTGTGACCCCTTGCAAATCTGCCTCATTTCACCCTATAGGGTTGCCCCAGGGTGGGGTTTGGAAGGATGGGAGCACTGGAAAAAGCAGAGCACAGCTCAGCACCCAGGGCCGAGCTGCTTGCAGCTCTTCCACGCAGGGTTTGGCCGCGTTTGGCTCCATCCCTGCATTACAGAGGTGCTTGTGCAACCCGCCCCAGGTACTTGGCCAACAGGAGGACAACAGGCGGCCTGGCACGCACTGCACGGCGCAGCACAGCACGCAGCACATGCAGCAGTGCAGAACGCCCAGCCCTGCTCCTGCTGCCCCACGGCTCCCAGCGCCGTCCCCTGCTCCCAAATGCCACAAATTCCTGCCCTAAGCCACCGCAGGACCTGCGAGGCAGGATTAGCCGGTGCCCTCCGGCTGCTCCCGCTCTTGGCAGGGATGGCAAAAACTCCAGCAGAAAAAGGGAGAAAGGGAAAGCCTCTCTGGGATCTGTCTATTGTTGGGTTTTTCCCTTGTTTCCCCAAGTAAAATGGTGCACAGGCAGCGCTCGGTGCAGACTTGGGGCTCCCCACCCAGCCCTGCTGTCTCCCCACGTTGGTGCTACCACAGAACCCGTTTGCTCAGGATGCAGCAGAGGCTTCGCCAGGTTTCTCTCTCCCTTTTATCCCTTCTCTCGTGCTGCTTGCTGACAACAGCATCTGTCATGGAACAATGCAGCGGTGTGGGCCAGCAGCTGCCGCAGGGAGCGGGGCACCAAGCAGCCCGGGCTGCAGTCAGAGCTCTGTCCTCTCTCCTAAGCTGTTCCCAGAGCAGATCCATCCCTCCTGCCTGCATCCATGCATCCTGCAGGCCTGGAGGAGCCCATCAGTTGCAGGCTCCTCCTGCCCTCAGCACATCCCTGTTCCCCTTTTGCTTGCTGCTGGCTTCTATGTGATCCAACAAGACATCACAGCAAAAATAAATCTTTGGGTTTTGGTGGGTTTGCATGGCTTGCAGCAACAGAAGGCAATTATTGGCCCCATGGAGCGGCTCCGGGGCTGAACCGGCTCAGCACAGGGCAGGGCTGGGGAGGCTGGAATTCCATTTTTTGCCCTTTTTCTTTCCCATATAAAGGCTTTATGAAGAATTTTTAAACTTCCTGCTGGTGTTTGTCACGAAAGCAGCCGGCCGTCCAGCAGCACCCACTTGGGACGTCGATTGCCCTGTAAATACTGCTGGCTGTATTGAGCACGGAGCTTTCGAAGGCGGATTCTTTGCATTGCATCTTCCACAAAGCCCGAGGAGCTGAGCTGGGTGTTTTGCAGCTCTTATGGGGCTGAGATGGGTGGGTAGCAGTGCTGTGCTGCCTTATCTGGGTGCAGGGGCTGAGAGGCTGATTAATGCAGCAAAAAGGGCCCTGAGCTCCCAGATAGCGGAGCTGGAAGGATTGTCCATCTGTTCTCAGCACTGATCTGCACCTTGAGTGCTGTGCTCAGTTTTGGGCAGCAAAGAAAGGCATTGAGGAGTGCAAGTAGAGCAGGGCAATGGAGCTGAGAGGGGTCCGGAGCGCCGCAGCTCTGCAGGGAGAGGCTGAAGGAGCCGGGGTGGGTCAGCCTGGAGCAAAGGAAGCACAAGGAAGGGGGTTTATCTCATCCCACAACCCCCTATGGAGGCTGGCAGCGAGCTGGCTTGCTCTCTGCTCCAGGAATAAGCGATGGGATGAGAGGAGACGGCCTCACATTGCAGCAGGGAGGATCAGATTGGGTGTTAGGAATGATAGTCATATCTAAGGGGGAAATGGCTTGAAGTTGAGGGAGAGAAGATTGAGGTTGGATGTCAGGGGGAAGTTCTTTGCTCTGAGAGCGGTGAGGTGCTGGAACAGGGCTGCTCACAGGGGTTGTCCTTCTCTCTGGGCAGCTGTTCCAGCACCTCACCGCTTCACCTGGGGGGTGTGAGAGGGCTAATGGAGGGGCCTGAGGGCCAGTGGGGGGTCTGAACACGTCCATCCCTGGAGGCGTTCAAGGCCAGGTTGGATGGGGCAGCCTGGTATGAAATGTGGAGGTCGGTGGCCCTGCATGCGGCGGGGGGGGGGGGTTGGAGCTTCGCGATCCTTGAGCTCCCTTCCAACCCAAACCATGCAGTGATTCTGTGGGTCGCTGTCCCTGCAGGCAGCGTGGTGGCGGTGGTGGTGTTGTAAGGGGGGGCGGAGCACAGCAGATCCCCGGCTGCCCCACACAACCCCCCATCCCAACACCCCCCCCCAATTCTCGCTCCCTATGGGGCGGGGCGGCGCGCACCCGTTACGCAACGCGCTCTCGCCTCTCTCTACGTGCGCGGCCGCGTGGCCGCCGCGGCGCGCGCACGCGCCGTCCCTCCTCCCCTCCTCCTCCTCCTCCTCCCCTCCTCCTCCTCCTCCTCCCTCTCGGCCTCCTCGTGCCGGGAGCGCGCGCGCGCCCCCGCCCCTCCCTCCCTGCCTCCCTCCCGCCGCCGCCGCCGCCGCCGCTCGCTGTATCGGTGCGGGGCCGCCGCCGCTCGCAGCGCCCCCCCCCCAACCCCCCCCACTCTTCCCTCATTCTCATTCCTCTCCGCCGCCCCGCCCCGCCGCTGGGGGGCGCTCTGCGCCATGCCGGCTAAGCGGCCCTTCGAGCGGCTCCCCGCCGACGTCAGCCCCCTTAACTACGGGCTGTGCCTTAAGCCCGACCTCATCGACTTCACCTTCGAGGGCAAGTTGGAAGCCGCCGTGCAGGTGAGCGCAATCCCTTCAACGTTCCCGGTAAGGCCGGGCAGGTGCAGGAGGGCCTCGGGTGCGGCCCCGCCCCGTGAGGCCTGGTCGGGGTGCGGGGGGTCGGGGTAGGCCGCGGTGTGAGGCGAGGGGGGGGAGGGGTGGAGGGAGAGATTGGGGGGGGCGGCGGGGAGCAGCCGGGGGGCAATGGGGGTGTGGGGGTCAGTGGGGGGGGTGTGAGGGCCGATGTGGGGGTTGAGAGCCAGTGGGAAGTGTTGGGGGGGGGGGGGGGGGGGATGTGTGAGGGTTAATGGAGGGGTCTGAGGGCCAGTGGAGGAGTGTGAGGGCCAGTGGGGGCCAATGTGCGTCTGAGAGCCAGTGTGGGGGTTGGGGGCCAGCAAGGGGATCTGATGGCCAGTGGGGGGTCTGAGAAGTAGTGGAGGAGTGTGAAGGCCAGTGGGGGGGTCAGGGGCCAAGGGGTAGACTGAGGGCCGGTGGGGGGGGTGTGATGGCCAATGTGGGGCTTGGGGGCCAGTGGGAGGACTGAGGGCCAGTGAGGGGGGCTGAGAGCTAGTGAGGAGGGATCTGAGACCCAGTGTGGGGGTTGAGGGCCAGTGGGGGAGTCTGAGGGCTAATGGAGGGGTCTGAGGGTCAGTGGGGGGGAGGTTGGGGGGACTGATATGGGTCTGAGAGCCAATGTGGGGGTTGAGGGCCAGTGGGAGGGCCTGGAGGCCAATGGGAGGGTCTGAGGGCTAATGGGGGGTTGTTGGGGGCCAGTGTTGGGTCTGAGGGCCAGTGGGAGGCTGGGGGCCATTGGGGGGGTCTGAGGGCCATTGTGGGGGTAAAGAGTCAGTGGGGGGGGATCTGAGGGCCAGTGTTGGATCTGAGGGCCAGTGGGAGGTTGGGGGCCATTGGGGGGGGTCTGAAGGCCATTGTGGGGGTAGAGAGTCAGTGGGGGGGGATCAGAGGGCCAGTTTGGGGCTTGAGGGCCTGCAGGGGGCTGGGGGGCCAATGGGAGCTGCCCTGTGGTGCTCAGGGGGCTGCCAGAGCCTTGTAGGTTGCAGCACTGTGGGACCCTTTTGGGGGGCTGAGCTGTGAGCCCTTGTGACCATGGACCCGCAGGAGGATGAGTAAGTTTGTGTCATGTGGAAGAAATCCTGAAAAGAAAAAAAAAAGAAGGGTGTCAATGGACGTGCCGGTGTCAAACAGCACCGGTCCTCCCACAGCGTGCTGCCTTGGGGCTGCAGAAATTCCCCATCTCTTCCGCTTGGATCCCAAGCACCCATTCCTGTCTTCGCGCCCAAGTGCTGCTGCTGGGCCCTGGTGCAGCTGTGGGGCTGCACTGCAAATGGGATCACTGCAATCAGCCCGGTTAAAAATAACACGGGGGGGAGGGGAGCGACGGGTTTTTAAGCCAGGCTGGCTGCTGGGAGCGAGTGGTGTTGAGCTGCAGCCGTGGAAACTTCGTTGAATTCCAGGAATCGTGTTGGTTCGGAGCCTTCTTATGGGTTTGGTGTGGGGTTTTGTGGATTTTAGCCCTGCTGGGATATGGTAGTGCTCTTTGCTGCTGTTGGAGGGATTGCTCAGTGATTTCTTAGGGCAGAGGCAGCACCTGACAGTGCAGCATTCTGGACTTTCTGACCAGCTGAGGGCATAAGGAAGAGCATTGGTGCGGAGGGTTCAAGGTTGTCACCAATTCAGCTCTCGCTGTGGCAGCGCGTTGTTCCCGTGGGAGAGAGAAACGGAGCAGGGGGATGTTTTAAAAGCCTCTGATGTGATGCATCTTTATTCTGAAGCCTCTGAGTAACATAACAACCATGGGAGAGTTTCCAGGCTGCGTCCCAGGTGTGTGCAGAAGGTGGATGTGGTGAGTGCTGCAGATGTGAAGCTTGCTTGGCTGCTGGTGTCCCCAGCCTGGTGAAGGCACGCTCCAGAAAATGAGAGGATAACTTGTGCTCCTACTGGGGAGAAGAAGAACCAGCTCTCCAACAATGCTAGGTGCGAGGGAATGGCTTGCTTAATGAGAATGTGCTGACGTTTGCTGGTTGTGCCTTACTGAGTTGAGGCTGAGTCTAGAAGAAATAACTCGCGTGCTTTTGGATCTCGTTGGCTCCTTTGAGGACCTGTTGACCATTTCTGTTAGCAGCTTTCGTAAAGTAGAGCGGGGTTCATCCTGCTTTCAGCATCCCTTGTGCAGGCCTGGAGGTGAAAGGGATTTAACAGTGAGACAAACTGGATTTTCAAGATTTTGGGTAAGGAATGAAAGTAATCATGAGATAGAATGCTCCTTCCTGAAAGCCCAGAAATGGTTTTTAATAATGAGTAAAGCGTGATCGTGAGTCCCTCTGCCCCATTCCAGTGTGATTATGGCTGGGCGAGTGGAAATCCACCTTGAGCAGTGAAAGGGGAGATGCTTCCTGATTGCAGGGCGAGTGCTGAAACTGAGACACCAAAATGGAGCAGGATTAAATGATGGGAATTTCGTTTATACGCTTCATAAATGTTCATTTGCTCTTCTGCATATTGAACAGCAAACTGGAATTAACAGGGGCTGTAATTCCTAGTCGAGACACCAGGAGCAAAACACCTGATGGGTGAGTTTGTGCTGCTGGCTGTGAGCAGGGTTTGGCAGCTTTCTGTGTAGAGCTTTAAGCCTTTCAGCTTGAGCACCAGGCCCTGAAAAAGCTCTGCTGAGCCCTCCTGGCTGTGGGCACTGAGGGAGGCGTCTGTCAGGATCTGAACAGAAACACTTTGCTTTTCTGCCCCACTCAGGAGTGATGCATCTCTTCCACGGCTTCAGAGAGCAAAGCCTTCTGTGATTCAAAAGATAAGGAGCTGCTTCGGTGTCAGCAGTGAGCAGACTGGTTTCAGAGGCTTAAAAAGAAAGAATACGTGCCTGCAGTTTATGATGGCACTTCAGGTTTTCAAGTTAGGGAAGTGACCCTGTGCCTGCTAATTGTTGTTCCCTGATAAAGGAACAATGCTCTAATCTGTCCCATGATAACATTTAATACTTAGCTTGTGAAGTGCGTGGCGGCCTAACTCCAAAGTTTTGAGTGCTTACCTGAGATCCTTAAATCGTGTAAATTGTGGTCATAGGAGTGCATTGGAAGCTTGGAGAATTATGTAACAATTATATAAACGGACAGTTTTCCATTGGCGTGGCTTAAAAGCCAGGAATCCTTGCAGGTTCCTCGTGAAACGGGGGCCTTTGGTCACAGGCAGGACGTGGGGAGGAGCAGATCCTGCGTGGCAGCTGTGGGTCTGGAGCAGCACCGCCTGCTGTGGTCCTGCTCCCCTCCAGCAGCTGCACTCCTGGAGCTGTGAACCATTCATCTGGGGGTGTGGATGTTTCAGAATGAGCACAATGAAGATTTGGGTTGGGTTTTTCTTTTTGTTTTGTTTTATTTTTAATTTTTTTTTTTTATTTTTTTTTGAGTGGAAGCAGTTAATCTCCTTTATTCATCTGTGAGCTGCAGATTGATTTCTTGCGGCCCTGGTGCTCGGGGGGCAGCCATCAGCACCGTGCACTGCTCTGCTGGCTGCTGGAGGGTGTGGGGCACACAGGGGTCGTGCTGACGGCCTGCTCTCCTGCACCGTGCTGAGTAAGGCAGAAACACAGCTGGCTGCTGAAGCTCAGCGTTCTGGGAGCCTCCAGGAGGGAATTCTCAGTGCTGGCACAGCCCTGAGGGCTCAGCTGGCTGTGCAGGGCAGGAGGTGCAGTGCTGCCTGCCTGCTGCTGGCTGTGGGCAGCACAGCAGCGATTCCCCCCTCACAAACTGCATTTGTACAGTAAGGAGTTCCCAACCTGAGGCGGATGGGCTCGTGCACGGATCTTTCCCAGCCCCTTCAACGTGTCTTAGGGATGCTCTGTTATATTTAGCAGTGTTTAACCTGTATCTGTTGCTTTTAATAGGCTGATAAGGCAGAGTGAGCTGAGCTAAAGATACGCAGTCTTCCGATCTCACTGCGTGCCGGTTAAAGATTGACACTCCAGCATGTAAACCTTGAGACATGGAGCTGTAACAGGTGTAGTATTTGTGCTCTGCATCTCCTGAGGTGGGCAGGAGGTGGTGAGTGTCACAGTCTTCTTATCCAGCTTTGTAGTTTACATTTGCAGCCCATGAAATCAGGTCTGAATTTGGGGAAGGTGAGCACTGAAGGTGCTGTGCTGAGCGCTGCAGCCTGCTGCTGCTCCTCAGGAAGTGGGGATCTTTGCTCCTTTCCCCTCCAGCTCTGCATTTCACAGCGCTGAGGTGATGGCATTCATTGCAGTTCCAGGGGGATTTGCTTGTCCATGCAAATTGTTCTCTTCTGAAGCACTTGTGGCTGCTGCAGATGGGTGTAGGGATGGCCACTGGAGTGAAGGGGGTTTTTCCAGTGCACCTATTGGTCTTGGCAGTGGTAGTTTTACTGCTTGGCTTCTTTGATTTCCTCTAAGATACGAATTAATAAAACCTTCTTATACTTTTCTCACTGTATTCAGGAATTCTTAAAAAGCTGCTTCTTAGAAGAGAACTGAAGTAATTTTTAGTTGCCTATTTTTAGAGGGTAAAAGCTGAAAGTGTGCATGCTGGCTGTAATGCTGCATTAAGGCAAGTATTGTGAAGCAGAGTTACAAGATGTAATTACCTGGACCTGCAAAAGGCCCTGCAGAATTACTTTTGGCTGCAGAAGGTGCCTGCTGAGCACCCAGCGCTGCGTTTCAGGTAGGCTGGCATTCCACAGCCATTCAAAATCTTGTTTCTCACGTCCTGAAAAAAGTTTTTCCATCGAGTCCTTTCCTGCTAGAGAAAACAAACGGCCTCCCAGCATCTTTGAGTCATGTTTGGCACAGCTCTGCTGAAGTCTTCATTGTTTCTCACTGTCAGAATAACAGTGTAGGTGCCACCGTGCTCACAGCCCCTGGCCCTGGGCTCAGCCTGCCCATAGGAGGAAATGTAACTGGAAAGGAGCTGTAGAGCACTAAGGCAAGAGTGATTTCATCTTTTTGTGCTAAATGAACATTGTGGTGTGCACAATAGTTGAGTAATCGGCCTTTTCAGCCCTTGTGTGCAGCACGATATTCCCTGGGAAAACTTTTTGGGTGCAGCTTTAGCTGGCATCTCAGATTTGCCTTCCCAAGTGCTGAGCGTGGAAGGGGACGTGCTGGGCTGGGAGAGCATCAGCACCACAGCAGCCCAGTGTCTGCAGTGTGTTTTGGGGCAGTGCTGGCTCTGAACGCTGCCAGAGCTCCGTGGGAAGCAGCGAGCTTAAAGCTTTGAGGCTCATCCCCTCCTTCCATTCCCAGTGGGGCTGTGCTGCAGGTTCTCACGAGATAAACGGGTGGTTTGTGGCTCTGTGCTGCTGCTGTTCTTCCAGGTGTGTCTGCTGTCCATCGTCTGGGCGATCGGAGGGAGCAGGCTCTTGGCCAAGGCCTCTGCACCAACCTGAGAGCTTTCCTTCCTTCCACAACTCAATTAGCAGAGCCTCAGCAGTGCGGTGCGTGGTCCTGGATGTCTGCACCCATGCACTGAGTTTTACCTTTCATCTTTCAGAGGACGTTTGCCATCTCCTGGCTCAATCCTTTTAAATGCCTCTTCCATGTCACTGTTTGTAGGAGGCAAGGGAAATCTAAGAATAGGTAATTGCTTTTCTGAGGAGCCTCTGAATTCGTCTCCGCTTCAACGTAAACTTTCTTATTCTGCAGCACAGTGCTGTGCTGGAAATTCCTCTGTCCTCAGAAGAGTTCATTTTTTACAGATCAAGTCTATTGTTAAATCCAGTATTGTCTGCAATTTGGACAACTATTTATGCATCTTGAATTCTTAATCCAGAGAGATTTGGATTTGTAGATTGAATAAAGGTCTTCACAAGTACTCTTTTATAAAAAGATTTTCTCATCCTGATTTCTTTTTCTGCGTTTTAGAAGACCTCGAAAAACCCCAAACCTTAGAATTGTGATGAAAATCATCGGGGCTTGGATCTCTGTCTTTTGGGAGGTGTTGCAATCCTTTGGTTTCATGCACACCAAATGGAAAACGTGGATTTCAGATCGCAAGTCTGTACTGGAAGCATCGGCTCCAGCCCGAGTTCTGCAGCTGTTCTGTCTGTTAGCTTCATGCCTTGCACGTGTGTTGTATCCCTTGCTGTGGAATCCCAAGCAGGTCTTTGGGTGCTGTTGGTTTGGTTCTGTGACCCTCAGGGGCACCGTGGGGAAAGGAGCTGGGTGCTGAGTGCACAGCCAGCTCAGCTGCTGGAATGAGGAGCAGTGAGGGAGGCGATGAGAGAATGGAGAAACTGCTGGGGGAGGTTTGTGCCCAGTGAAGCATCTGAGGGGGGGGGGGCTTTCCTTGGGCAACCAGGTTTTAGCACTTGGGCAGGCAGATTATTAGATTAGATGGCCCATTCTTAATGATGCTATTAAGTTACACGCTTAAATTTCTTAAGCCTCTCATCACCGACCAGATTTGGGTCTTGTGCACACAAGGACTGAGGAAGCGTTCCTGCAGTCAGCCTGGGCAGGAGGGCTGGGGGCTGAGAGCTGCCAGGCTCCCCTCCTTGGATGCCTGAAGCATCCCCAGCACTGATGCTCACATTTGGTTGCTGTGGCTCTGCTGGTAGCAGGGAGAGGGCTAACAGGGCACTAGGAGGCAAAAAGCAATGAGAAAAGGCTGCAAGTCCTCATGCTGTAAGGAATGAAGTGTCTGGGTACGGCAGTGGCTGTTGGAAGGATTCTCTTTCCTCTGCAGAGCAGGCATTGCCTGCTGCCTGAAGTGCTGTCCGGCTCCATCCAGCGTGCTGGTTTGGGTGGCTGCAGCCCTAAGGTTCTGAATAATTCCTAGTTTAGTTCCCAAATATTTAGCCCCTTTGTAATTAATTGATATTTAATTTGAATTCTTCTGTGTTCGAGCTCTTGCATCCAAATAGGGAGCTGGCACAGGGAGGTGGTTTGTGACTACGCTGGGAGCCGGCCGCTTGTTAAATAAAGCAAAGCGTGCGTAGCCAAGAGCTGGCAGAAGGAAAGCTTTCAGGAAAATGTAAAGGGAATTTCTTGGCAGATGTTTTTAACCTTAAGAACTTGTACCATCGTCACCGGTGCAGAATGCTGAGCCTGTAAGTTGTGCTGCCTGTGATCTCTGGGAGGTGTGGGTTTGTGTTCACAAGCATTCCACTTGTTCTGCAGTCTCCTCCAGGTCGTTGCTGAAAGGAAGCCTACAGCTTTCCATCTGTTTTCATTGGTCTTGGCTTCCAGGCATGTACAAGGGCCCTATTGTCCAGCACACGTATTGAACGGGCAGCCCATTCCCTGAAATATTACAGTATTGATAAGCAGGGACGGAGGGTTGGAGTGGGATTCAGGCACTCGGGTTCTGAAAAGGACGAGAGCGGGGGGTGGAAAATCTTTCTCTTCTTTGCCCCTTGGAAGCACGTGGTGATGTGGGAGTTGATAGATGGAGTGGAGGTGAGAATGCCTGCCTCGCTGGGGTGCCCTGCGCCCTGTGCTCCCTTACTCTGCTCCCTTATTCCTGGTGCTGATGACGTTTCTCTTGCAGGTGAAGCATGGCACCAACCAGATTGTGATGAACTGTGCTGACATCGACATCATTACAGCCTCCTATGCGCCAGAAGGAGACGAAGGTAGGGCTGCTCTTCTGCTGCTGCTTTATGGCAGTGTGTTTCTGTTGCTGCTGCCAACGGTTAACGACTTCAATAGAAAATACATCTCATCATTGGAGGAGCTGCCCTCCTGTAAAGCATGCAGCGAGTTCCCCAGCCTTTCTTTTCCCCATTCCTGTGTGTTGCCTCAAGTTTCCTTTGGCCTGCTCTCCCATTTGTGTGTCGTAGGCGAAAGGGCACCTGCTGTGACTTTGTTTGTTTGTTGTACCTGCATAAAAAAACATCCTCTGCACCTCTGGACTTGGCAATATTGACAAATGCTGCAGCAAGGGCTTAGCTTAGAGCTGGGTCAGGAGTGGCCAGCAGTAGGAAATCCTCACTGTGAAGGGTCTGAAAAAGTGCACAAAACTTAATTGACATGGAACAGAATTTTCCTGGTGTGGAAAAAGGTGGTTGTGTGGAGGAGAGCAGGCAGTGCACTGGAAGACAGGAGGTTCTTGGGGACACAGGCAGGAGCTGTCATGATACGCTGCCGTGGAGGTTGATGTCGTCACCAATTCTACTGTGTGGAGATTTTAGCAGGCCCAAAAAGAGTTACAGTGATTACAGTATGAAATGATCAAGGTGTGGGAAATCAGGAGCTTGGAATGGAGTAATGCTTTGATAGTGGGTGAAGGGTTTCTGGCTGTCACGGGGAGCCTCTGCTGCCTCAGGCATTGAAGTAATTTGGTCCACGACGTACAACTGCTGCTTACATCACTCAGACAACAAAAGGCTCTGCAGGAGGAAGAGTCATAGGAGCAACTGTGTCAGAACTGGGTTGTGAATTAAAGGAGTGTGTGAGGCCATGGAGAGTGGGTTAAACTCCCCAGGTGTGTTTGCCCAGCAGCTGGGGGCCTCGGAGGGAAGGGCTGTGCCTGAACCCCTGCACGAGGAACCTGCCTTCCTTGGGACTGCTTCATTCTTCTTGCAGTGCCCTCTCTGGAATAGCACTGTCCTCAGGCTGGTGGAGTTTGGTGTGGCAAACAGGGAGTTTTTGCACTTAAATCTGTTTGGTGCTTTTTTAATGTAGGACCAAAGAAAGCAGAGGTGCTGCAGCAGGGAAGCAGCACGCAGAGTGCAGGGAGGAGCAGGGCTGGTGGGGTCTGTTCCATCCAGCACTGTGCCCCAGCCCACACCGCCTGCTGGCTCCTTGTTTTGCTGTTGAGAAAGTGAAAACAAATGGAAAAGGTGCCTGAGAATCATTACTTTCCCCTCCAGTCAAGGGAAGTTAATAAAATAGAGAGAATGTTTGTGGCTCGTTTTCGTGTTTTCGGAGCTGATCTCACTGTCCTTCAGGGGGTCTGCTTTTATATTCCTTACCAGTGGTGCACTCCCCTTGAAGTATTAACAGCAGAGATTCACAGAGGCTTTTGTCTTTAAAACTGAGTAAACTGGAAATCAATTTCTGTAGCTTGAGTTTCTTCATTCTGATGTCAGCTTTCGGGCTCTGGACGCGGAGGGCTGCAGTGTGGGTGCTCACCTCTCCAAGTGCTGCAGCATAAATACTAGAGGTGCAGTTTGGCATGTTGTCTGTAATTATAGTCTGGCTTCGTGGGGTTAAAGCGTATCTTTCAGGTTGGTAAACTGCCAAATAGTATAATGGCTTTGGAAGTAAAATTGCATGAAATTGGCAGACTGTTTGCTGGCACCTGTTGATACAGATCAAGTCAGTCTTACTAATGCTTCTATTGTGCACAGCTTCTGGATGGTAATTTTAGAACTGGTCGCAAAAACCAAATATGAAATGTGGTCCAACGAAGCAACAGAAATCAGCTGAATCAGCAGAGTTTGGTCCCCTGGGTGAATCTTCTTCATGTTGCTTATGGAGGATGTTTGAGAGCTGTGTGAGGGTTTCTCCTGCAAGGCTCCACCTGTTTGTTCTTTGGGGGATGGAGGCAGCAGGGGGTGGCATTCGGTCCTTAATGCACATTTCCAGGGCAGTCAGATGCATTCCCAAAGTTTGACTGGGAGCTGAGGGATGATTGCTGAACTTTTCAAGTCCCGGTCTTGATTTCTGCTACGTAGCCCACAGCTGAATGACAGTGAAGAATAAATCGGGAGATATTGATAGCTCAGTACTTTGCAATAGGAAAATCCCAAACCAGAGTGCAGTGATGGGAAGTGGAGGCCGTGGCCGTGCAGTTTGGGTGAGCTCAGCTCTAACAGCCCCTCCACAGGAGTCAGCTTTGCATTGCTGTGGGTGCAGCTGCCTTCTCCCAGCAGCTCTGTTGGAGTGGTCGATCTCATCCTGCCTTTTGTGGGGCCAATTGGAAAAAGAAAACACAACCCCCCCCTGCCCCCAGCCCAACCTGTGTGCATGGAGCAGCATTATTCTGCAGCCAGCTTGATTCTGATAGTCCCAATCCCACCATTCCCACTTGGCCGTGTTGCTCCGCGTCCGTCTGACATCGGTTGGAACCGCTGGCGAGGCTCCACGTTTGGAAGTGTGTAACACAGAAACTGGGATCATTAATTGACGTTTCCATCTCGTTACCGTGCCATTTCAGGAAGTACTTTGTAGGAAGGCTGTAATTTGTTTAAAATGCTGTTGTAAAATCTAATCTGCAGCGCTCCCAGTCTGGGAGAGTCGCTAGCTCTGATTTGGATGCTTTTTTTTCCAAGGCAGCTCTAGCAGCTTTGTATTTTCTCATGCTATTTGGTCCAGACTGTGCACTAATGTGCTGGTGATTAACTTGCAACCTTGCAGTGCCAGACTCTCCAAAGTGAGCAGGCTGCCAAAACCGTGTTGTTCTCCTCAGGAGCTTTTGTATTCAGTGCTGTTAGGAATTCGGACGGCCTTTAACTGCAATTACATCTTCGGTTGTGAGTGGTTCTCTTAAATGACAAGAAGCATTGCTGGTGGTTTTCTGTGCTGCTTTTTGCTGGGGGTTTGATTATTAGTGCTGAGTCGTCAGTTTAGAGAGTGTAGCTTCAAATCTTTCATTTGCATTCTGTTCTTTCTGACGTGTGAATGTGTCAGTAACTGCTTTGAGAACTCTGAGCCACCACTGAATGACAGTGAGGAGTAAAGCAGGGGATATCGATCCTGCTGTAGTCTGGAATAGAAAAATTCCAAGCCTACGTGCAGTAAGTGGAGGCCGTGGCTTTGCTGTTGGTGTGAGTTCAGTTGCAATGGACCACAGCCCCTCCATGAAGGGACTTTTCCATTGCTGAGGGTACAGCTGGCTTCCCCCAGCGAGCAAACCCGAGCAGGCCTGATTCAGCAGTTGATCTCATCCGGCTCACAGCTGATCTTTAAACTCTCGCAGCTTCCCAGTACGGTGTGGAGTTGTTTTCGATCCTGTAAAGATCTTTGTTTGCACAGCTCGAGTTGTGTCATGGTGCTGCCCTGCCCGAAGGCCGAGCGGCGCGGTGTGAAGGCAGCGCCGGTGTGGTTTGTGTGCTCTGTGAGCAGAGGGTGGTGTTTGCTCTGACTGAATCACAGAATCACAGAATTGTAGGGGTTGGAAGGGACCTCCAGAGCTCATCGAGTCCAACCCCCTGCCAAAGCAGGTTCCCTACAGCAGGTCGCACAGGTCGGCATCCAGGCAGGTCTTGAACATCTCCAGAGAAGGAGACTCCACCACCTCCCTGGGCAGCCTGTTCCAGTGCTCCTTACCTCACTGTAAAGAAGTTCTTGCACACGTTTGTGTGGAACTTCCTATGCTGCAGTTTCCAGCCGTTTCCCCTTGTCCTGTCTCCACTCACCACTGAAAACAGTCTGGCCTCGCCATTCTGCCCCCCACACCTTAGATATTTATAGACCTGGATCAGGTCCCCTCTCAGTCTCCTTTTCTCAAGGCTGAACAGCCCCAGTTCACTCAGCCTTTCCCCATAGCAGAGATGCTCCAGGCCCTTCACCATCTTTTGGCCCTCCGCTGGACTCTTTCCAAGAGATCCTTGTCTTTTTTGTACTGGGGAGCCCAGAACTGGACACCGTACTCCAGATGAGGTCTTACCAGGGCAGAGTAGAAGGGGAGGATCACCTCCTTTGACCTGCTGGCCACGCTCTTTTTAATGCACCCCAGGATGCCATTGGCCTTTTTGGCCACAAGGGCACACTGCTGGCTCATGGCCAACCTGTCATCCACCAGGACACCCAGGTCTCTTTCCGCAGGGCTCCCCTCCAGCAGCTCATCCCCCAACCTGTACTGGTGCATGCAATTATTCCTCCACTGAAGGCTGACAGCATCGTATTCCAGAAAAAAAACCAAACCAACACGTCACGTTTTATACAAAATCAAACCACGTCTCCAATTACATCTGCTATCTATAGAACAGCTTATCTGAACGTCTTGAGAACGTTCGGGCTGCCTCCAAAACTGCGTACCTGGGTTCTGGTAGTGACACTTGAGCAGGGAAGGCAGGGCATGCTGTAAATCACAGCCTTGTTTTAAACGAGCCTTTCACTCTGCACAGCCAACGGAGCAGTAGCTGTTCTGCTTTGTTCAGTTCTGTTTTGTCCCTTCTCTCTGTGATTGTTCAGAAAGCAGCATGTGTGTCTGTGTGCCTCCCAGGCTGATGGTTGGTGACCCTGCCTGTGGCCCAGGGTTGAAACTAGGTGATCTTTGAGGTCGTTTTCAACCCAGGCCGTTCTGTGGTTGCAGAGGCTGTTTGCTGCATCGTTTTTGCTGCATCCTGGGTCGGTTCTGAAAAGCTCCCTGAGCTTCTCTGCCATTTCAGCACCCAACCCGTGTTTTCCCATCAGATTTGCTGTTAGTGGATGGGGTGGGCAGTTCGTGCTGGGGATGCTGTCACTGGATGCTGGTTTGGGCACTTCGTGGATCTTCACAAACTGCTCTGACCTGCCAGATATTCGCTGTGAACCTGGAGTTACGCGTTCCTGCACGATGTTGCCGTGCCCAGGGTTACCCAGCTGCTTCATTCGTGGCACTGACGTGTGGTCTCTGTTTCTGCTGATCTGTTTTGATGCAGATTTGCATTCCTTAGAGATAGCTAGTTATGGCAGCAGTTAATTATAGGGGGACAAAGATAGCAGAACTTGCACAACAGGGCCCTGTGCAGCTATTTTAGATGTGTGGTTGGAGGAGCGCCGTCGTGCATTGCTTCGTGTGCCCCAGTGGCACTTGGGGAGCTGGGCAGGAAGGAGCACCAGGAGGAGCTGGGTCTGTCCACGGGCTGCAGGGCAGCTCTGCTCTGCTGGTTCCCTCCCCCAGCTCTCCTGCTTTGCTCTCATAGTTGAGATGTTTGCATCTACAAATAGATCCCAACGCTGTGTGAATGAATGCCGGGCTGCTTAATATTCCAGTTGGTTTTGGATGCCCTTGCTGAATGGTGCACCATCTCCAAGGTAGGTCTGTGGGTCTACAGGCATGCTTAAAATAAAATCAGCATCGAGTTTTTCTTAGCGCTTATAACCAAACAAAACCACCTTGCTGTGGGCATTAGTGTGCTTTTCAAACCAGCCCACGAATTATTAGTTAAATCATAAGCATTCTGCTCAGGGTAATTAACAGGACTCCTGCTGCACTAATGTAAGCCTTTAATATTGAGGGAAAACAGTGCCATTTCTTGCTGTTTTCGAAGGTTGGAGTAGTGCTGCACAGGCTCTGGAGTGAATGTGCTGAATTCAGGCTTGAAGCAAGGTGAGGTGGGGTCACTGCAGACAAAGGCTGGCGTTTCTTTGGTTGCTCAAAACGATCCTTCTGGATTATTCAAAACCTCCATTGATTTGCTGTTGGATTCGGCTGATCGGGTTCACCTGAAGGGCTCAGGAGTTACAAAAGCATCACTGGATCTCCTTTCAGACGAAATCTTTCTCTTGCAGAGGTACATGCCACAGGGTTCAACTATCAGAATGAGGATGAGAAGGTTACCCTCTCCTTTCCCAGTACCCTTCAGAAAGGTAAGAGCTATTCAGGTGCTTTCAGCTCGCTCTGCCCTGTGCATTTGTGGTGCTTAGCAAAGCTGGAGCAGCAGCTGCGTGTCCCCCAGAGGCTGAGGGAGTGGAACCTGAGCTGTCAGCTGTCAGACTCTGAGAATGCCTTAGAGTTGGAGTTCCCTCTTCTAGCAGAAAGAAGGCAGCTCAAGGAAGTGCCGTAAGAAGCTGCTCTTCATCTGTTTCTGTAGGAAGTGCTTTGATTATCTCTGTGTCTGCTCAGTGAATGGATGCTTAGAACGGGCAGCACAGATTAACACCTGACTCGAGAGACCTCTTTCACAAGGTCCCTGTGGTACTCAAATCTCTGAGATTCATGGGAAACACAACAGATAAGAGCTTTGACTGTGGGCCCCTGGAACTGGAGAGATTGTTTTCTTAATGGTGGTGTTTGCTTCTAACGTGAAGGTGACTCCAATTATTTACCTGCTATTGGGCTTTAGGCTCAAAGCTATTTCTGTCACATACTGATGATCTGTTCTCCTCTTACTGAGAAAGGGCTAATCTGAGTTACTGCAGCCTTTTTCCTAGGCTTGAATGCACTAAATCGTTTGAAACCATTGTTTTTTGTGTGGGGTTTGTGGATTGAAGCTTAGCTCCTTGGTTTGGATGAAGCTGTTTTGCTTCATCTTTTCAAACACAAATGTAAAGATGGTCTGGTGATAAACTGCTGGCATTTCATGCTGTGGGATTTTGGCAGGCTGCCTTTCTGATCAAGATCAGGTTTCCCCTTTTACACCCAGTCGTGGAGGGCAGAATAAATCCTGAGACTAATTGACTTAGGAGCTTGAATGCCACCAGTGCTCCGCTTTGCTTTTGCAGCAAGTTTCAAGAGGATGAACAGCCACAGCTTGTGCTTTTGCAAATACACACGAGGGCAGTGGGGTCAGGCCTGTCAAATGGCTTCAGGGAGATCTCTCTTGGTTCCTGTGTTGTGCTCAGAGGATGAGAAGGAACCTGCAGGAACCTGCTCTGTTGTACGGTACGCCTGGCTTTGCCTGCGCTGGTTTTGATGCTTAGCTCTGCTGGATCTCGTTTCTTCCATAAGGAGAGCAAAGGGTTTGAAAGTCAGAAAACCTGTGGGTGGGGATGAACCGAAGGCCATCTTCACAAAGGCAGTGGCCCAGCTGAGAGGCCCAGGCTGCAGGTCTGGGCCAAAGAGATGCTCTGTGGTGTTTCCTTAACAGCGTCCAATCTGTTTCTGTTTCAGGGACGGGAACGCTGAAGATAGACTTTGTAGGGGAGCTGAATGATAAAATGAAAGGTTTTTACCGAAGCAAATACACAACCCCTACTGGAGACACACGCTATGCTGCTGTCACTCAGTTTGAGGTACGGGCTGCGTTTCTCTTTGCAAGGGTTCTCATTCTTGTGGGGTCTTTGTTCTCGGCAGCAGCGCAGGCCTGCTGTCCTGGCTTTGGTTCTGCTTTGGGTAAACTTCAAAAAAGCTTTTATTTTTTTTGCTTCTGGTGGATGGGCAGTGCTCAAACTGTCCTTTATGCTGTGACTTGAAGGTCGGTGCAGTCTGGGTCTGGCACATTCCCCAGCCAACAGTCATGCTGATGTGTGATGCACTATATATAAATAAAACAGATGCAGCGTTTGGAAGCATCTATTTATGCAGATGTGGTCAAACACATCTGTATAGCTTGCCCCTGTGAAATATATTAACTTTTAATTAGAACATTCTGCCTTTATCTCGGCATTATAATGACATCCAAAACGCGAGCCAGAAAATGGCTCAAGCATTATGTAAGCCCTGGTCATAAGGACAGAATTTCATTCCATATTGTGATTTCATAGCTGCGTGCCACAGGAAAACACAGAGTGCTGCCTTGCACTCACAGAAGGCTTCCTTTGGGTGCAGGGTAGGTGGTCCTGTGTCTGCTGTCTGGGAATGCCTGCGTGCCCTTCTGCTTTCACATGACTGAGCTTTGCTCCTGCCATGACTCTGCTAAATTCTGCACAGGCTGTAGAATTCCATCAGAGCACAGAGTGCTTTTTAGCTGCGTTACAAAGGAAGAAGAAAAACAGAGAGAGAAACAAATGATCGCATCAGTCACCGAATGCTTTAGCATAGGGGTTGGTGAGGAGGTGCACAGTGCCATCACCACCAGCCTGCATTCATCCAACTTCTTGCCCATGAGATATACCTATTTTTGGGCTGTTTCCATTGCAGCAGCTTCTTGTGATTTCTTGGGTTAACTTTCTTTCTTCTTTCAGGCTACTGATGCTCGCAGAGCTTTCCCTTGCTGGGATGAGCCTGCTATTAAGGCGACTTTTGATATTTCATTGGTGGTTCCTAAAGACAGAGTAGCTTTGTCAAATATGGTAAGTTCTCGGTGCACCAACTGTCTTCTGAATGCAACTACGATAAAGGCAGCTGCCTGATGGGAAGAGAAATGTGTTTGGGGGCTTAGGAATGCAGTCTGTCTTTGTAGCTATGAGTAAGCAGCTGTAAATCGAGAGAACTCTTAAAAGATGGTACTGTTATTTCAGATGCTAGCACAAAACCTAAACAGACCTTACAAACCATAGTGGTGCACGTTTGTTTTGTTAGCTGAAGTCTAGCATATGTCATGCCACGTGCTGCTTGATGGAGAGTGGCTGGGGGGGGGGAACAGCCAACCCTTAGCATGTTTGTATAGCTGCTATAGCTTGAGATAAACAGGCGAGTTTTTCGCCCTGGAGGATGTCTGATGTGCAGGTGGCAGCACTTCTGTCACAGACACAAACGTTCTCAGGTTGCTGTTTGAAACACGGTGCAGATATTTCTGGATGCTCTTTTGGAGGAAAGCACGTGAGTTTTAAGATGGGTTTTTGATGTTTTTCTTTCGGTAAATGCAGTTCATTTCACTGTTCCCTGCGAGGTCTGGCTTTGCTCACTGACCACGTGGTTATGGTTTCTGTTTCAGTATTTGGGTCTGAGCCTCGTGCCTTACAGGGAGCTGCGTAACATCCTGTGTGCAGGGCAGCAGCTGATAGCTGACATGTTGAGCTGCCTTTCCAGGAATAGAACATAAAGCAGATAGCATAAAAGAGCACCTGCCTTTCCACCATGTGTGCATCACAGCAGCATGTCTCCATTCGTGATGGGGCTTCATTTAGCAAGGGGGGGGGAAACTGGTGATCTGTGTCATAAAACCAGGGAACTTCTTTTCCTGTTCAACACACGATTCCTAGCGATGCTGTAGTGAATGCCAGGCGTTGCAGAACAGTTTCACTTCCACAAATCTGCTTCTGTTTCATGTTGAAGAATGTCATTGACCGGAAGCCGTACCCAGATGATGAGAACCTGGTGGAAGTCAAGTTTGCTCGCACGCCCATCATGTCGACGTATCTGGTGGCGTTTGTGGTGGGAGAATATGACTTTGTAGAGACCAGGTCCCTCGATGGGGTCTTGGTGCGTGTTTACACTCCTGTGGGCAAAGCTGAGCAAGGAAAGTTTGCATTAGAGGTAAATGCACTCGAGGTGATTTTGTTATTGGTGGTGTGAGCTGTGCAGGCTGCGTGCGCCTCTCCTTTGGCCGCACAGATCTGGCAGAGCTTTGGGAGGGTGGTTCTGCTTCAGTAGCTCAGGGGGACTGGGTTTGATGTTGGAGGAGGCTTCACTTGTGGACAAACTCGTGTCTGTGATGACAGAACGCACGTTTCACTCGAGTCGTTTCGATTTAATGGTGCAGCTGTGATCCATGGGCGACGAGGAATGCTGAAGGAAAGGGGGCAGCCTGGGAGGAAAAGGGGATGGGAGCCTTCCAAGGTGCTTTGGGAGCTGGGAGCGAGTTGCCTGGAGGAAAGCTTGTGTGTGCTGCTCTCCTCGGCTGGTCTTGGCCATTGGGAAGCTTTTGGTTTCACCAGTTGTTCCAAGTTAACAAAATATTTACCAGGTTTCTCCTCTTCTCTCTTACAGGTTGCTGCTAAAACTCTGCCTTTTTATAAGGACTACTTCAATGTTCCTTACCCTCTTCCTAAAATTGATCTCATAGCTATTGCAGATTTTGCTGCTGGTAAAGTAACTCACTTTATTGATGAACTGTATTTTATTTGAATGATAAACGTTTAGGAAGAGGTGTGTATCCATATCAATAAACCTTTGTATTTATTTTATAAAGGTGCCATGGAGAACTGGGGCCTTGTTACTTATAGGTATGCTGTTAAAATACTGTCTTTCCCCTTCTTTGTTCACTAATTCTTAGCAGTAACTGGAATTAGTTTTAGGGAGCTGGCGTCATCCCAAATAAGACTAAATCAATACCTTCAGCTCTTGCTTCAATTTGAATCCTTGTGACTTCTGCAGCAGCGTGCATTGCTACACAGACCTCAGGAAGGCAGGAATGAGCTCTGTAAGCACTGTCCAAGGGTGTGAGGGCTTTCAGCTGTCTGGCAGCACTGCCTGTTCTCCAAGAGAACTTTCTTGGCTGTTTTTTTTTTCCCCCCTCCAAGTTACTGGCACAGCTGGAAGGGTTCCTCCTTTAATGTTGCAGGCAAGTTGGTCAATGTAGCAGCCACATGATTATCATGTAAATGAAAAATGCTAACTTGCCTTCCTTTTCAGTTTTTGGTGTTCCTCTGATCAAGCTTTTAGACCTTTGCTTGATAATCCTACATGATCTGTGCACACTGTTAGACTGAGTCTCCATTTTTTGCATTGGGCTTGGAAGCTTTGGACTTCAATCCTTTTGAATTTCTTTTGCTAAACTTTGAATTTGGCCTTAAAAAACAAACAAACAAAGAATTGCAGTGGATGTTTGAATCCAGGTTTAAAAATCCACACCTGAACTTCTTACGATTTTGATGAAATCTTTTACCTCCCGTGGGGGGGAAAAAACCCCACCAACGAGTAGATTATTTTATTTTTGAAGCCTTTCTTAATTTTTGCTGCTTCCTTTTTCCCCCTTTTACTCTCGATTTGGCACGCTTGCTTTGATCCCCTTGGGGCCAGAAGGTTGGCACAGAGCTGGGCTGGAGCTTCGGCCCCTCGGAGCACAGCAGTCCTGAAGCCGCTGCCCCACGGCGTCCCGGTCGCAGCGGGGTGTTGGAAGGTGGTGTTGCCTGAGCTGGGGGCTCCCGTGTGCTGTGTGTGCGTGGGACACAGCTGGAGGGAGCTGGGCTTCCTTTGGGGCTGAGGGGGGCAGAGGAGGTTGGCTGTGCATCCACCACGCAGTGCAAAGGGAGTTTCAGTGCAGGTGAGACTTGTCGTGTCCCCCCTTCCTTCCTAGATTACGTAGGGGAGCTGTTTTACACACAAAGCATAAACTTTCTCGTTCCTGCTTGGGTTACCGCACTTGTTTTCTTGCATGCTGTGAGGAACTGTTGCTCCAAAGCATTCCAGTAACTGTGGAACTTACCAAAGCAACGTCTAAACTGAAATACCTCTTGGTTTTTTTCAGTTGTACCGACGACTCTGTCGCTCGTTTAGGTTGTTTCACCTGCTTTTGCTGTGTTTTTGGACCTAGGCACGTTTCACTCTGCTCAGTTACCTCTCTCTTTTAAATACAGGGAGACTGCGTTGCTCATTGACCCCAAAAATTCCTGTTCTTCGTCTCGCCAGTGGGTGGCTCTGGTTGTGGGACACGAACTTGCTCATCAGTGGTTTGGAAACCTCGTGACCATGGTATCTAACAGCTACAAGTTCTACTTTTTGTTGCCGTGTGCTTCGTGTCCATGCTATTGTGTCCTGTCCTAACAGTCTTAAAAGCTGCTTTATTATCAGATCCTTCTTTATTGGTGTGTCCTGGAAAGGTATTTCTAGATCTTTCCTAAGGCAGGAGGAGATGAGTTGTGCTCACTGCTCTTCTTGGGCTGCTGACCCCTTCGTAGGGAGGAGCTGCTGCTCGCAGGCATTCCCTGTTCTCTGCCCTGTGCTGAATGAGGACGTTACAAGTTTCTCTTTGCTGCTGACTTCTTGTTGGTAAAGTAAAGCCCTTGGAATCTTGTTTTTACTATTCCACCCTCTTCATTTTCCAGGAGTGGTGGACCCATCTTTGGCTGAACGAAGGGTTTGCCTCCTGGATTGAGTACCTGTGTGTCGATCACTGCTTTCCAGAGTATGACATCTGGACTCAGTTTGTTTCTGCTGATTACACACGAGCTCAGGAGCTCGATGCCTTAGACAACAGTCACCCAATTGAAGTAAGCCTTGTCCTCCTGCTTATCTCCCTTCTTTCTTGTCAGCTGGATGTGAGTTTTTTGTTCCCTGTTAAGAGCTGTACGCTCGTTCGTAATGCAAGGAAAAACCCAAGGTTGCATTCACACTTTGTGGATTTTCCTCTGTTACACATTGCTTTCTTCAGTCAGAAAACTCCCTAAGCAACAGAACAAACAAAATCAGAACATTGTGGCAATTAACTGACCGTTAATTATCCTCTTCATCACAGGTTAGTGTTGGCCATCCATCCGAAGTAGATGAAATATTTGATGCTATTTCTTACAGCAAGGGAGCATCTGTGATCCGAATGCTGCACGACTACATTGGTGATGAGGTAAAAAGTCTGTTGTCAGGAGCAAACTGTAGGTTCTCAAATGTTTCTGCACTGCAAACACCTGAAGTTTATGTCTGTTCTGTCCCCAAGACTTCTCTTCTGCGTGGGTTTTGGGTTTGTATTTGGTTTTGTGTGGGTCTTGGGCTGTACTTGAACTTACCTAGGAGAAATGAGGCTGTGGGGAAAATACAGAAATAAAATCATCTCAGTGGTGAAATCTGGCTTGGGGAAAAACACAGAAGAGTTCATCTTTGCAGCAGCAGAGTTTAGGAGGGAGTTACAGGTGTGGATCCTGGGCTTCCTGGGTTGGTCCTTCAATCTAAATGCAGCACGGAGGGAGGACGGAAGGGGCCTCTGCTGTGGTGCCATGACATGCATCCAATTGTGTGTTCCCAGGACTTTCGGAAAGGAATGAATTTATATTTAACAAAGTTCCTGCAGAAGAATGCAGCCACAGGTAACTGATTATTACGTGATTAAGAGAAGTAATTTCTTGAGACACGGTTTGTGTTGGTTTCTTACGTAGCTGCTTTTGCAACTGAGTAACTGAAAAGCAGGAAATAATGGGCTTGCATCCAGTTTCCTACAAGGTTTCCCTGCACAGCCAGAATTCTGCACCCTCTGGGGGCTCTGTGCCTTGCATGAGGTGAACTGCAGGAGCTGCACCTCGTGCTGATAGACATGGAGCCTGGTGGTTTGCCTGCTGCACGCCACGCTTGGCAGTATTGATTGCATGGATGAGTAAACAGTTCAAAGTCTGCTCTGACATCTCTTGTCTTAGGCCTTTTTTTTTTGTCATTCATAAACATGCAATTGGACCTTCAGCCTCAAGCAGGCCGTGGCTCGCTTGGCTCTTTTGACATCACAGATGAAAAGTGCAGGGAGAGGCTCTTCTCTGTGCCACTTCCAGCGTGCAGCCTGGATTGATGGCGTGCTTTGAGTTGCTGTCAGGTTTTCTCCCCCCTCTCCTCACCTGCAGGTGGTTTAAACTGCTTCCTTTTTCTCACCTGTCGCCTTCACAACTTGCCAAAAGGGCAGAGGAGATCACAGTGGGCAAATGGGAGCAGTAACCACAGCTCCCACCCCCCAGAGCCCCATGGTGTAACAGTGTCTGACACGGTGGGGCTCGGGGTGTCCTTCATCAGTCTTTTCTTCCTTACAGAGGACCTCTGGGAAAGCCTGGAAAAAGCTAGTGGTAAACCTATTGCTGCTGTGATGAACACATGGACCAAACAAATGGGATTTCCACTCATTTACGTGGAAGCTGAACAGGTGAGTTGTGCAGTAATTCCCCTCACAGCAGCTGGTTTAATTTCAGAGCAGATGTTTTGCCTTTTGCTGTGTTTAAGATCAAACTTGATGCTTTCCAGTAACTAGAAAACGTGCAGTGAATTGCTTTGCTTAGTGGCAGGTCTGTTCCTGCAGGGAGGAGAAGAGGAGGAACCCGGTGGAAAGTGAAATAGAGTTTATCCAGAGGCACTGCAGGCCCTGTGCCTGGGCTTTGCTGACGTGGCCCGTTTGCTCTTTGTGTTTGAAAAGCTGCAGGGGCAGTGGAATATCTGCTGTGGGTCCCCTCAGTGCATACTGTGCTCCCAGCTCCATTCTCATTGTGCTTACGCTGCAGCATCGCAGGCTGAGCTGGGATTATAGTGGCTGGGAAGTGAAATCAGACCCCAAAGAATCAGTGGGTGATCAGGGCACGTGCGTCTCCACAACAGTAATGATGAGTGAAGTGGAATGAATCCTGGAGCTTGCTTGTGTTTGTGGGGGAGGATGGAAGCTCGGTGAGTTCGAGGAGCGCACCGAAGTCGTGCTGAGTGGAAGCTGAGGTTAAATGATCTGAAGTTCCTTTCTTTAACTCTGAACGTTGAAATAAGTTGGAATTCTTGAAGAATCTGATTTTTTTGTTTTTATATTTTAGCAAGAAGATGACAAAGTGTTGAAGTTAGTCCAGAAGAAGTTCTGTGCCAGTGGACCATATGCTGGTAAGATGAGGGCTGGGAGCAGAAGCAGAGCATTCATTCCTTTTGGTGCAGTGACAGCAATATTGGGTGATCAGGCAGCTGCCCTGCTTGGATTTGGGTGTTTAAGGCTTCAGAATGAATATAAAGCTGAGTGCTGTGATGCTTTTCACGTCTTCCTGCTATGGTGAAAGCTGCAGTCTTCAGTTCAGCTTTCATTCTGAGGCTCTTCTCTTCCCACGTCCGCTTTAAGAGCTTTGCTGCCATCTGAGGAGCTCTGTGAGCTGCTGGTCTTATGGCTGTGAATGAATAAAAATGTCTTGCATGGAAGTCAGCTCTATTTGGAGATGGAAAGTCAAGTGTTAGGCTTCAAAGGTGCTGCAGACACCCTTGGTGTTGGTCTCTAGAACTGCCCTTTTCCTTCAGGTTTTTGTCAGTTTAAATTTAAACATACTGACATCAGCTGCTGCCGAAACTTCAGCCTCACGCAAGGCTTCTCAGTGTGCAAACCCTTTTTCCTTAGGCCTTCCTTTGTTGTTGTTGCCTCTTTTAGGGGAGGATTTCCCCATGTGGATGGTCCCCATCAGTATCTGTACAAGTGACGACCCCACCAGTGCCAAAATGCAAGTGCTGATGGACAAGCCAGAGCTGACCTTGGTTTTAAAAGATGTAAAACCAGACCAGTGGGTGAAGGTGAGTGGCCACAAGGGAGCACTGAGTTTGGTCTCAGTGATGTTCTCCTTTCCTCTTCCCTCTCTTTTTCCTTGCAACCTTGTATTTCTTGTGCAGGGGCCTCTCTGCTGTGCTGCTGCTGGATATTGGCTCCTGTCTGTAATGCTTAACATTTCCCTTCAGACCTTTGTTTCCAGGAGCAGCCTTGACAATGTAAACTGGAACCTTCTCGGAGTGTGAGCCCAGAAAAACAGAGTCCCATTAAGCAGAAGCAGCTTTTGATTTCAAATCCGGTGGCTTTTTCAGTATCCCGTGGCAACTGCAGTGTAGTTCAAGTCCGTTCTGAGCAAAAATAGTCCTGTTTATTTCCCATTAGCGTGAAGGTTTTCAGTGGGTTTCACCAGGCAGGTAGGAATCTGCAAGTGGAAAAACCCACTGCTGAGATGTGCTGCAGACACTGGGCAGAAACAGGATTTGAGAATGGAAAAGAAGCAAGGGACTGGAATTATTGCTGCGTGAACAAAGGAGGTTTAGAATGACGGTTTCTGAGCTGGAGGAGCATCCATGGAACAGCAGGGAGAGTTATTGTGAATCACATCTTGCTGCTGGAGTAAGGGGAGCAGTTCAGCCATCGGTCTGCGTGTTCCCTGCAATCCCCACGCCTGTCTGCATCCCCCTGCTGACAGAGGGGCCCAGCACAGCCACCCCCCTGCCCCAGCAGGAGCGAAGATGCTGCTGATCTTTGCCTTCCTACCTCAAAATGCACTTCTGACCTGCTGGGATGCAGGGCAGGGACGCTGGCTGTGCTTTCTTGAGACCACAGTTCTGTCTCAGAGTCGTGTTGACGAAGCTGAAGTGAGGTTACAGGAGTGAGGCTTGTAGCTGTGTTGTGTCTTCTGCACCGTGTGTTCTTCTTCCTCACCCTCACCCTGCTTAGGAGTGGAGGTTTCTCTTTCCTCCTCGCTCCCATCCTATTTCCTCAGCTCTCCCATCTACCACACCTCCTACTGAGCGCTCCTGATTTAAAATAAACTACAAAACCTGCTTTTTTTTCTCTCTTTTCCTGGCTTTTCATCGCTTGCTCTTCGGTGCATTTCAGCTGAACCTTGGCACAGTAGGCTTCTACCGCACGCAGTACAGCCCTGAGATGCTGGAGAGTTTAATACCAGCCATCAAAGACCTCTCCCTACCCCCCGTGGACAGACTGGGCCTGCAGAACGATCTTTTCTCCCTGGTAAGTAAATGCTGTTCTGCCCAGTGACAGAAATGGGTGTTTGAAGAGTCAGTCTCTGTTTTTTTGGAGGCAAAGCACCCTTGGGATTATTGCATGTGTTTCACTGTGAACTCAACAGGTTCAGACTTTTGGGAACTTTCTTTTAGTTGGTAAAAGCAGGGATGTTCTAATGATCCCCTCAAAGACTTTACCCAAGACTTTAGCAGCCAGTAGGGTTTGTCAAGTCTTCCTCCCCTGGCAGAAGTGGCTGCTGGGGGGTTCCTGGTGCTCCAGAGCAATGGACTGCCTCAAAAGCAGGCAGTGTCAGCTGTGAGCAGTGCATTGCTGTGCTCTGTGCTTCAGATTGTGCTTTCTTTTTGGTTAGCAAAAGCACTGGAGGTTGGAGCAGCGTGGGTTTGAGTTGTCGTGGCTCAGTCAAGGGGGTTTGAAAGCGTGGCCTGGGTCCCTTCCCACGTATTGCAGGACCAATGGCACAGATAATAACAACGCACACAGGATCTGTGTTACACTCCTTCATTTCTGTGCCTGTTTCCATTTAATTAATACTTCATCACAGCTTAAATAGCAGAAATCGATTTTTCCACCCCCTTTTCTTTGCCATGATTTACCAGTCTGCTCCCAGCTGAAGCAGATTGGAGATTTATCCCCTGCACTGAGCACCTTCACGGTGCTGGGAGGCAGCTTAGATTTGCCCTGGCACAGGCAGGAAGGCTGCTTGCACTTCTATGAGAAGCAGGAAGCAAAGATGGTTCCTGCAGCCTTGCGCTGCCAATTTAACGAGGAGCAAAGCTTAAACCTTGCAATCGTTACAATTTTAGGTAAAAATAAGCTGTTGGGGGTGTGATATCTGGCTGAGAAGCACTCAGGTTTATCATCTCTTGCCAGCTCTGCTTTGAGGTCATTTAAGCTCGTTGTCTGTTTCCTGTTTGCAGAATGCACTTCCCATGGTGTCACCTGTGAATGCAAAGCACTGCGTGCCCTCAGAGCTCAGCATGGCCTCATTTATGAGGCAGGGAGCAGCTGAATGCCTTAATTCTGCATGGAAGGAAAACTAATCCGTGTCTTTCTCCTCTCCCAGGCCCGAGCTGGAATCATTAGCACTGTAGAGGTTCTGAAAGTGATGGAAGCGTTTGTGAATGAGCCCAATTACACGGTGTGGAGCGACCTCAGCTGTAACCTGGAGATTCTCTCAACCCTCTTGTCCCACACAGACTTCTATGAGGAAATCCAGGTGTTTGTGAAAGATGTCTTTTCACCAATAGGGGAGAGACTGGGATGGGACCCCAAACCTGGAGAGGGTAAGAGAACTCAGCGTTGGGTTTCACGGTGCGGTGTTGGGTTTTGGAACAAATAAGCCATCAAAATGTTGGGAAACAGCAGAGAAGGGAGGAAGAGGAAGGGCTGAGGAAGGCACTTGGGGGTGTTTTTATGTTTGAAAAGCCAAACACAAAGCCTCCAAACAACTCTGTTCTCTCAAGTGCACGTTAAAATGGTGAATGTTTCCCTGTGCAGTCAGTGGTTGGTTTAAGAACCTCTGCTGTTGCTTTGCATCTATCAGAGTGCACCAAACTTCTTAGGCTGTCGGGCTGGGAGGCCACAGATGGTCCCAGTGCAGATCCAGCAGGTTGGTTGTGATCACCAGACCGCAGGCAGAGCGTGCTGTGTTGGCTCTGGGATTTCATCCTCCTGATCCTCTTGCTGTTTAAAAGCTAAAATATTCCTCCAGTGGCACTGAGGAGAGCTGGAAAGTCCTGATTTCTTTACATAGCCCCTCATTTGCAGAAGGATTATTTGGTAGCTTATCGGTGGAGGTGGAAGAATCAAAGAATGACATTTCTTCATTCAGTTGTCTCCAAATAACTGTTCTCTCCTACCGACCAGGTCATCTCGATGCCCTTCTGAGAGGTCTGGTGCTGGGCAAACTTGGCAAAGCCGGGCACAAGGCTACCTTGGAAGAAGCCCGACGTCGGTTTAAAGACCACGTGGAAGGAAAAAACATCCTGTCAGCTGACCTGAGGAGTCCTGTAGGTTATCAGGGGGTTTGGTTCCCAGCTGCACTGGCACAGGAACGCCTCTGGTCTCTGGATGGTGTTGGTTTTAGGGTCTGGATGTGGGTTTTGTGTGCCTGAAGCGCCCGCCGTCAGCGCGTGGTGCAAAGATTTCTTGCTCTCTTGTTTTGCTGAAGCTGAAATTAAGGAAGAGGGGTTGGCAAAGTCGGCCTGGAATTCAGTGCTGAAACAAAAGGGGGCAGTGCAGCCACCTTCCAGCTCTGCTCACCCGTTTGAAATCCAGCCCCAACACATCACAGCTGTTTGTTGCACAGCCCCTTTCCCCACGGTGAGCTTTGCGTTCCCCAGGTGCGATGTGTGAAGGCTGTCTTTGTGCTTCTCTCCCAGGTCTACGTCACTATTTTGAAGCATGGAGACAGCACTACTTTAGACACCATGCTCAAGGTGAGTGCAGCCCCTTCCTGCACACAAGCAGCTTGTGCATAGAAGGGAAGAACGTCCCACCCTGTGGCTGTGTTGACTGAGGTGGAGTTTGGGGTGCTGAGTTTTGGGTGCTGCTGGGCCCGCTGGGGTGGTGAACAGAGGATGATTCAGCCTTAATTGAGCTCCTTGGTCCTCGAGCGGTGTGAAATTGCCACCTAGTGGATTGCTGCCTCTCATTTTAGGATCATTTCCCGTTGCTCAGAGGCACGGTTCTACTTGGCCTTAGATAAAGTGGTGATCAGCTTGTTGCTGATGGTGCTTTGTGCTCGTGTGGAGCGAGGCCCCTCGTGTAGATAACAGCCATGTTATTCACAGCCAGGCTCAGTTTGTCACATATTGTGCTTAAAGACAAACCTAGCAGCCTATCCAGCAAGGTGAGCAGCACCAGGTGATGAGAGGAGGCCACTTCACATCTGTGCTAACGCTCTTTGCTCTGCCTTTCAAGCTTCACAAGCAAGCAGACATGCAGGAGGAGAAGAACCGAATCGAGCGCGTCCTCGGGGCCATCTCCCAGCCTGAGCTGATTCAAAAAGTTCTCACCTTTGCACTTTCAGTAAGTTATTGGAAAAGCTGCTGGTGGAGGCTGGGAGCTGCCAGAGCAACCTGGAAATGGAGCACAGGGGGTGGATTTGGGAAGGGTGCAGGGCAGAGGGGGGGACCGGCGGCCTCCCACCCCTCACTGCTGTGCATGCAGCCCTCAGTGATGTGTGAGAGCCCTGTGTGAGGCGCTGGGCTTTGTAACAGCAGAAATACACGTTCCTATGTCAGGTCATTGCTCCCATACCTGCCAGGCTGTTACTAGGGGGTAATGCAGCTTTGTCGAAGCTGATTTCTGCCTTCATTCGTGCCCTCGGTGTCTGTTAGCAATGTTTGTTCGTCCCCAGGAAGAGGTACGTCCCCAGGACACCGTGTCTGTCATCGGAGGAGTGGCTGGAGGCAGCAAGCAGGGGAGGAAAGCTGCTTGGAAGTTTGTACGAGACAACTGGGAGGAGCTTTATAATCGATACCAGGGTGGATTCTTGATATCCAGACTAATAAAGGTGCGTGGAGCACAGCTCTGTTAGCATGCAGGGCCCAGACTGGGTTATGTCTGAAATGCTGACTGCTTACCTTTGGTTTTCTGCTTGTTTTTCCCTGCAGCTGACAGTGGATGGGTTTGCAAACGATAAAATGGCGGCGGAAGTCAAGGTAAGAAACGTGATTTGTGGAGGTAATGGATTGAATTTGGGATGGGCACGAGCTGCTCTGAGCTGGGGGGAGCCACAGGTTTGGGGACCGTGCCTCTGAGTTGTGGGACTGTTGTGCAGTTCCTCAGTTGTGCTGCTTTGACTGTAACATCATAAATTAGTTCATTACGCAGCTCTTAACGATCCCCATTTCATTAGCTTTGCTCATTGCTACTCACATGGTAGACATGAGCTGGATTCCGTGCTGCGGGTCCAGGTTTGTGCCTTCAGTTGCGATGAGAGCAAGGGACAGATGAGTGTCTGCAGGGCTCTGCTGGGAGCTGCTGGCTCCCAAATCCCCATGGTGGGTGAGCACTGAGCCCTGGGGAGCCTGCAGGCTTTCTTTGCCCCCTGCCTGCAGTTTTATGGGGGCTCCTCAGTAGAAGAAACACAAAATCGTGGCCCTCATTTGTGGCTTTGCCATCAACCAAACACTGAGAAGGAATTGATGGTCAGAAGAGCCGTCGAGCCCCGTGTTGGCAGCGCTCAGCAATCTCTTCCCCTGAGGTTCGGGAGCAGCAGTGATGATGCAGAGAATTCTCATGCTGTCACTTTGCCCAACAGACAGCAGAGCTGCGATTCGTTTCCGTGATGGCTGCCCTGTGCCTTTGGTCAGCGTGTGTTGGGGTGGGGGTGAGGATGGGGTGAGAATGGGGTGAGGATGGTGGGAAGGGGAGGATGGCGCCCTGCAGGGCAGCTCGGCCCACCCCACAGCAGTGCATTCAGCTGGAGCCGTGGGCAGGCGATCCAGGCTGGCTGTGGCTCTGGCCGCCTGCTCTGCTGCTCGGTGCCCCTGCACGTAGCAGGGGGGGAAGGTTGGAAAGCAGGTGATGGCGGCGGTCCTTTGTCAACCCGGATCTGTGATAGAGAGGTGCTGCAGGGATGAAGGCGAGAGGTCGTGCAGCGCCCAGAGCTCGCGGTGCAGCGGTGCTCAGAGACGAGGATACGTGGAGCAGCGCTTTGCTTGGCCAGAACGGCCCCCTTAGAGCCTTTTTGTGAGCACTCAGAAACGCACGCTGGGTTTGCTGCCCCGAGGGCGAGGACGGGACAGCGATGGAAGCGGAGCCGGAGAAACCCCGCTCCTGCCCATAGAAACCCAGGAGCTCGGGGGGAGGCTTGCAACCCCCTGCTGAGGCCACGGCGCTGTGCTTTGTGTGCAGGCTTTCTTCGAGAGCCACCCGGCGCCGTCGGCGGAGCGCACCGTGCAGCAGTGCTGCGAGAACATCCTGCTGAACGCCGCCTGGCTGAAGAGGGACAGCGAGGACATCCATCAGTTCTTCCTGCAGAGGAAGGGGCCGCCCCCCGCCACGGCCTGAAGCCGCGCCGCCGCTGAGCCCCACCGCCTCCGTGGGGGGGGGGAAGGAAGGAGGAGCCGCTGCCCCGCGGCCCATCGATACGCCAAGAATTCGGAGTCTTTTTATCTCAAGCGGACGGGGATTGGACTGAATGTAGTGAAGTGGTTCCTGCTCACACTCCAGAATTAAAATTGGATGAAAATTAATCGCGATTCAACGAAAAGAGGGGGAGAGGAGAAAGAGAGAGAAAAAGGAAAAAGGAAGAGAGAGGAAAAAAAAAAAAAAAAAAAAAGGAAAAAAAAAATCTGTAAATATGATAGTAATAAAATAGAGCATAACAAAACTGTGAAACTTCCTCCAGCCTTGTCGGTGGTCACAATATTTAACAGCCCCTCCTCGTTGGCAGATTTTGGTGGATTTTGTTTGGTTTTCTGGTTTTTTAATGCCCTCCCCCCCCCCCCCCTAAAAAAATAAAGAGGAAACCAGCAGAGCGAGGTCAGCAGAATTCGGGGCAGGAGAGGCTGGGCGCTCGGAAGGCAGGAGGCCAAACAGCTCCCAGCCCCCAGCACGAGGTTTGGGGCAGGAGATGCTCTCACAACCCCCCCCCCCCCGCCCCACGGATCGCAGGCTCCCCCTTTTTTGCGTTACCTCTCAGCAGAAAGAAAACCCTCCTGCCGCTCTCTGCTCCTCGGTTCCACTTTGCTGACGTCCTTTAGAGATAACGGGCTCGGATGGAAACATCTTCCACAGCCGCCTTCCACGCCATTCAGTCTCTCGTCCTTTTTCCTCCTGCCCCCCCTGCATGCCCTCGGGCGGCGCTTTGTGCCCGGCCCCCGCTCTGCTCCGCGTCCCCACTCCCAGCCCGTCCCACCTCCTCGTAGCAGCAGTAGCTTCTCGTTCCTCCCTGTGATGCCGATGGTCATTGGATTCAGAAGCCTTAAACGAGCGCTGATGAAGCCTGAGCTGCGTTTCCTTGGCACGGGCTGCTCACCGACACGACGCCCTGACAAAAAAAGGTTGGAGCTCCGTACGGATTTTTTTTCCCTTTAACAAGAATTCATCTTTGTTGTGGCTTCACTGTACTTCAGAAGGTCAGCAGACTGTCAGCCCGCTTCCCCCAAAACATTTTTGTGCTCTTGTTTAAAGAAACAAACAAAAAACCCAACCAACCCAACAGAAAAACCACAACCAAAATTCCAAACAAGTTGGCGTTAATAAAAATGTCAATGTGAAATTCGTCTCCTGGGCTCTTGTTCTTTCCTAACCCTGCCGCCAGGCCCTGCGATGGCTGCAAGCCCCCACCTCTGTCCTGAGCCGCTTCCCCTGCTGCTTTCTGTGCCTGCGCTGCTGGGCCACAACCACGGCGTGCTGGCTGTGCAGCTTGGCCTCGGGCTCCAGCAGGAGCCAGGACAGAAGGTGGGAGGCACAGGAATGGCCCTTTTTGTCCCAATGGTCCCCGTTCTGTTCGCTGCTGCTTTTCCCTCCCGTCAGCACTGCAGAGCCAAAGCGATTTCAGAGCTGTGAGCTGATTTCCCTTCTGCTTTGTGCACGCGGACAAAATAACACAGGGTGATTTTGGCCTGAGCAGCGATGGGTGAAATGAGAACAAGCGCGGCTGTGAGTTGAGGTGGTTTTTGTTTTTTGCTTCAGACGACGCCAAGACCTGAGAGCAGCTGAAGGAAAGCGACAAAAAGACAAAATGTTTTTTCTTTAAGTGTTGACCCCGAGTTCTGGGGGAGCCCTGAGGTGTTCTCAGGGAATCTGTGGCAACAGTGGAGCTGGGGTGCTGCTGGTGGAGGCTGGGAGCTGCCAGAGCAACCTGGAAATGGAGCACAGGAGGTGGATTTGGGAAGGGTGCAGGGCAGGGGGGGACCGGCGGCCTCCCACCCCTCACTGCTGTGCATGCAGCCCTCAGTGATGTGTGAGAGCCCTGTGTGAGGCACTGGGCTTTGTAACAGCAGAAATACACGTTCCTATGTCAGGTCATTGCTCCCATACCTGCCAGGCTGTTACTAGGGGGTAATGCTTCACCCATCGGGCAGACAGGTGGACGTGGAATTGACTGGGAGCAGCTCAGGATCTGTTTTACCCTCCTGAAACACCCGGATTTCAGACCCGTGTGCAGCACGTGTGGAATGGCAGCAGTGGGGAGGCAGCAATGAGGTCGCGGTGATTCCCACAGCTCAACGCTCCGCATCCACATCGCAGTGCGACGCCTCGACCCTTGTGAAATTCGTGCTGTGGGTTTGTGATAATTTGCAGTCCAGCAAAAATGTTTGGGAGCGAAAGGCAGAGGATGGAGCCCCGTGCTTCAGCACCATCTGCTCTGCTGGGTTGGAGCTCTGGTGGAGCGGAAGGCCGTGCTGCTGCTCACTGAGACCACAGCATCACAGAATGGTTTGGGTTGGAAGGGATCTCAAGGATCACGAAGCTCCAGTTCCCCCCACTGCATGCAGGGCCACCAACCTCCCCATTTCACAGCAGCCCAGGCTGCCCAGAGCCCCATCCAACCTTGAACACCTCCAGGGATGGACGGGGCATCACAGCCTCTCTGGGCAGCTGCTCCAGCACCTCACCGCTCTCACAGCACAGAACTTCCCCCTGACATCCAACCTCAGTCTGCCCTCCCTCAACTTCAAGCCATTTCCCCTTGTCCTGCTGCCATCTCCCCTTTCCAAGAGTTGACTCCCCTCCTGTTTGTAGGCTCCCTTTAGGAGCTGGAGGCTGTAATCAGGTCACCTCTCAGCCCTCTCTTCTCCAGGCTGAACGAGCCCAGCTCCCTCAGCCCGTCCAGACCAGAACAGGCTGACAGCTGGGCAGAGAAACGCGATGGGTTTCAGCGTGGGCAGCACACGAAGGGTTCTGCAACAGGGGAGGAGAAACCATCAGTGCGATTTGGGGCTGAGCTGCTGGGAAGGAGCTCCGCGGGGAAGGAGCTGGGAGTGCCGGGGGCCACGAGGTGACGGTGAGCTCACGGTGCGACCCAAAGGCCAACGGGAGCCGGGCTGCGGGCAGAGCAGCTGCAGAACTGCGCCCAGATCCGGGAGGAACGGGAAGCGCTGGGAGAGCTGCGGGCTCAGGGCCTTTTTGAGCACGGACCGGAAGGGAGAGCGGAGCCGCCCGCGTTGGGTTCAATGCCGGCCGCGGGGCAGCGCGGTGCCCTCGGTTTTGCTCCCCGCGCCCAAGCCAAACGCGGCGCTTCCGGGCCGGGCCGCGGCACTTCCGGTCGGCGCCGCTCCGCGCGGATTCCCACCCCCCTCCGCGAGCCCCCCACGTGGCCGCCTCCCCCCGCTCAGCACCGCCGCAGCCGCCGCCGGGGCGCCCTTCGCGGCGTCGCCCAATCAGCGCGCGGCGCCGCCGGAAGCCCCGCCTCCTCTCTTCCTCCCCGCGGCCCGCCAACGCCCTCCCCCCGGCGCCGAACGACCAATAGGAACGCGAGCCGCCTGCCGGCTCCCACCAATCGGCACGTCGGCGCGGGGCGGCGGGCCGCGGCCGTGGTATCCCTCCGCCGCTCGGTGTGCGCGCGCGCACCGCTCCGCCCGCGCGGCCCTTTTTCTCCCTCCGCCGCCGCCGCCGCCTCCCGCAAAAACCGGAGCGCCGCCGCCCCCCCCGCCCCATCGCTCCCCTCCTCCCTTCCCTCCACCGCTCCGGAGCCGCCACGCCGCCGCCATGGAGCTCATCACCATCCTGGAGAAGACGGTCTCGCCGGGTAAGGCCGCGCGCTTCAGGCCGTGCCGGGGGTGCGGCGCTCCCCGCTCCGTTCCCCCTCCCCCCCTCCCCCGTTATCCTTCTCTCTTCGATTCCCGCTGACCGCCCCCCCTCCCCCCGCAGACCGCTCGGAGCTGGAAGCGGCGCAGAAGTTCCTGGAGCAGGCGGCGATCGAGAACCTGGTGAGTTCCGTCGGTTCCTCCCAGCCGCGCCGCCGCCATCGCGGCCCCCACCCCCCCTTCCACCTCCCCCATCCCCATCCCCTCCCCCCCCCCGGTTCGGTTCCTCCCGCGCCCGCTCCGCTCGGCTCCAATGGCGGCGCTCCCGGCGGTGGCGGCGGCCAATGGGGGCGCGGCGGAGGGGAGCGGCCGGGCCACGTGCGGCCATCGCAGCGCCGGGGCCTTTCCGGGCGGGGCCGCGCGGTACCGAGGGTTGAAAATACGGCGATATCCGCCCATCCCGGAGCCGTGCGGCGAAGGGAGCGACGTGCGGCCGTCCCGGTCATCCGGTGCTGCTGTTGCGTGGAGCTCCCGTTGTACTGGGGAGGGGATCTGCGATCCTATAGAGCGGGGTTGCTTTGGGCTGGGCTGCGCCTGGGGTCCCGGCGTTGGGGGGCGTTGGGGTCGCAGCCGGAGCTCTGGGGCTGCCGTTTTTGCCCCCCTTCCCCGTGTTTTCCTGCGGGAATTGACCTTAAAGCTCTGTTAAAACACTCCAGAGGGGGAAATGGAAAAGCTTTTGTGGAGCTGTAGGGTTTGAAGGCTGTTCCCTTAAAGGCAGCAGCAGCAACGTGTTCATTTCACCTCTGTTCCTCACCTTTAAGCCAGGCTCATCATTTGAGATATCCCCCCCCCACTGGGGGGCAGCCCTCCATAGGGGCTGTGCTCAGAGCTGGGACCCCTCAGATCCACCCCACTCCTCTCCCCACCCCACAGCACTCCATCCTTCCTTGGGGAAGCATTCCCAAACCTCTCCTTTTGGAAGGCAGCGGGACAAAACCTCACAGAGCTCTGCGAAACATCGCATCTCCTCCTCTTGGAAACAAAGCTGACCCCCAAAAGCAGCAATTCCCGCTGCCCCTGGCTCTGTGTGCCCCTCGCATCCCATTGCGGGGAGCTGAGGGCTGTGCGGTGTGCAGCTGCATGGTGTTTATGTTTGGGGAAGCCAAGGCTTCTGGCTGTTGTGCAGCTGTGCTGCCTAGGAAGGTTTCCTTGGGGGGCAGAGCGCATCCTGCAGCCGGATCAGCGCTCAGGTTTTGCTGCTGGGGGTTCTGCAGCATCAACCCGCTGCGTGCTTATGGGGTTTTGGTGCCACGGGAGCCAGGAGGTGGGGGTGCAGCAGCCCTCGCTTTGCCCACCTCCATCCCGCGGGGAGGAGCGGAGCATCCATCGCTGTGCTGGGGTTTGGCCTTTGCCTCCAAGCAAGGGGACAAAATAACGCTGCTCCCCAGCGCTGGAGCCCTGCAGGCCGTTCAGGCGATGCTCGGCGCAGGGTTGAGCGAAGGAAGGCCGACGAAGCGCCGCCGTCCTGCGGGGGTCCGGTGGGGGCCGGGGGTCTCAGCGCCTTCCTCTCCTCCTCCCGCAGCCGACCTTCCTGGTGGAACTGTCCAGAGTGCTGGCCAACCCCGGCAACAGCCAGGTGGCGCGGGTGGCAGCCGGCCTGCAGATCAAGAACTCCCTCACCTCCAAGGACCCCGACATCAAGGCTCAGTACCAGCAGCGATGGCTCGCCATCGACGCCAACGCCCGCAGGGAGGTCAAGAACTACGTGAGTCCTTCCTTTTTATTCCCCGTTTGGTTTTGAGCCCGTCGGATTCTCTCGGGTTTGATGCCCTCCTTGCGTTGTGCCCAAGGTTTCTGGCTGCTCCTTCCTTCTCAAGGCAGCAGCGCCGTCTCGCTGTGCTCCCGTGCTCTGCTGTCGTCTGTGGAAGCGTTGGGGTGAAAACCAGGCAGGTGTGAGGCTGCTGCTTTTCCATTTGCTTTATGCAAGTGCTCCTGCAGCCAGATCTCTGAATGGCCGCTGCTGGAGCAGTGGGCACAGCTTCCCTGCTCCGTGGCTTCTGCTGGCTTTCTCCATCCAGGAGAACTGGATGAGATGGAGATGGAGAACTTCAACTGCCCTCCAGTCCCTTGTGAGCGCCTTTGAGCTGTGCTCTGTGTGAGCCTGCGTCTGCACAGGGCCTGGTGGACTTGGAGTTGGTGGGATGTGCTCATGAACAGGTCTGGAAAGGGCAAACCTCTCTGGGGTACAGATTTTGCCCAGGGGCCGGGATCCACTTGGTGGGTAATGCAGAAGAATGGGGATGTTCAATGTGTCCCACGAGGGGAGTTGATGCCGGGGGAGTGCAGTTGGCAAATCCCAAGCAGGGAGCAGCATCCTGCTGTCTGTGATGGCCTGAGGACCCCTGAGCAAGCTGGGGGTAAAACCCCAGGGCTGGCAGTGACACAGGTGGTGCCTGAGGTCTTTCACCTGATGGGAGCACAGGCGTGCAGGGCTGTGTGGCTCTGCGTGGAGCTGATGCAAGATTTATGCTTCATACATTGGCTTTCTCTTAATAGAGGAATCTGAGTCTGTCTCTAGCAGGGTAAGGTCAGGTCATCAATGCAGCTTTGTGCACTGATGAAGGAAAAAGTGGAATCTTGGCTCCTGTTGGCAGTGGAAGCTGTGGTGTTGTGTCTCAAAGCTCCCAGCTTTGGGTGGCTGCTTTGGTGTCAAACTGAAGCGGAATCCTTTCTGTCCGATCCAGCTGACACGTTTGGTGCTTAACAGTTCCCCATGCTGGGTTTCTCCTCCAGCTCTGGGCTGCCCATTATTTCCATTGCTGCATTGAGTGCCCAATGGATGAGGGTTGCTGTGGGGTCGGTGGGGTCCCCGTGAGGCTGTTTGGGGTCTGATGCCAAAGCCCTTCAGCTGGGAGGGATTTGGGGAGAGGGGTTGTAAGCGGTTTGGGAGGAGCCGAGTAATGGGAGGGATGGCATTTGTTGGTGAGTATTTGGGAAGGGGAGGGCTGTGCCTGGATGCTCTGAACACAGCGCCCCTCCCTTGTTAATTCTGAGAAACTGTTACATAAGCATGCAAAGAAAAAAAAGAAAGAAAGAAAGAAAGTCTTCTGATTGACTGCAGGTCATCAGAACAGAATGAAATCATCCCATTTCTTTTCGTCTTGATGTGAGCAGCCTGCAGTTCGGGGTGATTTCAGAGTGCAGTCGGTTCACTTCCACAGCTCTGTTCTATGGCTGTAGAGGAGGGATGGGGGTGGGCTGCTGTGTGTGGATGTCAGTGGGAAAAAACTCCTCACTGTGAGAGTGATGGGGTGCTGGAAGAGCTGCCCACAGGTCTGGGTGCCCCATCCTGGAGGCGCGGAGGCCGGATCGGATGGGCTGTGGGCAGCCTGTGGTGTTGGAGATGAGGTTGTGATATGAAGGTTGGTGGCCCTGCTGTTGGCACAGGGCTTGGAGCTCCGTGATCCTCGAGGTCCCTTCCAACCCAGGCTGTTGTGTGACGTGGCAGCAGTGCCACAGCCACCGCCTGCTTCCCGGAGGGGCAACCGTGGCCAGGTTGAGAGCTGAGACGAGGAGCAGCTTGGAGGAAGGCTTTGTGACGCATCTGCAGTGCCACAAACCCAGCTGGGAGAGCACAGTGCCTGCAGATCCAAACCCTGCTTTGTGCCCCCCCAGGTCCTGCAGACGTTGGGCACAGAGACGTACCGACCCAGCTCCGCCTCGCAGTGCGTGGCCGGCATCGCCTGCGCCGAGATCCCCATGAACCAATGGCCTGAACTCATCCCCCAGCTGGTGGCCAACGTCACCAACCAGCACAGCACCGAGCACATGAAGGAATCCACGCTGGAGGCCATCGGCTACATCTGCCAGGATATCGTGAGTACCACGAAGTCACAGCTGACCTCTCCCAGCCGCGCGGCTCCTCTGCTGTTGGTGGCGCCTCTGTGAGCCGCCCTGCGCCCTTTCCTTTCCCTGCAGGATCTCCCTGCTGGCAGCAAACGCACACAAATGCTGTCTGAAGGAGCTGAGCTGCTTCTGCGGCACAAATCAGGGCCAGGGGGATTGGTTTCAAGCTACGGCAGGGGGGAGATTCAGGCTGGACGTGAGGAAGTCGTGCTGCGTGATGTGGTTTAGTGCTGGTGGTGGCGATGGTGATAGGAGATGGTTGGACTGGATGATCTTACAGGTCGTTTCCAACCTTGTGATTCTATGCTTCTATGAAGTATTGCTTTTCAGAAAGGCTGGTCAGGGGCTGCAATGGATGCCCAGGGAGGTGGTGGAGTCACCGACTCCAAGGAAAGGCTGGGTGCTGTGTTGAGGGACGTGGTTTGGTGGGAGCTGTTGATAACAGGTGAACGGTTGGACTGGATGAGCTTTGAGGTCTTTTCCAACCTTGGTGATTCTATGAATCCAGGGCTCCTTTCCTCTCTGTGTGCAGCTGTAGGGTGGGAGGGTGATGGGGGGGAGCTGCAGCTTGTGAACCTTGCAGGTGAGTGGGGAGCTTTGGGTTCCTCCACGTGGCTGAGGAATGGCTGACCTCCTTCCTCTCGTCGAGGGCTCTCTTTATCCTCGTGAAAGGTTTTGATGCAGGAATGGGGATCTTTTGCTCTCTGGGGCTCCTCCTGGTTTTTGTCAGTATTACTGGCAGCATCACCAATAACACAGACTGCAAAAGCCCTGTGCTGTCGGAGCTCCTGCTGGAAAACAAAACTGGCTGCAGTGCTTTCGGTGCTGCTGAACGCTTGTGGGGAGGCAGGAAGAGGAAAGCTGTTTGTGAGGCTGCAAGGGGCTGCTTTGCTCTCGAGGGTGTTTGGGTGAAGCCAAATCCATGGCCCCCTGCTGCAGGAGGGATGGAAGCAGCACAGAGCTCTTCTGGGAGGGAAAGGGGCCGTGGGTGAGGTGAGGAGCAGCAGGAGGGATGGAGGGCAGGTAGGAGGGATGGAGGGCAGGGTGGGGGGTGAGAGAGGGCTGGGGTCTCCCCTGTTTGCAGCCTGCTGCTCCCAGTGAACAGAAGCCCCCTTGGCTTTCGTGTCTTACAGTTTCTGCTCGTAGAATTCAAACTTGGGCTGTGCTTTGAATTATGGAGGAAGCTGTTTAACTGATGCGACTATCAATGGTGCTTTTAGGAACCAGAGCAACTTCAAGACAAATCCAACGAGATCCTGACAGCCATCATCCAGGGAATGAGAAAGGAAGAGCCCAGCAACAATGTGAAGCTAGCAGCTACTAACGCACTCCTGAACTCTTTGGAATTCACCAAAGCAAATTTCGACAAAGAGGTAAAAGGGGGGGGGAATGGTAACAAAATGCAAGGACAGAATCCATGGTCTGTGATGAGAAATCATGCACCACGCTGAGTTTTGATGCATAACCCCATTGCCTCTGAGACTTGGATTCGTTTCCACGCAGCCAGGCTGTGATGCAGGAATGCTGTGGAAGTTTTTTCACAGATTGGCCAATGGAAAAAGAGGCGTTGCTGAGTTTTGGGGATGAATCTGACCTGACTTTGGGCTGTTAAATCTGCTTCCTAATCCAACTCTGCTCTGTAATGCTGCTGTTACCCGCTTGGATCAGCGCTTTCTTTCGAGCTGCGTGGCAGCAATCCAGTGTGTGCTGCCTCTGGGGATGGCTGGGGGAGGAAGGCCTGCAAGCCCTCCAAACAGGGGCATCCACTGTGGGGTGATTCTTTTCTTCCCTGTCTTTGGATGAGGGATGTCCCTTAGGCTCCTACCGGGGCTGTATGGGAAGATGGAATGAAGGTGGAACCCTCAGCTTAGGAAGTCTTTTAGTGGAAACCTTTCCCAGGCTCAGTCCTGCAGATGGGGATCAGCTGCACAAAACTCTGCTGGGCTTTTGTGTGTTGGGCAGCTGCCTCAGCACGGCTCACAGTGGATCTTTGGGGAAGAAGGGCTTCCCAATCCTGCACTGAATGCTGACCTGGACATGTGTAGAAGTGTTGTATGAGGGATGGTGGTGATCCAGGCTCCTGCATTCTCCACAAGAAGCCTTGCAAAGTTTTCAGAGCTTTTGCCATCTAACGTTCTTTTCTTTCTCCTTCAGTCTGAAAGGCACTTTATTATGCAAGTAGTCTGTGAAGCAACGCAGTGTCCAGATACGAGGGTGAGTGGAAACTGAAGGATGTGGTGGTTGGGAAGGGCTCTGATTTTTGTCACTGTTCCACCCCTGGGAGGCTGAAGCCTTGGTGGCATCGTTAACCAGCAGCAGTGAAGAGTGGGCTGCCGAAAAGTGGATGGCTGTGCAAGTTGTGCAGTGTTAGGAGCAGTCAGCTGCTGAGGGGATTGAGGCTGCAGAGAGTAAAAGGAACAGGAATGGAGTCAACGGAGAGGGTGGAAGGGCTGGGATGCTGGGCCTGGGGGGCCAGAGCCGCCCTCGTTTCTCTGGGGGCTGTGCTCAGTGTCCCACCTTGGGTCCCTGCTGTGCCCTGCAGGTACGAGTGGCTGCCTTACAGAACCTGGTGAAGATCATGTCCCTTTATTACCAGTACATGGAGACGTACATGGGTCCTGCACTTTTTGCTGTGAGTAGTTGGCACTTCTTGTACAGAGGCACCTGAACTCCGCCTGCGCCGCTTTGTCTTCGTCTGGGAGGAAATATTTGCTTACGTCCTTGCTTTGTTTTTCTCTGGCTGCGTTCGTGTGCTGCCACAGCCCCAATGCTGAGACCCCCAAGCGTGGGGCAGCACAGGCTGCTGGGTTTGCTCAGCAGCCCTGCCTGGGTAGCTGATGGCAGGAGCTGCTGTGGCACCTGATTTCAGGTGATCTGGGCTGTGTGTTGGAGGAGAAATCGTGCACTAAAAACCTTCTTCTCTCCCCTCCTCTCTTTCTTGTTCCCCAAGATAACTATTGAAGCGATGAAAAGTGACATAGATGAGGTGGCTCTACAGGGCATCGAGTTCTGGTCCAATGTGTGTGATGAGGAGATGGATCTGGCTATCGAGGCGTCGGAGGTGAGCTTGCAGACTCCTGTGCTGTTGTCCTTGGGAGCGCTGCAGTCGGGATTCACCCACGTCTGGAAGTCCTGCTGTTCTCTGTAGCTCCTGCTATTGAATGAGGAGCCCCCCGAGCTCCTCGTGTGCAGCCCTGGTCTGTGATGAGACATCATGCACCACTCTGATGCTCCGTGATGCATGACTGAGAGAAGCTGAGACCCGGGGCTGCACAGAGCCCACGAGGCACGTTGGCTCTGCAGAGAGCAGCTTGGCATTGAGCTGCTGGTTTGATTCTCCCCCAGCACTCAGCTGGGATGGATTTGTTCTGCTGCTGAAGGTAAATGTGAAGCTTGGAGTTCAAGTCGCACAGGGGCTGCTGACTGTAACCCCCTTCCATAACTCCTTGCTTGCAGTGTAGCTCGAATGCAACCTGTCCTGCTTCCCAGATCAGATGAGGACGTGCTGCCCTTTTTAACCAACCAAAAGGTTTTCCTGCCAACCTGGCTGGGAATCAGAGCAACTTGAGATAAAGATTTCCTGACAGCTTTGATGAGAATGCGCTGTGACAGAGAGGTGCTGCTTTCCTGAAGGTGGCACGTGGAGCTCCCTGATTTCTCTTTAGCATTCCAGAGTCGGGTTGAGCTCCTGTAAGGTTCACCTAAACGCACACGAAGCATCTGTAGCAGCACTGGCAAATTCCCATTGCCCTGAATTTCTTGGAGCTGTTGCTTTGTGAAGGTGGCATCTGGAGCTGCTGCAGTGTGTTCTGTGTTGGAGGGAGAGGTTTCTGGGTTTCCCCACTGCCTGCTGGGCTCTGCGTTTATGGGCTCCGTTCCTGGGCTCTGTTAAAGGCACGGCAGCCTTTCTGAGGTGGAAAAGATGGACTGCATTCTGTATGATGCATAATTTCTGAGTTAAGCACAAAATGATGGGATGGAAGGAATGGTTCCCCTCTGCGGTGGACGGGCTGGGGGTGGATTTGGGGGGCTGCTCCACGTGCAGATGCTGTTTGCATGAATTAATGGCACAGATCAATAGGAGCTTAAACTTCGGAGGCCTCCAGATGAATCATATCCATCTTTAAAAGCAGCTAAATATACATTTGTGTTGCCTGCCCAAAATAGCAAGGATAAAAGGACAGTCAGCATGAAGGTTCAGCTCGTGTGCAGGAGGACCTCTTGCTTTTCCTGCTTGGGGCCACTTGTTAACAATACATAACTGGAAGTATTTCTGTCTGTGCCGTGTGAGGAGAGGCCCTTTGTGTGCCTGGAATGGCACTGGATGCAGTGCAGGGTGTCCTTGAGGTTCCTGCATGCTGCAGTGCTGGGAAGCAGGGGGGAAGCATGCAGAAGTGAGCCTGTATCTGCTGGCTGAGGGTTGTGCTCTGTGCTTCCTTGCAGGCAGCAGAGCAGGGGAGGCCTCCGGAGCACACGAGCAAATTTTATGCTAAGGGAGCCCTGCAGTATTTGGTCCCCATTCTGACGCAGACGTTGACGAAACAGGTGAGTTGCCAAAGGCCTGCTGTGTATCCAGAGGGGGGGAAAGGAAAAGAAAGGGGAAAAGGAAAAGCAAGCAAGCAACCAACAGAATCAAAGCACCGCTGTGTTCAGTTCCACGCCGGGGGACAGCAGTGCTGCTCCTGCACGTGGCAGCAGTCAGCAGCACGGCTGTGTTTGTGGGCTCTCAAGAGGTTCCTGTCCTTCTCTGTGTTCCTCCTGAGTAAAACAAACATTCAGGTGGAGATTCAGCATCTGGAATTCCTGAGCTCTGCATCCCCGGCTCTGAGGTCCCTGTTTGTTTATGAGGTGCCTTGTTTGTGCTCTGTTCCACTGCCTGATACAAACTAATGCAGTCACTTGCTGCAGCAGGCCTAATCATGAAATAAACCCGTTAATTAAGCGGTGCAGGATGGAGTTTTGGCTCACTGTGATGGAACAGGGAAGTGCTGTGAAAATGTTCTCAGTGAAAGCAGTTTCCCTGTTTCTCTGTTACCATCTGCTGGGCTGCAGAGGGTTGCATTGCGGAAGGGTTACGTTGCAACCGATGGTTAAAACAGCAAGGAGGAAGCACGTAAATCGGGCTGCCTCTCACTTCCAGACCTGAGTTGGCCCCTCAATGTGACACCTGGCAGCAGGGCAGTGCTGCCTGCATTGCCTGTGAGTGGGGAGGGATGTTTTTGCCCAGGCTGATGCTTGCTGTCCTCCTCCTAGGATGAAAATGATGACGATGATGACTGGAACCCCTGTAAAGCAGCAGGAGTCTGCCTCATGCTCCTGGCCACCTGCTGTGAAGATGACATCGTGCCTCACGTGCTGCCCTTCATTAAGGAACACATCAAAAATCCAGACTGGCGATACAGGGATGCAGCTGTGATGGCTTTTGGGTGCATTTTGGAAGGACCAGAGCCTAACCAGCTCAAACCACTAGTTATACAGGTGAGAGCGCGGGGATTGTGAGCAAAACCTTTCATGTATTTGAAGGAGGATTCGTGTTTTGTGGTGTTCTTAGCCTGGGAAGGTGCTGAAGGCTGGCTGCTGTACGTATCATAGAGCGGCCTGGGTTGAAAAGGACCACGATGCTCATCTGGTTGCAGCCCCATTGCTCTGTGCTGGGTCACCAACCACCAGACCAGGCTGCCCAGAGCCACATCCAGCCTGGAACATCACCGTGTTTGAGGAAGGTGTGGATGACAGCAGGGCAGGAGTTGGGTTACACAGCTCAGGGTTGCAGGTTCTCAGCTCTTATCACTGGGAAACAACTTCCAGATATCACAACGCTGGTCTCCCTGGATCTGGGTGCTTCCCTGCTGCCCCAGGCTCGAATCAGCCAGCCCTCAAAAACATTAAAACTAACATTAAAGCAGTGACCGATTCCTGTTGCGCTCACGCCTTTGCCCTGACTGAATTCCCTCGCAGGCGATGCCGACTCTGATAGAGCTGATGAAGGATCCCAGCGTTGTGGTTCGAGACACGGCAGCCTGGACCGTGGGCAGGATCTGTGAGATGCTCCCTGAGGCAGCCATCAATGACATTTACCTGGCCCCGCTGCTGCAGTGTCTGATCGAGGGCCTGAGCGCTGAGCCCCGGGTGGCCTCCAACGTGTGCTGGGTAAGGCAGAGCTTTGCTTTTGCTGCTGAGGAGTTTCTGTGAGCGAAGGGAAGCAGCTGATGCTGGTGTGCAGGAGCACAGGTTGATGCCTGCACGTGGCTGGCGGAGATGGCTGTTGACTTGGGCAGGCAGCACACAGCTCTTGTGGTCATCTCCAGCCTGTCCTGTGGCCCTGATAGGCAAAACAAGGGAAGAAAAGTATTTTTCAAGTAGAAAAATTGTGATATTAGCAAGTGTAAAACTGCCTGAAGCTTGAAAGTGCTGTGGAAGTTGTGTCTACACACCATTAACGTGGCACAGCTGAATTCCAGACGTGCTGGGCCTTAGTGTTTGCTTGGGGCAGCTGAATTGCCCCTTCATTCTTAGGGAAATACGAACTCCCTTGCTTCCCATCACCTAAGCTCACATCAGAAGCAGTTTCAGAACTGATTTGAGCAGCATGAAGTTTTCTCTTCCCTGGGGTGAATTTGCCAACCTCAGCTGCGTCATCTTGGTGGGTCTGTGCTACCGAATGGCATCGCTGTCCTCCCTTCAAGAGGAAGAGTCCCTGCTCTCAGTAGGAATTGAGCTGCAGGTCAGAACAGCCCTCAGAACTGATAGGAGCTGCTCTCCTGGTGTTACAGAGGTTTGAAGGCTTCAGGTCAGCATGGGAACTTCTCCCTGCCCTGCTGCTCCTGGCAGAAATCCACGTAGCTGTGGCTGTTATTGGGAAGATGGTGGCAGCGACAACGAGGGATCTTTCAGCCTTTTCTCATCCCCCCGTCTCAGAGCTGTTACCATCAGTCTGCAGCCTTTTCTAAGCTGGGATTTCAACTTGTGATGAGAGCAGGTCCTGTCTGTGTGCCCGGCACCCACAGCTCAGCCAATCTGCCTCTGTTGGGTTGCTGGGGCCAGCAGCAGCATGCAGGCTGTGTTTGTGGCTTCTGTTACGTTTCATATCTCCCACATCCTCACCACTCCTGCACCAAAGCTGAGGATCCTGAACAACGATGGGCTCATAGGGGAGCTAGCCCTTATAAATTAGCCCTGCACCCCGTTTGGCTGGGATGTTTCTGGATGTGTGAAGTCATGGGGTAACAGGGATGGTTGTTCTGTGTTCCAGGCCTTCACGAGTCTTGCTGAAGCTGCCTATGAGGCTGCAGATGTAGCTGACGATCAGGAAGAACCAGCAACCTACTGCTTATCCTCTTCATTTGAGCTTATAGTTCAGAAACTTCTGGAGACCACAGATAGGTAACGTTCACCCAGCTGGCCTGAGTGCTCAGAGATGCCTTTTTGTTGGGCTTTTCTACCCCTTCTCCTTAAGGCTTTGGTCTTCCTTCTCTTGCAGCGTAGACCTGAATGATGCTTTGTAAGAACTGGGCTTTCTGGCACGGTGTCTTATTCCAAACGAAGCTGAAATATAAATAGACAAGGCCAAATGTTTTCTCAGTTCTGCAGATGCAAAAGTAAGGCTCGTGCTGAAGCCCTGTTCTGCTTTTAAGGTCACGTCAAGGATTTTGACAGCTCTGCAGTTCAGCTTTTGGGTCAGTTTCGATCCCTTTGCAGGTGAAGCTCTTCAGTGGGTTCCTGTTGGAGCAGTTTGGGGTCTGAGCTGGCTGTGTGTCTCCTTCAGTTCCACCCAGCAGTGTGGGTCTGCCTCGGGGCTCTGAGCTCCATCTCAGCACAGATCTCAGCTGCCTCTGTTTCCAGCTGCTCTCCCTCCCTGGTGGCTCTGAGGATGCTGGCAGGTTCCATGGGCATCCTGACACCATTCCTTCCCAGGCAGGGTCACAGCACGCAGCAGCCACGTGGCTTTGAGTTGTTTGCTGCTCCTGGACTCGCTGTCTGTCTGAAGATATTTGCAAGTCCTAATTAATAGCAAATTAACAAAAAAAAGCTCCAGTAACGGCTCTGCAAATCTCACTTACTTTGAAATCTTGCAATAGAGGGAGGCTCATTGCAGCACTGAAATTTAAGCTCTTACCAATCTACTAAGAATAAATAAAAAAAAGTGTTTCTAAGCATGCTGGGAGCTGCAAATAAATACATTTCCTTCTGTTCCAGGCCTGATGGACACCAGAACAACTTGAGGAGCTCTGCATACGAAGCTCTGATGGAAATAGTGAAGAACAGTGCCAAGGATTGTTACCCTGCTGTGCAGAAGACAACGTTGGTCATCATGGAGCGGCTTCAGCAAGTGCTGCAGATGGAGGTGGGAGGATGAGGGGCTTTGAGCCCTGGTGTGGCTCTTGTTGGCTGTGTGTCTTCTGGGTTCTTATGGGCAGGCTGGGTGCGTGAAGTGCCTCTCATCTCAAATTGCAAAGAGCAGGCAGTGAAAAATGGATTTCCTGCCATTCGTGCTGCTGCTGAGATCTGCTGGGTTTGCGTGGACCATGAGAACAGCTTTCTATATTTGGGGTTCTGTTCTGTCCTTTCAGTCTCATATCCAGAGCACTTCAGACAGAATCCAGTTCAATGATCTTCAGTCTCTTCTCTGCGCCACTCTCCAGGTGAGTGCACGAAGCTCCTGCTTTGTGGCTGTGGGGAGGAGGTCTGGGGGGGGTTGGAGGCTGGCTCCTACATTGGCTTCGGGGTGAACAAATTGCTCTGCTTGGCACCAGCAAAAAGCTCTGCAGCAGATTTAATTTGTTCATCTGCCTCTTGTGGTCGGTGTTCTTATTTAAAACGGCGCTAATTAAAATGCACTGAGTGTCCTTGAAATTAAACATCTGGTAATGAACACCCACGTGGCTCGGGGCGCCGGCACACTTCAGCTCCTCTCCTCTCCTCTCCTTACCAAATGCATTGAACACAGCCACCCTCCTCCCCAAATCTTCACCAGATCGTCCTGCTGAAGCACAGGGTGCCCAGGGTTGGAGCTTTGCTGTTGAGCACTGCAGGAAGGTGGGAGCCTATGGAGCCTTTTCTTTTGGCACCTCTTGTGTCTCTGCTTCCTTCTGGAGGTCGCACGCGTGGAATCGACCTGCCAGCTTTAATTTGCAGACAGTTTTCTTCATTAGCACAGCAGCTGAGCCCCGAGATGCTTAATGCCACGCAGCAGAAATGAACAGGAATGAAACACCGTCCTGCTGCGTGGTTTTTCCAACAGGAGAAATAGTTAGGAACCTTCACCAGGAGGGAGGAGAAACTGATAATAATGGAGAGCAGTGGGGAAAACTGAGGCCTGCTGTTGGAACTGCCCAACTCAGTGTCTTTGATTTTTCCTGACAGAGCTGCTCTGGTCTTGAGATGAATGCTTTGCTCTGCGCTGTTTGTAGGTGAGGTTGCTTTTTGCTCACCCCAGAGGCGTTCAGCTGCAGTTGGCTGTAGAGATGTGCTGTGCCTTGGATTAACAGCCAGCATCTCTGAGATGTATTTGTGTGGTGCAGAAGCAGAGCTTCCGTGCCACCTGTGATGGGCAGCAGGACATCACTGTGGCATTGCTGTGACTTGAGAGGGGCTTTTTTATCTTGTAATGCAGGGCCAAATTTGGGCTGGCCAGCTTACAAAGGGAAACCTGCAGAACAGCCTATGCAGCAGGAACAGTAAATTCAGCTTGTTCTGTAGCTGGGAAACAGAGAGCAGCTCAGAACGGACGGGACTTTGCTCTCGCACTGACAAAGCATATTCCTGCAGCAGCAGAATTCCAACAGCAGCTTTGCTTTCAGCTCAGCACGGTCCGAAGCGTTCAGGGAGGTGGAGGCTGAATTCAGCTGGGCGTGCGTGGAAGCACTGATGGTCTCTTTCTCTTTCTCTCTCTTTCTCTCTCTCTTCCCCTTTCCTGCTTTTAGAACGTCCTGCGGAAGGTGCAGCACCAGGATGCCCTGCAGATCTCAGACGTGGTGATGGCATCTCTGCTGAGGATGTTCCAGAGCACGGCGGGCTCAGGGGGTGTGCAGGAGGACGCCCTGATGGCGGTCAGCACCCTGGTGGAAGGTTGGTGCTGGGCTTGGGCAGCAGGGCTGGGTGCTCCCTGCTCTGGTTGACCCTGCAGTGCCCCACAAACCCCCCTGTGCTCAGTTCCTGCTTTTCCTCAAGGTGTGCTTTTGACAGAGCAGCTGTCACCGAAGCCCTGAGTCTGCTGGATTATTCTGGGCTGTGTTTCTTGAATGAATAGCTCGTTTTCTGTTAATAACGTGGTTACAATGCAAATTCTGCCAGGAGAAAGGAGGAGTTGTGCTGTGTGCAGTGCTGAGCATAATGGGAACCTGCTGCCTTCCAGGGCTGAGCTTATCTGAGTGATTCACGCTCGCTGCTGCTGCTGCCTGAGCCCCGTTGCTGCTTTGGGATGTTTTCTCAATGGTCCATTTGAAGTCATTGTTCTCGTTTCAAAGAAATCGCAGTGGTGATGGTCAGCGTTACAGTGAGTCAGAGGTGGTGACATGGAATAAAATGGGGTTGTGGCAGCCTGGGCAGAGCGAGCTGATGTTCAGAAGTTGTGCTGGAGCTCAGAGGGGGATGCAGCACTGTGTGGAAGCTGCTGAAAGCCTGGATGTGCCCACGCTGCCTGCGGCTTCCCCAGGAAAAGCCACTGCCTGTTGCAGTGGGAGCACGGGGCAGCCTGCAGGCACAGCAGTGCTGGGTTTGTAATGCAGGAGCTGCTGCTTCCCCGTGCTGCAGGCAGCAGGTCTGTGCCCTCAGCCCTCTGCAGAGCCTGCTGCTGGGTTTGCCTGAGGCTCTGGGAAGTGAATGGGGAAGATTGAGAGGGAGCAGTGCTGACTGAGCAAGGGGCAGGAAGGAAACCTGTCCTGAGCCACGGAGCTTTTTGCTTTGGGCAGATAGAGCTGTGTGATCCTTAGAGACACGGTGGTGTGGGGAAGGGAGGAGTTGGAGGAGAGAAAGAGCAGAAAGAGCGGGCTTTGCAGCATGAAGGAAAGGTTTGGCTTGAGTTCTTGGATCTTGCTGGAAGATGAACATCCTAAGGAAGGCCCTGCGTGAACCAGGCAGCTCTGAGTGCAGAGGTGGAGCACCTGTCTCCAAAAGAAAGGCACTGCAGTATAGCAGAGCGGTGTGGGGAGGCTCAGAGCTTTTGGCTGATGCAGAGCTCTGCAGGGTCAGCTGGGCAGGGAGCACTCAGCATCCTTCTGAGCGTGGGGAAGGGGCTGGTTGTCTTCAGAAGCCCCGAAGGACGGAGTTCTCGGAATCATTTCAGTCCCTGTGTAGGAGCTTCAGCAGCGTTCAGCTTTTGTTGTGATGGCTGCTGGAGATTTGGTGTGCTGTGCTGCTGTGCACAGTGCAGGCCCTCCTTTTAGGTGGAGGATAAGGGTGGGTTTCTGTTCTGTTGAGTTCCATCACATGCATGGCAGGTTGGGGTTCTTCTCTCTAACAAGAATACTTTTCCATGCACAGTCTTAGGTGGAGAGTTCCTGAAGTACATGGATGCCTTCAAACCGTTCCTTGGCATTGGACTGAAGAACTATGCTGAATACCAGGTAGAGTCAAAGCAGGGCTGCCCTGCACTTGCCATCTCCAAATCTGCTCTCAGGTGCTGAGTTCAGCGTCTGTAAAAGCATCACAGCTCTTGGTGGTGAAGTGCAAACGGAGTCTTGTGGATTTCTCTCTGATTACCGGCCTCACACACAGATTTAGGCTCTCTTCATTCAGCAGAAGGCCTCCGTTGGCTTTACGCCTGCATTTTGGCACTGGTGGCACAGGAGTTGCTCTTGGGGGATGTGATGGGGGGGAAGTGGTTGCTGCCAGCTGTGAACTTCCAGCAGAAGCTGGGCAGCGTTGGTTCACATTGCTGGCACTGGGGCCTCCTGCCCTCCCCGCTGGCGATGCGTGCTCAGCTCCCAGCTCGATGTAAAAGGCTAATAACATTAAAAAGGGCTCATCAGCCGTGAGGAGGGTTGTTACTGTCGGTGACACAGAGTGTCACCACTGCTCAGAGCTTTAATTTAATGAGCTGGCGCTGTGAGGACAGAGAGTGGAAGCCTGACTCAGCGGTGGGTGTCTGACTTGCTGTTCTATTTGCAGGTCTGTCTGGCTGCAGTGGGCCTGGTTGGTGACTTATGCAGAGCCCTGCAATCCAACATCTTGCCTTTCTGTGACGAGGTTATGCAGCTGCTCTTGGAGAACTTGGGGGTGAGTGTTTAGCTCCTCATTAGTGGTTAGTAACAGTTGGCTTGCACGCTGAGGAAAAAGTGGGAGGTGGGAGAAGCTGAAGTGCTAGGCGTGCTCTGAAGATCTCGTGTTTGACAACTGTGTCACTTAGAGCTTGAATGGGATCCAACTGTGTCGAGGATAAGGATTTGCATCTCCAGAGAAGGTCGTGCTTCATTAGCTCCTCCGATTGGGGAGGCGCAGCCCAACGTAACGGTGCTGAAATCTGTTCCAGAATGAAAACGTTCACAGGTCTGTGAAGCCACAGATCCTCTCTGTGTTCGGAGACATCGCCCTCGCCATCGGAGGAGAGTTCAAGAAGTACCTGGATGTTGTGCTCAACACCCTCCAGCAGGCTTCCCAGGCCCAGGTGGATAAGGTGAGGCGGCTCTGCGGGTGGTGGAGCTCATAGGTGAGTGAGCAGTGGGTGCTGAGGGCGCTGCTGACACGGTGCTCTCCTGCCTTCCAGTCCGACTACGATATGGTGGATTACCTGAATGAGCTGAGGGAGGGCTGCCTGGAAGCTTACACAGGCATCATTCAGGGATTGAAGGGAGACCAAGAAAACGTGCACCGTAAGTCCCAGTGGTGGCTGCTTTATTGTGTGTGTGGTTGGAATGATGGAGGGAGGTGGGAGAGCCTGCTTGGACGGGGCTCCTGTTGCAGTAGTTGTCACAGCCACGGGCACAGCCTTGTTAATTCACTGCTGTGTGGCAGAGAGCGCTCGGTTCCTGTGTAGGGAATGAGTTTAGAGCCCTCCTTCGTGGTGGTTCTTCCTCCTTTGGCATTTTGTGCTCCTTCCCTGGCTGAGGGCTCAGGGTTTGGCTGTCCAGGAGCACGCAGGAAGGCCTTGCGAGAGGCAGAAGTTAAACACGAGCTGAGTTTCACCCTGCTGTAACGAGGCTCTTTTCTTTCAGCGGATGTGATGCTGGTGCAGCCCAGAGTAGAATTTATTCTGTCTTACATTGACCACATTGCTGGAGATGAGGATCATACGGACGTAGTAGTGGCGTGTTCTGCTGGACTGATAGGGTGAGCATCCTGATCCTGCGTGGACGCTGACAGCGTGTTTGTGAGACAGAATTCTGTGCATCAGATGCATCTGAAGCTGCATTTTTACGGCTGAGGTGTTTTGTCACCGGTTCTGGGTCTTTCAGTTTGAAAAGGTGCAAAGCAGGCAGCATAAATGAGGCCCTTAATTGGGAGGGTGAGAAGCAGCAGTGGTGACGAGCGGCGCGTGTTGCAGAAGTTCAGATGTGGGATCTGTCAGGGATGAGCTGCCTTTAAAAGCAAAGCACCCAAAAACCCTCGGGTGTGGAGCAGCTCAGGGCTGAATTTAGGTGGAATGGAAGCATGGAGGAGATCAGTGTTGGGACGGGAGGTTGAGTGTCTCCATTTAGTTCAGAGGAGGAAGGAGGAGGTCCTCAGCAAGGAGCAACCTGTGCAGCCTTTCCTAAAGGCCCTGAGCTGTGAGCCAGGTTTCTTCCAGCTCGCGAGAGCCGATCAGAGCAGCGTTGGCACACTTGTGGTGCTCAGCCTCAAAGCCTCTCTTGCTTCTTCAGGGATTTGTGTACAGCGTTTGGGAAAGATGTACTGAAATTAGTAGAAGCTAGACCCATGATACATGAACTGCTAACTGAAGGGAGAAGATCCAAGACGAACAAAACGAAAACCCTCGCTACCTGGGCGACTAAAGAACTGAGAAAACTGAAGAATCAAGCTTGGTAAGAGCAGCACCCCCCCTTCCTTTTCATGTTGCATAATCCCAAAATTGGCTGGACTCCTGAGCCTGAAGGAGGTGCTGCACCAAAGCCTTGTTCTCGGGAAGGTTGCTGTTAATTTATTGCCCTGTGAACAAACCCCGTCTGGGATCTTGGCACAGCGGGAGCGAAAGCAAGCAGCAAAACGGTGAACTGAGTTGGGAGCAGAGCAGCTGCAGGCTTTGAGGGCTCCTTGGGTTGTGAGATGCGTCCTGGCTGAGCTGCAGCAGCCCCAGGGGTGGCAGATGAGCTCTGTGAGCTCTGCAGCGCTGCTGAGCGCCTTCAGAAGGAGCGGGTTGTTATTGCATTACTGCAATACGTTGGGACTGCATGACAGCTGTTGAGTCGTTTGCTTTGTGCCTGCGCTCTGTGCAGCTCTGCTGGCTGCCCGGGGAGGTGGTGGAGTCGCCGAGCCTGGCAGCGTTCAAGAGGCGCCTGGCTGAGGAGCTGCACGATGTGGTTTAGTGCTGGTGGTACTGATAGGAGTCACAGAATCACCCGGGTTGGAAGGGACCTCAAGTATCTCGTAGTTCCAACCCCCTGCCCAGCAGGGCCACCAAACATCCACATTCAGATCAGGTTGCCCAGGACCCCGTCCAACCTGGCCTTGAACACGGCCAAGGACGGGGCATCCACAACCTCCCTGGGCAGCCCGTTCCAGGGCCTGACTGCTCTCCTTGTGAAGAACTTCCCCCTAACATCCCACCTAAATCTTCCCTCCTTCAACTTGGATCCATTTCCCCTCGTCCTGCTATTGTCAGCCCTTCTGAAGAGTTTACTCCCCTCCTGGCTGTAGGTTCCCTTCAGGTATTCATAGGCTGCACTGAGGTCACCCCACAGCTTCTCTTCTCCAGGCTGAACAAGCCCAACTCCCTCAGCCTGTCCTCATAGGGGAGGTGCTGCAGCCCCCTGCTCATCTCAGTCGCCCTCCTCTGGACCCTTTCCAAGATCTCAATGTCTTTCTTGTACTGAGGGCTCCACACCTGGACACAGGACTCCAGATGGGGCCTCATAAGAGCTGAGTAGAGAGGGACGATCACCTCCCTGTCCCTGCTGACCACCCCTCTCCTGATGGAGCCCAGGATCCCGTTTACCTTCCGAGCTGCCAGAGCAACACTGCTGGCTCATGTTGAGTCTTTTGTCCATCAGGACCCCCAGGAACGGGAGGGGGGTTGGACTGGGTGATCTCGCAGCTCGTTTCCAACCTTGTGGTTCTGTGGTGTCTTGTTGGCCTGTATGCAGACTTGGAGCACGTTTGGTCCGATTCTCAATCGCTCTTTTCTGCTTGCAGATCTGTTACTGCTGGGACGACACCTGAGACCCCCGCTGGAAATCTCCAACCTTTCGAAGAAGAAAAAAAAAAAAAAAAAATCCAAGAAAAAAAAAACCCACAAAAAAAAAAAACCCACAAAAACGAAACAAAACCAACCAACAAAAAACAAAACCCGGAAGTGAGGAGTGTGCACGGATGCTGAATGTTTGGGAGTGAGAGGATGATGAGTGAGTGAGGCTTGCAAGCAAACCACGTGCAGAATCCCGCCAGGGCAGCGGCGCTGCTCGCGAGCTGAGCACCGACTTGCAGCCGAAGCCTCGGCCTCCTCCTCGCTCGTCTTCTTGCAGCGGGAGCCCCGGGCTCTGCTTGGTGATGGCAGCCCCTTCTGGCAGCGTGGGGTCGGCGTCCCTGGGCTGCTGAGCAGAGAGGAAAAGAGAGAAAGGAGAAAGAGATGGGAGCCAACCTCCACCCGCGGTAAAACCTCGGCCGCGCGATGCTGTCGGGATGCGAGGAGAGGGGTGAAGGATTTTTGGGGTCTAAGAGTGAGTGTGTGTGAGTGAGGCGGTGTCTCCACGTTTCTCGACTTCGAGTCATTGCAGTTGATCTCTTCTTTTTTTTTTTTCCCAAAAAGAAAATAGAAACAAACACGGGGTTTGCTGTCGCATTTCATAAACTAACCCAAGTTTTCAGTCTACTGACGCAGCGTAAGAGATGTTAAAAAAGAGAGAAAAAAAGAAAAAAAAAAAAAAAAAAAGAAAAAAAAAGAGAAAAAGGAAAAAAAAAAAATAAACCCAAGGAAAGTCGCTCCTTTAGGGCTTTTAATTTTGGGGCAACACTGACGAATGTTCAGAGCTCCCGTTCCGAGTGATGCTTTTCATGATCTCGTTTCATCGAAGCGCCTTTCCTTCCTTAATATTGTTCAACTGTGAATGTAGAAATGGGGGAAAAAACAAACAAACAGACGAGCAAACTCAAAACTCTTGCGTTAGAGGGCGTAGAGTGAGTGGTCACACAGGATTTCAGGCTTACAACTCGAATGCAGGCAGCAAGTGCTCTGAATTGGCAGCGAGAACGCAAAGGGAAAGAGCTCTCCTGACTTTGTACTGTAGCAGCCCGAACACCCACCGAAATTTTGTGCCAAAGAGTTGAAAAACAAAACAAAATGAAAACTTCAGGTCGTATTTTGGAATTGCAAAAAAAAAAAATGAGGATAAATTCAATGTTGAAACGTCAATCTGATAAAATGCCATTTGGAAACTGCTCGGCCTTTCGTGCTCTTTATTTAATCAGATCGGATGCGGTTTTGGTCTCTTGCTGCACTTCAAAAACAAAAAAAAGAAAGGAAGAAATAAATTTATATAAGATATATATATACTGACTTGAGCTTACACAGACGGCACTTGTAAAAGGTTCTATTTTTCCACTGCAGTTGAAGATGAATAAAATGGTGTCAAACATTCCCCAAAACTTCCTTTTTTTTTGTATTCTTGGTCTTTCCAGTGAAAGGGGAACCTGTGAACCACGTCTTTTTTTTGGTTAATAGAGTCGTGACGACAGAACCGAGGGGCGAATCCCAACCCAACGGCGGCTGCTCGCTGCTCCCCTGCTCACCCCATGTCTTATTGCCACAGGAAGGATCAGAATCTCGTTTCCAGCTCCTGCTTTGGAGGAATCCCTCGCTTATCCGAACGCAATGAGCCGCAGGGATGGAGAGGTGCAGGGCGCCAGCCGCTTCATTTTTACCCCTGCAGCCCCCGATGCTGCCAGCACCCCAACCTGCAGCTTGAACGCGGCCGCCTCCAAAGCCTCTTTGTGGGAGGGAGGCACAAAACCTCGCCGCTGTTTAATTTTGCAGCCGGCGACCTGCATCGTTTCCCCCCCCCCCCCGTTTCCTCTCTCCCCCAATCTGATCCTCGGCCCCAGCGGCGGCGCCCGCAGCTCTCGTACAGGGTATCAGATACGTGCCTTCCAGTGCTGGGTTCAGATCGCAGTCCCAAGTGCCGACTTTGAACCAGTGTACAAAACCTGAGCCGAGCTCCCAGGCCGCCGAGGAGCAGCGAGAGGCCCTGGGCCATGAGCTCGAGCGATGCCTTTTCTTTTTGTTTCGGTTCTTGAGGTGGGGTGGGATTTCCTAAGGGGAAAAAGAATAATAATAATAATAAAAAAACAGGAAAAAAAGAAAAAAAAAGCCATTCCTGAAGTTGGGGAGGGGGCGTGGAGGGAAGTAATCTGATCATTCCTCAGTGCTACCTGTTTCTGTCCTGTGTGGCTGTTCAGCTGTAGACAGCAGGAGAATAAAGTACACTGAGACAGTAGTGGAAACAAACTCGTGTCCGTTGTGTCTGTGTGGGGCTCCGTGGGGTTCGGCGGTTGGCTGTGATGAGAGGTGGCTGCTGGCTCCTCCAGGGGCTGAGCATCCAGCCTGTGTCCTTTGGGGGGTCAGCACAGCCCCCAGCCTCGGCGTTTTGCCCCCAGCTGGTTGATCCCATAGGGGAAGGAGAACAGCAGCACCCAACGTGCCCCCCCTCCTCCCCAGTCTCTTACCTTCGTTCTGTTTCTCACTCACAGCACCTCTTTTGGCTTCATCCCATCCGTTTCTCAGCTCTTTGGCTCCCGTCCACCTTCAGCCGTCAACCCGTGCCCTGCTGCAGTGTCGCACCGGCGCTCCTCCCACCGCCTGCTGCTCATCACGGTCGCACGGCACCCATCTCCAAACCCAGGGGTACGGCTGATTGATTTACTGAGCTCCCTTGTTTCCAGCACTTCTTAGGGAGCTGCTGCCCCCCCCCCCAAATCAGCCACAGCCTCCGCAGAGCTCTGAGACGTGTGGGTGTGCGGCCGCGCTTCCGTCTGCGGAGAGGGAGGTGATGGAGCTGTGTCAGCTGCTGTGTGGGGCTGGGGATGGGGACATGGCCATGGGCTGGGCCTCCGTGTTGGGCTGGGGGCTGCGGGACTGGGCCTCCGTGTGGGGCTGGGGGCTGTGAGACTGGGCCTCCATGTGTGACTGGGCCTCCGTGTGGGGCTGGGGGCTGTGAGACTGGGCCTCCATGTGTGACTGGGCCTCCATGTGGGGCTGGGGGCTGTGGGACTGGGCCTCTATGTGTGACTGGGCCTCCATGTGGGGCTGGGGGCTGTGGAACTGGGCCTCCATGTGGGGCTGGGGCTGTGGGACTGGGCCTCCATGTGTGACTGGGCCTCCATGTGGGGCTGGGGGCTGTGGGACTGGGCCTCTATGTGGGGCTGGGGGCTGCGGGACTGGGCCTCCATGTGGGGCTGGGGGCTGTGGGACTGGGCCACCATGTGGGGCTGTGAGACTGGGCCTCCATGTGGGGCTGGGGGCTGTGGGACTGGGCCTCTATGTGGGGCTGGGGGCTGTGGGACTGGGCCTCCATGTGGGGCTGGGGCTGTGGGACTGGGCCTCTATGTGGGGCTGGGGGCTGCGGGACTGGGCCTCCATGTGGGGCTGGGGGCTGTGGGACTGGGCCTCTATGTGGGGCTGGGGGCTGCGGGACTGGGCCTCCATGTGGGGCTGGGGCTGTGGGACTGGGCCTCCATGTGGGGCTGGGGCTGTGGGACTGGGCCTCCATGTGGGGCTGGGGGCTGTGGGACTGGGCCTCCATGTGGGGCTGGGGGCTGTGGGACTGGGCCTCTATGTGGGGCTGGGGGCTGTGGGACTGGGCCTCCATGTGGGGCTGGGGCTGTGGGACTGGGCCTCTATGTGGGGCTGGGGGCTGCGGGACTGGGCCTCCATGTGGGGCTGGGGGCTGTGGGACTGGGCCTCTATGTGGGGCTGGGGCTGTGGGACTGGGCCTCCATGTGGGGCTGGGGGCTGTGAGACTGGGCCTCCATGTGGGGCTGGGGGCTGCGGGACTGGGCCTCCATGTGTGACTGGGCCTCCATGTGGGGCTGGGCCTTGTGCCAGGCTTCAGTGTATGCCTTGGGGACATGGCCTGGGCCTCAGGGGGGGGAGCTGGGCTTCCATGTGGGACTGGGCCTTGGGGCCAGGCCTCAGTGTGGGATTTGGGGACAGGGCCTGGGCCATAGAGTGAGGCCTCAGGGAAGGGAGCTGGGCCTTGGAGCTGGGGTTGGGCCTCAGGCAGGGCTTGGCCCCCAGGCCAGAGCTAGGCCTCAGGGCTGGACTCTGCCTCAGGGCCAGGAGCTGAGCCTCGGTGTGGGGCTGCTTAGGAGCTGGGCCCTGCTTTGGAGCCAGGCCTTGGCGCAGGATCAGCCACGGGCCCTGCAGGGAGCAGAGCGGTGCTCAGCCTTCTGCTCCCAGAGATGCGACCCACAGCCCCACGTTGCAGCACAGGACTGGCGGCTGCCTTGTGAAGCTGCCTTGTTCCTGGGCTGAACGGTTTTTCATTTTCCAGCGTGTAGCAGTGGTGCATTTCCTCGAGTCAGGGATGGCGGGCAGGGGAGGAAACGGCGCTGCCGTCAGCTGCTGAGGAGCGGCTTCCTGCCACAGGGAAGCAGCCGTGCTGCAGAACCTGGGCCCTGCTCTGCCGGGCTGGGAGAAACAACTGTGGGCACCCAGTGCTGAGCAGGGGTGGATCTGCAAGGGCAATGGAGGGCTGCGGTGTCTTCCCAAGGCGCCGTGAGGGCGTCACCCCTCGCCTGCCCCCACCGGAGGCAGCACGGACGCTACGGAGCTGCACTGATGGAGACCCAGCGCTGCCTTTCTCAGTGCTGCAGCGGCTTGCTGCATGCATGGATGCATCTTACAGCTGGAGCTACGGCGGCTCGGAACCATCCAGTGCAGCCCCTGAGCCACCTTCGGACATCACTTCCACGGGGACACCAGCGAGGCTCCGATCCCAGCTCTGTGCTGAGCAGAGCAGACGGAGCTCCACGCTCTGCTTCCACGCCAGGGCCGCCCTGCAGCCGGCACAGATCAACCGAGTGGAAAACGATCCGCGGCTTTCCGCTGTCAGCGGCCGCGCGGCAGGGCGATTAGGTTCTGTGCACGAGGATGCATCTGCACTGGCCTAACCTCACTGCTCAAAATAGCACTTCTCCCAGCGTGGCTGCGGCTGACAGCGTAAATCCAGCTTCATGTTCCTGCGCTGGCGTGGTGCGAGCGAGCAGAAAGCGAGGGGAGAGGCGGCTGCTCAGCCCCATCCCGGCGCCCAGGTGGGGTTGGAGGCCCCTGCAGCCCCCACCTCCCTCCTCTGCGCGCACACGGGTGAGGACGCGCTGTTTTTCTTTGCGTCAAAATTAACTTCCGACCTGATGGAAAACCTGAATTTGCACTTCAAAGCGCTTTGCAGCAATCTGTGAGCAAAGAGCCAGAGCTGATGCTCGGCATTTTTTCCAGGCCCCGTTTGCGGCGCAGCCCGGCCCTGTGCCCCCGCTGCCCCTCTGCTCCGTGCCCACCGCCGGTCCCTCTTCTCTTGGCCGTGCTCCACCCTCCAAGCAGCTCCCAGCCCCGATGTTGTTGGCTCTGAAGTGCCCAGCACCGTGCTCAGATCTGCCTTCAGCCGTGAGGCTCTTGCTCCATCACCCCCCCCCAAGACCCTCTGATGCAGGGCGGGGGTCCGGCCGTGTGCCAGCAGCTCCCCTCCTGCGCCGGCAGCCAAACTCCGAGTGACGTCTGCTGAATCACCGCCGCTCCGGCACGTCGCCATCCCAGCGATGATGCAGCTGCTCTATACATAGCCTGGGGGTCTGCATCGGGGTGTGGGGCCGGACCTGCAGCGCTGCCTGTGCCAGGTGCTCCCTGTGGGGCCGGAGCTGCACGCTCAGCCTGAACTCCACGCTGTCCTCGCATCAACGCCTCTCCCTCAGCCCGGCATGAGCTGCAGCAGATGGTGGCGATGGGGATCGCTCTGTGCTGACATCTCCATCTTTCCTCCGTTGCAAGCACCTGAACGGGAGTGAAGTCAACCAAGTCATGAGCTGGGATGCAGCTCCTGGGCTCCATCTCCCACCTGGGGTCATGGGATGAAGCCTCGATGGGGATGCGCGTGTCTTTGGGGGCAGTGCCAGGGCTCTGTCTGTTCAGTGCTGTCTGTCTGTCCATGCAATGCTGTCTGTTCATGCAGTGCTGTCTGTCCATGCAGTGCCACAACTCTGTCCACGCAGTGCTGTGTGTCTGTCAGTGCAGTGCCGTCCATGCAGTGCCGGGGCTCTGTCTGTGCAGTGCTGTCTGTCTGTCCATGCAGTGCTGTCCGTGCAATGCCGTCTCTCTCCAGCTGCTCCCTGTCTCTCTGACCGCCGGGCTGCTGTTGCCCCCCTGCTCCCCCCATCGCCCCGCAGCCGAACGCAGAGCATCTGTTAATAAACCACGAGCAGCAACGTGGGGTGAAAGAAAAAAATAAACCAACAACCAACGAACCACCACCAAAAAAATCACCCGTATTTCCGTAATGGAAGCGGCTCCGAGAGAACAATTCAGGGAATAAAATGTTCTCCCCGCCCCCCACCGCGCACGGCTGCGGCTCGGCTCAGCTCTCGGCCCCACCGCCCCGTGCGGATGGGGATGGAGAGGAGCCCCCCGAGGGGCCGCCCGGCTCCGCTCCCACCGGGCTGCGTGGGGCGCTGCCCCGCTGGGGGTCGGCGTCGGGGGCGGCCCTCAGCGGAGCCGGACGGACGGACGGACGGACTCGGGTCGGGGCGGTACCGGCGCGGCCCGGGGGGAGGGCGCTGGCGGCCGCCCGGCGCCCACGTGGTTTCGCGGTGTCTCCGGAGCGGAAGAAACGGCGGTCGGGGCCGGGGCTGCGGCGGGGGCGGCGGGGACCGGGGCGGGACCGACACCGGGGCCGGGGGGAAGGGAAAGGAACGGAAGGAGCCGCAGCCCGGCGGGCGCCGCAGCGCAGCGCATCCCGGTGCAGCGCAGCGCATCCCGGTGCAGCGCATCCCGTGCGTCGCCGCGCAGCGCCGGTGAGTGCGGGCCCTGGGCCGGGGGCGGGCGATGCGGGAGGGGAACCGGGCTCCCCCCTCTGCCCGGCGGCTCCCGGCCTCCTCCGGCCCGTTCCTGCTGCCTTTACCGTTGCCGTTCCCGTTGCCGTCCCTCCCCCGGCCCGGCCCCCTCCCGTTCCGGCCCCTTTTCCATCCCCGCCGCCATCCTCGCCCGCCTCCCCACCCCCGGCCCCGCTTTGTCCCCGGCGCTGCTCATCTCGGCCCCTCTGCGCCTTTGTCCCCGTCTCCATCCCCGCCGCTCCCGGCTCATCCCGGGCCCCGTTCCAGCCCCCCCCCGCCCCTGTGCCGTTCGCGCTCCCCGAGGCCGCGGTGGACGGGAGGGGGGAGAGGGGGGGAAGGGTCCGGGGCAGCATCCGGGCGGGGGGCTTCGGGGGTCTCCGGGCCTCCCGCGGCCTCGTGTGCACGCACGTGTGCCCCGCAGCCTCGTGCCCCGCCGTGCTCCCCGTGCTGCACCGGGGCCCTCCGGAGCACCGCCGGCGGGAGCGGGGCGCACGCTGCCGTGTGCCTTGCACGCCCATTTGCATGCCGCTTTGTGCACTCCCATTTGCACGTTGCTTTGCATGCCCATTTGCATGTCCGTTCACAACCCCCTTCTGCACGCCCCCTTCGTGCTGACTTGGAGCCGTGGAGCCTCCAGCCCCAGTGCAGTGGGCAGAGATGGGCGCTGGGCCCCGCTGCCCAGCATTGTCCCATTCCCTGTTCCCCCCTTCCCATCTCCGTTCCCACCCCATTCCCTCATCCCTAATCCCTCATCCCCATCCCCATTCCCCCATTGTCCCGTCCCCCCTCCCGCAACCCCAATTTCCATCTCTTTCCAGAAGGGCTGACCACCGGGAATAAGGAGGCAGCAACAGCAGCGTGGAACCCCACAAACTCCCTCTGTGATCCCCAGAACCCAATGCCTGCTGTGCTGCCTCCTGCTGAGCCCCCGCTGCCCCCCACCCTCACCTGAGCCCTGGCACTTGTGCCGCAGCCCTGCCCAGCCTGCATCACCTCGCCCCGCTCACGGGGCCCACTGCAAGGCAAGTGGTGGTTTGGGGGGGGGGGGGTCCTGCTGGGGGGGCCTGGGGGAAACTGAGTCACAGGAGGGCCAGGCAGGGGGCTCAGCACCCCAATGGGAAGCTTGGCACCACCGTGCAGCCCTCCTGGGGTCTCGCTTTGAGGGAACCTCCGGGCAATTTTGAACGTTTTTGTGCATGCCTCAGTTTCCCCACGGGGAAATGATGATGCCTGAGCTGGGGGGGGGGGGAGGGGGCGGCCCCGTCCCTCCATCACTATCTGAGGGGGGGTGATTTAAAGCCCTGATGGTGATGCGGGACTGCAGTGCCGGGGGTTGGTCTGCATTTCGTGCCCCTCATCCCATCAGAGGCTGCACGATCCCCCCTCCCCCGAGGCAGCCCACGACCCCAGGAGCTGCGGTGTGGAGCAGTCAGTGTCCCTGTCGTCGTCCCCCCAGCTCTGGGAGGGGCTCAATGGCCGGGTTTGGCCTCAGGCCGTCCCCGCCGCACCCTGCAGCGCTCGTTTCCCGTTCCTGCCTGCTGCCATGAATTATTTGTGTGGCCGCAGCTCCCGGATGAGGCCGGGACGGGGTGAGCCGCGGGCACACGTCCTCCATCCCCGTGCTGGTATATAGGGCAGCTCTGCTCCGTGTGTGTGTGGGAGGGTGGGAAGCAGCTCGCGTGCGTCGCGAGGTGGGAGTCGGCGGCGCCGGCCTCTATTTCTGGCACTCAGCTCCTTGGGGGGCGTTGGGAAAGTCACCACGGTCGGTCCCCCCCTCCCCCCCCCCCTCCGGGATGCTCGCTGCCACCCCAGCTCCGTGATGCTGGTGCTCTGCAGGCTGCTGGGACCCCTCTGTTCCCATTCATTGTGGGGTTGCATGCGGCTGCTGTCCCCTCCTTGCTGCTCGGTGGCCCTGGGAGGGCCGTGGGGCTGCTTCCCCCCCTCCCCATCTCACTGGGTCCCCCAGGCAGAACTCACACTGTGCCATGGACTCCATGTTCGAGGACGACATCAGCATCCTGACACCAGAGGCTTTGGGGCCGGATGAAGACTGGCTGGACAGCCCCAACACCGACCTGTCGGGGGAGATGTGCTCCGCGTCCCATTTCGCCCTCATCACTGCATACGATGACATCAAGAACCGCCTGAGCGGGCTGGAGAGGGAGAACTCCACGCTCAAACGGCGCCTGAAGATGTATGAGGTCAAGGTGAGAGCTTTGGGTGGAGCTGGGGGGGGTCTCGGGGCCGGGGTCCCACTGATGCTCTGTGCAGTGCCCGCTGCTCGGCGAGTTCGGAGAGGAGCACATCTTCTCCATCTATGAGGCCAAGGAGACGTCGCTGCTCAAGAGTGAGAAGGCATCGCTGCAGCAGCAGCTCAACCAGTTCCAGCACGAGGTGCGTGGGGGGGGTGGGGGGTACTGGGAGCTTTGGAGGCTCCTCGGATGGCTGTTGAGCCCCCCGCCC